>NC_135656.1:99837790-100559456 GCF_964188315.1 Podarcis muralis
ATGACCTTAACAGATTGGAAAACCGGGCCCAACCTAACAAAATGAATTTCAATAGGGACAGGTGTCAGGTTCGGCACTTAGGCAGGAAAAACCAGCTGCATAGATACAAAATGGGGGGGGGGGCACATATTAAGAAGGGTATTGACAAGCTGGAATGTGTGCAGAGGAGGGCAACCAAGATGACCAAGGGTCTGGAAACCAAGCCTTATGAGGAAACAGTTGAAGGAGCTGGGTATGTTGGGTATGGAGACTGAGAGGAGATATGATAGCTATCTTCAAATATCTTAAGGGCTGTCACATGGAAGATGGAACAAGCTTGTTTTTTCCTGTTCTGGAGGGTAGGACTTGAATCAGTGGATTCAAGTCACAACAAAGGAGGGTCTGACTAAACATCGGGAAGAACTTCCTAAACCCAAGAGCTGTTCCACAGTGGAACGGACTCCCTCTGGAGGTTGTGGACTCTCCTTCCTTGGAGGTCTTTAAGCAAAGGTTAGATGGCCATGTCTCTTGGATGCTTTATCTCAGATTCCCGTTGGACTAGATGTCCCTAAGGGATGGAAAGGTATTTGTGAATTTTGTCAGTAAGTACTGTCCAACTGAAACCATACCCAGACTTTTGCTCTAAGTTGGCCTGATTCTGGCAAGTTCCCACCCATGTTGGCTGCACTTGTGAAACACCTGACCTTGCATTTGAACACCTGTAGGCAGGAAAGGATTCCAGGCAGGCCAACGTTTAGACTGCAGGAGGGCAGATGGAGGGCTCCATTTATTCCCCAAGCCTAGGAGTGGATTGCTACTGGGGAAACTGGCAAATAACTGGAAGCAGTGGCTTGGCTTAGACAGGGCGAGGTGGGCTCAGCGTACAACACTCTCGCAGTTTATGTACGGGCTTGTTCATGTGCAGAGATAAAACCGTGTGGTTTTTGCTCGTGGAGAGAGAACTGGGCAACTCCCACCATAACTTATGATGCACATGTTAAAAAAAATAAAAATTCTTCTTCTTGGCCGTGCAAAAAGAGCAGGGGAAGTAAGAGGCGTATTGATTTGCAGAGAGCAGCCTGATTTGCATATAGATCTAAATCCCAGGCGCTGGCCGGCGGGCCATTCGCTGAACTGTCCAGATGTAGCGCCTTTGACTTGCTGACATCACCGCCTCATTAGCATGCAGGAGAGGCGAGCACTGCAACAGCGAAGCCTCCCAGCCCGGCGAGCCAGCGAATGCGCCGCGATGGGGCTGCGCGGAGCAAACTGAAGCTCTCTCCGGCTCCGAGAGGGAGGCGGGACTGCGGATTGGGTGCAGGCTCCGCTGTCTCCCAGGGTCACTCAGTAAACCCGGAGTTGGGGCTCCGCTGGAGTCACTTGGCCGGCTGCAAGGGAGGAGATGGACTGACAGGGTGAAAGGAAGGGAAGGAAGGAAGGAAGGAAGGAAGGAAGGAAGGAAGGAAGGTGGGAGGAAGAGAAGGGGAGAGAAAGGGAGAGAATCCCTTGGCCAAGCTGGAATTCCGAGGAAGGCAACGTTAAGCTCTCCCAAGCCTATGCAAACGCACAGCAGATTTTTTCCTTGCAAGCCACCCTATGTTTTTATGTGCGTGCGTGTCTCCTGGACGGATTTGACCAGAGAGAGAGAGAAGTCTGCTTGCTGCTGCTCACTTCAAGAAATCCTCCCACCACTAGCCTATCAACAGTGCTATTGGGTTTTTCTCCCCCACTCCGCTTTGCAAAAACAGAAAACAAGATACTTCACCATGTTGCAGTGTTCCCTGGGCTTTTGCAAGCAAACGTGCACCAAAGGAAAGTAAACTAAAAGCAAGACCCCGCCCCAGAGGTGGGGGGGTTGGAGGGGCTTGGTGGATTTAAAATTCAAAATCAAAAAAACCAAACTTGCCGAAATCTGGACTCGGAGGCGGCCGGAGCAGGTAAGCGATGATGCTTTGTGGTTTACGTCTCTGTAGGGTATATATAATAAGGTAGTGAACCGTACATAGCTGTGGATGCGGCCAGTCGAAATGTAATTCTGAAACACACTTTAGCGGGATGGCTTTGCGCGTCTGTCTGCATCTCTCCGCCTTGGGAGTCAGGGCTGCTGTTCACTGAAATGGTTAATTGCTAGCCTGGGCATTTAAAATCGCCAGGAAGTCAGAAGGAAAATACTTAAGCAACTTGATCTTCTTTTAAATAATTGCAAAGGGGGGGGGGAGTCTTCACCACCCCACCCCCTACAAACATCTGTCAGAGTTAATTTTACTTCATGGTCATTTGTGCCCCAGAGTGTTTAAGACCTTTAGGGATTTTGAAGCGAACTGTTGATGACTCAGACTTCTAGCAGACGATATTTTTAGCATGACTGGTGATTCTCTCCCCCCCCCCCCGCTTTTTTATTTTCCTCCCCTTTTTGCAGTCCTTAGAAGATACACAAAAGGCCCTTGACACACAGAGTGTCAACTCACACCTTTGTTTTCTTTAGAAACAGCCGGATCCCTGTAATTGCTGGACCGAGATGGTTAGAGCCCGGCTTGGTTTTTCTTTCTGTCAGTTTTATTTTTTCTGTGTTTCCTTAAAGCTTACTTTGAAAAGGCAGGGCACACAGGCCACATCAGCACAACCTGTGGCCATGGAGTTTTTAATCCGGTCGCTTGCCCTTTTCTACTTCCAGCGACTGGGATGTGCCAAGAAGGCAAGAAATAATGCAAGACTCATGATTCCCACCAGTTAAGAGCCATCATTCCTTGTAACTCTGTCTTACTTCCCCCCTTAACTTGTCCTGCTTCCCTTTAATCGGTGATTATTTCATCTTGCATGTCAAGTGCCTTTAAAAGAGACGTTATCAGAGCCTTGTGCTATGATTTTGATGATTTTGATCCAGATTTTGATCTGGATGCATCGTAAAGTCAAGGCTGGTTAGCTTTCAGTACTAGGCACAATACCTTCTTCTGGGGTTTTCGGCTTTCTCTTCTTGCAATGAGTTTTACTGCAAAGCAATACAACTCTGTTTAGTTTGCCAGCTATATTTACTTTTAAAATAAAATTTGGTTCCTTCTTGTCGGAACCCTAAGTGGCTTAGAGTACACACACACACACACACACACACACACACACACACTTTTTCTCATTCTGATTACTTTCACAGATGGGTAAGTCCAGCTTGTCTCGAGGGATACTGAACTTCGAAATAATTGCCATATTAAAAAGACTCTGAAGCCTTCTAATATCCCAAAGCATGTTAGAAACCCTTCCATTTTCTTCCTTGGTAACAGGAGAGCTCTGACATGCGGTCTTCCGCTTCTTTGCAAATGAAGACTGACCATGTCCTAATGGGCTTTGAATCAAGGCTACCATGACTCCAGAATGTATGTAGGGATTCCTTGTAAAATAATTCCCCCCCCCCCCCCAAGAATTGCCGGAGCACAATGAAATGTATAAAACAGTATAATTAGCTTTGAGGAAGAGGAGTAATGGATGTAATCATTGCTGTGGGCTGGGAGAGAGGCTTGGTGTCAGCTCAGACCTCTTGCTTCCAGATAAGACTTTTGCACAATGTCCAGGTCTAATTCATAGCCTCATCACCCTTTTGCTCTCAGGCATCAGAATAAGTGTGACGGGTGCACCCTTCCTGATGTTTGGGGCTAGGACTCTTGTCATGGCTGATCATTGGCCATACTACCTGGGGCTACAATAGGATTTGCTGTTCAGAACATCTGGAGATCAGATTGGGATAGGTGATGGAGAATCTGCGTTGCTATGAAGACTCTAGGGTCGCTGCTGTTATACTAGTGGAAGGGGGATATTACTTGTGCCATGTCCAGCGCACACCTGTGCCCCTAGCCTCTGTTACGCAGCACAGAAAATGAGGCTTAGAATCATAGAAGTTGGAAGGTACCCCAAGGATCATCTAGTCCAACCCCCTGCAATGCAGGAATGTGCAGCTCTGTCTCATACGGGGATCGAACCCACAACCTTGGCATTATGAGCACCATGCTGTAACCCACTGAGCCGTTAGGAAGCTGCCTTCAACTAAGTCAGCACAATGGCCCAGCTAATTCAGTATCGTCTACGCAGATTGGCAGCAGCTCTTCGGGGTTTCAGACAGGGGACGTTCTGAGCCCTATCAGGAGATGTCAGGATTGAACCTAGGATCTTCTGCACCTCCCGTTCAGCTTATGTGCCCTTCCGCAGGTTTGCTCTGCAGCACGGGTTATCTTGCATGTGTTTTAATTATACAGTTCCCACTGGACTGCGCCAGCTTGAAAATGTAGTTTCCTGTGTTCAGCTAGACTGCATACAGCTATCTGCAAAAAAAAAAAAAAAAAAAAAAAAAAAAAGGGGGGGGGGGAGAGTAGAGAGGCTACTCTGTTCAGAAATAAAGCCTGAATGTGAAAGATAGAATGCCTTCTTTCTGAGGCAGACTCCTCTGCTTATTTAAGTGGCTATAAAGGAATCCATTGAGATGGGATGACTGCATGCTATCTCGCTGAGCTGGAAAAGCAATTGAACAGCATAATTAAAAACCACACAAGATAACCCACGGAGCGGTGCAAGCCTTTAAAAGCACACTCATGCTATACAAACTGCTACGGAATTAAAAATCACAGGGTGTATTTAGAGATCTGTCATTCTCTAGCCTTTCTTTCTTCCCCCCACCAAAAAAAGTGCACTTGAAATGATGGCATCTGCTGAATGCACACAGTGGTGTGTTTTGAGTTGCCATTAGGAATCTGACAGTTCCTGCTAAGTTTGCTGGCTGTTTAGGCTAGTGTGTTTGCTCTCTGCCATATGGGAACCCTTAATGGCACTTCCAAAAGTCAGGCATTTGATGATCACGAGGCCTGAAACATACACACACATACACACACAGAGAGAGATCTGTAATGCCCATGAAAACAGATTTTAGGCCAGGAGATGGGTACTTTTTAAAGAGATTTGGGGATGTAAAATAAAATTTATTGTTTTCAAGCTGTCCAGGGCTGCTGCAGCTTGTTACATAGCTGCACAGCTTCACATATCCCCAAGAACTGGAGTATTTGGGAAAGGGGAAATTTTGCGATGTTTATCACAGATCCTTTTCCTACCTGTGGAAAGCTGAGAACGGGTGAGCAGATTGGGGTGGCATAGGCTGAACCAAGAATGGGTGTTGTTTAGCACTTAAAGGCCTTGGAGCACAGGCTCATGGAACAAATTTGCATATGCTATTCACTATGGTATTGATGTACCTGGGCAAATTATGGTGACGGGTGGCAGTGTTGCGCTTTGCAGGCGCTCATCTGCACTAGGCATTTCAAGCAGTATCGTACCACTTTACCCAGCCAAAAGAATCGTGGGAGCTGGTGTTTCTTAAAGGTGTGCAGAAAGTTGCTAGGAGATCCCAGCTCCCCTCCCAGAGCTATAATTCACAGAGTTCTCGGGGGGGGGGTCTAAATATTAAACCACTTTGCGAATAGCAGCTCTGTGAGGGAGATAGGGGCATAGCTGTCAACTTTTCCCTTTTCTTGCGAGGAATCCTATTCAGAGTAAGGGAATTTCCCTTTAAAAAAGGGAAACGTTGACAGCTATGGATAGGGGGTCTCCCCACAACTCTCAGTGGCCTTATGAAGCTACAGTTCTCAAGATTCTTTGGGGGAAGCTAAGGGGATTTTAAAGAGGCATGTCAGTGCTTTAAATATCCGGGGCAGATGGGGCCTGGAACTGGGTGCAAAAGACTTAGCTCCCCACCCTCGGGCCTTCTGTAACCAACACCCTTGAGGTTGAATACCGCTGTCGTTGTCGCCACCTGTAAGAGTTGCCCTGCACATTACCATTAACCAAAATTTTAAAAAATTAAAATAAGTGTGAGACAGAGTTGGACACCTCTGCTTTGCTCGCTTCTGCCACTGCAGCCTGAAGCCAGGAAATTGGATTGGCTTATACACCTGTAGCAAGGAGAAGATAAGTAGGATGTTCTCTCCTGTTGCTAGTTACTCGGCTGTGAATCTGGTAATTTTGTATTTCCAAATTTTCTTTCAAATGGCAACAAGGTAATCCCCCCCCCCGCCTCTTTTCCAATTTCCACTTGGAGGAGGTTCTGCTTTCTGATCCCTTTATCTTTTGGCTGAAGGCCAAGCACAGAGGGACAGAACCAGAAATGCTCGGGCTTTATGAATATTATTTCCAGAAAGGCTTTTGGGGTCCGGCCATCACTTTGGCCATAAAAGTAACTGGGAATTAAGTTCAGATAAATGCAAGGTTATGAGGAATGCGGCCGAAGGTGATTAAGGGGCCTGATCCTTTTGGTCCCTCGTGTCCCTCTCATTCCTTGAAGTATTTGTTTACTGAAACATCTAGGTCTTGTAGAGTCTGGCCACATAGCAGTCATTGCATGGCTGAAGGCGAATAAAAACACAACTAACAGAGAAAGCACTTCACTGCTTAAACGTAGCCCAAAGAGAGAGAAAATTCAAGAGCTAGTGTGTCGTAGCAGATACTGTTGTTGTTGTTTCTGGATGAAACCAGATTCAAATCTTCACTCCTCCATGAAGCGCACTTGATTACATTGGGCCGCTCACAATCTCTCAGCCTAGCCTGCCTCCGAACCTCTCTAGCCTCCGGCCCTCGGGATTCTCCCTACATCCTTTACCAGCCCTGCTTAATGCCCTTCTTGAGTGTTTGGCCTGGCTGAATTATGCCCTTGAACTCTTGTATATTGGCTGCCTGCATGGAGGATTGAGAAGGGTGTGTGGAAACCAGCCCACTGTAGAAAGACAAACTTGACCATTGTTGCTCCACCCACTTTTGCCTCAGGCCCCACCCACCATGGGCTTGTGCCCCCATCCCTGAAGGTTGCCCAGAAGGGATGAAAAAGTTTCCCCTGCCCTGGTTTCTAATGCCTGGCGAAGACATCCAACCCACTTGCTGCCAGACTAGCAACAGGGACAGTCCATAGCTCAGTCATAGAGCACATGGTTGTGTGTGCAGAAGGTCCCCTGTTCAACCTCAGGCATCCCCAGGGTGGAAATAGGCAAAACTCCAGTCTGAAAAAGTGGACAACTGCTGCCCAAGTTCTCAACAGCCTGGTGCTTTCTGGATCTTTTGGACCACAGTTCCCATCAGCCCCGACCAGCCTCAGAGTTGTAGTCCAACTGGCTTAGTCTGAAGAAGTGTGCATGCACACTAAAGCTCATACCAATAACAAACTTAGTTGGTCTCTAAGGTGCTACTGGAAGGATTTTTTAAAATTTTGTTTTGACTACAGCAGACCAACACAGGTACCTACCTGTAACTGGCTTAGTCTGAGGCAGCTTTGAATTTCCCAGCAATCTGCCCACAGATTTCCTGTCACTGGGAATTGTAGCTCTGTGGGGGAAATAGGGGTCTCCTAACAACTCTCTGCACCCTGAGCAAACTACAGTTCCCAGGATTCTTTGGGGAAAACCCTTTTCTGTTTAAAGTGATGTAATACTGCTTTGAATGTATAGGGCAGGATAAAGGATTGGGAATGGAAGAGGGGAATATGTAATTGAATGAGCGTCATGCACTATTTTGCAATAGCCTTCGGTCTTTGCCAGATCAACTCCTGACTGTACAGAGGTTCTAGATGGGCCGTCTTCCATTCCTGCCATATTCGACTCCCCATCCCTTTCATTTTACCTTTGCGTACATATGCTAGGGCTGGGGCAAAGAATCATCTTTAATGTTCTGTCAAGTTCAATCTCTCAATAGCCATTAAGCAGAGACAAGATGGGAGAGAGAAAGGAACTTGTGGTAATTTTCAGCCTACTGTACAATGCTTCCTTCCTCCTCTGGTCCTCTTTGGGAGTTGCAAAATTGTCAGCTGTTGAAATGCAGCCAACATTTGGCAGTTGTGCTAATATGTGGCTGTGTGATGACACCAAGAGGTCTGATGTGTCCAGGACTATTGCCCAACTTTCATAATGAATGGACTGACTCACCTCCCTAGGTATCTCATTATAGTCTGAGGAAGCAGCTTCCCAAGAAACTGGAGCCTAACTTTAAGAGTTCCTCCTCTTTCAGGTCAGGTCATTCATACTTGCCTAGACTTCCATTGTGCAACAGATCCCCTGTGTTTGATTATTGTCTCATTATTATTTTAAACCCACTGGCTTGTTAGAGTGCAGATTGCTCTTCAAACCAATGCAGTTTTTGTGCATTGTTGATCAAGCCCTGTATAAGCGACCATCCTGGGAAACCGTAGAGTGATTTGCGCCTGTAGGAGAAGTATTGATATGAAATGACCCTGCCTAGCAGATTTCCAAGTGAAATATTCTCTCTGGGGTTCTTATCTGATGCAGCTGGATCAATGTACGAAACAGTCAAATCGCAGCGCTGAAATTGATGGTGCGCTTATACAAAGGAACAATACCTTTAATAAGTGTGACGCTGAATCCATGGTAGGCTTGGGGCTCTGGGAGGGAGGGGAGAGAGGCATCTGCAAAGGTCAGCTTGCTCTCAGATCCCGCGACCTGATAAGGCAACCCAGCCTAACAGAATTCAAAATCCCCAATATCAGTCCACATGGCTGTTGTTTTGGGAGTTCCTGGCACTTCATTTTCACTGGGCTGGCTGCCACATCCCACAGACTTCCTGGCAGCTGAGCAGTACCCGCTCCTGATGCCTCAGACCCTTTCATTCATGGCCGTCCCTAAAGGAGTGACTTTGTTTGTACCGTTTTTTGACCGCAGCGTAGCGTTTGGCCTCAGCCTAGTTGGGATCAACCTTTTCAGCAACACAGGCCTGTTTTAGCTCACTCCTCCTGGCAGGTCCTGGCTATGAATCTTTCACAGTGTCTCTGCTGTAGACTGTTAAAAATTAACATCTTCATAAGCAACTGGCCACTTCCTTACAACCTTGGAGACCTCCCTAGATGCAACTGCTTTCTCCCAAGGGAAGAGCCATCAATGCAATCTGGTTAGTGAGATGTTTGGGGGTTGTTGATTTTTAAATTAATATTGAGAAGCTTCAGGGCCAGCTCAATACATTTTGCTGCCTGAGGCAAAGGGCAAAGTGGTGTCCTTTCCTGTTCCAGACTGGTGGTTGAATTTTGCTTCAACAACACCATCCTCCCATTCACCTGAGAGCAGAAGGCTATTTTGGTGGATGCAGGGCTGACCACATGGCACACATGGCTTGGTCTACTCCCTGCCCTATTGCATTTTCCACCTGAGGTGGCTTTCTCACTCTGCTTCATGGTTGAACCAACACTGACAGGGCCGGTGGTATAAGATGTGATTTCTGCAGATGGCCTTCCAGGACTGGTTCATGTAGAGGTTTGGGTTTGCAATTAAGTTGGTTGGTTTGCAGTTTTGTCTGCCATTTTGGGGCTTGGAATACTAAAGACATATGCTGAAGATGTTAGAGGGAGCCAGCAAAAATCTGAAGAGGCTTCTACATCATCCAGGCTCTGCTCTGTTGGTGGATGAAAATAAATGGGAAATTGGAGAAGGGGCATGAATGTAACAGGCTGTCATCATACCTCTTCTCTTGACTATTTTAGATGTGCATCTATCTGTTTATTTAAGGGAGTGGGATAAGGAACCTCTAAGCCCCTTCAGCCTCATGGCCAAATGGTACAGATGGATGCTGGGAGTTGTTCAGCCAAAAATAAGGCTCCCCTTATTTAAAGACTCATACAAGAGCTCACAGTGATCCAAACAGTGAAAATGCAATCAGACCATTAAAAAGCCATCAGCAACAGCCATCTGAAACAAAATCTTCTGAAACCAGAAGAGAAAACATCCAGTATTGTTCCTTCTTCATCAACATAAAAATCTATTATGCAGGAGGATGTTGACTAATCTGCTCAAGAGAGTTGGCCAGACATGCCTTCTAAGGACTTCTAAAGTGAGAGGCAGAGATGCTTCCACAAAATAATCCACACTGAGCAAGTCCCTCTCTGAAGATCTTGATGAAGGGAGAAACTTATTAAGGTATCCTTGGTCTACACTGTGAGTAACCTTTGGCCCTCCGTATGTTGAACTTCAGTTCATATTAGACACAGCCAGAATGGGCAGTGGTTGGAGATCATAGAAGCATAGAATTGTAGAGTTGGAAGGGACCACAAGGGTCATCTAGTCCAGCTATTTTGCCCAACACGGGGCACGAACCTACAACCCTGAGAAGATGGGAGTCATAGTCCAACAAGATCTGGAGAGTACAATATTAGGGAAGGCTTCTTTAAGACTGCTTTCCTTGGCAGCCAGGGGCTTCCTAGAGTGGATAAAGCTTGTAATGGAAACAGGAAGTGAAGATTGAAATGGATTTCCAGTCAGGGAGGTATTCCACAGGCCTTCAAGGAGGATTTAGGTTGAGAACAGGATATGAGATGGCATCAGCGCTGCAGCTGGCTCACCACAGTGGAGGTTTTCACAGTGTTTGAGATCCTTTGGAGCCTGGAGATATTACAGAGAGTAAATTTCTTTGAATGCTTAGAAGTGCTGCACCGGGGTGAAATTAGCCTGTATAAATCTATAAATGCAGCCAAAGAACTTAGCTAGACAATGTTAGTGTTACGATAAGGAGAAAAAGATATATTTAAATGGGGGGGGGGGAATATTCCGTGAACAAATATGAAAATGTGATTTCTTCCTTGTAAAAGCAAACTATAAAAAGAGAAGTGCTATACCAGTGAATAATTACACACCCCTAAAATAATCAAGATCTTGCATCCTAATGTTTCACCTCAATTCAGGAAGTGACGAACCTCTTGAACATTCAGAGTGAACAGACTCTCAGGACTCAGCTATACAGCTGCAAATAAAATGCTTTAAGTGTGTTGTAAAGTGCAGTATACAAATGTAACACTAGATGGAGATGGCGAGCCATGGCAAATTCAATATATTTTTCAAAATGTTTTTTTTTAAAGCATTTTCACAGTGTTTTTTAATATGTGTGTAGATTCCACCTGTCCAGCCTTTCAGAGCAGTGTGTTTCGGTTGAGACTGAGCATTATTCTCAAAGTACTAAGTGTGTTACAAAGGATTTGTCCATTCTGTGATTCGAGAGCCAGTGTCTTATGGCCTTCTAAACATTCCGTGCCTTCAAACATCCCTTACGATGGTCGTTTTGGGATTACCTGTGCTCCCTGGGGTGTGTGAGGTGATAGAGGGCACCCTCAGTCGTGCAGAAATCATAGGATTTGGAGAAACAAAACTCTATAATAATTATGGGAAGCTTATGCCTTGAAATGTGTGTGTCTCTTCCAGCATGCTTCCGAACTCACTGGAGAGAATTAAGGGAGGTATTTTACCAATTTTCAAGGTGGGACCCCCCCCCCCACCGCAAAAAAAAAAAAATGTTGAAGGGGGAACACTGCATGTTTACTATATGTGTATTTTGTATGATAAGGTGTGGTGGCAGTGGTGGCTTCCCATAACCCCCTTCCTTATACAAGGGATTGGGAGTGATGCCGCTGCGCCAGACAGGAAGACCAAGAGCTTTTTAGGGGGCTGGCTGCCAGAAGGACTTTTGCTCTTCCTGCCTAGCTAAGCTACGATGCCCCTCCTGGACAAGCAACTGGGGAAACAGCCCACTATACTGCATAAGCCTGATGTAAAAAAACAGGGTCCTTTCTTGCATCAATACTTTATCATCATCATTATTGTTGTTGTTACTTAATTAAATTTCTATACTGCTCTTCATCCAAGGATTACAGTTTACAATATGAAAACACAAAAATACATAACATAGTAAAGAAATAAATAAATACCCTTTCTCTCATTTTAAAAGGCCGTAGATTGTTTAATTAGCCAATTCATGTTCAGTGTTTTATTATGTTTTTATATATGTTGGAAGCTGCCCAGATTGGCTGGGGCAACCCAGTCAGATGGGCGGGGTACAAATAATAAAACAACAACAACAACAATTGTTTACTTGGACCCAACAACAACTATTATTATTATTATTATTATTATTATTATTATTGTTATTGTTATTGTTATTATTATTTACTTGGACTCCACAAATTACCCCTGTTTTGAGAGGACCACATTCGGTGCCTTCTTGCCCCAGTTGTTGAAATTATCTACAATATTTGGTGAAAAGAGGCACATCTGTGTGTGTGTGTGTGTGTGTGTGTGTGTGCGCGCGCGCATATGTATGTGTATGTACACACATAAACTTATGCAATCCAGGGTTATGGCAATATTTATTGGATTCGGACTCTGGTGTAAGATGTATTTTGAAATACAACAGAATGTTGGAAGGGAATGCTAGAAGCATTGCATGCTGATATGTGTTCCCACGCAAGCAGCCCATTTGCTCAGCCCTAGTGGGATGCTATCACTTGCCTCTCCTGGCCCTCTTTGTGCTTGCTGCTCATCAGATTTCAGGGAAGGCTCTTGCTTGTGTTGTGAGTTAGAAGATTCTATTTGCTCTGCCCTGCAATTTCAGCCTGATGGCGTTTCTGCCTGATGCAATTTTATCTCGTTCACTCCCCCAGCGGTAATAGAGAAAAGATAAGCTGTGCTAAGAGACGTCCTCATGGCTCCTTTTCTATAGAATGAGAAATACTAACGCATGGATTGCCTTGAGAGTAAACCTTTGCCTGTGCTTTGTACCACTATCATTATTTCAAGGTTCAGCTTCGCCCAGCATTTTAAAAAAAAAAAATAAAGGGGAGGGAAAGAGAGAGAAAGTTGAATGAATTAAGATTAATGTATCAGAATAGATCCACCAGGTGGCAGTCTGTTGCCCCACACCCCTTTCTCCTATATGGAAAAGAATTTCTGGGAATATAAGGATTTCCTGACTGCATTTACTTCTAGGTCAGCTGCACATTGCTTCCAAAGGTATATAAATGTACACTTCATCGCCTGGTGTGCATTACTATTAAGGCTATGCTAAGTGTTTATCTGGTTTGATTTTCTGGTGGAAAGCAATGCTCTTTGGGTGGGATGTTATTGGAAGAAATACCGTATTTCTCCAAAACCTCCCCAATAGACCTAGCAGCCACTTTTATACAATCCTATTCTTTGCTATTGTTTCCCTTATTTGCTCCTGCTGTGGCACCATTCATCTAAGGACCTGGGAAATCCAAGCCAATCAGGGATTTCATAGTGAATGTAGTGGCACAATGCAGCCAATCGGATTGGGCTACATTATGAAGCAAACACAGCCAATTTAGGGTGAGGGCACTGCTTCCTGAAGAGGGAAAAACACACACACACCATTTGTTTATTTTTGAGGGGGAGGAACACAGTGGTACCTTGGGTTACATACGCTTCAGGTTACAGACTCCACTAACCCAGAAATAGTGCTTCAGGTTAAGAACCCCGAGGTACCACTGTATGTGCAGATTTCAGCGCTTACAAAAATGTTCATGCCCTCCCTCACAGCTCAACTCTGCCTAGTATTTATTTCCTTAACATACTTTAGGTAAAGGTAAAGGGACCCCTGACCGTTAGGTCCAGTCGCGGATGACTCTGGGGTTGCGGTGCTCATCTCGCTTTATTGGCCGAGGGAGCCGGTGTACAGCTTCCGTGTCATGTGGCCAGCATGACTAAGCCGTTTCTGGCGAACCAGAGCAGTGCGCGGAAACGTTGTTTACCTTCCCGCTGGAGCGGTACCTATTTCTCTACTTGCACTTTGACGTGCTTTTGAACTGCTAGGTTGGCAGGAACTGGGACTGAGCAACGGGAGCTCACCCCGTCGCAGGGATTCGAACCACCGGCCTTCTGATCAGCAAGCCCTAGGCTCTGTGGTTTAGACCACAGCGCCACCCGTGTCCCAGTAACATACTTTAGCTAACCTAAAAACCAGGCAGTTTGTGCTGTTAACGGCGGCGGCTGGTCCATTAGGGCAATTGGGGCACTTCCCCACCAACCTCAGCCGATCCCCACCTGCCTTCTACCTTTCTTATATCTGGTCCAGGGTGTGACCTTGGATGTCACCTTCCTCCTCTTTACTCTCAGTGCTGCCATTGTGGAACCCGGCAAGCAAACGGACAGGGGAGAAACCAGCATGAGTTGACTCCACTTACTTTTGGAGTGTCTGCTTGAGGTCCCAATGAGCACTTAACCGGCTGCTGTTAAGGAAGCCAAACATCCCTTTCTGTCCTCCTCTCCAATTCCTGCAGCAAATTATGTCGTGGAACGTGAAATTCTAGTGTCAGAGCCAAGTGTACAGGAACATGAGGACCATCTGCTGCAGCTCTTGCTGGACTTTGCCCCAAGTGAGGGAATGCTTCTTTCAATGCTACTCCTTGATAAAAACAAATAAATACATGAATCTGTGCACATAGGGGAAAGGCTTTCTGTTATGCTGGTTTTATTTATGTAGGTTTTTTTAAATAAAATAAAAGGTGGGTCGATTTCAGACATCGACTTTTCCAGCTGAAGTATGAAGTGCTGTGCACAATAGCTTAAACATGTGCCTCTTCTCATTCTGTAGTTTGACTTTTATTGATAACAGGGAAACTAGATGCGAGTATAGCTCTGGGAAGCTTCCGTTCTCTAGTGTAGCACATGGGTTGCTGCTGCACGTGTTTTCGGTAACAGCAGTACAGTGGTACCTCAGGTTACATACGCTTCAGGTTACAGACTCCGCTAACCCAGAAATAGTGCTTCAGGTTAAGAACTTTGCTTCAGGATGAGAACAGAAATTGTGCTCCACTGGCGCGGCGGCAGCAGGAGGCCCCATTAGCTAAAGTGGTGCTTCAGGTTAAGAACAGTTTCAGGTTAAGTACGGACCTCCAGAACGAATTAAGTACTTAACCTGAGGTACCACTGTAGTAGTAGAAGAAATAATTATCATCTGTTTGTAATCAAGGATAAAAGCATGTGATTTGTTTGTGTTATGTGAACACAGGATCTCCCAGGGCACAAATTAACACACCAGCCCATTCCCTCCTTTGAGCTCTCATTTATGTTTTGGCTTGGAGAAGGTGAGAGGAAGCTGGAGTCTGATCTCCCCTGTATCCCCGCACTCATGAGAGAAATCTCTCCCTCCGGCCTTCTGCATAGGAAGCGGTCAGGTCTTTGGTCTGTCTAGTTCTGGATCGTCCATGTTGACTGGCAGCTGCTCTCCAAGGTTTCAGACAGGGTCTCCTTTCACCTTGCCTTGCAGATGCCAGGAACTGAACCTTCTGCAGGCAAAACAGATGCCCTGCCACCCTCAAGGTGTGTGAGAGGATATTCATGAAAACACTACTTCTTTAACTACAGTGGTACCTCGGGTTACATACGCTTCAGGTTACATACGCTTCAGGTTACAGACTCCGCTAACTCAGAAATAGTGCTTCAGGTTAAGAACTTTGCTTCAGGATGAGAACAGAAATTGTGCTCCTGCGGTGCTGCTGCAGCGGGAGGTCCCATTAGCTAAAGTGGTGCTTCAGGTTAAGAACAGTTTCAGGTTAAGAAAAGACCTCTAGAACGAATTAAGTTCTTAACCCGAGGTAACACTGTACTGAAAACACTCCCAAATGGTAACAGAGGATAGCTGGTACAACAAGTCAATGTTTGTGGGCTTCTGAGCTTTAACCTACTCCAGTGGTTTTCAACCTTGAATAGTGGTCAGGGGTGCTGCTGGCAACAATGGCCTCTGACCCCCTTTCTTTCTTTCTTTCTTTCTTTCTTTCTTTCTTTCTTTCTTTCTTTCTTTCTTTCTTTCTTTCCTTCCTTCCTTCCTTCCTTCCTTCCTTCCTTCCTTCCTTCCTTCCTTCCTTCCTTCCTTCCCTCCCTCCCTCCCCTGATGCCTTCTCGCATCCCTGCCTCCCAAAGGCTTGCACAGCTGTTTGTTGCCACAGCCCTGGCTACAAGCTCCCCAGGCGAATGGTGCCTCTGGGATTGGCCAGGAGGTGCTGGTTGCCAGAAGCTGAGGTGGCCTCGGAGTAAGCAGGCAAGCAGGTGAGGGAGCCCATCCAGCCTGGCCACCAGCCCTTGCCGTTGGGAATGGACAAGTGAGCCCCAGGCCCCTGTAGGGCAGGGGGGCAGCTTAGAGACCAGGGGCGGCGGCAGCAGCTGCCTGGAGGACTCCCAAGGAGTGAGGAGAGAAGGCTGAGGGAACACTCTACAAAAGAGGGTGTTCGAAAAAGGGTGAGAGGCTGCCAGCTGTGCGGGCAAGGGGTGACATAACTGGGCTACTGAGCCCCACAGAGGAGCTGCAGGAAAAAATGTAATTGGTCAAGGGAGCCATGGACACAAAAGAGGTTGAAAACCTCTGACCTACTCCATCTCTCCCCTCTGTGAGAAGAGCACAGGAGAATCTCAGGAGTGAGGATACAAGCCCAGGGCTTGCTCTAAGTGATCTTGGAGGCAAAGCTTAATCCAAACAGTTGTGCTTTATAACCGCGCTGGGATTTGAACTTGAATCTTCTCGTTGTAAGAATCCAACCTTAAGCTCACTTTCTTGGAAGAGAGTCTTGCTGATTTCAGTGGAACTGATTTCCAAGTAATTGCGCTGTAAAGTCTTCGCCAAACGCTCTGTTCACGACACCAGCCCTGGCATCAGCTCTTGGAGAATTCATTAGGAGCGATTTTGGCTAGAAAGTTAAGGCCAAATTAGATTAAATTAAAATCCTATTGGTGGGAGGAGGAGGAGGAGGAAGACCAGCAGCAGCAGCAGCAGCAGCTGGGGAGGTTGGCTCTACTGACAAGCCAGGAGGAGATTGCAAGCAAGCTCCACAATGTTAAAATTTGGCACGGCCAAATAAGTGATTCATTGTCACTTAGCAGTTTTGCTTCAGGAAACTCATCATTTTCGCCCACCAGGGGGAAGTTTAATTGGCACACTGCTGCTCCCCAGTTATAAGACGTTTGGGGGAAGTGTCCTTCAGATCTCCTCTAAATCCTGGAGTATCTCCTTGGCGCTTCCCTCTTCTTTTTAACCTAAGCTCTGAACAGCCCTTATTTCTGATATTTTTGGGCAGACGTAACCTTCCATTTTCCTATTCAGGTTTCCAATTCAGTTGGGTTTTTGGAATCTAAGCCCGTTCTTCTCATTACTGAGCATCTGTGTGTACATATGCACAGCCTCGGATTTATGAATGCCTCAGGAAAACCAGGCTGTTCCTTTCTGTGAATCATAAGATAACAGAATTGGGAGGAACTCAGTGGGTCATCTAGTCCAGCTCTCTGCAATTCTCAGACAGGATATCCTTTACCTAAATCATCGGTGATGGCTGCCTCTCTGGCCTTTTCTTGCAAACTCCCCAAAGACGGAGAATTCACAACTCGTTTTGAGGTACTGGTTCCTTTCATGCTCATCTGCTTTTATGGTTAGCAAGCTTCTTCCTTTTTCATATACAAGCCTCAGCCTTGAATCTGCTCTTTATTTATTTAAGTTTGTTGACTCAGATCCTGTTTGGGAGTGTGATGTTTCACCTTTGGGGGCTGTGCCTACATGAAGATCAAGGGCAGGTATTGATCTTGTAGTCTCCTTCCTCCCCCCCCTCCCCGATGTTCACCATTGTTTATTTGCTCAAAACCTGCCTGTCCTCAAAGAAAAGCTAAAGGTGTCTATCGACAGAAAAATAAAACCATGAATCAATAATTTAAAACACCACAGTATAACACTAAAGCATTGAAGCTTTGATTTCCCTGACCATGAAAGCACCCAGTTCAGCTGTTTGCTCATATGAATACATAAGTAGAGGGGAAGCAATGGGGGGGGGGAGTACCCACTCCCAAAATCTCCTAGGGTGCCTCCTGTTTTGAAGGGCTTTCCAGCCTAAAGATGAAGAACCGTCAGAAAGTAGACAAGGGTCCTTGGAGTTGAAACACACAAGGACTAGTGCAGAGGTTGCTGATGTCAAAGTGCTTTCAGCAGCTGCTTCTAATTCTGGTTGCACAGGCATGCTTGTGATTCATCCTTCCATTACAGAAAGCTCTTTTTTATGGTTTATCAATTGTCTCTAGCAATCACCTGAACACCCACCCACTTGCTCACAAGCTGCATCCCAGTTCTCCTTGCAACTCAGTAGCGTCACCAACACCAGCTCATCCAGCTGCTTCCCCCAAGATTCAGGTTGCTTCCAGAGCAAAGCTTTGCATATACTGTATCGTGAATGGCAAGGATAACGTGCTCACTTTTTTGAACACATCGAGTGTTCATCTGTACTATTTGTTTGGAGCCAGAAGTTCCATTTTAGCAGGTGCCATACATGCATGATGGCGGACAAAGGACTGTGAAAGCATGTGCAAGAAGGAATAGGACCTTGGAATAGGTCCTCGCCAGCCACTATTGCTCCATGCTTGGTGACATCAGTGGCTGGCAGCTAGGGAGGCTGCCTACAGGTAGCTTCCTACCTTAGGGTGTTGCAGCCTTAGGCAAGAAAAGAAGCAGAATAGAACAGGGGAAGGGGACCCAGCACCTCAACCATACAGCCCACATTGCATAACCCTAGGTGTGCCGCACACTAAAAATTTCCAAATTGCCTGCTGAGTTAATGTTTCTGAGAGCAGAACGTGGGCTAACGTGTTGCAGCCTGAACAGATTGTGCAAATTAAATTTCCATAAGTATCATTATTTTTTGCATCATTTAGTTTGCTTCTGCTAGCCATCAGGAAAAGCTGCACTGATGGCGGAAACATACCCTGATATTGATCACTGAAGGCTTTTCTATGCCCCCTATTGGCTTCTAAGCTTTTGTCCTGTATAATTATTGCCTTTTCCACAAGTGCCAGAAACTTGACATCTTTTTACAAGTGGAAGTCGAAATTCTCCGAATTCTGCGTTTGCAGAGTGCAGAAGCAATACAATACAATACAGGCAGCCCTAGCTGTTACGTGCTAGCTTCCTGACCTCACTTGTTGAGATACTAAAATATGTTTACGTGGCTGAGATGGATGTGGGGTTAGGGACATCTGGTACCAATAAAGCCCTCCTCCCATATTAAAGTGTTCCAGCTCTATTAGGATTACATAAGTGCCTATCACTGAACATTTCTTCAGGATTTGGTTGCCTGTTCATGACTGGGCTTTCTTGAGCTCTCACTACCTCTTTGTGGCTAGTGAGCGCAAGTTACGTCTTTCTTTGCCATTTCAGAGCCAGTATTGAATTCTGCTGCACCGATTGAATCACTGGTGCGCACACCTAGTGATATAATGTGACGGTAGAATGCTAAGATGCAAAAATAGACTGTACCACTTGAAACTGCGGGAGGGGGGGGTTGCTGTTTTTAGATGCTCCACCTTATAAATAAAATAGCAAAAGCCTCCTGACAAGTAAATAACTACGGTCCTTTCCTTGATGCTTTGTTGTTTTATTCAGTGAGCTTTCTTTTTTGTTTTTTGCATAATAATTTTTACATTAACCCAATAAAAGCCTCGTTGTCACAATACCAAATTATAATACAATTAATAATGCAAATTGTTCAGACGCCAAATTATATTATTTTGTTGGCCCCCCGCATGCTAGAATTGATGATTTGATCATTTACTTCAACTCTGCATTCCAAAAACTTATAAATTCCAATTACACACCAGTCAGAATAACAAACTCTTATACCGCAGCTGCAATTTTAACAACTTCCATTCGCATTAACACATCACATAATTTACAGTCCTACAGGTGAAGCCTTCAAACTCATATTCGGTGAGCTTTCAATACCAGGGGATGATCAAATGTGATCTTCTCACTTGCAGTCTGAATTAGCAACTTCAGACCACTTTACCACCGCACCTCATTCTGCCTTGGTACCATTTCTGGAAACTAGTGTGGAATCCATGGAGGCCAGGTTGGAGCAGGCTGCTGCTGCTGCAATGCAATGATTCAAGATCACCCTCACAGATTGGAGAATCGGGCCAAAACTTACACAATGAATTTCAATAGGGACAAATGTAAGGTTCTGCACTTAGGCTGATAGAACCAGCTGCACAAATATGAGGTGGAGGGCACCTGCCTTGCCAGTAGTGCGTGTGAAAAGGATGTAGGAATAGTAGTAGACCACAAGCTTAACATGAGCCAACAGTGTGATGCAGTAGCAAAAAGCAACAACAAAAGCAAATGCTATTCTTGGCTGCATCAACAGAAGTATAGTGTCCAGATTAAGGAAGTTATAGTCCCACTCTATTCTGCCTTCGTCAGACCACACCTGGAATATCGTGTCCAGATCTGGGTGCCACAATTTAAGAAGGGCATTGACAAGCTGGAAGGTGTGCAGTCAAGATGATAAAGGGTCTGGAAACCAAGGCTTATGAGGAATGGTTGAAGGAGCAGGGTATGTTTAGCCCGGAGAAAAGGAGACTCGGAGGAATTATGATAGCGGTCTTCAAGTATCTCAAGGGCTGTCACATGGAAAATGGAGCAAGCTTGTTTTCTCCTGCTCCACAGGCTGGGTCCCAAACCAATGGAGTCAAGTTACAAGAAAGGTGATTCTGACTAAACATCAGGAAGAACCTTCTGACAGTGAAATGGTCTCCCTCGAGAAGTGGCGGACTCTCCTTCCTTGGAGGTTTTTAAGCAGAGGTTGGATGGCCATCTGTCATATATGAACTACCGTAGTTGAGCTTTCTGCATTGCAGGGGGCTGGACTAGATAGGCCTTGGGTCTCTTCCAACTCTACAAATCTACAATTCTATTATTCTTAATGCTGCCTGTGGTAGGTTCTACTCTGGAGCTCTCAGCTTTCTAATCTCATTGTGGACTAGCTCTGTTGGCTCACTGGAAACTCTGGGTGATAGCCTTAGGTCGACCATAGCATTGGTAGTAGTGGGGTATTAATGTGGCTTGCTCGTTCTGATATGTTTTGCTGCTGGTTAAAGAACCTTTCCCAGAATCGCAGGTCCTGCTGGGTCTTGTGTCACAACTTAAGCATATGTAAAAGAGTCAATGGTCAACATGCTTAACTAATGACAACGTTGCATTTGCTCCTTAACACAAGGTGGCCTGACATGCCTCTCCACTGCTTTTTCCTCCCCAAAATGTTTTTTTACATTACCAGTTTTTAACATAGTCCATAGCTGATCTGTCTGGGGGAAACGGATGGAAAACTAACTTAACTTATATGATTTCTGCATTGACACCCATTTTTTCCCTGCCTGCGCTATACTGTTTTCTCATTGTGTTCTTTCATTTGATCTTTGCATTTAATGGTTGTTTTTTAATTTTTGCACATTTCTCTCAGCGTCTTTGTGGAATGAAGAGCAGGCTACAGATATCCAAAAATAAACAATAACATACCTAAAAACTAGGGCGAGATCCCTTTTGAGATTTATTTGCATTAAATCTTGGGTATCTAGTTGTTTGGATTCAGCAAAATTTGGGTTGTCTAACTTGGGCTTCTGAAGAGCGCTAGAGTGCTCAGTTTTTTTCAGTGGTCATTAAGATAATCTACTGAACAGCTATACACAGTACATCAAAGCCCAGTGCTTTGGACAAAAGCTCTGTCCTTTGCAAAGTGTTCAGTACACCTCTATCTAACGTGTACTTGGGTCATTTTGTCCTAATGGTGCTATAGATTTTTGGGGGGCTAAACCCCATAAATTATTAATTGGTAGGATTTTGATTATTTGGGAAGTGAAGGGGAAAATAGAAGCTGCAGAGGGATTTCTGAGCTGGCCTATGCAAAACAACCTGGCCAAGCTGGGGTCATTAAGAAACAATACAAGGCTACTGACAATGCAAGAGAACTGTCTTTCCCCCACTTGCCATGAGGTGTGAACATAGACTGGGGTTTGGAAGGTTGCCAGCATAACTGGATGTAAGGTGACAGGAAAAGAGAGTCTTGAGCAAGGGTTGCTGGGAAGAAGAAGGAGGAAGGAAGACTGGGATCCATCTTGGGCAGGTTGGCTGCAGGCTGGCTGGGAGAGATGCCTTGGACTCCAGGGATGCATTGATGTGAGGCACAAGCCCCTCTTGAAATAACCATGCTGTGAGATCTGGACTCCCTCCATGCAGACTGTAAATAGGTGAATGAACCGTATTTCTTAAATCTATGGCAGTCTCTGCCGTGTCTCAATTCTCCAAAAGAACACAGACCCTGGGTGAGTGCCTGGAACCCCATGGATTCTTGCCACCGCTCGGCAGAGAGAGGGGGAGGTGCCCAACTTTTGTAACAATATTATTCATGGAACCCCAATGAATATTAAACATGTTGCTCCAAAGGCAAATGAGTATGGGGGGAAAGTTGGACCTAAAATTTGGTCCTGTTCAGTGTTTGCAGGACTGGCGAGACTATGGTGAAGTTACATGGAACCTACTCTTTAGTTCCTCAGCTACTATGCAACTGTGCTACAGAATCATGAAAATGTATATGGGTTGGCTGAAGAATTATATTTGCAGGACTCCATTTCTCCCTCCTTCCATCTCTCTCTCTCTCTCTCTCTCTCTCTCTCTCTCTCTCTCTCTCACACACACACACACACACACACACACACACCAATGTCCTGTGTAAGTGAACGAAATAAGCATTTGATTGACAAGAAGTGTTTATTTCTCCAAGGTCCCTTTGCTGAAAAAACGCTCCTTCTGAGCTAGGTGAGCCCTCAAGCCCGTGGTAGACAGTATACAGAATAAACGTTTGCGTTTTCAGATCCTCAGGCTCCCACAGCCTTTGGTGAGAAATGTGCGCTCAAGAATTCCATCCCGTAGCAAAGCCAAAGGGAATTCTTGGAAATGAACCATTCTGTTTTACAGAGAGAGAGACGCTGAGAGAGCAGCTTGGCTTTCTAGTTGTTACAGAAAATATGGATACTGTTTTCACTAACAACCCTGGAGTTCTCTGCCGTTGGGGAAGGCAGGGAGAGCTGTGCTTTTTTTAAAAAAAAAGCACTGCACAGATAAAAGGCCTATTAATCAAAGAGCAAATATTGTTATAAGCTGTGCTTGAGTCTGGGCTTATCAAATTAATGGGCTCCCCCACCGCCACCCCTCTTATATTTTTGTAAGAGCATGCATCTCTCCCCCCCCCCCCCCACCTGCTCTGTGCTGTTTTTCTTTATATGGTAACGCGCTTGACATGCTAGCCAAGAATCGTGAGTTTTTCCAGACATGTACATTCTTCCTTCATGTGTTCCATTGGCTAAGCTCTATCTCTGCTGCATAGCATAACAGTAAGTGCACTGTCAGCTCCTCTCTCTCTCTCTCTCTCTCTCTCTCTCTCTCTTGTGCTTTCCATTAGGAGGATGGAAGGACGGTTATGAACAATATTCTGTGTCATGGGCTTTCATGAATCCAGGGGTACAGTTCCAGTTTTGGCAGAGATCTCAATCCATCCAACTAGTTTTGAAAATGTGGCCTTCATCTCTTCAGGGCTTTGTTTTGTTTTTCATTTTTTTAAAAAAGCTCTTTTACTTCGTAGCTGAGCAAGGTTTTGAACCCAGGCCTTTGCCAGCCAATGTCAAATGCACTGTCCGCTAGTTACACCTTTTTTTGCTCGCATTCCAGCGTGGGATTTTTCTACACAGCGAGAGAGGGATAAAAACAGTAGGAGTTTAAGCAGATTAAGGAAGCCCTGATCTCTCATCGCCTCAGGAGCAGGTGAGAAGTTAATAAGGTTATTCTGAAATCACCTTTGGGCAGCAGGGCTTGGCTGGCTTATGACTAAACCGTTGGAAGAGTAGGCCTACCTCAGATTAATCCCGTGGAGTCTCACTTTAAACAGGGGGAGGCTGCCTGACGGTTAGATAAATCTTCTTGACCAGATGTTTTGAGGAGGTCAGGTTCCCCTCCCTGTCAACCCACTTTGAAGCAGCTTCAGTTCTCCTGTGGGTTTGGACGCACCAGTTAAACAGGGCTCAGAGCAAACCAGCCTTCTACTTCGTAAATTTTGGATCTGAAGGTGGGGAGGGAAATGGCCCGCTGGTTTACAATGTCTCTACCGACGGTAATAGGCTTTACATCTGCAGTTGCCCTGCTGTCTCCTTGCCTCAACTCCCTCTCTGTAATAAAGTTGTGATTATGACAATAATTTACAGGCTGTCAACAAGGACCGCACCTTTCAGGACTGAAGAAAGGAAACCATATGGCTGGTTTCAGGTCTTTGTGCCTGAAACTGGGCCCAAGGGTCAAGAGAGAGAGCATACTCTCCACTCTGCTGCCTAACAGTCTCCCTGCCTGAGTAGCAGTGGTATCTCTGGTGATGTTGGAGACCTCAAGAACATCTGTCTCACCATCAGCAGTGGCTCAGGATTTCTATGGCTGACAAGACAACAAGCCTTGAGGTTCTCCAGAAGTTCTCCACAGTTCTGTAGAAAAGCATAGAAACACACACATATATAAATAATACTGGGGCGTAGGAGAAAAGAGAAGAGAAATGATTACAAGGGGAACAGATTTTACAAAGTTCGCTCCTGAGACAGACTTAGCAGGAGCAACGACAACAGTTCCAGTGTTTAGCTTCAGGGCCCATGAAAAGACTCCATGGGGCTTCCTTCCTCAGTGAGCCTACCTCCTCTCTGGAGCAGGTCTGGGGCTCTTGTCAATGGGTCCTGCACTCGGTCCTCTCAGCAGATGCCTGACCATGCTGGTCATTAACGTCAGGCCTGGACAGGAGGCAAGAGAAGCTGAAATATTATCTCGCACAGGTAACACCTAATGGAGAGTTGTGTTCGTTGGCCAATGCTTTTTCGTTCCATCCCATGGAGTGTTCTGTCAACAAACAACTTCTTACCTGCCTCTTTCTGCATTTTGCTGATGCCACGGAAATTGCTGCAACATCAAACCAAGGTAGCAGGAGAAGGTGTGAATCATGCACGTGAGACTTCTCTGCACGCCAGCGTTGCCTCTCCTGCAAGCTCGAGCAGCAGTTCTCCAAAATGGCCAAGGTCACTCATGTTACCCCGGCAGCCTGGAAAGTAGTTGAAGTAAAGAACATGATAACAGCCTGTTGGATGGGGCCAATGGGCCATCGTCCTGTTGTCACAGCGGCCAACCAGATGTCTATGGGAAGCCCCCCAGCAGGACCTGAGTGGGACAGCGGTCTCCCCACTTGCAACTACTGTAATCTAAGAAAAGGCCCAGAGATCACTGCAATATTTCCTGGTTCTGATGATGTGGGTGGCATTTTCTGAACACAATACATCCACTTACCTTGCATCCCTATCCAGCTTGGCTTTTCTCTGGGAAAAGAGAAATTTGCTGTTTGTTTTCTTTTCCACTTTGCCTCCTGGTACCGCAGTTTATTTTATGACTTCCCTAAGCTTTAAATATTTCTGCTGCTCGCTGACATATTCTGCAGGGATCCATGTGATTAATAATCCTGGGAATGACGGTTAGTGAAATAGCACTAAGTTCCATGAGAATACCCATTTTTCAAACACTAAGCCTCTGATCCTCTAACCACCAACTTTCTTGAATAGTTGGCACTGGATATGATGGGGCTGCTCCAGAGCCGGTGCTGGCTTGAAGGATGATGAATGCATGCGGAGCTTAATAAATTGCCCTGCATGTTAAGTTGCTCAACATTATATATCATAAACAGAGATGGAGATGGCTGCTGAATCCATTGCTGTAGTGAAAAGTATAGGGCCTTCATACAGTAGCTGATTAATTAAAGTATTCATATGAAATTGTGCTCTGATTGTTTTTTGAGGGTAACAGCCAGAGGCTGCGCCGAGGCGCTTTGACTAGCTAGATGCAAACCAGACACCCAGCTTGTATTTGCATCTGTGCGTATTTCAAATCTGATGAAAAGCAGGAAATGGAAAAACTTGGCAACTCTCCCTGGTTTGGCTTAGCAGAGCCTTTTGGCTTGGTGCATATTTGCGCTCCGTGGGCTGCAGGGAAGTTTAGGTTCATGTGCATCGGGGGTTAGTTTATTCTGGGGCCATGCGAAGCGACGGGTAAAATGAATTAAGAAAGTTTGCTGGGCGGGTTCACAGGAGAAG
The DNA here is from genome assembly GCF_964188315.1 of Podarcis muralis. Classification (NCBI taxonomy): domain Eukaryota; kingdom Metazoa; phylum Chordata; class Lepidosauria; order Squamata; family Lacertidae; genus Podarcis; species Podarcis muralis. Next base: position 99,863,539 of record NC_135656.1, read on the forward strand.
CAGAAGGTATGCAGCTTTCTGGAGGGGGGCGGTGCTCTCCTGGTGCCTTAGAAGCCCCCACTCCATTCCAATCCTAAATGTACAAAGGCTCCCCGGGAGCTCAGTGGTCAAGGGAAGTCTACACATGCTCAGAAACACTCTCATGCAAAAATATGCTCTGTTGCTCTGATGTGGATGTGGCTGTGGAACAGTAGTTTCTAGGGCTATATGTTTAATTGGGTGATCAATGAGATTAACATCGCAATCTTATACACACTTCCCTGGGAGTAATCTCCGCTAAACTCTGTAGGGCTTACTTCGGGGGATACATGCCCTGCTATAGATTAAAAACTGACTATAATTGTACCCCAATTAACTTCATCTTTTTAAAAATTGTTTTCATTACAGGCACTTTTCTTTCACATTAAGTTGAGAATGCTCCTTTATAATCTAAGGCAGAGATGGGACAACATGTAGGTTTCCCACCTTGATCTAAAGTGATAAGAGTTTTCTTTTTAAAAAATTTCAGAACCATTGTTTTTTGTTGTTTAGTCGTGTCTGACTCTTCCTGGGGCTTGAATAACTCAGAGAAGCTATGAGTTATGCCGTGCAGGGCCACCCAAGATGGACAGGTCATAGTGGAGAGTTTTGACTAAACGTGATCCACCTGGAGCAGGAACCGGCAAGCCACTCCAGTATCCCTGCCAAGAAAACTCCATGGACAAAAACTATTGTTATACTCATCTGCAAATTTAACAAATATACGAAATTTGACTTCTTTTATTGCATGATTGGCAGCCTTAGTTTTTTGTCCTATTCTGTTGTGCCTTTACAGAACAGGTCTGCAAAGCATTACAGAAGAAGGTGTGAGATTCTCCTCCAGAATATTCTAAGGGGAATTAACTGCAAGAATTTAAAGAGGTGCACATTGACCTTCCAACGGTCTATCATTCTGCTGGGTCCCTTTCATAGAATCGTAGATTTGGAAGGGTCCCAAGGGTCATCTAGTCCAACCCTCTGCAATGTAGCAACCTCAACTTTGCCCAGTCCCAAAGCTTTGTTTGCGTCAGAGATTGGCCCTAGCATTTATTGACAGTACACAGGCTCAAATGTGTTAGCGTATGAAGCCGCAAGCAGACTGAAGTGGTTCTGAGTAGATGCCGACTGCATTTCCTTTGTTGCCAAGTAACACAGCCTTGTATTTATCTGAAACCCAGGAGAGAGACTGCCAGTCAGAGTAGACAATACTGAGTTACATGGACCGATGGTTTGTCTCAGCATAAGGCAGCTTCCTTGGTTCTTGTGAGTAGCCATATCTGTCAGCCAAATGGGCTTCTGGAAGGATGTACATATGTTTGCGTGTTGGTGAAACAGCAGAAGTGTGACAGACATAGTCAGCTCAATGAGCCATGCAGACAAGCGCTGAAAGGAAATCCTTGTTATCCCAGGGAAATGTTTTTCTTCTGCTTGAAGCACCTTAGCTGGTGATGGAGATTCACAGCCTCCCATACGCCGAGAGTATTTGCTGACTCCGAGCTATGGCCCGTCTCCTTGCAAAGCAGACTTCATGGCGATCTTATATCAAGGCAGTAGTTGCCAGCGTGTGACTTCCATCGCTCCACCCCCCCCCCTCATTTGACACCACCATATTTATGATCTCCTGTCATTGTAATGGAATTTGCCATGCTAAGCTTTTCTGTTTACACTGACGTTTAGCATACTGTATGTGTTAGTTCCTTGGCTTGCGGATTTGGACATGCTGATGATCTGGCGCTGTGCGCGTATTTATGGGCGCTGTCAAAGGAGAGGAAAGTGAAGAGGTGTATCCCAGATCATCTGTCAAATGTGTTTGACCCTTAAATCCCCCAAGGCTGGCTCAGCGTGGGTGGTCCAGTGTTCATTGTTTTCCCACCCACACCCCAAAACGAAGGAATGACGTAGGGATTTAAAACTGCTTTGGGGTACATTGGCATTTTGTCAAGGACAGGTTGCTGTTAACATTTGGAGAGCATCCTTCACTCATCTTGTTCAAGCTTATTATAGACAGCTATATTATTATAGACAGCTGCTTTATCCAGGCCCCGGGGGCGGCGGGGGGTAGGGAGAACAAAAAACCTGGCTAGGAGTAATTAAGACTACATCTCATAGAATCCATGGCCTACGCTAGGCAAAATGAGCTTGCACCAGGGTTATCCAACTTCTGTTGATGGGCATAAATCCTTACAGCAGAGGCTGACCTTTCGTCTCTTTGCTTTTTCCTCCCCTTCCCTTCCAGGAAGATTTGCCGGCACTGCAAGTGTCCCCAGGCAGAGCACTTTGAAACAGTGATGCCTTTGGAAATGGAGAAGACCGTGACCAAGCTGATGTTTGACTTCCAGCGGAATTCGACTTCGGATGATGACTCAGGTTGTGCCTTGGAAGAATATGCTTGGGTTCCTCCAGGGCTGAAGCCGGAACAGGTACGCTTCATTGCTGCTTGGGGCTTAAAGTGCATGGTGCGTGCAAGCGATAAGGGCCTGCCAGTCATAATGGTTTTACCTGTGACTATCTAAAAAGAAACGAGGTGGAGGGGGCTGTCAGAGGAAGCCCTTGAAATCCCTTCATTGCAACCATCTTGCAAATGCTCTGGGCAGGCAAGAATATATTCCTCATAAAAAGGTAAAGGGACCCCTGACCGTTTAGTCCAGTCGCGGATGACTCTGGGGTTGCACACTCATCTCGCTCTATAGGCCGAGGGAGCTGGTGTTTGGGACAGCTTCTGGGTCATGTGGCCAGCATGACTAAGCCGCTTCTGGCAAACCAGAGCAGTGCACGGAAACACTGTTTACCTTCCCGCTGGAGTGGTATCTATTTATCTACTTGCACTTTGATGTGCTTTCGAACTGCTAGGTTGGCAGGAGATATTCCTCATATACATAGCCAAAACACTGGTGCCGTCTCCCACAATGGCATCACCCTTCCTCTAAATAATGCTGCAAAAGATTGTGATTTGTTGATGATTCACTTCTTGCTGTGGGGCCATTTCCTTCCCAGAGTGGTGCATGCTCTAGTTATCTCCCACTTGGACTACTGCAATGCGCTCTACGTGGGGCTACCTTTGAAGGTGACCCGGAAACTGCAATTAATTCAGAATGCGGCAGCTAGACTGGTGACTGGGAGTGGCCGCCAGGACCACATAACACCGGTCCTGAGAGGTCTGCATTGGCTCCCAGTACGTTTCCGAGCACAATTCAAAGTGTTGGTGCTGACCTTTAAAGCCCTAAACGGCCTTGGTCCTGTATACCTGAAGGCGCGTCTTCACTCCCATCATTCAGCCCGGACACTCAGATCCAGCGCTGAGGGCCTTCTGGCGGTTCCCTCATTGCGAGAAGTGAGGTTACAGGGAACCAGACAGAAGGCCTTCTCGGTAGTGGCGCCCGCCCTGTGGAACACCCTCCCTTCAGATGTGAAGGAAATAAGCAGCTATCCTATCTTTAAAAGACATCTGAAGGCAGCCCTGTTTAGGGAAGCTTTTAATATTTAATGCTGTATTGTTTTTAACACTCGATTGGGAGCCGCCCAGAGTGGCTGGGGAAACTCAGCCAGATGGGCGAGGTATAAATAATAAATTATTATTATTATATTATATTCCTTAGTGCTGGTGGTTACAGCTGTGTGTACGAAGATACTCTTTCATCTATGGGAGGTCCTTGGTCATACGAACACTATTTTTTATAGAGTTATAAAACAATGACAGTTTTGCTAGTCATCGAGGCACTTAAAACAGCTGTAGTGCAGGTGAAGCTGACCTGGACTTTGGCTTAGTGTGTTGAGCACATGGTAGTCATTTTGACAGAGCTTCCTAGATGAGCTTGTTGGTTATACTCGATTGGTTGCAGCTGAACCAGGCTTGTTCCAGGAAACAGCACAGTTATGACTGAACGGCCTCCTGAACCACCTGTGGTGACCTAAGATGGAGGAGTGAAGGAGAAGGTTTGGATTGATTAATACAATTTTTAGAATTCACAGGCAGCCCGTTCAACCTAAGGGACTCTGAAGGAGGCTGACATTTAAGACCATGCAAAATATATCCATAAAACAGCACTCCAGATAAAGTCACTAGCAGCGGAGCTAAGAAGAAAGCAAATGCTGAGCCAGTATAGGATAGCGCAGGAGTAGATAACATGGCGTCCTCCACATTTTACAGACTGCAGCTCTCATCAGCTCCAGGAAGGGATTGCGGGAACTGTAAACCAACAAGATCTGGAGGGCAACATATTGGCTCCCCCAGGGGCAGGGGCTAGAACGCTGGGCTTAGGCTGAAAAGATCCAGATTCAAATATCCTTTCAGCCACTGGGTTTCCTTGGACCAGTCACACCCAGCGGCGTAGCGTGGGTTGTCAGCACCTGGGGCAAGGCAAGTAATTTGCGCCCCCTAACCCGTGGATTTGCGCCCCCTAACCCGTGGATTTGCCCTAACCCCAGATGTTGCGCCCGGTGCGGCCGGCCCCCCCTGCACCCCCCACCCTACGCCACTGGTCACACCCACTTAGCCAATTGAACAAGGAAGCATATATGCCCACTGTTTAGCCCCTTGGAGATAGTAAGCTAGGAAGCAACTTCAGAGCCTCTGCCAAAGTGCCTGGCTAACTGTGAGTGAGGCTACTTGGGAGGAAGGGGAAGTGCATGGAAACACCTTTGTGGACCAGAACCTAACCTAGAGCCTCCAGCTGCTGCTCCTCCTATACAGGCCCCCAGTCTGAGCTGCTTCATTCCTGAATCAGCAGCTCTCCTTCAAGCTGCAGCCTGCCTGACCTGGGGAAATGGACAAAGGCTATGTAATTGGTGACAGATGACCCCCGGCTCAAATTAAGCACTCCACATTGACACTCCAAAGAGGGTCAAGGTCAGGGTCAGCCCTGATTGCTAGCGTATGGTTCATTACGCCAGCTCCTCAGGCAGGATTGCGAAAAGGCTACCATTACTCTCTTGCAGTAGGATGCTGTTAAGAAGCTGAGCAGGTCTTTCGTTGTGGTAGTGCAGGGCACACATGCAACCATGTGCACCAGGAGGATAATAGCAATGGTATAACCTTGTCAGAAGATGATTAATTCTACAGCGCATGGCATTTGAAGGGAAAGGAAGTGTCTTGTGCTCTTGCGATTTGAGAGAGCATGTCTCCTGTACCCCTGAAAAATCAAACTACTTCTTCTTGTGCTGTTTCAGATTTGCTGGAAAAAGTGTTCCAGTGCCTAAAGTGAGCCTTTTCTTTTGCCAGTCAGGGACATTAATAAGACGGATGCACCAAGGCACGCTGCCAGTGTAAAACATTTACATGTTTCTATTACTTACACTTTGCTTGATTCATTCAGCCTTTCCCATGATCATTTTACACTTGAGACCCGGAGCTTAATTTGCCAAGGACGTTGCAAATGTGGCTAGCTCGGATAATTGCTATGGTAATCGTTTTCAAATCATCCAGAGGAGGCCGAAAGCCTTCCTTCTCATTGCTATAATGTGTTCTTTGAACTTGAATCTGATGCTTTCCTCTTGGCTTGGTTCAAAAAACTGTCCTGCAGTCCCTGAAATGTTTTGGCGCTCCCTTTCCTGTAGGTTGTAAATATTATCTGATTGGAAAAGTTCAAGCTTTTCTTTTTCTTTCCCTCTCTTCCCCCGCTTTTCCTGCAAACTCTATAGTGTTGTGCTGTGAAGATCTTGGCTCCTTAACGTTACAGTTATCCTAAGCTGGATCTTATAAATTCAAAGGTAGTGAGGACCTCTGCCAATCTTAACAAATTATATATGTTTTTCTCTGTGCCTGCTGAATGACTGGGGAAAGGGGGCTACAATTTAGAGGGGCTGCAATTTAGAAGAGTGCACATCCTTGTTGCTTTCCCTCAAGTATTGCCTTCTCAGAAGGTGTCCGCCTCCATCCCGAGCCTTCAAACGCTTTTAACTCTCCTTTAGTGAAATCCTCAGTGCGAGTGTCTTGACATTAGAGCCTTTAAAAGGGGGGAAATGGAAGAAGAACGCAGCAGCAAATGGGCTGGCAGTGCTTCTGTCCTTGTTGTGTCTTAGTAATTTGAAGGCCCAGGACTTTGGCGTAGTCTGTGAATTGAAGGCATGAGAACAGCAAATGAAGCTGCATTATAGCTGCTTAGCAACATACTCTCTGCCTGTAGGTGCTTAGCAACAGGTGATCTTTCATTCCTGGTGTGCAGGCACTAGATTCCTACATATGAACAGGATTTAATGGTCTAGATGAGGAGTTGGGTAGCGTAGGGCACTGCTTCCACCTTCTGCAAGGTCTGGAGAGGCTCTTGCAAGTGTTACAAAGGCATGCCACTTAGGACCAAAGTGTCTCAAAACCTGAAGCTATAGGGTTTTTGCAGAACAACATGTAGGAAGACCATTTGGGCTCCTTTAGGAGGAACGGTGGGATATATATTCTAGTAATAAGTAGTGGTAGTAGTCCTAGGGACGTGGATGGCGCTGTGGTCTAAACCACAGAGCCTAGAGCTTGCTGATCAGAAGGTCAGCGGTTCAAATCCCTGCGACGGGGTGAGCTCCCATTGCTCAGTCCCTGCTCCTGCCAACCTAGCAGTTCAAAAGCACGTCAAACTGCAAGTAGATAAGTAGGTACCGCTTCGACAGGAAGGTAAACGGCATTTCTGTGCGCTTCTCTGGTTCGCCAGAAGCTGCTTAGTCATGCTGGCCACATGACCTGGAACTGTACGCAACCCCAGTGTCGTCCGTGACTGGACTTAACAGTCGGGGTCCCTTTACCTTTACCTTTAGTAGTCTTCCACAGTCTCCTAAGACAGACGGATGCCAACAAGCAAGAAGTATTTCCCTCTCCATTTGCTAGCTGGACTGGTGCCTGGACTTGGTTGTAGGCTGGATGAGGGCCAATAAACAGACACTCAATCGTGGCAAAATGGAGGCACTGTTTGTGGGTGGTTCTGGAGTCCAGATAATTGGCCTGTTTTGGATGGAGTCATACTTCCCCTGGAAGAGCAGATTCATAGTCTAGGGATGCTCCTGGATCCATCTTTGTCTCTAGAGGCCCAGGTAACCGTTTCTCTACTGGGATAGCCTGACCACTGTTGTCTATGTCCTGATAATCTCCAGCCTGGGTTACTACAATGTGCTGTATGTGGGGCTGCCCTTGAGGCTGCCCTGGAAGCTGCCCTGGATTGCAGTGGCTTGACTGCCAACATGTTGCCCCATTGTGGGAAGAATTGCACTGGCTGCCAATTAGCTATGGAACTAAGTTCAAGGTGCTGGTTTTGTTGCATAAAGCCATACAAATTGAGACCAGAATACAGTGGTACCTCGGTTTTTGAACGTCTGTTGACAAACATTTCTGTTTATGAACACCGTAAACCCGGAAGTAAATGCTTCGGTTTTCGAACATGCCTCGGAAGTCGAACATGCCACGTGGCTTCTGTTGAGTGCAGGATCCTGAGGCTGAGCTGTCGGCTGTTGAGTCCTGAACACCCGCACAACACAGAGGTGATATTTGGGCATATTTGGTGCCTGCGTGCAATCAGTCTGTGCTTATCTCATCTCAGGAGCACTCGTGCAACCAGTTTGGGAAACCGGGCCTTGGTTTTCGAACGTTTCAGAACTTGAACGTTCTTCCAGAATGGATTGTGTTCAAAAACCTAGGTACCACTGTACCTGAAATATCACCTCACCCCTTATGTGCTCTGCAGGTGAGGGCCTCCTGTAGATGCCATCTTGTGAGGAGGACTGCTGCACACAATGTAGGAACTGGGCCTTTTGTATTGTGGCACCTACATGTTGGAATTCATTCCCCTTGAATATTAGACAGGTGCTGTCTCTGACATCTTTCCAGAATCTGCCAAAGGCCTTTCTCTTTCAACAAGCCTTTTAAGTTGAGATCTTTCCCATTCTGCAAACGTATTAGAACTGTCCTTAGGATAGAGCCCTCCTGGATTAGGGCAATGGGCCACATAATCCAGCATGTTCTCACACGTGCCACCTGGATGCCTATAGGAAACCCACAAGCAACACCTGAGTGCAAGAGCACTCTCCCCTCCTGCAGTTTCCAGCAACCAGTATTCAGAAACATTATTGGCCACCAAACCAAGGCAAACATAGCCACCACCATGGCTTAGTAGCTATCAGTGGCCTTATCCCCCCTGAAGTTGCCTAATCCACCTTTGAAACCATCCAATTCATTTTACTGTCTTGGGCTGCTTTGGGCTCACTCACTGGATCATCACTTTGTCATGGGGATGTGGATGTGGTGATGTACAGTATTTTTCGCTCTATAGGATGCACCGGACCATAGGAGGGGGAAAACAGGGAAAAAAATTTTTTTCTTGTTCTCCCCCTCTAAAACAAGGTGGGTTCAAGGTGCATTCACCCAAAGCCTCCGGAGCGCAGTTCCTGCTGCGCTCTGGAGGCTTCAGGCAGCCTTGGAAGCCTGGAGAGCAAGAGGGGTTGGTGTGCACTGACCCCTCTCGCTCTCCAGGCTTCAGTGAAGTTCTCCCGCTGCCCTGCGGAGGCTTTGCAGCCATCCCCAAGCTAGAACAGCGAGATGGAGCACTCTATCTCACTGTTCTGGCTTCGGGAACAGCCTTTCTAGCCTCTGCAGGGTAGCGGGGTGAAGGCAGCCCGCTGCCCTGCAGAGGCTTTGCGCAGCTAACCCCAAGCTAGAAGAGCGAGACGGAGTGCTCCGCAGTTCTCTGTCTCCCTGTTCTGGCTTTGGGCTTAGCTGCGCAGCCTGCATTCGCTCTATAGGACGCAGACACATTTCCCCTTAATTTTTGGAGGCGAAAAAGTGCGCCCTATAGAGCGAAAAATACGGTATATCCCTCCTTTGGGAGGGATATACATTTAATAAATAAATAACAGATGCCAGGTTACATTAGGTTTTCATTCCGCCGTGATATTACATTGGAAGTAGTTCTGTGAGGTAGTCTGATAGCTAGCACTCTTGCAAACTTTAATCAGAGCTAGAGATCTGAAGCCAACTATTTGTTCTTCCCTAGACCCAGGACATGTTAGCCCTGCTTGGCACCCCATCATTTTTGACTGGGTGTAAATGTGTCCTTCAACTCTGCTAATGCCTCTTGAGTGTCCAGATGGAGAGGCCTGGGCAACTGTGTTCTGCAACCCACTCAATTTGCTCAGGCTGAGCAATTTTCAGGCTCCTTTCCAGTGGACCTTTCTGTATCTTTTTTCCTTTCCAACTGCACACAACTTCTCTGTCTTATTCGCCCTGTGAAATTCACCGAATCCGTGTCTCTTCTTGACTCTTCCACACAGCGGTTAGATTGTCCATGAATATATATCTCATAACGTCGCAGCCACCAGCTAAGGGAAACTTAATGGGCAACGAGCGACACATTTTTAATACTGGTTTAATTTCGACTGCAGAAATAGACGGGGATAGGGATTTCACAGCTTATAAAGACGCAAGAGATAAGACAGAATTTTGATTTCCTCCTAGAGGAAACTGCATGAATAGAACCAGATCTCCAGCTGATGTAAATAAGCCTAGTTTGATGCTTCGGTGGAGCTGCATTGATTTATTCCAGCTGAACATCTGGTTCATAATTTATGGCCAAGCACTACAGACCTCTTCGTTGCTGTGCTGTTAAATTTCATAGGGTTCTTGAGAATTCACAGTACGCTGGGTGTACGTGGTGGAACCTTCATGGTCTGAGCTGGAGGAACCCTGGTTATCTGGCTTCCACGCTTTCTCCCTTGCCTGTCCCAAGAAGAAATACAAGTTTATTCAGTACTGTATTTCTCTTGGATTGATTTAAATGGCAGTAGAAACCAGCTCACACAGGAACCAGTACCATTGGTGCATCTATCTCAGTATTGTGTACACCAGCCACGTTCCTTCCAGGTGTTTTGGGATACAATTCCCATCATCCCTGAGCATCAGCCACGTTGGCTGGGGCTGACCAGAGTTGTAATCCAGAATATCTGGAGAGCAGCAGGCTGGAGAAGGCTAGTCTAAGATGACTGGCATCAGCACTCTTAAACACAACTCTCCAACAAACAAAGAACTGGGGAAGGTCTCCTACCAACCTTCTGCCACCTAGTGTAGAGTCTCTGCTAATGGCGCATATCCCCGCCTTCATTTGCTTAGCGACTGGGCCATTCTCAGCAATTGAATCCCTGTTGCAACAGAAGTCATGGGATTTGGTTAAATTCTAACCTAGAAATTTAGGTTAACCCTTCTCCCTGATATCTAGTGTCTTGTGTGCAGGGGTTTTCCTACACGGAGGAGCACTTCACAAATGGACAGACATAATATTGGACAGTTGAATTGTTGTTGGTTAGTCATTTAGTTGTGTCCGACTCTTCGTGACTCCATGGACCAGAGCACGCCAGGCACTCCTGTCTTCCACTGCCTCCCGCAGTTTGATCAAACTCATTCTGGTAGCTTTGGGAACACTGTCCAACCATCTCGTCCTCTGTTGTCCCCTTCTCCTTGTGCCCTCCATCTTTCCCAACATCAGGGTCTTTTCCAGGGAGTCTTCTCTTCTCATGAGGTGGCCAAAGTATTGGAGCCTCAGCTTCACGTTCTGTCCTTCCAGTGAGCACTCAGGGCTGATTTCCTTAAGAATGGATAGGTTTGATCTTCTTGCAGTCCATGGGACTCTCAAGAGTCTCCTCCAGCACCATAATTCAAAAGCATCAATTCTTCAGCGATCAGCCTTCTTTATGGTCCAGCTCTCACTTTCATACATCACTACTGGGAAGACCATAGCTTTAACTATGCGGACCTTTGTTGGCAAGGTGAATTTTTAAGAATAGGTTTAAGAATTTAAGAATAGGTTTTTGTATTTTCAGGTTTTGTTCAATGCCTGCTTCTCATGCAGAGGGCATAAATCCATGCTTGGCACAAAGTAAACAGGCCGGAGCAGGAATTTAGTCTTATTATGCCGATTCATCAAATGGGTAGGAAAGCTGACCTCCCCACCCCTCAAATTACAGACTACATTCAAATTAAGGATTCCTAAAACTGCATGCAGTTTTAAACTTTTCATGTGGCAAGGGTGGCCATTTGATGGACCCAGCAATTAAAACATTTGCAAGCAAATTGTGGAGCCTGAAAATTTTGAATGTGATTGAAGTTAATACAGAAATAGTTCTTCAGAACCATTGCGTGTCTTCTAGAAAATCCAGGATAAAATGTTATAACTTAGGTTTCCCCATGGAGATGCTAGAGGATACTTTTCCAAAAATACCCGCATAAGCAATCAACTTCACAAGGTTAGAATAAGTAAGATGAAATTTATTTTTACAATCTGTGGGTTAAAAAAAATAAATTTGGATTACATGCCCCCCTAAAAAAAAGTTTGACAAGGATGAAAATTGAACGATACAGATTTCCGAAAAGATATGATATCTATTTCCAACACTCAGATCTTCTTATGGTATTGTTTACCATACTCAAAAACACAAGTTCTTACATTTTATCTGTTCACCCTTAGTGAGTTTGGGCCTCAATATCTTTCATGCCGGGTCATGGATTCAGTTTTAAGAGGTACTGAGCATAGGCTTTGATCTATTTGCTTGTATAACATTGGCACTACAGGTTATTTTAATAAACACCAGATATAAGTGAAATGTACTGGGGAGATCTAACTGAAAATTTAAAGATTTTCAATTATTATCCACGCCTGCAGCAAGGCATTTAGCTGAAAGCCTGGTCATTCCACAAGGTGTTCCCACCCTTGATTCCCCAGCGCCATTAGATAAAAGGGTTATTGATACAGATGACTTCTTCGATTCAGCGCTCACTTATGCACGTGCAAGTTTTATTGGCAATAGTGCAACAGTCCTCAAATGGTTGGGGGTAAGCTAGGAAGTTTGTCATGCTTAAATCACATTGAAATAAATGGGATGTTATAGTTTAAGACTTACTCGGGTCCCATGGATTCCAAGAGGACTAAAGCAGCTTTAAGTATCTCATTATGTGGAATTAAGCAGTATTGATTTCAGTGGAATTTACTTCTCAATGTCATACATGGGTCTGTGCTGCCAAATCTCTCATCTATATGCAGGATCAAAGTGTTAATTCAGCCTTTGCCAACCTGATGGGAGTTGTATTCCAAAACATCTGGAGGACACCAGTTTGGCAAAGGCTGAGCTAATGAGCATTCAAAAACTTCTTCCACTAACATAGCATTTTTAGCCACCAGATACCTTGTCCTTTGCTTTATAGTTTGGGGCTAAAAGTCAAATGAAAGGTTGGTTTCCAGCGCCAGAGGCAAAGGATTATATGCACACCTTCTTGTTCCTTAATTATAATATGGATTAATGTGGTTTTCAAACAGCAACAAACGTACAGAGGTTCTGTTTGAGGGATGTTTATAGTGATAAAATCAGTTGTTTATACTGATTACATCTGCCTGTGTGATCCCTTTTCTGCCAGTCACTTTCCTGGAAATCCTGTTTAGACAGCCTGGCTGTTTGTGATCAATCACCTATGCTATTTTCTCTTTTGTTTATTGTAAATAGTGGTTTAGATAGTGAGCCCCCTGAGCAGTGATGTACTGGTTTTTCTTTTCCTACACCTTTCCTCAAAGTTTTTGTGCATTTTTGGTGCTCCGACCAATTACACACTATAAAACAGGAGAGAGCCATTCTTCACTGGACAAACACGCTTCCTTATCCAATCATTCATTTCTTCAACGTTAGAATCACAGCTAAGCCCCAAATGCCATTTTGAAGCAGAAATTGAGACATTGATGAATAACTTCGACAACATGGGAGTGTGTTTATTTAGGTTTTTTTTATTTAAAAAAACCAACAACCACCCATGTGCAACAACACATTTTTGTACTGTTTTGCTTGGATTCAACAAATGCTTGGATATGAGAACAAATGAAGCCAATTCCACAAGCTACCTAGATGCACATTAAAAAACAACACCTTTATCTAATGGCACAGAGGAATCTAGCACGGGAATATCTTGTGGAATGCTACTGTCTGGGCTCAACTGCACAGGTAGGAAGAGAACCACGAACAGAGCCACTGTACTAAAGTACCCCACTACCCCTCATACACAAGTAATCTAGGAAGATTTGATTTGATTTATTTCTGTGCTGCTTTTCATCCAAACAAATCCCAAAGCAGCTTACAAACAATATCTACCAATGACATGATAGAACATTACAAATACAGCACAAATCATATAGAATAATTAACTAATCATCCGTGAAACAATTACAATCTATAAAACACTGTTAACAAAGCAACAATGGAAAAATAAGCTAAACATCACAATTAAAGCAAAGTCATACTCCGTGATCAACAAATCAATATAGCATTTATAATCTATAAGACAATATTAACAGCATAAACAACCAAAAGATGATGATGATGATTTATTATTAATTATACCCCGCCCATCTAGCTGGGTCTCCCCAGCCACCCTGGGCGGCTTCCAACAAAGTATTAAATACAATAGTCTATTAAACATTAAAAGCTTCCCTAAACAGGGCTGCCTTTAGATGTCTTCTAAAAGTCCGGTAGTTGTTGTTCTCTTTGACATCTGGTGGGAGGGCATTCCACAGGGCGGGTGCCACTACCGAGAAGGCCCTCTGCCTGGTTCGCTGTAACTTGGCTTCTTGCAGTGAGGGAACTGCCAGAAGGCCCTCGGCGCTGGACCTCAGTGTCCAGGCAAAACGATGGGGGTGGAGACGCTTCTTCAGGTATTCTGGACCGAGACTGTTTAGGGCTTTAAAGGTCAGCACCAACACTTTGAATTGTGCTCAGAAACATACTCGTAAACTGTTAAGTTCATACACCCCCATAACTCATACTCTTTCACTCTGTTCAGCTCATTAAAATACACATCCACATAATATACCTGTGGCAGCAACTCCCTCCTGAAGGTCCTTAAAACTGGAGGTGGGCAGCACAGGTGGAACCAACCCCCGCCTGATGACCAAAAGAGTCTCTCTCCTCATAGTTCTTCCTCTGGAAACAGCTCCCCTGTGAAGGCTCCTATGGCTGGAGGTGGGGCAAGGCAGGTGGGAAAAGCCATTACCTGCTGACCAACACAGGATCTCTCTCCCCTCACCATGGGTACCATGGTCAGTGATATCAAAAGCCACTGAAATATCACGTGAGAGTAACAGAGTTTTACTCCCCTTGTACTTCTCCCAATACAGGTGAGTCAATCGTGAAGCAGAACCTCAACTGAAGTGGCTCCAGATAATGTGTCATCCAGGAATACTTGCAGTTGCCAGCCCCTCTTAGGGTGTTGATCGTTTTCTCTCAAACCTATTTTGTTTTAGGCGTCAATTATAATCCGGATGAACGGTTGCTGACAGCCCTCTCAATTTGCGCCTCATGCAGAGAACATATAGTTCTGTTTATAGACCCTTCAAATTTTTCACAAGAATGATGACCTTCTTTAGCTGTGTTCTTGTTCCTGTATGTCAAGGTTTTTGAGAAAACAGACAAACACAATGCTTTCTTTAAGAAATAAAATAATAGCCCATTGTAAACATACAAAGCACCATGTAAAAACCCACCCTCAATTTATTTTGTTTCAGCAGGAAATATGAATGCTCTTTCAGCATAGGAAAATAGGTGGGACCATCAAGGCTGCCCTGTCTGAGGCCTAAGGGAGATCTAACTAGAAGGCTTAAAGAGGAGGCAAGCTCAGCCTCAGATGCCTTTTAAAGCATCTGCTGTTGCTGCTTTCTCTCCTAAATCAGGGTTTCTTTCTACGCTCTCACACAGAGGGGTCATGAGACAGAGCCACAAGTGGCTTTCACACACGCACCCAGCCGAAACAGTCACACATCTCATTATATAAACAGCTAGGCATGCCGACATAACAAATTCATTTAAGAGCAAAGTGGGTCAGTCGGCAAGGGTAAGAATTCAACAACCGCAGATGTGTTTGTGAAACAGAGGGGCCGGTGCTTTAGGAACAAAATTCTTAGTCTGCCTAAAGCCATTCCTTTTGTTTCTCCCATCCCAAGGACAGAGAAGTTTGCAGTGCATAGAGTTTGGACCGCACAAAACTTCACAAGGTCACTAGCTGGAATACAACCACAGTTAACGTGTGTATGTTATGTGCACATGCCTATTAATAGGAATGTTCATAGGTACTGCCATTTGCAATTGGACTTCTGCTATGATTCAGAGAAAATAGGATCTGAGTTGGCTGGGTGAGGGGTGGGGGACCCCTGTTTTTCTGCCCACTGGTCTTTGCTTCTTCTACCTGTTGCCGCCCACTTCCAATGCCCCTCTTCTTTTGTTGCCTACCGGCTTGCTGGTATTACAGCCATGTTTTCGCTCTTTTAAAATAGTCTTTTAAAAGAGGTCCCATGAAACATTTGTACTCTGTACCCATGGGGCCTCTTTTAAAGGACTCACCCTGTATAAGTGTGCACATTCACTAATGGCAACTGTGCATGTAAACAGAGTGACAATGATGCAACCAATAGGCAGTTTAAGAGCTGCGCATGAAACACATGCTCAGCAGAGGGCGGACAGTTAGGCATTGCCAAAAGGGGGAGGGTGCATCATCAAAAAAAGAGGTCAGTGATTTGCGTAAAATTTGTATGTGGGAATTTATGTGTATAGATGCAAATTTAGAAATAAGTACTAAAATGTATTCGTTTCTTGAAAAGCATTTCTAAGCCTTTTAATATGTTTAAATACAGTGGTATCTCGGGTTAAGAACCTAATTCGTTCTGGAGGTCCGTTCTTAACTTGAAACTGTTCTTAACCTGAGGTACCACTTTAGCTAATGGGGCCTTCCGCTGCCGCCGCGCCACTGCCGCACGATTTCTGTTCTCATCCTGAAGCAAAGTTCCTAACCCAAGGTACTATTTTTGGGTTAGCGGAGTCTGTAACCTGAAACATCTGTAACCTGAAGTGTCTTTAACCCGAGGTACCTCTGTATGTAAAAACATCAAAACAAGAAACTATGTCACTGGATGACACTGATTATATGTATTTAAATGGAAATACAACACATCCCACTATAGTAGGAAAGACACCAGGTGACTTGTTTGCTGCCTGGCTGCTAACTGCTGCTTCATTGCCTCAGCTGCTCTTCTTTCTTAATGGTTCTTTATTTGGAAGCCAGATTTGGATTGAGCTGCCCTCAGATAGAGGACTGTCCTCAGGTGGCCCTTTGAAAAAAGTAGGACGCATGGCCACCATAATTCAGCATTGTAAATATGGTGGAAACAGGCAGACTGAGGGATCAGCAGAACTGTGGAAGGAGTGGTTCTGAAGATCCAAACCTACCAGACCTGGGACTAAAGCTGCCATGTGAAAGAAAGCCCTGTTCTTCAAAATCTCCGTTGCACATTTTATTGGAATCACTTATTGTGTGAATCACAATGGTTCGGACCATTCCAGCCATTGCTCAGAAACTTAGGAGTAAGTAAAAGCATCATTTAGAAAATCTCAGAGTACAGTGGTACCTCGGGTTAAGTACTTAATTCATTCCGGAGGTTCGTTCTTAACCTGAAACTGTTCTTAACCTGAAGCACCACTTTAGCTAATGGGGCCTCCTGCTGCCGCCGCGCCGCCGGAGCACAATTCTGGAGTTCTTATCCTGAAGCAAAGTTCTTAACCCGAGGTACTATTTCTGGGTTAGCGGAGTCTGTAACATGAAGTGTATGTAACCTGAAACGTATGTAACCCGAGGTACTACTGTAGTTCATAATATACATAAGAATTATAGAAGCCAGCCAGTGCTAACACTTAAAACATTCAGATAAGCAGAGACATAGTTGCAACAACTACAGCAGCCAGGCTCAAGGGGGGGAACCCCTCATATCAGCCATCAGGAAACATCATGTTAAATAGAGAGATTTTTAGCTGTCTATGAAAACATCCCACCATCGGTGCTCGCCTGCTCTCCATAGGGAGCTCATTCCCCTCCTCCGTGAGACCCATAAATTATTGTGAGAATCTTGAAAATCCTTTTTTTTTTAAATGTTTAGGAAAGGGTCAGGCCAAGTGTGGAAATTCTCCAGAACTCAGATTAGATGAGATAAACCTGAGAATGGCTATAGTGTGTCTGAAGGACTTGGAACCGTGAAAGCTTATCATGAAAGCCCCTGTGTTTAAAACTGCAGGATCCCTCTGTCATTGGCCTGTCTCATCGTTTCGAACATTTGCAGTGGGCATCATTACGGCCCTGGCTGGAAATCTTAACTGTCAAGTGAGACGTTGTCACGCTTAACTGGCGTACCAGCTATTATTTCCTGAGGAAATGGAATGCTGCAGAATTAAAACTTTTAAAGGGGCCTGGTTTATGTAGCACCACATCAAAACAGAATGCATCTGTCAAATGTAGCCCGCCCTCTAATATATGCATGCAAATACTATGCAACATTTGTTAAGCTTTTTTTTTAATAAGAAAAAACAAAAGTAAGTCCCAGTGAATTCAGTGAGACTTCCTTCCTAGAAAGTACAAGAATGCTATCTTAAGATACAGCATTATTACTGCACTAAAACCAAACCACTCTACCTGCGGAGTGTCACAGTGGCAAACAAACTAGCATGATAGTGATAGTAATATGAATAAGTTGACTCTGGCCAAATTGAAAGTGTAGAACATGTTCTTCTCCAGTGCTTGTTTTGTAGAGATTTATGCTCTGACCTTATTTTGCCTATACAGTGGTACCTCAGGTTAAGAACTTAATTCATTCTGGAGGTCCATTCTTAACCTGAAACTGTTCTTAACCTGAGACACCACTTTAGCTAATGGGGCCGCTGTGCCGCCGCTGCACGATTTCTGTTCTTATCCTGAAGCAAAGTTCTTAAGCCGAGGTAATATTTCTGGGTTAGTGGAGTCTGTAACCTGAGGCGTCTGTAACCTGAAGTATCTGTAACCTGAGGTACCACTGTACTCCAGAAATATACTGGGAGTTTTGAACAGTTTCTTGCTACTCTGCTGCTCCTAGATAAGATAAAAGTAAAGGTAAAGGTCCCCTGGACGGTTAAGACCAGTCAAAGGCAACTATGGGGTTGCGGCGCTCATCTCGCTTTCAGGCCAAGGGAGCCAGTGTTTGCCCCCAGACAGCTTTCTGGGTCATGTGGCCAGCATGACGAAACCGCTTCTGGCGCAACGGAATACCATGACAGAAACCAGAGCGCACGGAAACACCGTTTACTTTCCCACCACAGCGGCACCTATTTATCTCCTTGCACTGGCATGCTTTTGAACTGCTAGGTTGGCAGGAGCTGGGACAGAGCAATGGGAGCTTACTCCATCATGGGGATTCAAACCGCGGACCTTCTGATCGGCAAGTCCAAGAGGCTCAGTGGTTTAGACCACAGCGCCACCCGCGTCCCTAGATAAGAATCCCTGTACCAAGTGGCCACATATTGTGCAGCAGCAATCAAAATACAGCATATAATGACTAGCTCTGAGGAGCAGTATAATATATCAACAGATGGTCATCCCTAGGTCACAAGGGTTCCATTCTGACAGATCAATGACCATGCTTTTTAATATATATGAGATTTTATGCTATTTTATTTTGAGCTTTTAAATTTTGTAACTGGTGTTTTTGTCTTGATACTGGTCACTGACCATAATAAAAAGACTATACAGCACCACTTTAGCTAATGGGGCCTCCTGCTGCTGCCGCACCGCCGCTGCACGATTTCTGTTCTCATCCCGAAGCAAAGTTCTTAACCCGAGGTACTATTTCTGGGTTAGCGGAGTCTGTAACCTGAAGCATCCGTAACCTGAAGCGTGTGTAACCCGAGGTACCACTGTACCAAGTCCTAACCACCAGACACTAAACCATTCAATAGCACACTGATAAAATACCACAAGGAGCCATCTCGTGGCTCAAGCTCCCTTTTAAACAAATAAATCTTCTCCCAACTTCCTGTAAAATCTGAACAAGCTGATCGTATGAGTTTTCCACTAGGTAGGGCGCGGGTGTGGGTAAAAGCCTCAGCGCCTAGGGCTTGCTGATCGAAAGGTCGGCGGTTCGAATCCCCGCGGCGGGGTGCGCTCCCGCTGCTCGGTCCCAGCGCCTGCCAACCTAGCAGTTCGAAAGCACCCCTAAGTGCAAGTAGATAAATAGGGACCGCTTACTGGCGGGAAGGTAAACGGCGTTTCCGTGTGCTGTGCTGGCTCGCCAGATGCAGCTTTGTCACGCTGGCCATGTGACCCGGAAGTGTCTCCGGACAGCGCTGGCCCCCAGCCTCTTAAGTGAGATGGGCGCACAACCCTAGAGTCTGTCAAGACTGGCCCGTACGGGCAGGGGTACCTTTACCTTTACCTTTAGGACTTGTTCAGAATGGGCACCACCATGGGGGACACTCTGTTCTTCTTCACCAGCCACCTCTCCTCACATGACAAAGGGATGGGGCAGAACTTCCAACCATGATCTCAAAGCCTAGAGGTATATGGGATGGAATGCTCCTTCAGTTCAAGATAGTCTCATGTTTTTAGTAATTGGGACAAAACTCTATTAGCATATTAAAACTCAAAACCAGCTTTTTGAATTGGGGTTGGAAACTAAGCAACTAATAAATTTATATGCATATCATAGAGAGCAGGTATGCATTAGAACTTGCTTGTTGTCCAGGATCACGCTGTCACCATACGTTCTCCACTCTCAATTTTTTTTCTTCTGGTGTACATTGAGAAATTTCTTGCGTTTTGGACGCTTGCTATACTCCTCCTTTGAATGTAATGTAAAAGATAAATCATAGGCTAATGGTTGCTCTTCGCAAATGCTTGTCTGTTAATGTTTGTTGTTTGACAGTGTTGCAAGACGATGTTGCCCTGAAGCTGGCTCCTAGAAGCACGTTTTGCCATCTCAGGGAGTTTTTAATGTCTTGATTATCGGTACATTATCTCCCCATGGGTGTAATCTGTCAGGAATATAAATCCATAGAAGGTGCTGCAGAAAGATTTAGATCTGGCCAATAAATAATAATTAAAAAAAATGACTCACATTTTCTCCAGCCATTTGTGTGTCTTGTTTTAGAATTACACTGTTGTTCAAAATTATATGAGATACAATTAAAATTTCAGCAAACGCCAGGCTTGGCAATTGCACAGTTTCTTCTATAGTCCTGAGGGCTCTTTCCCCGCCTTCGGTACTGTAAAAGAAAGCTGAAATTCTCATGAGTCTGCATATTTTTCCAGCATCCATTAAAAAACCATACTGGTGAGGAGGTCATGGCATGCACTTGTCCTTTTTGGATCTTTAACCCATTGGCTTTTGATGAGCATTAAAAAATTTTTTTAAAAAAAAAATCTTCCAGGCAGGCCACACTTTGACTTATATACCTTGCTCCCATAGCTTGCACCCATTTGTGTACAGTCATACCTTGAAAGTCAAACGGAATCCGTTCTGGAAGTCATTCGACTTCCAAAACGTTTGGAATCCAAAGTGCGGCTTCTGATTGGCTGAAGGAAGCTCCTGCAGCCAATCGGAAACCGCAGAAGTCCCTTCGGACCTTTGGCTTCCAAAAATAGTTCGCAAACCGGAACAGTCACTTCCGGGATTGCGGCGTTCGGGAGCCAAAACGTTCGAGAACGCAGCTGTTCGACTTCCAAGGTATAACTGTATTTACAAAGTTTAAGGTGGGACACATCCTCAAAAAAAATCTTCTAAATCTTCCATGGGGATTGCATTCGTTGCATTCATTCCTTAACATAAATAGCAACACCCTAGAGGTCCCGGGCCCTAAAGAAGTCAGATTAACCTCAACCAGGGCCAGGGCCTTTTCAGCACTGGCTCCAGCCTGGTGGAACGCTCTGTCTCATGAGACCAGGGCCCTGCGGGATCTGATTTCTTTCCGCAGGGCCTGCAAAACAGAGCTGTTCCGCCTGGCCTTTGGTTTTGACTCAGTCCGACCCTTCTGTTTCCCACCCTTTATGTGATCTATGGGCTACTTTTAAAATGAGGCTGCATTTTAAATAGCATTTTAACCTGTATTTTAAATTGTCACCCCCCCCCCCCATTATGTTTCTACTGTAACTTTTACTGGTGTTAGCCGCCCTGATCCCGGCTCTGGCTGGGAAGGGCGGGGTATAAATAAAATTATTTTATTATTATTATTATTATTATTATTATTATTATTATTAATTATTATTATTATTTTGTAATTTGAACGCTTAATGCCCATCACATTCTGAAGGGATGTACTTCTTTTCCCCTCTGTATGTATGCTTAGAGGTGAAATGGAAACAATGATTCTTGTTTATTAGGGTAATTGCTCTAGTAATTGAGGTAACTGAGTGGCGTCAATCTCTGTAGCAGCCAAATAGTCTATCCATGCTATTAAACAAACTGATTCTGCATTCCCCCAATAATATATCTGTATAATATTTCAACAACAACAACAATAATAAACATGCTTTTAGGAGCCAGTCCTGGACCCAGGTGGCAGCTCCCAATCTCTTAGGGGTTGTCATTAGTCCTCTGTCTCTTGCCCTTAGTAACAGACAGGAGAGTGGCATAATAGTGTCACATACGCAACCATTCATGTGAGCAATTACGGATAATTGGACTTGTGTCCTGTCTAGATTTGGATAATGTGTGTCAATTACTGGCCCATCTAGATGTGTCACTAAAGAGCAATGATTTTATTGCTGTAATTGAAATCATTGAGGGTGTCTTTTCTTTGCTGGGTCTGGGAGCAGGCTTCAGGTTCACTGCATTCTGTCCTGGGTTCCAAGCTCCCAGCAAACTCTAGTTCTCCCTTTGTTTGGAGAAACAGGGAAATGGGAGTCACGCATTTCCATATTTATTTATGCAATTATATCATTTACATTCCTTGAGGCTGCCTTTGGCAGCTTGCTGGGGAGGCAGGAAAGTAAAGGCAGCGCCGCTTCATGGGTGAGCGAACAGAGGCGTCACATTCTTTACCCAGGGCAGAAACCTACATAGCTGCAAAATGGACAACCCTCTGGCAACTTAGCATGTCGGGGGGGGGGGGGACCCTCCTTTAGTTGTGAGAAAGCTCTGAACAAATTCAGTTCTTTTTTTAAAAAAAAATTATTTATAGGTTTTCCGTTACAAACTCTTATCATTTTCTGTTCTTATACAGTAATTCTTTTCGGCTTCCCACTCAACGTTTCATGACGGTTCTTTGTACATCTTAATTATACAGTGATACCTCGGGTTAAGGGACACGGGTGGCGCTGTGGGTTAAACCACAGAGCCTAGGGCTTGCCGATCAGAAGGTTGGCGGTTCAAATCCCTGCGACGGGGTGAGCTCCCGTTGCTCGGTCCCTGCTCCTGCCAACCTAGCAGTTCGAAAGCACAGCAAAGTGCAAGTAGATAAATAGGTACCGCTCTGGCGGGAAGGTAAACGGCGTTTCCGTGCGCTGCTCTGGTTCGCCAGAAGCGGCTTAGTCCTGCTGGCCACATGACCCGGAAGCTGTACGCCGGCTCCCTCGGCCAATAAAGCAAGATGAGCGCCGCAACCCCACAGTTGGTCACGACTGGACCTAATGGTCAGGGGTCCCTTTACTTTTACCTTTACCTCAGGTTAAGGGACACGGGTGGCGTTGTGGGTTAAATGAATACTCTCCCAGAATACTGACCCCCAGATTCCTTTAACAGAATACCCTTAAAGGGGAGGGGTACGTGATGGCCACAACCTCCCCTCCCATAAACCAAGCTTTTCCAATGCCTAACCACCAAACCTTACAAAGTTGTGACGATTTGAAACCAAAATTGGATGCCTGCATAAGCAAACTGTTCAGCTGGAGCAGCATGAGAGAAAATACTTTCAAAATGCTGAAGCATGTTTAGAGACAGTTTTCATCTAAACAATAAGCACTTGCATTTTTGCAAACAGGCCTAGCCAAAGGGTGGAAAAGAGGGGGGCGGGGGAAAGGCTGTGAATTTTCCTGACATACTAGGTCAAGGTAGTTGAGTGTCCATTTATTGAATTTACTTACAGTTTGGTGCCGGCAGATGCCTTTTGTCAGAGAAATAACTGGATCCCTAGAGTGCCAGCAGGCTTTAAAGAAATACCTCCCAGGATTTTTAGTCATCCCTAAGGAACATGCATAGCTATGACTTTAAAAACTGAGGTACTTTGAAATTCGAGGGGAGGAGAAAAAGAACAGAGAGAAATACTAAATGAGGCTGATGAGGAACTTGAATGTATTGTGGGCTAATGCAATTATTTCCCTCGATTCCTTTGAATAAAGTTGGCTGAACTTGAAAGAGAATCTTCCTCTTGTTTCATTTTACAAGGCTTCCCCTCCACCACCACTTTTTCTTTCTTTATGCTTGAAGGAACTGTTAATTTCCAACATGCTTATTACCTTCTTGCCGGCGATGTCTCTGTGTTACGTCGCGTTATTTCAACTGCCCTTCTTTATAGAAAAAAATGAGAAATTCATATTTGGAAAAAGATTGAGAGATCAATAATATTTGGGGCAGGGGAGCAGAGCTTGCTTTGCTGTGTGTGACTGGTCTATGAAATGCCTTGTTTGTGAAATATTCTCCCAAGATCTTATTTGATGCAAGACTAGACCTGCTTTAGCAATTCTCTTTATTTTTGCCAACGATCACATTATGTCGCTGTACCTAACTCGAGGTATTTGCACCTGATGATGACCATTGTGGATTACCGTATTTTTCGCACCATAGGACGCAGTTTTTCCGTCTTAAAAACTAAGGGGAAATGTGTGTGCGTCCTATGGAGCGAATGCAGGCTCCCTGGCTTCAGCGATAGCAAGGCAAAGCCTCCGAAGCCTGCGCTCCGGAGGCTTCCCGTTGCTTCCGCTGAAGCCAGGAGAGTCTGCTCTTTGAGGCTGGCGGGGGGAAAAGCAGTGCTTCCCCCATCGCCAGCCCCAGTCGATGGGGGGCAGCAGGAAGGCGCGCGACGCCTTCCCGCTACGCTCCAACCCTCCTGTGGGCTTTTGCGGGAGATGGGGGAATTCCCCCACCTCCCGCAAAAGCAGGCAAAAGCCGCACGCTCTTTAAAGAGGCTCCGTGGCTTCTGCTGGCTTTTCTAGGAGGTGGGGGAATTCCCCCACCTCGCAGAAAAGCCCGCAGGAGCCGCGCACCCTTTAAAGAGCGAGCGGCTCTTGGGGGCTTTTCCCCAAGGAGGGAGAAGGGACTGACTGGCTGAGTCAGTCCCTTCTCCCTCCTGCGCGCTTTTGGGGGAGATGGGGGAATTCCCCCACCTCCCGCAAAAGCAGGCAAAAGCCGTGCGCTCTTTAAAGAGGCTGCGCGGCTTTGCTGGCTTTTCTAGGAGGTGGGGGGATTCCCCCACCTCGCAGAAAAGCCTGCAAGAGCCGCGCAGCCTTTAAAGAGCGCGCAGCTCTTGGGGGCTTTTCCCCAAGGAGGGAGAAGGGACTGACTGACTGAGTCAGTCCCTTCTCCCTCCTGCGGGCTTTTGCGGGAGATGGGGGAATTCCCCCACCTCCCGCAAAAGCAGAGAGAAGGTCTTGGAGTAGCGCACAGGCTGCGTGCAGCCTGTCCACTGCTCCCAGAGCTGGGGGGGGGGGAATCATATTTTTTCCTTGATTTCCCCCCCTGAAAACTAGGTGCGTCCTATGGTCCGGTGCGTCCAATCGTGCGAAAAATACGGTACATCATAGGTAAAAGGTAAAGGTACCCCTGCCCGTATGGGCCAGTCTTGACAGACTCTAGGGTTGTGCGCCCATCTCACTTAAGAGGCCAGGGGCCAGCGCTGTCCGAGGACACTTCCGGGTCACGTGGCCAGCGTGACAAAGCTGCATCTGGCGAGCCAGAGCCGCACACGGAAACGCCGTTTACCTTCCCGCCAGTAAGCGGTCCCTATTTATCTACTTGCACCCGGGGGTGCTTTCGAACTGCTAGGTTGGCAGGCGCTGGGACCAAGCAACGGGAGCGCACCCCGCCACGGGGATTCGAACCGCCAACCATGCGATCGGCAAGTCCTAGGCGCTGAGGCTTTTACCCACAGCGCCACCCGCGTCCCTTTTACATCATAGAGGCACTTTTAAATAAAGTGGCCAGCTTTAATGGGTTATGGAAGGGCCTTAGCTCAGGGGTAGAGTGCATGCAAAAGATTCCAACTTTAACCCCCTGGAATCTCAAGTTCAAGGAGTCAGATAGCAGGTGATGTAAAAGGCCCTGGAGAGGTGGTGCTAGTCAGAGTAGGCAATCCTGAACTAGATGGGTACACTGTGTCTGTGTTCACACGTCACTCTAAGCCATGGTTTAGAGCATGGGTAGGCAAACTAAGGCCCAGGGGCCCAATAGCCTTCTAAATCCGGCCCGCAGACAGTCCGGGAATTAGCATTTTTTTACATGAATAGAATATGTCCTTTTATTTAAAATGCATCTCTGGGTTATTTGTGGGGCATAGCAATTCGTTCATTATTTTTTTCCAAAATCTAGTCCGGCCCCCCACAAGGTCTGAGGGACAGTGGACTGGCCCTCTGCTGAAAAAGTTTGCTGACCCCTGCTCTAAGCCATGGTTTAGAGTGAGGTGCACAAGCTGTAAAGAGCCTCAGCTTCCCCCCTTCCCACACAGCTTTTTGCTTTTGATTCACCACATTGTAGTAACCAGTCTGTAGTTAACGCTGACTATGGTTAACTTCAAATATGTCAGCTTCAAAGAACATGGTTAGAAGGCTGACTTGTTGGAACTAACCATTATTTAGTGTCAATCAAAATTCCAGGTGTGAACAGCACCGCAAACTGTGGTTAACTAAAAGTGGAAACAAAATATTCCGAGCTCCTGTGTCTGTCTGCAGTTGTGGGCTGGATGAAGGTGAATAAACTTGAGTTTAAACACTGTCAGGAGAGAGGCCCTCTGGATGAATAGCTCTCATGTCATTTACCTGAACTGGATGGGGTTGCAGCCCTTGGTATAAACTATCTTCTGTCCAGGGACTAAGGAAGAGGGATTTTCTTCGGAACTGCAGCTGGGGGAGAAAGGGTTAATTTCCCCATCTACTCCTGCTCTGATCCCATTAGTTATCAGATGTCCCCCCTCCCACAGCTGATGCAATTTGCATATTGTAATTTTTTTTAAAAAAAGCCTGCTTGTTACATACACAAAGACAAATTTAACATTGTGTGTACTTTGGCCCTGAGGAACCATTTATTTCCTAGGCTTGCTTTCTCCGCTCCCCCACAATTCCATCTTGTCAGCCTTCTGTGCTTTGAAACGGAATTGCTGTCAGATGTTGAAATCCTCCTTCCACAAACTTGAATGAATTTCAGACTGAGCAGAATGGGAGCATCAGGCAAATCCATCTTCATTCTGGGTCCCCTCTAGACACGTCCCACTAGGCTGCCGCCTTCCTCGTAAGCAGTTGCTGTGACGCAGCCTACCGCATTGTGCCAACGTAGCATCCTATCCAGCAAACATGTTTTGTAACGAGACACTGGTACTAAGTGTGTCCTGTAATAGGAACACTATGTGAGGCACAGAAAATCTTGTTCTCCAGTCCTGAGTATCCCCCCCCCCTCACTGATTTCAACAGTGCTTTCTTCCAATTGCATTTAGGAATAGAATCATAGAATCATAGAATCATAGAATCATAGAATCATAGAGTTGGAATAGACCACAAGGGCCATCGAGTCCAACCCCCTGCCAAGCAGGAAACACCATCAGAGCACTCCTGACATATGGTTGTCAAGCCTCTGCTTAAAGACCTCCAAAGAAGGAGACTCCACCACACTCCTTGGCAGCAAATTCCACTGTCGAACAGCTCTTACTGTCAGGAAGTTCTTCCTAATGTTTAGGTGGAATCTTCTTTCTTGTAGTTTGGATCCATTGCTCCGTGTCCGCTTCTCTGGAGCAGCAGAAAACAGCCTTTCTCCCTCCTCTATGTGACATCCTTTTATATATTTGAACATGGCTATCATATCACCCCTTAACCTCCTCTTCTCCAGGCTAAACATGCCCAGCTCCCTTAGCCGTTCCTCATAAGGCATCGTTTCCAGGCCTTTGACCATTTTGGTTGCCCTCCTCTGGACACGTTCCAGTTTGTCAGTGTCCTTCTTGAACTGTGGTGCCCAGAACTGGACACAGTACTCCAGGTGAGGTCTGACCAGAGCAGAATACAGTGGCACTATTACTTCCCTTGATCTAGATGCTATACTCCTATTGATGAGGCCCAGAATTGCATTGGCTTTTTTAGCTGCCGCGTCACACTGTTGGCTCATGTCAAGTTTGTGGTCAACCAAGACTCCTAGATCCTTTTCACATGTACTGCTCTCAAGCCAGGTGTCCCCCATCTTGTATTTGTGCCTCTCATTTTTTTTGAATGTAAAAGTATGAGTGCATTTCACCACCTCCCCACTGCACTTCCACTTCCAAAATGCTTTTAAATCCTTGATAGAACCTGAGAGTTTATTTTACGCAAACCCTGGCTTTTCAGGCCCTAGTCTGACACTCTAACCGCTGCACCAGACTGCCTATCTACTGCCTCTCAGTAAGGTTTATGATAGGTTTATAGCCAAGGCTGCCTTTGTGGCCTTGTGTACCTGCACCAATAACTATAGAAGGAAGATTCCTCTCTGTTGGTTCTCCTGGACCTCACATTTGTTTTTGATACCACGAGTCGTGCTGCCCCTTCAGGACTGGCTGGCTGGTTTGGGGTTGAGAACCCCTATTCTGTTTTCAGGTATAGTCTAGCCTAGAGGGCAGGTACCAGAAGAATCTAGTGCTCTGGGACAACTGTTTATCTCGTTGGTCTTTGGCTGTAAACAGAACAAATTAAAAGCCTGCTTGAATTAAGCAGTACATTTTGCTCTATTCAGCCTGGAGCTGTTTGGCCAGTTTTAATTTATTTAAAATATTATTCTGTACATGTTTTTCTTTGTAATCCATTGTTAAGACAAGCAGATGGTAAAGAAGGGAGATGGAAAGGTTAGCAGGCATTACTATCACTGAGAGAAGCATACACCATCAAGGATTTAAAAGCATTTTGGAAGTGGAAGTGCAGTGGGGAGGTGGTGAAATGCACTCATACTTTCTAGGTGATGATACTGAATGCCGAAGGTGACGTATCACCTGTGGGAGCAATTGAGGTGGACGTGCTCTGGGATTCTCTCTTGGCTGGCGCCCAGTTTTACAGCCCAAGGAGAACATGCATTGATTTTGAAGGATGGTAAAAGCGAAAGCTTCTGAAAATCCACTTAATGATGACATTCACGATTTGCCTGCAGAGCAAGGAGTTGAAATCACCCAGGCAGAATCCGAAGGAGTCGGTGCTTTCTTTGGGGTTTACCTGAATGGCGTCTTTCTTGGATCTGATCCAAATCTCCTTAACAGTCCCTGGTTCGTTTCAGGTGACGAGGTGCAGGTCAGGACCTGCTGTCTCTGTTTTGGGTTGGTTTTAGTTTCCCAAAGTCATTTGCCCATCCCTGCAGAGCTATTTCTTTAATCTGATGGGAGATAGCTCCGACAGACCTCCTGACATGAAATGGAAGACTTCCCAGAGGAAATGCTTGAAAGCGTTGTGCTCTGGTTTTTCCTGTGCCATGGCCAGAAAACAAATATCTACGCACACGATAACCTGATTGCCATTTAGACTTGTTATCTCCTCCTTTCTGTGCTCTGGGTCTTTACAGCTTATTACCTTGGGGACAAGCGTGACATAATTTGGCAGCCAGTCAAGAATAAATTACTTGTGGATTCACACAGTTTCAAGGGCGTCCTGGGCACGGATGCTCAATAGCAGAAAATCAGCAGTGCTGTATCTACAGAGCACAGAGGCAGTTAGCGATCGACAGGGGCATTTGATTGTTAAATGCAGACATTCAGAAATCAACTGATGATTGTGGTGGAGAAAAGGAGTAATCGGAGACCTGGCTTGAGATTTCAACCACCCAAGTTACAGGCTGCTCAGGCGAGCTTTGGTTCGGTTAGTCTTCCCTAACTTGGTTGTATCGCCTTCCTTCGCGTTCAGCTTAATGAACTGCATGTTCAGGGACCAGGTGAAGGATGCGCTATAAATGCAAAGTAAGTGGTGCTGAGATTTTATTTGTAACCATTTAGTTGGTGGCTTTTAAGACTTCTGGTTGGAGATTCCTTGGCTGAACAAATTGGTTGCTCATAATATAGAGTGGGGGCATAGTTGTGGATTCATTGCATAAACTTTCTTTGCAGTTCTGGGCTTCATTCAAAGCATCTCTTTCTGGGATGCATGCAAATGATGCAATGGGGTTGGGCATGTAAAATAAACACTGCAGCTTCAATGTGAGTGCATTATGTAGCTGTTTTCAGGCTGGCGTAGATGATGGAGAGCTATCCTGTAGTATGAGCTGTCTCTCCTTCCTGTTATTGTGTTGGGGTGATAGTTCTGAGAAACCTAATTTCTACTTCCCCCCAGTTAAAATCTAAGATGGTAGGGACAGAGCACGTTACAGCCTCATCCCATTCCCATACACATTTGCTTAGAACTGCTTAGTGCAAGAATTGTTGTGATCCCATACATACCATTCACATCCCTGTAAGGTTTGTTTTGATTAATTTACTTAAATTATATCCCACTGCACACTCAAAAACAAAAAAGGCCCTCAACACGCAACAACACTTAAAAAGCAATCAGATGCCTTCTATATAAAAACTGCCAATTAAAAGTTGTTGTTCTTTAAACCCCAACATAAATAACAATTACAAGTTCATAGCAGAGTAAAGCATCATTTAAGACCGGAATGAAATTGACATTTACAAATGTTTGCTGGGGCAGCATTACCTCCTAACACCCAAGCAAGCCCCTCTAGGGAGGGAGTATTGCACCAAGGGCCCCTCCATCAAAATGCCACGCCTCTCATTCCTGCTGGCTTCACATCACCCAGTGCTGGCCTTTAGAGAGCAGGCCTTCTTCTGATGGCTTTACGAGCAAAGAGAGGCTCATAGGACAATGCAGCGTTTTCTGAGGTGCTTTGGGCTAGAACATTCCTGGTGCAGGCGTGGAGACTCTCAATGTGGCAATGATGAGCCCCTTGCTAGGAGGGACCATAGCTTCGTGGTAGAGACTGTGGCTTGCATGCAGACAGTCCCAGGTTCTTTCTCTGGCACCCCCAGTTCATTAAAGGAACATGCAGCAAATGATGTGAAAAATCACTGTCTGACACCCCCAAAGAGCTGCTGCCCATTGGAGTCAGCACAATTGAAGAGGCTGTACAAATCGCACCATTCCTCCAGCGTTGTCATGCAACGTGATGGTGGTGCTTCTGTTTCTGAGGATACGATACCTCCAAAATGGTGTCACATTCTTGCCACACACACACGGCAGGGAAGATGTCCTGGCAGCCGGTTGTTAAGTTTCAGAAGGGGCAACCTGGCACAGAACCTTCGAGGCAAGCCATTGGGTTGTTTGAGGGACAGGATTTCCCGTTGAACGTCAGTTGAGCTCCTCTGAGTGTGGCATGATCCGGAAAAGAAGGTGGAGAGCAATCCCCAGCTTCCACATTCTGAACCGTGTTCCCTCAGATCAAGTAGACGGGGCTGTTTGTACTCGGCGTTACTTGCCGCTCGATGTTTCCGCCTTACAAGCATCGCATCAGAATGATCACAGAAGGTGATGCTGCGCTGTAGCTGGTCTCCGGGAAGAACTAGGCTGCTTTGTTAGGCCCATAACTGCAGCAGAAGTGTGTGCCCATCATCAACGCACGTACGAGAAATGGGATCTCTTGGGACCCGGCCTTGTTGCACTGCACCTTGTGCTGCACTCTTCATGTTTGTTTTTAATTACACACTCTGAGACTTAAAGGGAGAACCCAGCCTTCCGACAGATTTTATCTGCTGATTATTTTCACAAATTGTTACAGAAAAGGCCTTGGGGGCTGGAGTGTAGGTGGAGGCTCAGTTACCCAGTCATAGATTGGATGCCAAGGGGGAGCGTCTTAACCTACGCTCACAAAGGCAGGTGCTGACAGATCCTCCTAGCCAAGGGAAACATGCTTACATTCTGGAGAGTGACAGAGAAAACGGTAAAGTACGACCTTGGCGGGTTAGCTTTAGACTGAAAACAGACTGCTCTCCCCTCGCCCTCCGCCCTCGCTCTTGCTTTGACCCTCTTCCAAACAAATTTCGGTTTCTGTCAGATAAAGAACATTTGCCTTTGTCCTAAGGAAAGTTTGTTGCTTTTCTGTTTTGTTTTGGGTTGTTTTTTTAAATAGCTGCACGTCTTTGGTAATCTCGAGTGCCGCTGCTCAGAGCGATTGATTTCTCTGTGTCTTGTCAGTCGAAAGCAAAACAAAAACGAAGCCAAGACATTGTACTGCAGTCCCCCTTTTTCTAACATTTAGGTTCATCAGTACTACAGCTGCCTCCCAGAAGACAAAGTGCCCTACGTGAACAGCCCAGGGGAGAAAGCCCGTATCAAACAGCTCCTTCACCAGCTGCCGCCACACGACAATGAGGTGAGTCATTTAGAAATAATTGGGGAAACATTGGCTTAGTGCACACCGCAGGGGACTGGGCCATCTTTCTGATGTCGCTGTTGCGTGCAGCAATTAGCCAGTTAACCAAGGCTCTGGCAAAGGATTTGTTAAAGGATTGTTTTGCAAAAGCTCTCTGGGTTTTTAAAAATGTTTTCCTCACTTTGCCCCCTCCCCACCACTCTCAGTGCTGGCAGATGAATTACTTGGCAGAGACCCTGCCCTCTGTACTTGTTCTCAGTAGAATAGAAAGGGAAACAGTCCTCATATTTTATCTGGAAATGCATATTTATGCAATGCCTATTTAGAGTCTAGATGTCCTATTACTTACGTTTATCTCTCCAATATTTCTTGCTTTTGCTTTGACTGAGAATTGCAGTTTCCAACTTTTATTTTCCTGGAAAAGACATATTTTGTGGTGAGAGATGTTGATAGTTTTTTATACATAAAAATAATGAAACCGTTTGGGCTCAGACTCGCAGATAAACTGGCCTGGCTCTCAGTGTAAATGACATACTCTTAAATTGTAACTATAGGTACAATAAACACTTCTCTCTGTGCGGAATTGTTGCTGCTGTAGGTTAAAATACTACTAGATAAAAGAGCATATATTTCTCACGCGGTTGCTAAAATATTAAATTTTCTGCTTTTGTATTGAATTGAAGAACTGAAACATGCAGGCTTTCTATTGCATCTGACTGTGAGGTTATATATGATAGCAAAAAGTAAAATTTTAAATGTTGTCTTTGGGACACATTAAAATGGGTTGCTTGCACCACATCTGCAACTTGCAACTGTGAGGAGCCACTCGCTCAGCCTTTGTCAACCTGGTTCCCCCTCGAAGATTTGGGCTGCATCTCTCACCATCCCTATCCATTGATCATGCTGGCTGGGGCTGATGGGATTTGTAGTCCTAAAAATTATCCAGAGGGCACCAGGTTGTTAACCATTGACTTACTAAGCTACATAAGGCATGTAATGCATATTTGCATCTAACATAACAGGGTTTTTTAAAAAATGCAAATATACCAGTGAGGAATTTAACCCTTTCCTCCTCTCCTGCTGTCCTGAAAAAATAGTTCTACTTCTGCATTTTGTGTTGTACCCCTCTTAGGGATTGATTCCCCCCCCCCTTTGGATTCCACAGCAAGCAACAGCTGCCCTGGCCACAACATTTGCTGCTTCACAGAAGAGTATTTAAAACTCACAGCTCTTCCTCTCCACTGGAAAAGGACATGGGGAGCTGTGTTCAGCATACCGTATTTTTTGCTCTATAAGACTCACTTTTTCACTCCTAAAAAGTAAGGGGGAATGTGTGTGCGTCTTATGGAGCGAATGCAGGCTGCGCAGCTATCCCAGAAGCCAGAACAGCAAGAGGGATTGCTGCTTTCACTGCGCAGCGTTTCCTCTTGCTCTTCTGGCTTCTGAGATTCAGAATATTTTTTTTCTTGTTTTCCTCCTCCAAAAACTAGGCGCGTCTTGTGGTCTGGTGCGTCTTATAGAGCAAAATATATGGTATTTTGAGTTAACTAAAGCCATAGGACAGGGCCTTACATCCATACCAAAAACTTCCAAAGCCAGACAAAAAAAAACCCCTGCTTCCTGATACTTTAGACACCCCAGAGGTCTGTGCTCACTTTGCTCCAGTTGAGCATTGTTTGGAAGACTGACTTAGCTTATCCTTGTTAAGAATACTAGCAGCACCTTAAGTGGTTTTCAGATGATTACTAAATCGCATGCAAGAGAATGGACACCCATAGAGAAAGCTCAGTCCCCAAATCTGCCTTTCAACCTGGTGCCCTCCCATCAGCACCAGCTAGGTGGTGGTTAGAGATAATAGGAGTTGAAGTTCAAAACAGCTGGAGGGCACAAAGTTGGGGAAGGCTGCTTTAAATCTTTGGACTCACAGCTGTCCATGGAGGTGCAGGTCAATTCAGTGTCCAGGGCAGCTGTCTACCAGCTCCATCTGGTACGCAGGCTGAGACCCTACCTGCACGCAGACTGTCTTGCCAGAGTGGTGCATGCTCTAGTTATCTCTTGCTTGGACTACTGCAATGCGCTCTATGTGGGGCTACCTTTGAAGGTGACTCGGAAACTGCAATTAATCCAGAATGTGGCAGTTAGACTGGTGACTGGGAGTGGCCACCGAGACCACATAACACCGGTCCTGAAAGGTCTTCATTGGCTCCCAGTATGTTTCCGAGCACAATTCAAAGTGTTGGTGCTGACCTTTAAAGCCCTAAACGGCCTCAGCCCAGTATACCTGAAGGAGCTTCTCCACCCCCATCGTCCAGCCTGGACACTGAGGTCCAGCGCCGAGGGCATTCTGGCAGTTCCCTCACTGCGAGAAGTGAGGTTACAGGGAACCAGACAGAGGGCCTTCTCAGTAGTGGCGGCTGCCCTGTGGAATGCCCTCCCAGCAGATGTCAAGTCAATAAGCAACTATTTTACTTTTAATAGACAACTGAAGGTGGCCCTGTTTAGGGAAGTTTTTAATGTTTGAGACTGTACCGCCTCTCACCATATGAACTGACCTGGACTCTGTGATCATCATCTGAGAACTTTCTTCATGTGGCTCCTCCACAAGAGGCCCAGAGGGTAGCAACATGAGACTGGCCCTTTTCTGTGATGGCTCCCTGTTTCTCGAATGCTCTCCCCAGGAAGGCTTGCCTGGCACCTTTGATACATACCTTTGATACATACCTTTTCTCTATAACCAGGCCTTTGGCTGATTAAACATTCTATGGCCTTTTAAATGTATTTGTGGGAGGGGAGTCATTGATTTGATTTTGATTTTTTGTTACATATTTTGTGTCTGTTTTTATTTTGTAAACCACCCTGTGATATTTGGATGAAGGGCAGTATACAAATTCACTAAATAATAATAATAACAATTAGTAGGCCACAATGTAACACTCTTGTTGTGTGGTGAGACATAGTTTTTCTTGTCAGGGGGTAATTTTAGCTTCTGTGAAGGTTCTGAAGAAATTGGAAATGGAGTGGAGAGATGATTTCTCTCAAAACCCAATCCTCACTTGGCTTGACAAAATGAAAACCACCTGTGATCCAAAGGACCAATTATTCCATTGTTGTATTTATATAATTATTTTTTGCATATTACAGTATTGCAAATCCGGATTGTGTTAATGCCTGTGTTTGCAAATGGACTTGATTCATGGTACTCTTCTTGAACTTCCCATAACTTTGTCAGTGTGTTGGGTTGCCCTGGCTGTGTTATAGTTAGCTGCTAATGTTCGCTAGTACCATGAGCGTGTGAGGTTAAAAAAACAAAAAAAAAAACAAACTTCTGGTAGCCTATCAAATGTACTATGCTGTGAAGCTGAGACATGTTTGTTTTCGTTTCAAAAAGCTGTTAACAGAATTGTAAAATCCTGCTGCTGGAAGAGACTCAAAAGACATTAAATACCTCCCTTAAAGTAAGATCCTCCAACTGTAGAACTGGAGTCTAGACTAAGGCCCAGGGATGGAGACTGAAGTTCAAGCAAAGATGTTCCAAGGTGATAAGTACTCTTGGAATTGAGTTTTAACTCATCAATAGTCTTAAAAGTTGCCAACTACAAATGAGTCCAGAGACAGGCGGGTCTCCCAATATAGAAAGGGGTGGCTGTAAAATTAGGCAAGGTGTGAAGAAAGCAGATAGAGAGAAGCTTTACTCCCTCATCCAAAAGTGACTGGCTGGAGCCTCAAGGAAAACAAAGGGAAGCATTTCTCCATACAACCCATACTTAATTCATGGAATTCACTGCTGCAAGATGTCACAATGGCCACTAGCTGAAGATGGCTTCAGATAAATTGATAACAGGATGTTGATCAATGACTACTGATCACAATGGTTATATGCAGCTTCTAGGTTGGGGCAATAGCAGTAGAGGGCTGTTGGCTTCATGTCCCTTTTGTGGTGTTTATACACTTCTAAAATGAATGCCTTGCAGTGCTGCAAATGTGTGCTCAATCCCAGTCCCTGGTTGTGCTTGAGAACAGTTTTCTCCAAGCTGGTGACCCCCAGGGCAGTGCTGGCTGGGGCTGATAGGAGTTGTGCACCAAAACATCTGCAGGGCGCCAGGTTTGCCTTCATCCCAATCTCACTCTGGTGTTAGAAATGATTTTCCAGCTGTTTTAATGTGGCTTGAAAATCTTATTCTGTGACCCACCTCTTGGCAAGTTTTGGCCAAAGAAAGACAGATGAAATAAATACAGTCGTACCTTGGAAGCTGAACGGAATCAGTTCCGGAAGTCCATTCAACTTCCAAAACAGTCGACTTCAAAGGCGCGGCTTCCGATTGGCTGCAGGAGCTTCCTGCAGCCAATTGGAAGCCGCGAAAGCCCTGCTGGATGTTTGGTTGCACCTCCTGGGGTGAGGTCCCGTTGCGCGGTCCCTGCTCCTGCCAACCTAGCAGTTCGAAAGCACGTCAAAGTGCAAGTAGATAAATAGGTACCGCACCGGCAGGAAGGTAAACGGCATTTCCATGCGCTGCTCTGGTTCTCCAGAAGCGGCTTAGTCATGCTGGCCACATGACCCGGAAGCTGTACGCCAGCTCCCTTGGCCAATAAAGCGAGATGAGCGCCGCAACCCCAGAGTAGGTCACGACTGGACCTAATGGTCAGGCGTCCCTTTACCTTTACCTTTACCTCACCTATAATCATTTGATTGTCCACTCTGGCTTCTTTAATCCAGATAGAATACAGGAATACAAAAATCGAAAACCGGGATCAGAGACTTCTCTAAGAACAGAAAGCATATGACAGGAATAGAGATCCAGCAGGCTTTGGAAAACACAGCTTACTCTTGGGCTCATATATACCAAGTCTTACATTTTATCTCCCAAACAAACATCACAACCCAGGCAACCCAGTCTTTAACTCTCCTGGAAAATATAATTTATTCTGCTGATCCATTGGGCAAGGGTATCATTTCTTTAATTTACAGCTCATTAACCAATTTTTCTTGCAAACCTTTAAATGCTCCCAAACTCCACTGGGGGAGAGATTTGAATGATACTCTAAACGAGCCTTCCTGGAACAGAATCTGGTAGAAATTCCCTTTTCAATTTTATTCAGCTAAACTTAGGGAAAACACACAAGAGCTAACTCATAAATGGTATT
The DNA here is from genome assembly GCF_964188315.1 of Podarcis muralis. NCBI lineage: Eukaryota > Metazoa > Chordata > Lepidosauria > Squamata > Lacertidae > Podarcis > Podarcis muralis. Next base: position 99,899,991 of record NC_135656.1, read on the forward strand.
TGCATCCTGTACTACTCAATAAAATCAATTGCACTCTCCCAAGAAATGACTGGAGAAACTGTTAAAATGTAGCTTCATTTTTCCACATGTGGTGGACTTCTCAGAAACTTTGTATATTTTGGGATAACTTTTTTGTGAACTGCGTATGAAAACTAAACAACAGGTACATCTCGACCTCAGTGTTGCTTTATTAACTATATTTGAAGGAGATTGTGAAGAATTTTCATCTAAAAAGCTTATATTACAGTTAATAACAGCTGCTTGCTTGATGTTGCCAATAACTCAAGAACCCTAAATGTTATCTGAAATGTGGCTTAACAGTAAACAAATTCATTGAATTTGATAAGGAATTGACTCAGGAAGCCCATGCAGCTGGACAAGAAGAGAAACCTGAGAGCTTTGAGAGTGTGGAGAAAGAGATATATGTTGTTCCTGAGGAAAAGGAAGGAGGAGCTGTAATGTTACAGAAGATAAAGGAGGGCCAGAGGCCTGACATGATGGTTACAAAGGAAAATAAGAACTTGATGGTGAAAATCTGGTCTGAATTGGAGACTGAAGAATGGAGAGATCTCCTTATGTGGAGATCTGAAGACCCAAGGATTACAAATTTGATTAAGGTGGAAGTTGGAGCTTTGGGGACATTTGGACTTGAAAGGAGTAAGAAACAAGATTCAGGCTCCACTTTTAAGTATGGAGGTCTGGCTGGAAGAAACATGGACCCTATTGGACTAGAGCTTCTCCGAGATTTGGTGCTTAATACCAAGGACTATCAAAAAAACCGGCAGAGAGGAATTGAGAGAGAATTAAGAGCCTTGGACATGAGATCTCCAGGCTGATAGTAGATTGACTGATGGACGTTTGTTGGGGATTGAAACCGGGAAAGGGGGGGTGGAGTTTGGGAATCCAAAGGGTGTATAATTATAACCTGTTTTGCTTTTACTTTGTTTTGTTATTTGTATGAGAATTGAGGAAATCGTGGAAGGGAATTTAGGCCGACTTTAGAAAAAGGTTTTAAGAATAAGCACTGATGTATAACTATTGATGTTTATAAGGCAAAATTGGTTTTTTAAAATGAACTAAATATAAAAAGGTTAAAAATTAGGGATAAGAACTTGTTGAACCAACAATTTGAATTGGAATACAAGAGGGGGAGGTGTGGGGAAGTCAGGGAAATATGTTATTGAAAATAAGGATTGTGAATTCTATGTGTTTTTAAACTTTTTTGTTTTTTCTTTTTTGATTTTTTTAAATGTATTATGGTGGAAACTTTTAATAAATATCTTTTTTAAAAAAAGAAATGTGGCTGAATCAAAGCTGGGACGTGGCACTGTTGGACAAACTGACTGGAAACCTAGGTGAACAAGGAATAAACAAATCAAGAGATGCTTTCCAAAACACATGGTTCGACTTTATTTCATGTGTTTGTACAAAAGAGCATGGCTATCGACCACCAGCGACTCGCAGCAAGCTATGGACATCTTTTAGCATATTGGGCCATGAGTCAACAGTGTGACTCAGTGTGATGCAGCAGCAAACAAAGCAATGCTATTCTAGGCTGCATCAACAAAAGTATAGTGTCCAGATTGAGGGAAGTTATAGTACCACTCTATTCTGCCTTGGTCAGACCACACCTGGAATACTGTGTCCAGTTCTGGGCACCAGAAGGATGTTGACAAGCTGGAACATGTGCAGAGGAGGGCAACCAAGATGATCCAGGGTCTGGAAACCAAGCCGTATGAGGAACGGTGTAAGGAGATGGGTATGTTTAGCCTGGAAAAGAGGAGACTTGAGAGGAGATATGATAACTATCGTCAAATATCTTAAGGGCTGTCACATGGAAGATGGAGCAAGCTTGTTTTCTCCTGCTTTGGAGGGCAAGACTCAGAACAACAGTGGCTTTAAGTTACAAGAAAGGTGATTCCAACTAAACACCAGGAAGAACTTTCTGACAGGGGAATGGACTCCCTCAGGAGGTGGTGGACTCTCCTTCCTTGGAAGTTTTTAGCAGAGGTTGGACAGCCATCTGTCATGGATGCTTTAGTTAATATTGCTGCATCGCAGGGGGTTGGCCTAGATCAGGCTTCCTCAACCTTGGCCCTCCAGCTGTTTTTGGCCTACAACTCCCATGATCCCTAGCAGGACCAGTGGTCAGGGATGATGGGAATTGTAGTCTCAAAACATCTGGAGGGCCAAGGCTGAGGAAGCCTGGACTAGATGACCCTTGGGTCCCTTCTAGTTCTATGATTCTAGTAGGATGACTTTCCTACTTTCTAGTAGGAAAAACTATAGTTTTTCTATGTAATATGAATCTGTTCTTCCATGCGGGGTGTGGGGAAAGTTTATTGAATGTTGTTCTGTATAATACCTGTAAAAGATAAATACACCATTTTTTTAAAAGTGCAGGGTATGCCATTGCCAAATTGCAAAATGCAGCCAAGTATATACATAACCCTCTGGAAGGCTTACAAGCCAAGGGCATGAGGACAACAGCAATCCTGTGTATCTGGAGTTCAGAGGTCCATTGCCCCCTGAAGATGAATGTTTCATCTTTGGTTGACAGGAATGGCTTCCCTGAGTGAAGCTGGTGTTGGGTAGGTAAACAGAGCTTCAGGTGGGTGGATCCAAAGGGAGGTTATGGCGGGAGTGACTTTTCTGTGGTTCTCCATTCCATTCCCAGATAGCTCAGTTGGTTAGAGCACGGTGCTGATAACACCAAGGTTGCAGGTTCAAACCCTGTATGGGACAGCTGCACATTCCTGCATTGCAGGGGGTTGGATTAGATGATCCTCAGAGTCCCTTCCAACTCTATTATTCTATTATTCCCCCTCCCCTAATTTTTCCACGAGGGAGCATTCAGCATTCTGTGGCCACTGAGCATGCTCAGTCCTAATAGTGTTGGGTCTGGGTTTGCCCACCAACCTTAGGGTTTCCTCCCTTTCTTAAGTTTATCTTTGTACTTCTGCAAATGCTGGCATTCCCCAAGCCTCCTGACCCCTCCCTCTTTCCTGCAGGCATTGTCAATTTTGAATCCTTAAGGGTTTGCCCCTTGGAGAATGAGTTTGCTGTTAGTTATATATGATTATAATAAATCACACTGTTACTTTTGTTCAGGCAGGGCCTTCAGGCTCTTACATCACTTGTGCCAGAATTCTGCACCTGAAGCATGATCCTGTTTTTTTTATTTTAGATTATTTTAAAATGCGTTACTCGAGAAGGTGTTTTCAAAAGCATCGTGCAGTCTGGGACCACTCTAGTTAAAATTTAAAAACAAAACAGAATGGGAGGTGAAAACCCAAGGGCGCTCATGTGATCTTTTACATATGGCCTGTTGGCACTTCAAAATTGCAGTCCATTGAATTATTTTCCAAGGGCTGAAAAAGGGTTTGTCTGTGTGTCTCCCTTTCAATGACTTGGGTTTCGCCCTGAGAAATTGTAGTGTGCATTTTAAACATTTGAAGGCAAGGCAGCCGGCGGAGGGGAGGCCTTTTAATCATCCTGACAACATCTTGTTGGTCTTGGCTTAAGCCTGAGCCCAGTTTCAGTGAACAAGCAAGCAAATAGTTATGGACCTGCCATAAGCTGCACCGTCAAGGGCTTGCTAAGCTCTTTTGAGTGCCACTGAAGTACCTTTTTAAAAGAGCCTTGTCTACTGAATCAGGAAGTAATTTATCCCTTCTCAGCTTTGAGTTCAGCGGCAAGTGAATTAGCGATACTCTGTTGACTTACAGAAACCAGACCAGTATGTGCCAGGAGAAGACCAAGATACAGATAAAAGGTCCCTTTTAGATACAGTGCAATCGCATCATATGCTGAGGTTATACATGCATATGCGAAAATCACACATAGCCAACATTTTCTTATTTTCTGGCCTGCTACTTGTTGGCAAATGGGGGAGACCTTCTACAGTGTCTCTACGGCCTTTCCCCGCTCCTCCATGTGTGAGTGGTTGAGTGACTGGGGGAGGAAGAGAGATGGAGGTGGAAGGGAGACAGGTAGAGACAGATGCAGGCAGAAGAAAAGGGCTGAAATTGATTCGGAATGGCACTGAAGTCAAATGTGTATAGTTTAATTTCTGCAAGTTAAATGTGTGTGTGATGCGACTTGGCTGTACCAGTGGTGAGAGGAAAGGGGCTAGAAAGCCACAGCTCAAGGAAGTCTACTTAATTTTCCTTGGATTTCACAGTTTTCCAGGGCGTTAATCTCTGGTCTGGCCATGTCCCTTGAGTAGAGTCCTAGCATTGTAATTATTCCCTTACACATCCTTATCCCAAGACCCATCAACTTTTCAGGGTCAACCACCATGTTTTTATGACACATTGGTCTTCCTCGAGTTATAAGCAGCCATTGTTTTTTAAGAATGTGCATGTGTGCATATTGGGAGTATGATTAATAAACTGGATAGCAGCAGTCAAAGGAGTAGTATAGAAAGCAGCAGAGACCATTGTGGTTTGAGGAGAGGAAAAAGAGAAATCGGCTTGTGAGGGTCTGACCTGGGCTGAAAGCCCATCTGTTGAGGGGAGAAATGTCTGCCCGTAGGTGGCAAGTTCCTCCCATGTTGCCTGTAAAAAAATATATATATATGTGTTGGAGGAGAAGCCAAGGCTTGCAACTTCCAGTGTAACACAGATCATTGCTGATTACTCTCTAGGTACGATATTGCAACTCACTGGATGAAGAAGAGAAGAGAGAACTCAAACTCTTCAGCAATCAGAGGAAAAGGGAGAACCTGGGCAGAGGCAATGTCCGACCCTTTCCAGTCACCATGACTGGCGCCATTTGTGAGCAGGTAGGTCTATCTTCACAACATGTTTGCGGCCAGATGAGCCTTGGATTCACAGAGCAGTTTTCCCAGGTTGTGGCATTATGTTCCTGTGGCACACGTACAGCACAATCTTGTAAATTGTGTTTCTTGCAGAGGGTTATTGGGTTGTTTTTGTTTTGATTATGTATTTTGTGTTTTTATATTGTGATTTTATCTTGTGAACCACCCTGGGACCTGCAGGTATAGGGCAGTATACAAATTTAACAACTAATACAGTGGTGCCTCGCAAGACGAAATTAATTCGTTCCGCGAGTTTTGTCGTCTTGCGATTTTTTTCGTCTTGCGAAGCACGGTGTCGGGAAAGTTTTGGAAAAGCTTCAAAAATCACCAAAGTCTTTAAAAACCTCAAAAAAGGCTACCACACCGCGTGCTATGAGTTGCTCCTCGAAGTCAAGTCGCAACTGTATGAACGGTCTTAAGGAAAAGGAAACAAACTTGCAAGACGTTTTCGTCTTGCGAAGCAAGCCCATAGGGAAAATCGTCTTGCGAAGCAGCTCAAAAAACAAAAAACCCTTTCGTCTAGCAAGTTTTTCGTCTTACGAGGCATTCGTCTTGCGAGGTACCACTGTAATGCTTTTTGTTGCAATGTTTAGCTTTGGGTTATGAGAGGTCATAACAAGAGACGCTGGCAAGTCAGGAGACAAATTTGTTCTTTGCTTTGACCTTACAAAGGAAGTTTAGCACGAATTCTTATTAATTAAACTATTCTCAGGGTCAGAGAATTTACTTGTGTGGATTTCTTTGCGGGGGGAGGGTTCCCCCCACATAACCCCCAGGGGAAATTGCATCTAGGCTGTGCATTGCTAGACCATAAAACCATAAGCAAAACAAACTTGCTCACAGCCAGAATTGAGGGAACCTAGAAAAGCATGCCTTCCCTCATGTCTGAAATACTTTGGACAAAACCTCCACCTGGTTCTCCCTTGCAGACATGAAGAAGACTGGAAAAAAATGGCAGTATGTTATTATTTTGCATGTTGAAATTTCTAAAAGATTCTTTAAAAATCAGAACACAACACACTCCCACTGTTTCTCTCCATATTTTTTTCAATATGGGAAGCCCTCCCAACATGTTGATCACACGAAAGGGAACCCAGATACCAGTGGAAGAAAGTGTGCTATCCTGCGAAGTTCCTATGCAGTATCAAAGCAGCCCAGCTCTCTTGCCTTCCTCTCTCTGTGATGGAAGACGGAACAGGCAGAAAGAGAAGCAGAATCTGGTGCTCTGGCTATTGTTTGCTTGCTCCAAGCCCCATCCATATATGGACAGGGTTTGAAGTGTACAAGCATTGTGATTGGGAACTGTGATGGTGCTCATGCTCATGTGTAGAGCACATCATTTTCATTTGAACCCCAGGGAGCCCCAGTTTGACAAAGGACCCGGGTTGTGAATAACCAGAGGAGTGACATGCATGACGTATCATTTTGTAGAACCTCGTATTCTCTCCAATGCTGCCATGAGACCTGGCTGCCCTCGAGTGCCGTAAGAACAGGTTCCTCCTTAATGTCTTTGCAGTGTGGAGGCCAAATCAATGGAGGAGACATAGCCGTCTTTGCATCGAGGGCAGGTCATGGAGTTTGCTGGCACCCGCCATGCTTTATATGCAGCGTCTGCAACGAGCTGCTGGTAGATCTCATCTATTTCTATCAAGATGGGAAGATTTATTGTGGCCGGCACCACGCGGAATGCCTCAAGCCTCGGTGTGCGGCGTGTGATGAGGTAAGGCCAGCCAAACATCTCTCCTCCCGTTAACCATGATGAATGGTTGCAAGTTTCCAAAGTCCTCTTTGCCAGCCTATCTTTGCATCTACATCTTGCAGTTCTACAAGCAAGGAAAGATGTGAAATATCTCCAGACTGGTTCACATGGTAGCCTCTGTAGCGGCTCCTCTTTGCAACGGCCAGCACAAGCATGCGTGAATGTAGATGCCCACACCTAGCCCAATGCCCCTGCCAAGCCCAGAACTGCTGGCCATTCATCCACAGTTTATCCTTTTTCAGGGTGGGGAGGAAATCTGCACTTGCCTTCATCGAAACAGATTTGCACTGTGTACAACAGTGTACATGATAAATTGTGTGTGCTTTCTCCTCCACCCCTTTAATGCCCAGTCTGCAGCTGAGAGGTGGAAGAGACGGAAGCTGCAGCCTGTTTCAGTAGGCCAGGGACAGGATCGTAGTGAAATCAAACTGTCAAAATTCATGGCAGCTTTAGGGTTTTGAACACGGCTTGTTGATTTCGAAACACAGTACAGTATTAATCATGCAACGCTGCGCCTCATTAGTTTGCCGAAATCAGAAGATTCTCCAGCTCCCTGGTAGTCAAGGTATCGGAGCCCAAACCACAGTCAAGGTTTTGTGAAATCTGGCTTGTTTGCACTTGTTGCATGTACAGAAGAAATATAAATGTAAATGTAAGAGAATAATAATAATAAAAAACCTAACCCAATGCTTCCCACTTCCTGGCCCCCATTTACTGAAAATAGAATAGGAGTCATCTTACGCTATTCCACACAAACCCCTGTACCATGTACTTCCCATTTTCTCTACAACCATTTTGATTTATTTTTATTTATTTGCTGCAGTAGAAAATTAGGATTCAAAAAAAGGCATAGACTTAAGAGTCTTTGAAGCAGCGAAGCCGTTAAAAAGCAAGCTCGAATCACAGGACAAGTTAATATTTATTTACTTGTCGATCGGTCTCCTCATGCGTTGAGCGTCTAGGCAAATGGCCTCTGTGACAGGTCGCAAGAAAAATGAGTGAAGCTTTGCTTTCTAGGCCCTAACACATTTGCTTGATTTCCCACCACAGATTATCTTTGCCGACGAGTGCACGGAGGCTGAGGGAAGGCACTGGCACATGAAGCACTTTTGCTGTTTTGAATGTGAAACGGTGCTGGGCGGGCAGCGGTACATCATGAAGGAAGGACGGCCATATTGCTGCAACTGTTTCGAATCCTTATACGCCGAGTATTGCGATACCTGCGCCCAGCACATTGGTAAGGGAGCCATTTCAAAATCTCCATCCCTAGCTGCCAAATTTGGGGGTGGGGTGGGGGTCGGGAGTGGGAACGATAACCGGGCAACCTTTGATGTGGGTTTGTAGACATTATTTATTTCGTTTTTGTTTTTTAAAGGCACAAACACGATATGGCGTGTCGATACACCCGTTGCATTATTGTTTTAAGGTGAAGCGCACCCCTAGGCGAGCAGTTGAAATGGCTTTGTTTTGGAAGTACATGACAGGCCCTGGCATCTGTTTCTGTCAGCCGTCCAAGAAACCACTTGGCAGGTGTAGGCGTCTAGCTTTGGGCCCGGAGTCTACAAGGCAGTGTCACTGCTGGCGGGGAAGAAAAGGAAAATCTCTAGCACCAATGCCAGCTCCGGATGGGGCTCCTGATTTCATCAGTTAAAAGAAGTAGTCCTCAGCCCTGGGGGAAAAAAGGGGGGGGAGATCAAGGGATATCTATGTGGGGCTTTTTGTTGTTGTTGTTGTTGTTGTTTTAAAAAACACTTTACTTTTCTATGCTAAGGAAGGAGACATTGTGCCCGTGAGGCATGGTAGCAAGCAACTCCGCTCTCAAAAGTGCTTTTAACGAGATTGCACAGCTATTCAGAAAAACAGCTCTGAAGCTCTCTCAGGATGCCTGAGAGTAATTTTATACGTTTGAATATGTTGGGAAATCTCACTCTGAAGGCTTTAAAAAACAACAACCCATAGAGCCGTGTTCTAAAATATTACTATGTAATATCTCCCGTCAAGCTCAATTAAAGAAGTGAAGGCGTCTGAAAGTGCTAAAATCCAGCCCTCCGCAGTCTTAAATCCAGGTCATGAAAGCCAAATGAAGAATACTAGCTGAGGGCTTATCAACACTTAGCTGTTGCCCGGCTCTTCCCAGGCATAGGTCTGCACTGTCCCAGTCTGTTTCTGACTGCTCTTTTTTTTTGGGGGGGGGGTCCTACTGAAGAACTACCCATATGTGAGCGGCTTTATTTGAGGTGGAAACTCTGTTGGTTGCTGGAGAGCCTTGTCTTTTAGTTGCATGGAATGCATGGCATCTGCATGTCAGTTAGCGCTGCAGCTGGTAATCATGCAAACAGGTGTGAGCAAAGGGCGGGGGGGGGATTGTGGCCGCTGATGTAACAAAGCCAGTGGAATCTGGCATGTACAGGTAGTGTTGTGGTGCTTTTCTCCTTCCGTAGCTGCTATAAGGGAGAGTCGTGGGGGTGGATTTCTCATGAGTAGAAAGTCACAGGTGGACCAAAGCAGGCTATTTTTTTTTTTAAAAAAATGTATTTTTAAAAATCCATCGTACCAAATCATAGAAATCAAAACCCATCCAAAAGAGTAACCAGATATGATTCCAACATAAAACATAAAACCTTTAATGATGATGATGATTTTATTTGTTCCCCACCCATCTGCCTGGTTTGCCCCAGCCACTCTGGGCGGCCTCCAAGATATATAAAAACATAATAAAACATTACGCATTAAAAAGCTTTCCTATACAAGGCTGCTTTCGTATGTCTTCTAAAGGTTATATAGCACTCATTTCCTTGACATCTGATTCAAAACAAGTAATAGATAATTCCCCCACTAATACATTTCAGTTCTTTTTAGCATTGTGTCTTAATGGCTGTAACTTGCCTTGGGACTTTAGGGTGAAGGGTGGGTTCTTAACAACAACAACAACAGCTATACGAAATCCAAAGTATCAGAAATGAGAACAATCTCCTTTATAATTCTATAATTAAGATGACACATGAACAGTTGGCTTGCCATCAGAGTCCCTGAGCAGTTCCAAAATTAAATTCCCTTTCTCAGGAATATGAGCACACACTGTAGTTTAAAAAAAACACCACCACCAAAGCAAAACTCATTTTAAATGGGGAGACCCATCTGTAGCTAATGTTCTTCTTTTGAAGCTTATATATCCTGGAATTTAAGAGAGGACAAGTCTTAACAAGAAGACAGTATCTGAACTGGCACATCACCTATTCTTAATTTCCTGTTTTTTCCATACAGTTCCTTGAATCAGTTTTTCAGTGCATTAACAAACATTTTAACAAGAATGTATCTCAGATGCTTATTTGGATTTTAATCCAAATTAAAATTATCCTTGGCTTGGTCTTCTGAGAACTCAAGGAAAGTACTGAACCAATATTCTGTAAAGGACAGTATTATTATTAGTAGTATCATTATTAGTAGTATTATTATTACAGTGGTACCTCAAGTTACGAACACCTCGGGTTACAAACACTTCGGGTTACAGACTCCGCTAACCCAGAAGTAGTACCTCGGGTTAAGAACTTTACCTCAGGATGAGAACAGAAATTGTGCGGCGGCAGCGGGAGGCCCCATTAGCTAAAGTGGTACCTCAGGTTAAGAACGGTTTCAGGTTAAGAACGGACCTCCGGAACGAATTAAGTTCGTAACCAGAGGTACCACTGTATTATTAATGTATACCCTGCCTTTTCCATTGATGAGACTCAAGGCAGTTTGCAGATATAAACAAGAACACCTAAAAACATAGAAAACTCAATAATCATAGAATTAAAACTACTTACATATATAAAATCTGGGTTTTTTTAACGGAGGTAATTAAATAGTGGAACAACTAAAAGAAAGATACTATTAAAATTACAAGTTGTTTTTTTTAAAAAAAGTCTTGATTGGGTGCCGAAAACTTAATAAAGAAGGTGTCAGGCAGACTTCTCCAGGGAGGATGTTCCATAAATGGGGCATCTCCACTGAAATTGCCCTCTCCCCAGTTGCCACCTGCCTCACTTTTCTTTGGGTTTATGAAGAAGAACTTCGTTTTCAGGCAACCTCATATGGGGTCAACAAGTGCCAGCTCTTTGCAAAGACTACCAAGGCAGTTTTAGGAGCAAATGGGATATTTTCACATCAAAATTCTGTTACTTGAACCATTACACTGCACTTGCTCTCCTACAAAGAGAGCTCAGTGAGCGCCGCATTCCCTTGTTCTGAGATGTTAGGGCACGCTATGCTACATTGCTTCATACTTTAAAGAAAAAATCAACATTTTACTTAGTTGCAGAAGGGGCTTCTTTTAGTCAGATGTACTGACTCCGTGACTACAGAGATGCATGAATATGATCAGTAACGTTCTGTTCTCGAAAGACGTTCTTAGTTCCAAAAGCTACTTTGCTGTATGTAGGTAGGTGTTACTAAGGTAACAGCTTGTCACCTCCCCCAGTGTATCCTTTGATGAACTCGGCTGCAAAATAAAGGTATGTATAGGGACCCAAATTATCAAATAGATGCAGTTTTGATATGAAAAGTTGGCATGCTATAGGCATGCTGCAGGCAATCTGCAGCAGCTGTTGGGGGATTTTAAAGATACTCAACTTAATTTTTTAAGATAATCAAATTATTGCACAAGGAACTTGCCACTTTTTTTTTCTTGTAGTGGCACGATTGCTCATATCAAAAAATTGGAAAGGACATCTACATATCATACAATGGAAACAGGAAGTGTGGATAATTGCTTTATCTGAGAAACTAACCAAAGGAGAACATGCTCTGAATGATGCAACTGATAGGGATGGTTTTGCTTAAATATGGCATCCCTTTACAAAGTATTCAAACAACCCCCCTGATGTCTGGCACCTACCAATTATGCATATAGGTTTATGGGGAAATCTGCTGTATTAGTCTTCTGTTCTGGGAAAGGGGCAGCAGGAGGAAAACCAATTGTTTTGGTAATGTTACGTTTATATCTTAATGATAATATTAATAAGGGGGGAAAGCAATTATGTGGGGATACACTCGAATGTATTGTGGAGCCTTCCCCTCCAAATGTTTCTGGATTATAGCTCCCATCTTCACTGCCTTTTGGGCACATTGGCTGGGAATGATGGGACATCAAGAGCACATGTTGACCTCCCCTGGTGTAGAACTTCCATCTCTTAGCCTCAGTGAGCTTCTCATGAGCATTGTCCCCAATAGAAGGGACAACCCAGTGGAACTGATCCCTGTATCTTCTGCCTTTTGTGTGATAACCAGCCCCCTTTAAAAAATTCAGCAGACAGCCTTGCACATTGTTAGGAAGAGTGAAAATGGATCTAGCGCTCTCCATCCCACCTATCAGATTTGACAGACATTTCGCTGGTGGGTTGTAAATTAAAGATGCTAATCTTTCCGTAAAGGCTGTGGGGAGGACTGCGGCGAATTACTCGCTTAGAACGTGAGCCCCATTCTTCCCAGGAAATTCAAACCTCAGTAAACTGCATTTCACTTAAGTAGATTTGCAAGTTCGGGTGCAGGAATGTTCTGTTTCCGTTTTCCAAGTGTGAGTAATTTTCTTCGTAAGGTGTATGTTATTATTTATGTACTTAAGAATCTCAGTTCTTTGCTTCTCTTGATTCAGCTTTTTAAATATGTTGCTACCTGCCCTCAGCCTTTGGGATGATGCAGATGAGAAACTGAATTAAAATGGATCACACAGTCAGCGCCATAATAATTGCCAGTGGATTGCATTTTAACATAGCCCACGAGCTGGATGCAGCCCTCAGCCAATTTAATCTGGTCTCCAGCAGCCCCACCAAATTTAAATCCAGTTGTGGCAGCAAGTGTGAAAATGTGAGGTTTAAGAGTTGTAGGATCATAAACACCCACACATATTGGTTGTAAGCCCTTTGGATCAAGGGGTTTGGGCTGCTTTGCTCCTTCCAGGAGCTGATCTAAGTCATGGTTTGTCTCTGCATGTTGCCGAGACCTAGGTTCATGGGTTAGCTCTCTCAGATAACTCATAAACCATACGGCAGAGGTTGCTTACAGCTCATGATTAGTCTGGAGAGAGCCAACCATTAGTCTGGGAGCAAAGCTGCCATGACCTCCTCTCCTGCAGCCTCTCTTGTGTGTTCACTCTCTAAGCCAGCCTTTCTCAACCTGTGGGTCCCCCAGATGTTGTTGAACTACAACTCCCATCACCCCTAGCTAGCAAGGCCACAGCTCAGGGATGATGGGAGTTGTAGTCCAACAACATCTGGGAACCTACAGGTTGAGAACTGCTGCTCTAAGCCATGGTTTCGCATAGTGTGATGGACAAACCAGGCCTCTGAAAACAAAAGCACATTTTTAAAACAGTAACAACTGGGCACACCCTGAATTCTAGCCTCTGAACCACCTACACAATATTACACATGGCTGAAGACCCTTTTTCACGGGTGGTACGCAGTATTATTTTACTCCACGATAGAATGTCCTGCACTGGCTTCTGAAGTAGTGTGTAAGCAAAGCAAGGAGTCTTGCGGCACCTTAAAGACTAATAAATTTATTATGGCACGCACATTCATGAACTAGAATCCCTTAAGCTGACCATAAGTTTCTTTCTTTTAAGAAATAAGTGTACAGTGGTACCTCGGGTTAAGTACTTAATTCGTTCCCGAGGTCCATTCTTAACCTGAAACTGTTCTTAACCTGAAGCACCACTTTAGCTAATGGGGCCTCCTGTTGCCGCTGCGCTGCTAGAGCACGATTTCTGTTCTCATTCTGAGGTAAAGTTCTTAACCTGAAGCACTATTTCTGGGTTAGCTGAGTCTGTAACCTGAAGCGTATGTAACCTGAGGTACTACTGTACTACTATAATCTGATATGGTTTCACACTGCTTCAACTCAGCAACATTTAGTGTTCTGATTGGCACAGGAGTTATACAGTGGATAGTGAGGAAGCGAAGCACAGGTATTATTTAGTAAGGCAAGCAAGAAAGCCTTGGTGTAGCTGCAACCTGGGCCTGATCATGTGATTTAAAGGGCAAAAGGGTGCTATGTTATAAAAGCATAATTGCCCCATAATATATTGTCTTACTTATCCGTTGAAAATGTGACCAGCTGCTGCCTGTGAAGCTGTATGATGCGCTGAGAGTTCTTGAGTGTGCAGTAAAGTCAAGATGCATCTGTTTCCCACTGAGGGATTTGACTTCTAGAGGATTAGAGGAAGGGGCAGAAAATCGAGAAGAGCAGCTGTGGTGCATTGTGTGTGTGCACGCTTAAAAAAACCAAAATCTCACGCAAATGCAAAAATAGGGAGCAAGAGACAAATGCCTGAAAACCATTCCTGGGAAAAAGGAATAGTTGGAGCATGCATTCGCCATGCACTTATATGATGCCACGACATTGTGTGAAAAGGGTGTGTGCGTCCATAACTTCAGGGTGTGCTGCACTACTGTAGTACAGTGGTACCTCGCAAGACGAATGCCTCGCAAGACAAAAAACTTGCTAGACGAAAGGGTTTTTTGTTTTTTGAGCTGCTTCGCAAGACGATTTTCCCTATGGGCTTGCTTTGCAAGACGGAAACGTCTTGCAAGTTTGTTTCCTTTTTCTTAACACCGTTAATACAGTTGCGACTTGACTTCGAGGAGCAACTCACAGAACGCGGTGTGGTAGCCTTTTTTGAGGTTTTTAAAGACTTTGGTGATTTTTGAAGCTTTTCCAAAACTTTCCCGACACCGTGCTTCGCAAGACAAAAAAAATCGCAAGACGACAGAACTCGCGGAACGAATTAATTTCGTCTTGCGAGGCACCACTGTAAATGAATTGCTTCCCCAATGGGAATGGCTCAGAAGGGGAATGATCGTGGAAGTGGGGCTTCAGCAGGACTGTGGGAACCCTCCTTATGCCAGGTCAAGCTCTTTGCCCATCTAGCCTAGTATGACTGGCAGCTGCTCCCCAGGCAGGAGCTACAGTACCTGCAGTTGGGGATGGGGAAAACTCTCTGCCTGACACCCTGGAGAGCTGCCACTTGTAAGTGTAGACCATACTGAGCTTCTTAGAGACAAAGTGTGATATGCCTGTAATGAAACAAATAGGAGTATCAAAGTAATGCTAAAAAATAATCCAGTAGAGTATATTATGGGTTTGAGTTCTCTTAGTGCAATTTCACTCATTTTTCCAAATTGCACCATGAGCAGCCCACCCTCCACATCTATAGATTCTGTTTAGAGTTAGCATGCCAGCTGCACCCTCCCTTTCCCTAAGGCAGGGGTCTCCAAACTAAGGCCCGCGGGCCCGATAAGGCCCAAGGGACTCGTTTATTTGGCCCGTGGCGACACCTGCTGCCACCGCCCACTCTTACCGGCACTGCGCTGAACGGCTGCCCACTTCTGGGTCGGAGGAGCACCGGAAATAGCTTGTGCGCATGCGCGTTATTTGCACATGTGCATGCGTTATTTCCAGTGCACATCCGGGTTGGAGGAGGCCCGTGCACATGCGCACAAGCTATTTCTGGTGCTCCTCCGACCCGGAAGTGCACCGGAAATAGCATGTGCACACACGTTTGGGCACAGGCTGCCCTGCCCTCCGGCCTGCCACGCGTTCGGTACTGGAGACACCAGCCCGAGGCGCGGTAAGTTTGCTGACCCCTGCCCTAAGGAATATGTGCATGTGCCAAGGCGGCATTCAGCAGTATTGGCAGGAGTGTAAGGTATCACTGGGATGTGGCTTTGCTCAGTGCGAGGTATCAGTGGAGAAGCTGAAGGTTACATTCTGTATGGCTCAATATAGCATGGTGAGCCAGCATGGTAAAACGCTAGGAGATCTCTCTGTATACTTGCATCTTTATAAGCTTTACTTGTAAGAGCCGAAGAATTGTGAAATGGTAGATGAGATCATGATGTACCATCATCTGTTAAAGTTCATGCAGCTAGTGCCATGGAAGCAACTACATAGTATGGTATAGATACCTGCTTGCTCTCCATTGTCAACATCTTTCTGATCCATTTCTGTTCCGGAAGTTTGAGACATGCCACTTTGCCTTTTAAAAAGCAACAACAAACCCACCCCTTGGATTAGAATAAAGAAAGACAGAAATAGACGGTTTGAAGCCGGCTTCTTATTTCTGAACACAGAGTAAAAACTCGCCATGGTGCTAATTCGTCTGTGCTAAATATGGCGGTGGTGATCTGTGCTAATTCCATTGGCAGCTGGTCTGACCTGTGACGGGTAAGCTTTGGGACCCTTTGCTGGGAACAGTGTTTCTCATTGTTAAGACCACAATGCATTTAATTCTTCTGGTAATCCCCAGGGAGAGTTAAGCGTATGAGCAAGGCACACTTTGTCCTCCGCACACTCCGCCCCGCTGTTTCATGATGGAAGGTTGGTGACAAAGGAAGGCAAACTTGGCAACTTGGGGTCATTCCTATTTTCCTTCCTCCTATGGAACAGAAGACTAGGCTAGAGAAAACGGGATTACTAATAATTTTTCTTTTGATCTGGAGCACAACGGAGACCTGAGTAGCTATACCTAGAGATGAGTTTAATATTTTATTGCCTGTCCCAAGCAGATTTCAGCAAACAGTGTGAAGATCATGGTGTACTACTTGTGATCCTCTATCACAGTCTCAGGTTTCAGGTTGGTATCATGGCTAGCATGTTGAACTTCGACTACTCCGATTCCCCACCAGAGTTCAGGAGCCTTAACGTCACATCCAGTTGGTCCTAATTGTTCTCTAGATTAGTCGATGCTCACCATATTTCTCTCCTTTTTTCCAAAGGCATTGATCAGGGTCAGATGACGTATGACGGCCAGCACTGGCATGCCACGGAGACCTGCTTTTGCTGTGCACAGTGCAAGAAGTCTCTGCTTGGACGGCCGTTCCTGCCGAAGCAAGGGCAGATTTTCTGTTCCAGGGCGTGCAGCATGGGCGACGACCCCAACGGCTCGGATTCATCAGACTCCGCCTTCCAGAGCGCCAGAGCCAAAGAGTCGCGGCGTAGCGCCAAGATCGGCAAGAACAGGAACAAGGGAGAAGAGGGCGCCCCCAGCCAGGGCAGCAGCCAGCTGCAGGTGACCTCCAGCAGGCTGTCTACAGATGTGGACCCCCTCTCCTTGCAGATGGACTTGCTGAGCTTGTCCAGCCAAACGCCCAGCCTCAACAGGGACCACATCTGGAGGAGCAGAGATGAAGCCTACCACTATGGGAATAAAATGGAGCAAAGTCAGTCGCAAAGCCCTCTGCAGCTCCTCAGTCAGTGTAACATCAGGACTTCCTACAACCCAGGGCAGAGCCCAAGCAGCCAGCAGGAGCTGTGGGGCAAACATTTCAGCAACCCAAAGAGGAGCTCCTCCCTGGCCATGAAGGGACACGGCGGCAGCTTCATCCAAGAATGCCGGGAAGATTATTACTCAGGAAGGCTACGCTCGCAGGAGAGTTACAGTGACATGTCCAACCAGAGCTTCGGCGATACCAGGGGGAGTTACAAGGTCTCCAAGTACAACCAGGAGGAAGACAGCAGTCGATCTGCACAGCAGTGCCGGACCAGGCATCCAATCAACGCACTGAAGTTCACTGAGGAACTGGCGCCCACAGAACAAACGCCACGGGGTTCGATGGAGTCCCTCGCTCTTTCCAATGCCACAGGTAAGGGTGCTGTTTTAGAGCGTGGTGCTTTTGCTGTGACATTACGGTGGGAAATTCAGTTAAATGATGTTTGCCCAATATTTTTCTGTTTGTTCTTATTGCTTCAATGGGCAATCCTGCCCTAGGTTAGGGTGGTGTCATTGTGTTGAGTATGTATTGCTGCAAATATGGAGGGCTGTGAAGATTTAAGCGTACTTGGTTTGGACCTTAGCAAGGGCTGGATTGAACATTCTGCGGGAATAGGTGCCAGGCTGAACGAATAACTTTTTTGCAGAATAATCACATGGAAGGTCCCTTTTGGGTAGATTATCCTGCCCTTGTTGTTGCAGACCTGTTTTGTATCTCCAGCTGCTAGAGAGCAACATGCAAGTTTTGCCTTCAGGAAATGATACCTGTTTGTTCTGGTGCCATTAGGGCAGGGATGGGGAACATGCAGGGATGGGGAATATGTGACCACCCCACCACGGATGTTGGTGGACTCACAACTCACATCAGCCCCAGTCAACATGGACAATGGTTCAGGGATGGTGAGATTTGCAGTCCAGCAGCATGGGGAGGGACGCAGTTTCCCCACTTGAGACTTAGGGTCTCAGGATGGAAGACCTGGCGATTAACCACCAACATGAATCTCCTTCCTCCTCCATGCTTGTTTGTTCCTGGCTTGTTGCTTATGGGGTGAGAAGCAGGCATTTCTCCTGATATTCTTGTACACCCATTGAGAGGGCATCATCTCCCAGTGAGATTGAGCTGGGAACAGAAAGATATACGTAGGTAGGTAGATGAGAGAGAGAGAGAGAGAGAGAGAGAGAGAGAGAGAGAGAGAGAGAGATGCAGCCTGCCTGGAATGAGAAGCAAAATGGCATTGCAGTGTGTATGGCAGCACATGTCAGGTGCGGCAGTGGAGCGAGGAGGAGAATCCAGCCTCTGCCTCTCAGTGAATCCTCAAGGAGGAGGGATGTCTGTGGTCTTGATAGCATGGCTCAGCAAAGGGGGCTTCTTCTCAAATGTGGTGTGGGCTTTCATAGACAGATGCAGGAAGCTGCTGAGGCCAATCCCAAGCTTCATCCTCTTATTCGGATGGAATGTCTGTGCGGCAATCATCACTCTTTTTTTGCAAGCTTCTTCTTCTTCTTCTTCTTCTTCTTCTTCTTCTTCTTCTTCTTCTTCTTCCTGTTTGCCTTGGGTCTACCTCATGCAGAGTTTGCAGTGTGCCGCGGTCTCATGCGGCCCTCCTCTCTCTCACAGGCTAGTTTACTAACATGTTTTGTCACACACACGCAGGCACATGCTGTTTTATCTCTCTCACAGCACTCTATCTTGATCTTCAGGGATGGAGAGGAGGAAATGCTGGCTCTTGAGCTTCAGCCATGCTTCTCCCTCCCCTCTCCACAGTGAGATGAAGAGGGAGAAACGTACTTGGTGAAAAACAAATCCTTCACACTGAAGACATGAAGGGGTAAAAGCTTCTACTGATCTTCAGGAGAGATCCAGACATGACGTTTCTCTTCCCTTCCAGCCATCTTGATGCTGAGTTGTGGAAGAGGAAACTCATGCCTCTTGATCTCCATTCAAGATCTTCCTCTCCTCCTGCGATCTTCAATTTAGGTTTAAATAATCACCCTAAACTCTCCTTTCCCTCTTTCCACCACTCTCGCTTTTCATCCTTTTCCAAGTTTAAGTCTTTTCTCTTCCCTTCAGTCACTTTCTACATTTAAATCTTGTTCTGTACATTCCTGAGTTCATGTAGGACTTCAACAATCCGGTTTAATCTGCTGTTTTCAGTGCTCAGGATACTTAGGAAAAGGGCTTGACATTTAAAAATTGGCCTCTTGCTGTGGCCACCCCAGGTTGGCTGTGGTCTCAGCTGTGATGCTGCTTCTGATGCAGCAGCAGAGAAGATGCTCAGAGGTAACAGGAGAGGAAGCCAGCTGCTCCTGCTGAAATGCTGTTAATGAGGAACTAGAACTCTGAATTCAAGCCAAATGGATTTTGAGGGACCGCTCCAAGGAAACTGCTCAGAATGCATCAAAGTGGGAGATGCTAGGAAAACCGCAGTGGGTTAAAAAAAAAAGTGTTTAAAATCAAAACACATTGCCACCTTGTATATTTGGTCAGGAGCTCACTTCCTTTGGAGAGTGATCGCAGAGTTGGGAACATGTGCATTGTTCCCAACTCTGCATTGTAACAAAGCATTGTTAAAGTGTTACCAGGATTTCTTTTCCATTTGCAATCCACCTGCATTACCTAAGTGACTTTTCTAAGACAGAGTAGACTTCATTTTTAATTGAGTAGGGTGTTCAGTCATAAAGCAATTCTCACTCCTGCAGGTACCATCTACACTCAGTTTTATCACAGGAGCTGTTATTTGTATAGAGTAACAACTTCCTCCTCCTCTTCTTGCCAGTTGTCCCATAACATAAAGGCCCAGTGTTTAGTCTCCTTTCAGAGCGTTGCAGCACTTGTGGGCTAGCTATGACAGTCCCACTGTGGCAAATTCCACAGTTCATCTCCCTTTGATTTGTCTCTCAAGCAGAATTCCTTTATGTAGCGTGACTTTTGGTTTATTTCAAAACAATTCCTTTGACGCTCTTTATCTTCTCCTTAAAGAAGAGCAGGAATCAATGCCAGCTGTACAAAAGAGGGATGGATTTCAAGTCCTGGGAGACTGAGAAGTTGCCATAACCAAAGGCAGTTGTGAGATATATAAAAAACCTCTTTGAAAGTAGCTACAGTTCTCCATGTATAAAATGTGTTATGACTTCTTAAAATATCCCCAAACCCTAAGTACGGAATATGATCAGAGGCATTTGAATTGTGCCTCCATAAAAAAAAAAAAGTATCTGCATTAAAAGAAAAAAACCACACTTGAAACAGAAGTCGAATGGCAGATATCTAGAAAGCTTGCAAGTCCTTTATGGCAGTGGCATCCATCTCATTCTTTTCACCATGGATGTTAATGGTGAAACTTAGATATAGGCCTATGCATACAAACAAATGTACTTTGTGCCCTCAATGCTTCTATCAGATCACGCACAATTCACAATGCCCCTTTTGCCTGAACATGAGCAATTCCAGCCCATTCTTGTAGGGGGGAAATACAACGTATGTCTGATCACAAATATATCTGGCAGCCACTCCCATGCAGTGGCACCCTTTTCATTCACAACAATCACTGGTAGCTGTATGCATTATTACATCTTATTCCCTCCACATGCAGAGAACAGGGCATATGGGACCCAAGAAGAATGGAGAGGTCTGCAGGGTGGAGATGTCTCCAGTGCCTGAATTGTACAGGAATAGATCTCTGCTTTTATTGCCCAGTGTGTGTCTCTGCCCAGACTATTGCAGACTGATCAGCTCTGTAGAAAGCAAAGCCAAGAATTTTCCGAGATCCTAACAGCATCACAAGTTTCTTGCAACGTCATCCTGGAAAATGAAAATGCATTATATCCTTCTCTCTGGTGTGAAGAAAGGCCTACATTGCAGAGTCTTGTAATAGACTTACAATGTCTGCCTTCTTGCAATCTCCCTTGTCATTGGCTGAGCTGCCGTGGTGTCACAGAATGTTCACGACTATTCTAGCTGCTTGGGGGTAAAGCTGCCAGTCGCAGAATGCTGACAAACTTCTGAAGTAAATGGAGTAATTGAATTTAACATCGCATAGGGACTAAGGTTAGAAGGAACTGTGTGCTTTTTTCATGAAGGCAAAGCAACAGTAAGACAACTAGGCTGCTTTCAGCTTTTTACATGTGAGAAGTAATAATTTCAGGTTTATTCTTAAGAGAGAAAAGAAGCAAGCAACATATTCAGTGGCCGGTTTGTTCACAGAAAGCAATATCCAGGAAGCATCATGTGCAGTTGAAGTCTGCAAAAGCAATTAAAGCTCATGGTGTGCTTTCTGAAGTAGCCCTTGCTGTGGGCCGTGCTGTCTGTTCCTGTTCCATTTAACATTCACTGTGTTTGAGTGAAACGTGGGGCAGTCTCTGCAAAACAGGGGTGTGCTGTTAAACAGCTGCAGTTCAGCAGAACTGGCACACTGGTCACAAAGTAGACTTTGTGCCAGAATTAGATTCCATCCTCCTGAGAATTGTGCTTCCCCTTTTGCTGAGTGCCCTCTATGTTATCAGATGACCAAACGTAACCTTGCGCAGCTAAGAACCTTCGCTTTGGAAATCCTTATCCCCAAATCACCAAGTGTGTCCTGTTACCTTTCCTCTTGTTTCCTTACTTCCTGTGTTCCTCTCCCTAATGCCTTTCCCACTGAAACCCTTTGGCTTCGTTCGCCAGAATCCAATGTTGATATATTTTTCAAAGCTATAAGAGGACAGGACAACTATAGAAAATCCAGTTATGTCATGGGAACGCAAGAGCCAACGGGAATAATTTCTGTCTCTTCTGCAAGGGCACTTGGCTCCTATTCTGTTTAGCGGCGGCTGGTGGGGCAAAATCATAGAATTGTAAATTTGGAAGGAGCTGCAAGGGTATTCTAGTGCAGCCCCCTGCAATGCAGGAATCTTTTGCCCAACATGGGGTTCGAACCTACAACCCTGAGATTAAGTCTCATGCTCTACTGATTGACTGAATGAATGAATGAATGAACTTTATTACGGTCTCAGACCAGGATTAAAAAAGCATATAGATAAAATAGCAGTTAGGATTTTTTTAACCGATAATTGTTAGAGCAAATGAGGACAAGGAAACAGGCATAGGATAAAACATCTGGATAAAATACAAGATTAAACACGGATAATGGATGGATAAAAAACTGATAATTAAAACAGATAAAAACTAAAAACAAACAAGGACACGCAGTTAAAACAACTGTAAGAGCAAAAGAACTAAAAGACTCGCAGTTAAAACAACTATAAGAGGCTGCAGAGTAGAAGCCTCTGAAATAGAGGACACTCACAACATTAGAAACTGCTGTGCGGATATGGTTAAAACAGACAATTTAAACAATGTACAACACTAAATTTAGCAACAATGTACAACAATAAATTGTCCCGGGGAGTTGACTCAGAATCACCCATGGAGCCGTGTTTGGGGCTTTTCATGCCGGGCTATTTTGAGTTGGGCGATGGTCTGCACCTACAGATCAGTACACAGAATCTGGCGACCATCCAGGTCATCTTCTGATCTTTGCCTAACAGCAAAAGGTCAAATTTTTGCTTTTGCGGGAGGTCGGTGAGTCTCACCAGTAGGGTATCCAAGATCTTACTACGTGCCTCTTCGTAAAAGGGACATCTAAAGAACAAGTGTTCTGGGCTTCCTATCTCTCCCAATGGACAGGTGCAAAGCATACGGGACCCTTCTAAAGGCTCCATCCAGGACCGGCGAGGGAAGAGCCGAGGTTCTGGCAAGTGTAAAGGCCCTTCTTGCATCCCTAGATATGAGTAAGAAGAGATATACTGCCGGTGCGGCTATATATCTCTCGATTTCTCCAATTCTATACTCGGGGCACCTTGCACAGTCCTGCTGTCTCTCGGTGTCTAATATTCTTTGCCTGACCGTAGCTTTTGCCTGGCCCAAGCCCAGACTTAGAAGGGCTTGAGGGGCAAAACCCAGTTTCTGGAGGGTGTTCAGGACTGCAGTCTGCCAGCCCGACTGGATTTGGTCACAGAGGATCAATGGGGCTATCCCTCGGGGGAGCAGGTCCAATGTCAGTCATTTGTAGATTGATGTTAGGCAGATGCTAGCCTCCACTCTCATCATCCCCGTTTCCAATCTAACCCTTGCGTTTGAGACACATCTGGGGACTTGGAGGAGAGCTCTAAGAAATCTAGATTGAACTCTCTCAAGTGGGGAGAAAGCAGAGGAAGGTGGGCCCAAAAAGGAACCATAGAGGAGTTGTGCCAAAGTTTTGGCCTTGTATAATTTTAGAGCTGCGGGGATAAAGAAGCCCCCTTGTGCTCTGAAGAATTTGAGGATACAATTTGCGTTTTTTTCCGCTGAACTCCCGATGGAGTTTATGTGCTCTACTGACTTAGCTAAGAAAGAATGAAGGAAGACCAACATTAAGTTGAATCAGACCCCATGACAGGCATAGCCTACCCTCCTCCCTGCCGAGTTCTGCAAGGCCAACACTGAGACTATGGAATAGAAACCCAATAGGCAGGTGGAGGCTGGCTGAAGACAAACTGAGGTTGGTGGGGCACTGCCCCTTTCATCTTCATGGACCACTGCAGGACAATGCTATTGACCTTGTGTCTGCTGTGCTGTCCCCACTCCCTAAGATTCACAGGTGGTGAATCACCTTGTAGAGCAGCAAGCTTTTTCTGATCTTTTTATTATAGCAACGACCAACAAAGTTCTTGTAAGTGGCAGCCTCCTGGCGTCCACCATTTTGATTCTCCCACAGTGCCCTGGGCCAACACAATTTCCCATGCGTTTTGGGAAACTAAACATGGAACTGCAACCCTGTCGAGATACAACAGGTGTGCACCTTCTGTACTTTCTGGAAACAATTGAAGACATCTTGTTGTAACAAGCTTTTCCAACTGGAGGAAAAGGTCTTTGCTTTAGGTTTTTAAACCTATCTTCCCTTGTTTTTGTATGGTTTTAGAAAGTATGTTCAACTGTTTTGTGGTATGCTTGTAAATTGTCTTGAGACAAATATGCAAGGTGATTCCTGAATGTATTGTTGTTGTTGTTAATGGTAGCTTCTGGGTCCATTGCAACAATCAGAAATCAATGCTGGGGGAGGGAAGGTGAGGATTCCCAGTAACTGCCAAATTATATGCCTGATGTTGGTTGTGGGTGAAGCAAGGCCCAGAAAGCAAAGTCCATTTCTATGGTACATAAACAATTTAAGGCCAGAAGTTGACTGATCCCTTTCCTTCTTTGCCTACTTTTCCAGGAGTTTGTTCCTCGATTGTGATAGTTGCTGTTACAGGTTGAAAGTACTGTGTAAGCTAACTGTGTGTTGGTTCAGGAAGCTGGGCAAGCGTTTATAGGCAGGTGTTCCATCTGCTTGTTTACAGAAGGCTGAATGTGGTTTCTGGCACTTGAGAAGACCTGTGGCTTTCCTCAATCTGAACCAACACAAATGTTGAGTCAGAGCTCTCAAGACCTATCTGGGATGCTCCTCCGTGTGTTAATAACAACCACGTGTGTTTAAATCATGGCTGGTGTGTAAAGAGACAAGCACTGGCTGTATCGCTGGATTGTGACTGTCTGGATTTTGGAAGCAGATTAAACATGGTCTATGAGATTCAAGGATATTTAGGGAAGTTTTGGCAACATACGGTGCAGATGCATGTATGTATTTAATACATATAATTTATTCTTATTACAGAAGTGGGGGGGGGGTGGACTGTGGTTCAAAATGCATGCAACTTTCTCAAGCATTCCATTGTGTCCTTTCCTGAGAAATAAGGACTTTGCTACAGTTTATTTGCTCTGGTTGTCCTGGACCTGACAGCATTAATGTGCCCTATTTTGCACTGGACAGACTATTAGAGGAATGTCCTTGGTTTGAAACGCTTTCTGGTCCAAGTCCAGCTTAAAGATGAAGCACCATAAGGCAGAGTTCAGGGATGAAATGTTCTGCCTCAATAGTGGCCTTTTGAAGATGGATTAGGTTATTTTGCTTTCCTTCCAGACTTCAGGCAACTCTGTATGAAGCTCTTTCTTGACTCAGGGCTCCGCAGGAACCAGAAGAAAACTTTTAGTTTTCAGGGTGGCTTGGGTTTTATTTTTGTTTCATTCTCTTCTCCCACTCCAAGTATTTAGTGCAGAAGCCCCCTGCTAAGCAAATGTCTGCAGCAAATATTTTTTGTAAATCAGGAGCAGCCTTCAGGGCTTGTTTACTTCAGAACAGATTTCTCTAAGCATCTCTTTACTGACATTCAGATAAAAGCAGCTTTGTACACAGGCTCAATAAATACGGTGTGCAACTTCCACAAAGCAAAGTTGGTTATATCGCATTTTATGTAGAATCCAGCTTTCCACATTATGTTGCAGCTCTTTTTTTATTTAGTTTATAATTCTTTGATTGACTGGCCCATCAAATTCGCCTTACCTTATAGATTTTAAATAATAATAATGAATCACATTTAGAAACATAATTATGCAATTTATTACGATGATGTAACTGTAATTTATAATTATAAAAATACTTGGAGCACTTTTAATCATTGTTGATGTGTTAACATCTGACTGTTGCCTCAAGGGTAGGAAATTCTTTGGCAATCTTTTTTGATGTCTTAGAGGAAAACATGTTAAGAAGTATGTAGCCAGAATCCATTTTATTTAGGCACATGAGAAAAATCCAGGTTGCGGTCCTTATACTAAAATAACCTCTCAGCAAGAATTGGGTAACTTGTTGTTCTACAGCTTACACCATCTCTGATCATTGGCTGGGCTTGATGGGAACTGAAGTCCAACAATGACCAGAGGACCTCAGATTTTCCATTCTCGGCTTATAAAAGTCTATATTTGATGTGAACTCTGCAACCAACCCACAGTCCAGTGCTGCTCTTGTGCATCTCTTCTGTGTTGATTAGAACTGAAATTTTAACCAATTTTTGTTTGGCAATTTGTGAGCGTGTGATCTGAAAACCACCAAAGGTGGAGAGAGTGGGTGAAGTTTTCAAAGGAAGTTTTGGCTTGACTCAGACCACATTCACACTGGAGAGCCAGTGTGGTGTAGTGGTTAAGAGTTGTGGACTCGTAATCTGGTGAACCGGGTTCGCGTCTCTGCTCCTCCACATGCAGCTGCTGACTGACCTTGGGCCAGTCACACTTCTCTGAAGTCTCTCAGCCCCACTCACCTCACTGAGTGTTTGGTGTGGAGGAGGAAGGGAAAGGAGAATGTTAGCTGCTTTGAGACTCCTTAAGGGGAGTGAAAGGCGGGATATCAAGTCCAAACTCTTCTTCTTCTTCACACTATACACTTAAAGCACTTTTTTCTCTCCCAAAGAACAGCAGTGTAGCTAGCCACTCATGCGCCTGGTGTGGCGCACATGTCCTGTAGCCGGGCCGGGGTAATTTTTTTAAAAAAACTCATATTTTTGTCATTTTGTCACCCCCCTCAATAATGACACCTGGCACGGCCCGCACCCTCCTTCCTCTGCCACTGCCAAAGAATCCTGGAGAATGGAGACCCAATTTCCCCTCACAGAGCTGCAATTCCTAGAGTTTCCTGCAAAGAAGGATTGTTAAATCTCACTGGGAATTGTAATTCTGTGTGGGGACCAGGGGTCTCCTAGCAACTCTCAGTAGCTGCCTCACTTTACCTAATGGTAAGACCACTCACAGTTTCAAGGGTGCTTTGGGAATGGGGATCAATTTAGACTTGGAGGAGAACGTACTTGAGGGGTCATTTGAGGAACCTGCCCCTGCCCCCCTCTCTCTTATCCCTTTCTGGTACCCATCATGGGATACTCATTTTACTAACAGAAGAAGTGGTGGATGCCTTCATCTCTGGGATTTAGGGGTGGGGAGTGTTGGGGAGGAAGGAAAGATACGTTTATTTTCCATTGCAGAATGGAGCCAGCCTCTTCTCAGTGGGGAAAACCAAATGCTGTTCTTCCAGTAAGATCAGATGTGGGCAGCTGTAGAGAAATTCCACTCTCTTGGCTGCCTGTTCCAAAGCACAGTGTCCAAAAAGAGTAGGCTTGCAATGTTTTGTACCCCCCTCCCTTTCTGTTTCATGCAGTCTTTCTACTCTCCCTGCTGGGCTTTGCAGATGAGGTGTTGAAATATTAAAAGACTTGTGCACTTGAGTTCTTTGGAAAGTAAGGAATGCCTTGTTTTCCATTGCTGGCAGGCTTACAAATGAGAAAGCCACAAGGCAAACCAGAGGAGATGGTGCGTGGTGACAGGCATGAGGTCGAATCCCAGCAAAATCCGGCGTTCTGAAATGTTTCTGAACTCTTTTTGCAAGGATCAAAGCTTGAACTGCTGAGAACTTAAGGGTTTTTGAAGAAGGGAGATCCTTTCCTTCCTAGTCCATCAGAGTAAATTTCCTTTGGAAGGGAGACTTGCAGAAGTTTCCTTCAGAAACATTGCCCTACATGCCCCATCCACTTACACTAGGAATTGAAACTATTAAGCAAGTCTGCACCAGTATTCTCTCATTTCCATTTGGGGGTAGATGTTCACTCCCAAAAATACTTGGAGTGAATACTCACATTTTAAACATTTTATGCAGCACCGCGTCCCCCTGGTTGTTGCTTCAGCACAGTTTTCTCTTTGGATGGTATTCTTCCTTTCTGGAACACTCACATGGGTGATCTCAGCTGGTTGTCGGTCGCCTGATGAACAAGGTGGCTTTGCAATGCCACATAGCCAATCAGACTCAACTGTGTGCTGACAATACAAAGAGCAACTGAAGGCAAATGAGAGTTAAGAGCAAATGAGGGCAGTGTGCATTAATAGATAAGCAAGAGTGGGGAAAAACTGTTGAAAAAGGGAGGCCTTTGTCGGCACTGGCAAAAATATTTTAAAATATTTAATCATAACTCAAGTACAGTCGTACCTTAGATCCCAAATGCCTTGCAAGTCAAACGTTTTGGCTCCCAAACTCCACAAACCTGGAAGTGAGTGTTCCAGTTTGCGAATGTTCTTTTGAAACCCAAACTCCGATGCAGCTTACATGGCTCCCAATTGGCTGCAGAAACTTCCTGCAGCCAATCGGAAGCCGTGCCTTAGTTTCCAAAAGTTTTGGAAGTCAAACGGACTTCCGGAATGGATTCCATTCAACTTCCAAGGTACCACTGTATTAGGCAACAACTACAGTGGTACCTCGGGTTACAGACACTTCAGGTTACAGATGCTTCAGGTTACAAACTCCGCTAACCCAGATGTAGTACCTTGGGTTAAGAACTTTGCTTCAGGATGAGAACAGAAATCGTGCTCTGGCGGCGGCAGGAGGCTCCATTAGCTAAAGTGGTACCTCAGGTTAAGAACAGTTTCGGTTACGAACGGACCTCCAGAACGAATTAAGTTCTTAACCCGAGGTACCACTGTAATCACAAAGATCATGCAAGATTTGCATGTTGAAGCATTATTAAAAATGCAAGTGCAGCTAATCAATGCAAGACATCAGAATTGTCCAGAGTTGGCGCTGGAGCCTGCCTATCTCCTTTCTCTGCCTTCTCCTCTTGGAGTCCTTCTGTTCTTCAGTGGCCTGGTTCTCACATCACACTTTGACAAAGTGCAGCAAGCCTAGTTGGGTGAACATTTCGTCTAAAATTGCTCTTGTATGTTGAAAGCTTCAATTTGACCTTCCACGTCAATCCCTAGTTAAATCCGCTTTGCATGCAAAAGCTCCCCAGGTCAGTCCCAATATCTCCTGGTAATGCCTGGGGACCCCCCCCCCCCCAAAAAAATATCCGGAGAACCTCTGCCAGTCAGTGCAGACATCACCAAACAAGATGGACCAATGGCCAACTCTCCATGTTCCTAGGTCATGTAATACATGAAAAGCTGTAGAAGCTCAGATTCTTCTGTAGTTTTCTAGTTCTTGAATGGAACAGAAATGGTGGTTCTGTTTTGGTTTTCCCTCCAGAAGCCCAGGTAGCAAGTAGCTCCCAGAGGGCAGAGGAGAAACACAGAGACAATATTAGCTCCTTTTTCTCCAGCACATCCCACAAACAAGGGCTATTAAAAGCAGCATAGATGGTAGTTGATTCTTCTTTTTTTACAAGCGCGGAAAGGAATGTGCAACTTCCCTGCCTGATGTGGTCTTTGCTGAGACAGCAGTAGCCTCATGCTGGCATTAAAAAGGTGCAGGCCATTGATTGTCGGGGAGAAGGGGCCGGGGGTGTGTGCATCTTTTAAGAAGACAAAAGATCTGTGCATCCACCAGCCCAGAAAGTTCCCTGATCCCAGCAACATTTGCTGCGTTCCTTCCCTTGCTGTCAGCCACAGTGCCCATCCAGACTCCCTGCTCCAGGCAAAATGCCATGAGCAAATGAGGACAATATGAAACTGCTGGCATCAGAAATTGGCGCACATGCAGCTGAACAATGGCCAGTCCTAATGACCTGTCAAGCATGCCATTACTTGCCCTGGAAATCCACAGTAATCTCCAGTCAAGCAAAGAACACCCTTCTCACCATTTCTCCCTATTGCATTTATTCATCTATTTCAACATATACCGCTAAGCAGTGTGCAGGGAGGTTGCAAAGGATGCAAAAGACAAAAACTGGTTAAAACTAACTGTGAAATGCCTCCTGTGTGCTTTGTCGTTACCGCAATGAATGTGCAAAGGGGTTTTCTCGGTGGCTGCTGCACAACTGTGGGAACTCCCTTCCCTTGGAGTCTCATCAAAGTCTAATCCTCAGTGTTCTCATTTCCTTGAGGAAAGTGCTCAAGCGCCTAATTGTTCATGTGAAAAATCACGGAGTTGCAAGTATTTGATACAGTGTTCATATATTTTTATGCCACCAGTCCTCCTTCCACCTGCAACCTGGCACACTGTTCCATTGTAAGTGCAGACCTCAGCACTGGTGAGGCTGCCCTGGTCAGTTCCATGCAGGGCTTGTGCTGCGTATAATAGTATAATAATGATAATTTATTTTTTATACACCGCCCATCTGGCTGGGTTTCCCCAGCCACTCTGGGTGGCTCCCAACAGAATATTAAAAACACGATAAAACATCAAACACTAAAAACTAAACACTAAAAACTTCCCTAAACAGGGCTGCCTTCAGATGTCTTCTAAAAGTCAAATAGTTGTTTATTTCCTTGACATCTGATGGGAGGGTGCCACTACCGAGAAGACCCTCTGCCTGGTTCCCTGTAACCTCACTTCTCGCAGTGAGGGAACCACCAGAAGGCCCTCAGAGCCATAGCTGTCAACTTTCGGATTTGAAAATAAGGGATCAGCAGCCTCACCTGTCCTGGGGACAGTCTACAGGATATCTAACAATCTGGGATAGCAGCGGGAAATGGTGCTGGAATAAGGAAATTTCCTGCAACAAAAGGGAAGGTTGACAGCTATGCTCGGAGCTGGACCTCAATGAACGATGGGGTGGCTGAACGAATGAAGGCTGAATGATGGGGGTGGAGACTCCCCTTCAGGTTTACTGGGCCAAGGCAATTTAGGGCTTTACAGGTCAGCACCAACACTTTGAATTATGCTCGGAAACTTCATAAGGATAGAACTGAGATGTTGCATCAGCACAAGGCCTCCTCAGACTGAGCTTTGAAACAGAAGCAGTTGGCTCTGTCTCAGTAGCTGGCTCTGCCTTCACTCAGAGGGGGGCTCTTGTTTAAAGGGAGCCATCCTGCTTTAGCAGTCATTTGATCCAACGGAGTAGGGAAGAATAGGGCAGGGTTGAGGAACCTCCTGGCCAAATTTGGCCCAGCGTAGGCCTCAGGAGGCTGTTTTCTCCAGACCACGCTCATCTCCCCTCACCAGATGCCATATGAGGCATGAGTTGCAGAAGTAAGTAGGGTGGATCCCTTCCGCAGGAACTCAGTGACACAACTGATCCCTTTAGAAAGCATAATTTCTAATGATTCGTTGACAACTTTGAGAGAGGGTTTCCACCCACCCACACAAATGTGCCGAAAAGCATTCAGCCAAGCGCCAGCAGACTCCTTTGCTTCCGTTGCACCACGTATGTCAGTGTCCGATGATCTGTACACCCATCCCTGTCTTAATTTTCAGCCCATTTAGGTGAGCAGAACCATTGCTTACATCCAGCGGACATCCCTCTGTGAGGGACAAAGATAGGACTGCCTCAGTGCTGGCATTTCTGTGTGCAGAGTTTGGAAGTGCCAAAGCAAGGAGAGTTCTCAGTCCATTGCAAATCTCCGTAAAGCTCCATCATCATAACGACAGGTGCTAGGCAGCCAATGAATAGGCCTGTCTCTTAAGCTGAAGAGATACAAATGAGTGTTACATCAGTTTTAAAGCCCTTCACCAAGGCCTTGGAAATTCCCAGGAACTCTAAATACTCAGGCAAAACAGCAACCTGTTGCCTGTGATTTGAACCCCACATGCATTGGCATCCACTTGGGAACTGGGGCGAGGGTGCAAATGGCAGTACTCAGTTGACCAAGCAACTGGAGGTAACAACCACCTCTCCATGTAGTTATAACCAGTGCTTTTTTCTGGGGGGGGGGACGCAGGGGTACACATACCCCTAAACATTTTGTGAATCTAAGTTTGGCCTTGTTGAGGGGCAGTATTTCAATATGAGTAGGAAAATGAGAGTATCCCTAAACATATTATTTTTTTTAGAAAAAAAGCACTGGTTATAACAGTGCAGGAGTAAGGGACAGAGGGACTAAATGCAGTAGAGGCATGCCTAAAGTCCATTGTATTTGTTGTTTGTTTCCTTGCTGTGCCTGTGTGTTTGTATAGCTCTTTAAGCAAGTCGGGCACAGCTGGCCAGCTTTCTGTAATAAGTAAAGCAAATGACATTGATGATCCTTTATGTTATTCCACCATTCCTCCTGCATTCCTTTCCTCTCAGCTGTGTACTTATGTAGCTCTGTGCCTACAACCTGTTTCTCCCCATCCACCACCCCCATAATAATAATTTATAATAATAATTTACTACTTGTACACCTCAACCACGTAAGGAAGTCTGGTGATCTTCTACACACAGTCGCACCTGGTTTTGGAACAGCTTAGTTCCCGAACGTTTTGCCTCCCGGATGCCGCAAACCCGGAAGTGACTGTTCCGGTTTGCAAACCATTTTTGGAAGCCGAACGTCCGACGGGGCTTCCGCGGCTTCCGATTGGCTGTAGGAGCTTCCTGCAGCCAATCAGAAGCCATGCTTTGGTTTCCAAACATTTGGAAGTCAAATGAACTTCCGGAACAGATTCCATTCGACTTCCAAGGTATGACTGTAACTACTTAATAATTCCTGCCAGATAATAAGGAAGGGTTGCATATGGGAAGCACATGACTCCTTTACTGAAACAACTGCATTGGCGTCCAGTTTGCTTTTTGACATAATTCAAAGTGCCGGCGACAACCTTTAAATACCCTAAAAATAGGTTGGGACTGGGTATCTGAAGGACTGCCTTCTCCCACATGCCTGCCAATAGCGGCCATCTTAGGAAGCCCTCCTGTGGCTCCCAGAATTCCCTGAAATATGCTTGGTTTGGATCAGGGAGAGGGCCATTTCCCAGCTCTAGATCCAGCGAAAAGTGGTTGCTCAGCAAGCCACAGGTCTTCGCTATATGCCATGGGGTCAGGCTGAGCCCGCCCCCTGGTGACCTGCCCCCATGCCCGCTTGCGATTCGCTAATTGAACAAGCGGGCAGGATCCATTTCCCAGGCCAGCAAGCTGAGCCTGGAAGCTTTGTTTGCTGCCTAGGAAACCGACGCTGGGGCTTCCCCGTCAGATCTCAGCAGGAGGGGAGAACATTGGCCTGCAATGGCACCCATCAGACTTCTGAGCTAGATGGACCTGTGCACTGAACTTACAGTGCAATCCTATACATGTCTACTCTGGAGAGCCAGCGTGGTGTAGTGGTTAAGAGCAGTGGACTCGTAATGTGGTGAACCGGGTTCGATTCCCCGCTCCTCCACATGCAGCTGCTGGGTGACCTTGGGCTAGTCACACTTCTCTGAAGTCTCTCAGCCTCACTCACCTCACAGAGTGTTTGTTGTGGGGGAGGAAGGGAAAGGAGAATGTTAGCCGCTTTGAGACTCCCTAGGGTAGTGATAAAGCGGGATATCAAAGCCAAGCTCTTCTTCTTCTACTACTCAGAAGAAAGCCCAGTGGAGTTCAAGGGGCATTCCTCCCAAGTTAAGCTTAGTAGCCTTTCCCAACCTAGCAGCCTCCAAACACTTTTGGATTACAAACTCTCTCCAGCCAGCATGGCAGTTGTGGTGGGAGCGGTAGTCCAAACCATTTGGAGAAGGGCTCCATGTTGGGGAAAAGGAGGCTTGCTTGGCACAAAGCAGTTTCATACGGCTTTAAAAGGCATTGTGGTGACCAGTCATTCCCCATAAACATAATGTGCAGAGATGAGACAAGCCATGCCTTGAAAGCATTTGAGTGCTGTCACGAACATGAAAGCCGGACTGAAGAACAATATTGACTCGACTGCCTGTCTGGTTCTCTGACTCTCTCTTGCTTTTTATTCTTCTCGTGGCCCTGTTTTCTTTTAGCTGCTTTCATTTATATAATGGTTCCATTCTCCCCCGCCCCCCACAAATTCCAAGGTTGCTCTGAAATGAAGCGATGCTCTGGTGTAAACAAGTTGCAGGCAGACCCGCTTAGAAAAATTCCTGGGGTAGGATTTCAAATAAATCTTATTTCATGGGGCTTTGGAAAGCACATAGGGACTGCAAAGGAAGCCAGAATCCTGCCACTTCCGGGGTTGGGGGTTGGGAGTGGGGAGAGACGAGAGATGGTGGAAAGAGCCTTCTTGAAGAAAGTCCTTCTCTGGTTGTCTGTTGCCTGCAAAACTATTGTTCTGGGATGCTGCTGAAACTTTGCTTCAGAAGCAGCATGTCACTGTATAGCTGCTCTGCGCCACAGTGAGATCCAGCTATGGCTTCATAGTCTTCTTATAGGATTCTTGGAGGCATTTGCTTTCACCTCCTTGGCTGAGCTCCCGTTGTTCGGTCCCTGCTCCTGCCAACCTAGCAGTTCGAAAGCACGTCAAAGTGCAAGTAGATAAATAGGTACCGCTCTGGCAGGAAGGTAAACGGCGTTTCTGTGCGCTGCTCTGGTTTGCCAGAAGCAGCTTAGTCATGCTGGCCACATGACCTGGAAGCTGTACGCCGGCTCCCTCAACCAATAAAGCGAGATGAGTGCCGCAACCCCAGAGTTGGCCACGACTGGACCTAATGGTCAGAGGTCCCTTGACCATTACTTTACCTGGGATATAGGATGCTAGACTAGATGAACCTTTGATCTGATCCAGGAGAGCTCTTGTGGCCTTTTTTTATTAGAGAGTCATGAGACGTCCCAGTTCACTCGTTTATTTGTATGCCACTTTCTCATGGAATTGGCTCACAAAATAACAAACGAATATTAGCAACAATGAAAAATTATCATGTCTGCAAGTAAATCCCAACAAAAACGAATCCATACGATATTGTATGAAACAGCACAAATAAGGCAACCTAATTCGGCAGCTTGAAACTAAAGAGGAGATGCAAATAGGAGTAGAGATATCTCATCCTCTAATACAGTGGTGCCTCGCAAGACGAAATTAATCCGTTCCGCGAGTCTCTTCGTCTTGCGGTTTTTTCGTCTTGCGAAGCACGGCTATTAGCGGCTTAGCGGCTATTAACGGCTTAGCGGCTTTAAGAAAAAGGAAACAAACTCGCAAGAACTCGCAAGACGTTTCGTCTTGCGAAGCAAGCCCATAGGGAAATCCGTCTTGCGGAACGACTCAAAAAACGGAAAACCCTTTCATCTAGCGAGTTTTTCGTCTTGCGAGGCATTCGTCTTGCGGGGCACCACTGTACTACTTTCGCTGTGATGTTGAACGAAACACAGGCAGAAGGGAAGCCATTCACAGTGACTGCATCTTCTGGCTTTCTGTAAACTGGTAAGGCTGGGGCAGATTTGCAATCAAAATGCAACCTACGGTTACTAGGAAATCTGCTTGGGTCAAATGTGCCTCAGAAGTATATTGCATGGATTCATCCCATGGGTAGGCAAACTAAGGCCAGGAATCAGTATGTTTTTACATGAGTAGAATGTGTGCTTTTATTTAAAATGCATCTCTGGGTTATTTGTGGGGCATAGGAATTCGTTCGTTATTATTTTTTCAAAATATAGTCCGTCCGTCCTCCCCACAAGGTCTGAGGGACAGTGGACCGGCCCCCTGCTGAAAAAGTTTGCTGACCCCTGAATTTTATCCTATACCAGGCTATAATATAGAATTTAACTCAAGAGCAGTGAAATCCATAATTAGGGGTATGGCCATGGGCTCCCAAAGGTTAAGCGGCTGTTTAGAAGATTGCTGTGTCCTGTGCCATCTGGCCTTTGTGGAAATCTGAATTCTTGCTTGCTCCATTTGCTTTTAATGCTGGAAATAAGAAATCTCATGGAAACATGCTCCACAGGTCTCAGAAAGGTTTTTGGAAGCATGATACAAGTAGTTAAATTCCTACATTTTATGACTGCGGAGAGTGAGTCAAATGGTGGTTTCATGTCAGTCAAGCTTGATGGAGTTGGTGGTTGAATCAAAAACTGGAACACTTCTGCTAATTCTAAAAGTTCTGCTTGCTTTGCACAAGTTCCAGATAGTTCAGACACAAGTTGGGCTGCTACTTTTAATCAATAAATGAATCAACTTAATCTATAGTTGATTAAATTGGCAATCAGTGTGGCTGGAAATGTAATTTAGATTTGCCTGCAGTTGTTGTTTTTATGTCAGGTTATTTCTAGAGCATTACTGTAAAAGTGCATGAAAACAGACAACATGGCTACTCTTAACAATGGGTGGGCCAGATCAGGTGATACCCCATTCCTCTAAGAGTGTTGCTTCATTGTAGTCGGCCCAATTTGCCTTTATTAATTTAACTTACACTCATGTAAATATCTGTTTTTAAAAATAAAATTTAAAAAACCCCAATCTGTTTGGCTGAATGCAAATTTATTTAGATGTAATCCTGTAATGGGCTGGTTAAATGAAAATAATAGAAGTCTTATAACTGGTTGACATCTTTAGTGTCATGCACAAATCCATCCTGTCCGCAGTTCTCAGAAGTCCACCCAGTATCCCAGAGTACACCTCCCTGCGAAGGCACTAATGACATAATCTACTCATTCAGCAAACTTTAAACCAACCAAAAGCTCCTGTCTTTGCCAAGGCTGACTTCAAAATAAATGTGGACTCGCTGGGCCAAGCCAGAATTTAAGGAGGGAAATTAAAAGTACATTTTCTTTTGGGAAGAATATCTGTTGTCAGATATTTTTAGATGTTCAAAAAACACCTCTCCCAGCATGCTTCAGACTTAACAAGACTGCCGTGATATCACGTTTGTAAGATTTTAGAAAAACTTGATTTTAGTTGTAGTAAAGTTAGAAAGTTGGGTGACAACTAACAAAGCTAATAAAAACTAGGGGTGCTTTGTGTGTGTGTGTGTGTGTGTGTGTGTGTGTGTGTGTGTGTGTTTTAATAATAAAAGCCAGTGCAGGGACTCACTATACAGTACTAATAACTAAAGCAGCAATCCAAAATATAGAAAGCCAGCAAAATTTTGCTGGCTTAAGTATGCCAGATCCAAACTCTGTTTAGGAGTGGGAATGCTGGCTGGCTGAGCTGGCTAAAGCCAGGTAGAGGCAAAACAAGCCATTAAAACAGAGTTTGACTTTCACCGCCATCTTTTTTTGTGACTGAGCTGAGCGGAGTTAGGGTTTGCAGGCTGCCGTGATCCTCAAACTTTTTAAACAGGGGCCAGTTCACTGTCCCTCAGACACTGTTGGGGGCCGGACTCTAGTTTGAAAAAAATATGAACGAATTCCTATGCACACTGCACATATATATTTTTCTTTATTTTGGGGGGGGGGGCTCCAAGAGAGTGGGGCCCTAAGCTATTTTTTAGCTTATATGTAAATCTGGCACTTGTTTGCCTTGCTGCGGTGCACCTGCGGGGTGAAACTAAGAAAAAAGGGATTTGGGTGGGTGGGTGTGGCGGTGCCAAGAATGGCGAGAAGGGGATTAACGGAGACCCTGGCAAAAGAAGGAAATGCCCAGATGGCAACAGAAATGCAGCAAAGCGCCTCTGCCTGAGTTCATGAAATGCAAAAGCGGCCGTCGGCATGTATATCATGCATTTAAATCTCTCTCTGCAGGATGTTTGGGGAGGGGGGCGATGGAGACAGGCAGGCTGGGAGAGGAGGGCCATAGGCCCATTAGACAGTGGCGGGTTCAGCAATTGCTGGGCGGGGCGGGTTCAGGACCCAGGCAGGCCAGATTTGGCCCACGGGCTATAATTTGAGGACCCCTGGCCAAGACCAGCAATTTGCAACTGAGAATCGTGGCACCTTGCAAGATTCTGCTATGTTGTTGTTGTTTAGTCATTTAGTCGTGTCCGACTCTTCGTGACCCCATGGACCAGAGCACGCCAGGCACTCCTGTCTTCCACTACTTCCCGCAGTTTGGTCAAACTCATGCTGGTAACCTCGAAAACACTATCCAACCATCTCGTCCTCTGTCGCCCCCTTCTCCTTGTGCCCTCCATCTTTCCCAGCATCGGTGTCTTCTCCAGGGAGTCTTCTCTTCTCATGAGGTGGCCAAAGTACTGGATCCTCAGCTTCACGATCTGTCCTTCCAGTGAGCACTCAGGGCTGATTTTCTTAAGAATGGATGTGTTTGATCTTCTTGCAGTCCATGGGACTCTCAAGAGTCTTCTCTAGCACCATAATTCAAAAGCATCAATTCTTCGGCGATCAGCCTTCTTTATGGTCCAGCTCTCACTTCCATACATCACTACTTGGAAAACCATGGCTTTAACTATACGGACCTTTGTCCGTATAGATTCTGCTATAGATTCTGCTATACCCAGTTGCAAATGCTATACCCGGTTGCAAATGCTAGATTCTGCTATACCTGGTTGCAAATGCCATCCCCGGAGAAGGTATCTGAAGAAGTGTGCATGCACACGAAAACTTATACCCAGAAGAAACTTAGTTGGTCTCTAAGGTGCTAGTGGACATATAATATTATTATTATTTATATATTTCAACTGTGTTGAAGACAGCCTAGCTAGGAGGGTTTGGGAAAGTTGCTGTCACCTAGTTTCAACTAGTTTCAGTTCCTTCATTGGCAAAATTGGGTGGCATGGCAACTTTCCTGTTTTAAGCATTCGTTTTGAAGCCAAATGGAAAATGAATGTGATCTACAACTTTGCACTTGGGGATCTTATGACATTGGTTTGTGTTGTTGACATCCATCCATCTCAAGAGACAATGGAGTACTTTGTGTGTGTGTGAAGGTAATCAGACGACCATTGCTCTAAGTTGGTGTTGACAATGTGTGTTTGGTGCTGTGCAGATGGCAACAGTTGCGGGGTTCCTGCCCATACAGAGAGATAGTTCTTGCACCGTGTTCTGGTGATGGTGCCTGGAAGCAAAACATTTTGCCCCTTACATGCCCCTCCAACCCCAGCCGTTCTCAGGAGAATTTTGCATCTTCCTCATTCAGCTGCCTTTTCTATCAGGAACAAGGAGCCAGAGGCCGCTGTCATGCCGAGATCTTATGACTTACTAGCATTTGATCTTAATAAACCGTTCCTGACAAAGTCGGATGCCAAAACCCAGTATCTAGAAAATTATATTTGCAGAAACACATAGAGAGCTACATTATCTTTCCCTCCCCGCTTCCCCCATACACAGTTCGCAAAGTCCATAAACTGGATTTGCAGACAGGGATGCATGTCTTGGGTTCAGGGCGAATGATGAAGAATCTGCAAATGAGTTTGTTCAGAAAGCTTGTTGGAATGGGGCAAAAGACAAAAAGAACAAATGCCAAAACAAACATTTCTGTGTTTGATTTTGAAGGCATTGGAGGGGGGCGTGGGGGGAGGGATTCTTTTTCTAATTGAAATAGTTTCTGAGCTCTGTCATCCTGACAGCCTAGGCGTTTCACATCGCTGCCAGAATCAAATCCAACCCTCCAGTAATCAGAGAATCCCATGTGTCTGTTTCCGGGGGGTTAGGGGAGAGAGAGGGAGAGAGCTATAGAAAGCTGTAAAGAGGGACGTTGACCCAGTTCTGGGTATATTTCAGTACACATTCTGGGACGGGCGCTTTGCTTTCTTCTGTGGGAGATCCTGTACTAACAGTCAGTCCTTCCAAGTGCTGACCTCTGCGCTGCTTGACTGCAGGAACTTTTCACAGAACTGATTTTTCTCCGGAACTGCAAGGGGAGGGAGAAGACGGGAAGAGCTAATGAGCGAGCAGACTGACTGTCTGCCTTTCTTCCTGAGGAGGTCTGGTTGGTGATTAAGGTTGGAACTAGATGTTAGGAAGAAACAAGGGGCTGCCATCAAAAATGGCAACCTCATGTCAAGTTGCCTCCTCCTCCCCCCCCCTCCAATAGTGTGCAATAATAGCAATCTGTGATGGGCCGATCCTTGTGTTGTACATTTCCTCCGTCTCCAGCAGCTGGGGATGTAAGAAGGCAGCAATTTCCATTCCAGCCTGCGTTCGTCACAGGCAGCGCTTTCTCCGTTCCGCTGCAGTTCGGTTTCTGCCAAGCTATTCGTCTCATGCCTGCTAATTAACAAAACTAAACATTCATCTCGGTGTAAAGGAAATGTCAAAGTTATGTAAAAAGAAGTCGTTGATTTTGCATCACTTGTGGGCTTAAAAAGCAAAAATGATTTGCCTGATTTCCAACTTGACGAGAGACAAACATGCAAACTACAGCAATTTCTGCTCCCTGTTCCATTTTCACTGGGGTTCTATCACCAGTAGCAGCCAGTGTTGTGGAGAATCAGGGACAAGAGGGGGCCTCTGACTACAAGGTCACACTGTTTGTCCAGCCTGAATCTCCAGATGTCGTTGGGCTGCAAATCCAATCATCATTGACCATTGGCCATGTTGCCAGGTGTTGATGGGACCCAAAGTTAGGGAAGGCTGATCTGGCCCAATCTCAATATCTGGCGACAGCACTTCAGAGTCCTTGATATATTTTCACACCACCCACAATCTAATCCTTTTAATCACAGATGCCAGCAATTGAACCTGGAACTTTCCTCCATGCAAGGCACATGCCCTTCCAATGCCTTTTGTTCCTTCCTCTCCCCACATCATAAGTTTCCATGCATTTATTTTCTCACATTATAAACCCTGCTTTTCACCCATCATGGATCCCAAGATGGCATGCATTTTAACCATCTGGGCCCTTACCAGACCCAATCCCAAACATGCTTAGTGTTATGTACTGAAGTTCTCACCCTGGGCCAGCAGGGGGATACTGTAGATACTTATGCAAATAAGGGATCGAAAGTGACGTTCAGTGATTGGATAGTTTTAGAAAATTGTTACAGTTACGTTGTACTGGAGCTCTATATAAGCAGGCTGACTGAACCCTTCAGTTCAGTTCTGTTCTGGCCTGTGAATAAAGAAGAGCTGTTTGAAGAATCGCTGTGCCGTCTGATATGTTCACCCACAACTTAACACTTAGCGTCTTCAGTAATGGGGTGGCAAGACATTGCAGGGTAGAGGAGAGAAGGAAGGTGACACAGGGTTGCTATGGCAGCTTGTCTGAAGAACACAAGAATTCTCAGGCTGAGGGCCAGGGTTCTGTTTCCAACAGAGGCCAGAGAGATTTGCAAGATGGACATGCTATCGCCAGCCAAAATCCTGTACAGATAAACTCCCTTTGTAAGTGGAAGTTGCATTCAGCTGGCCTGTTTTAAAGCTGTATTTAATAGTTGCTATTCTCTCTAGTACCAGCTCTATGCTCAAGCTGACCTCCATTCCATGTTACCATATTGCCCTCCAGGGAGAAAGGCAAATGGCTGACTGGAACATCTCACCACAGGTTCCTCTTTCAAAGGGCTAGCCTTAAAATTGCTGACACCGTCGAGCACAGAGTTCCCCCAAAGGTTCCAAACTCATGCGAGAATTTGGCTTGGACCTGAAAACCCAAACTTTAGCCGCACGGGGCTGCAAGTTTCAGTCAGTCACTCGGTGGGATTAGTCAACTAAAGCTTTAATTGCAGAATTTGAAAGCATGCTAGTTAAGTCACAGAACACACTCGCTTTGTCGAACGGATTCTGTTTATTCTCCAAAACGAGGGGAGGGGGTAAAAAGGATTACCGAGTTCAGACAATGAAAACTCCCAGCTACATCAATGCTTTGTTGAAAGATTTCAGTACTGCTGATGTAATGAACAAGCTTACATGTAGCTCTTGGCTCTGCTATTATTAACAAGTAGGTGTGGTTAAAATCACAGCTGAAGAACGCCAACCGACTAGGGCAGCAGGGAATGTGTTGCTGAGGTGTTGGAGTGCCTGCTCGGTGGAGGCAAAAATACTGCAAGGGAACAGAGGTTTGCAGTGGAGAGGAAACAGACAAGGATTGCTCAGCAAACAAAACAGTGCGGAGAAGGTTACTGGAAGGTAGAAATTTTGAAGCCAGTGCTCTGGCCCTCCAGATGTTGCTGGATTGCAGTTCCCATCACCCCTGGCCATGGGCCATGTCAGCTCAAGCTAATGGAAGAGTCACGCCCTCTCTCTCTTAAAATGTTATTTCATGGAGAGAAACTGTCACCTTATTTCAGGATCCTCAAGGGAAAAGGGCTTTTTTTTTATTGAGATGTTGCAGAATGTAATATATGCAAATTTAATCAGTTAAAAGCCAAACAGTTAATCAGCTAAAAGATCCTGGTTGACAGCCCTGCAATTTATGACCAAAACAATGCCTAATTAATATTTATGCAGCTATTTCAAAGTGAAAAGGTCTTTTTGGATCGTTTCTCGAACACTATTTTCTGCTTTTTAAAGGGATTGGCCTTTTTTCAAAGGAGAACTTGTCTGTGTAACATAACATTTCTTCTTCATGGCTTCAGCTCTGCTAATGTTATGTGGGTGGCTCACCTCAAAGTAAGGCCACATCCTTGCATTTAAAGCACCACTGTGCCACATGAACAGTCACGGCTTCCCACAAAGCATTCTGGGAACTATAGTTTGTTAATAATGTGGAGAGTTGCTAGGAAACCCCCATTCTTCTCATAGTGCTACATTTTTTCAGAGTGGTTTAACAATATATCCATTTTCCCAGGGGACTCTGGGAATTACAGCTTTGTGAGGGGAATAAACTAAACTACGGTCCCAGGATGCTTTGGGTGAAGCCATGATTGTTAAAGTGGTTTAATAATGCTTTGAATATATGGTGCTGATGTGGCCTAATAGTCCCACATATAGGAGCTCACCTGATTCTTGTAAAAGCCTATCTAGAAGCACAGAATTGTCAGTCAGAAGCGACTCTATCTTGTCCTGACAACATCCCCAAACAGCGCTTAATCACCATATATTCCCACAGTACCAATTTGCCACTATAGTACTATTTTTCACCACCAACATTTTGTGTGTGGTGGCAGCAGGGCCTCCCTAATATCGTCTATGATATCAAGGAATCACAGCAAGTGCCTGCTGGGTTCCACAGCTTCGGAAACAAGAAGTTAAAAGGTTGTCCCCAACTCTTCCTTCCTTCTTCCCTTGCCACAAAGCAATTCCTCCAAGACCTGTAGGATGAATTCCCATTCCACAAGGGCTATAGGTCGAGAAAGGGAAGCCGGAAAATGTGGGATCAAGCCAAGGTCACCCACTGGCTACACAAGTGAACAGAGGTTTGATCTCACATCTTTCAGATGGCAGCCCGTTAGGTATTTAATAGGCCAGACCTGTGATTACTGCGTGTTGGCATGGCGTTTTCACGTTTATCGCCACAAGCATTGCA
Source organism: Podarcis muralis (assembly GCF_964188315.1). Classification (NCBI taxonomy): domain Eukaryota; kingdom Metazoa; phylum Chordata; class Lepidosauria; order Squamata; family Lacertidae; genus Podarcis; species Podarcis muralis. The sequence continues at coordinate 99,942,544 of NC_135656.1, forward strand.
CAAACATTGCTAGAGTGGATCGTGCCTTGTCCCTCGTGTGCCTGTGCACTACTGCCCTCTCCTGGGCAGGAACAAAACTGCTCCTCTTCGTATCCGTATCACATACACATTGTACAAAAGGCCTCTTTTCAACTTCCAGTTTCCATGGTGAAAAATCCGAATATGGTATGGACTTGTACTTGTGCCTGTTCTCAGGTCAGGTACGCATTATGGCAAGAATTTTGCAGTGGATCTTCATGCTCCAAATGACTTGCAATTAGTTGGGGGTGGGGCATAAATCCTTCCTATGGTACAAATATAGAACAAGTATATAAAGGTCAAGCCTTTTGCTTGTAAAATGAACAGAAAGCTAAATACTGCCCAACATATTGGGATCTAAGGCTGATTTAGTCAATATCTCCAATAACTCCAGATGTGCTGATATTACCATTCTCAAATCCCTCACATACTGCATACATGCAGTAACCTTTCAAAGCCATTCATTCAGACTTTGCTGCTATAGCCAAGAACAAGTTTCATCAAAGTGGTTGAAAGGAAGGGGGGGGGGGACTAACAAGTCAGACGCTTTTGAAACCTATGCTTTCTTCTTAAGCAGATTTTCAAGCTTGTCTTCCAAAGCACAAGAGCTGCAAACCATAAAAAGGTTGAAAGAGAGAATCTGACAAACTTGACCAAACTGTGGACTTACAGAAAATATATTGGAGACTGAGTGCATCACATGGACCATATGACACACCCACACACCTGTTCTAGAAGCTTCCTATTTCTGTTTTCCATCATGAGTCACTAGAAAGCTCTGATTGCTTTTATGAAGTGAACCCTGCACACTTAAAATGGATTAGATGGTTTAAAATTCTGACAGGATTTTTAATCCTTAAGATGAATTTTGCAGATATAGCAAAAGCAACAGGCAAACTAATGGCTATTACTACTTGAATCTTCTTCACAGTAAGGAAATATATTATTTCCTTTTGAAAATCACTTATTTCTTCTCGCATCACATCTGACCAGAAGGTTACATATGTATCTACGTGAGGTAAAACCTGAGGAAATATTATCACTCCCATTGACCAATCTTTACATTTGCATATGAAAATTCTCACACTGCTTTCTGAAATTTTCAATTTGTACGTGGATATTCACAGAAAAGGCTTGTTTCTAAACCCTCTTCAGGGGCTGCCCAATGTATAACACATTGCAATAATCTAACCTAGAGGTTATCAGAGCATAGACAACAGAAGTTCAGCTATCCCTGTCCAGATAGGGGTGCATCTGGGCCACCAGCCAAAACTGATGGTAGATACCTCATGCTACTGAGGACACCTGAGCCTCGAGTGACAACAAAGAATCCAGGCGTACCCCTAAGCTACAAACCTACTCCTTCAGAGGAAGTGTAACCCATCAAGAGCAGGCAATCTCCCACCCATCTGGTGTAGGGAGTTACCCACTAACACTGTCTCAGTCTTATCTGGATTGAGCTTCAGTTTGTTGGCTCTCATCCAATCCATTACTGAGGCAAGACACTGGTCCAGCACTTCCACTGCCTCACCTGCAGATGTAAAAAAAAAAAAGTAGAGTTCTGTGTCATAAGCATATTGCTGTCAACATACTCCAAAACTCCAGATAACCCCACTTAGTGGTTTTGTGTAGATGTTAAACAGCATAGTTATGTTTACATAAAAGTTAGGTATTTTAAGTTAAGAATTAATTTTCTAGTATGATGTTAGATTTGGGATTGTGGTAAGGCTAACTGTTGTCAGGGCTCTGTTTCTGTTTGGATGATGCAAAATTCAGCTGAGTGAATGAAGGAACAAATTATTTTCAGTAGCTTTCAATTACTCAGCTCTGAAGCAACTGTTGGGTGCATTCTGATGAATAAGGAGAGATGTTGGTCATTTTAGTATAATGTTGCTGTCCATTCCAAAAGTTATTTATCTGTGGAATAAGTTTTTTTTTTTGGAAGGAAGAACCTCATTCACATTTTGAATTTTCAGATTGCTGCAAAAAAATCATTTTGGTTTTAGCGTCTTCACGTATGGCCTGAATAATGTGTATTAGTTGGTTGGAAATGCATGAAAATGCAGACAGAAAGCAATAGCAAATAAACTTTTAGATACAGCCATGGTAAGAGCGGCCAATGAGATGGAACAGAGAGTACCTAGAGGCTGCCATTGCTGACTGGTGTCTGAGGAAGAGGAGAGTTCTTTTGCTCTTTCCAGCAGCTGTCTAAGGCAGCAATGGATTCAAGGGATTGGCACAAAGTGCAGACTACCTAAATACACCTCCTTTGATGGAGCCCAATGGGGACAGTCACCCAATAGCCCCTGTCCCATCATACCAGTCCCCATCCTTTGTACCGTCTAAGTAATGAAAAACACTCATTAATGTATTAGGTAAAGGTAAAGGGACCCCTGACCATTAGGTCCAGTCGTGACCGATTCTAGGGTTGTGGCGCTCATCTCGCTTTATTGGACGAGGGAACCGGCGTAAAGCTTCCGGGTCATGTGGCCAGCATGACTAAGCCGCTTCTGGCGAACCAGAGCAGCGCACGAAAATGCCGTTTACCTTCCTGCTGGAGCAGTACCTATTTATCTACTTGCACTTTGACGTGCTTTCAAACTTCTAGGTTGGCAAGAGATGGGACTGAGCAATGGGAGCTCGCCCCGTCGCGGGGATTCGAACCGCTGACCTTCTGATCGGCAAGTCCTAGGCTCTGTGGTTTAACCCATAGCACCACCCGCGTCCTCAGTAATGTATTGCATACACACAATTACACTGCCTTTGTAGAGATACAGCATCACAGGTCAAATAGCCATGTTTGCAGTCCAATACCATTGAAGAAATGAACAGAAACCACAGTCTTTAATTCTTTTTCTTTCCCCTCCCCCTTGTTTCCAAAAGGACTCTCTGCGGATGGTGGGGCCAAGCGACAAGAGCATCTCTCTCGATTTTCCATGCCTGATCTAAGCAAAGATTCTGGAATGAATGTCTCAGAGAAGCTGAGCAACATGGGGACCCTGAATTCCTCCGTCCAGTTCAGGAGTGCTGAGTCTGTCCGGAGTCTACTTTCCGTTCAACAGTACCAAGATATGGAAGCCAACCTGCATGACCTCACTAACCCCATTGGGTACAGGGACACACCGTCCCGTGGAAGGATGCACCAGAGCTTTGACTATGACGGTGGGATGCCGGGGAACAAATTGGCTGGGCAGGAAGGTGCCCGGCATCCCCCCATGAGCGAGCGCACCCCAAGACGAACTAATCTCCGAGATGACGACCGGCGGTATCGCCCCCACAGGCCCCGGCGGTCCAGGCGGTCCCGCTCAGACAACGCCCTTCACCTCGCCAGCGAGCAGAGCTACAAGTTGAAAGAAAGGCCCTCTCTGCGAGCCAGAGAAGACTACGATCAGTTCTTGCAGCAGAGAAGTTGCCGAGAGACGGCAGAGCAGGGCGCACGGAGAAATCTGTATGGCCAGTGTCCAAGGACCGTATCGGACCTTGCTTTGCAGAACCACTTTAGCGAAAGGTGGGGACCCTACTTTGCTGAATACGACTGGTGCTCGACGTGCTCCTCCTCCTCCGAATCTGACAACGAAGGCTACTTCCTCGGGGAACCGATCCCGCAACCCAGCCGCCTCCAGTACGTCACCGGCGAAGAGCTCCTTCACAAATACGGCTCCTACAGCATGCCGAAGTCTTCCACGCTAGGTGGTCGAGGACAGTTACACAGCCGGAAAAGGCAAAAGAGCAAAAACTGCATCATAGCATAACCACGTTGCCCAAGCACAGTGTTGGAGAATGTAACTACTTCATCAACTTGCACTGTTGTAGGTCTTAAAAGTGCTTTTCATTGTAACGGAAATACCTGGCGAGCTGGGAGCTGTAAGAAGGAGGTCATAGACAAGGGTCTATAAATAGTCATAATCGTTGGCATGGTGAATATGTTTTGCACATTTTATTTTGGGGATGGAGGGAGGGATAAAATTTATTTTAGCATGTAATCGTCACAAATTTACCTCCTTCCCACAAGTAGCTGCCACCCACTTAATACACAGTTCACCCTCATCTTTTAAGTTGCCATTGTTTTCTATAACCAGCAGTTAGCTTCTAGTTAATTTTCTCTCTCTTGATTTTTCATTTTCATCACCTGCTTTTGGTCATTCTTCTGCCAGATTGTGTAAGTTATTTCCATGATTGTTCTGTAAATGCAAAGAAAATGAGAGTTTGGAGAAAAATATTTTTGTATTTTGTAATATCAGAGGAATTTCTGTATCTTAGGAGTCCCTGGGAAACTCATGCTTATCCATCATGCTTTTCAGCTAGAGCTAAACGAACAGAGCTTCAGAACCCTTTCTCTTTTGCCATCAGATTTTTTTTTTTTCTGGATCAGCAAGGCTTTCCTTTCTGCAGCTGCTCTAAAAGCAAAAGAGCCTCTTATAAATTCATTAGCTCTCGCGGAGGCCTACAGGGTTGCTTTTAAATAATAATAATAATAATAATAATAATCTACTAACACTTGCATTTTATGTTATTCTGTAAAACAAATACAGGCGTCTGTTACCGAAACGAAATAAAAAAATACGTTGCTGTTTTTCCAACGACATTTAAGCAAAACCCGTAACCACCAAATGTTTGGAAAAAGAACCCAGGTCTAAGAAGGAAGGTTACATCTATTTGGAGAGGGCTGGAGTCGCTAAAAAAGAAATAATTCAGCTACTTTTGGGAGGATAGACCAAAACAGTTGTAAATGGTTCAGTTGTGTGGTGTCAGCATGAACTTGTTTTGAGTATAGAATTGTTTTCTGGTGCTCTAGTTTCCTGGCATTTGTTAACTGCTGTTCATTACCAAGAGGTATCTTCAACACTGCCTTCTTCTGAAATTCATAATGAAACGAATACATCCTAATCATGTCAGACTTAAAGCCTACCCTTGGGAGATAAACACTTCAAACCCATTACGAAGGCAGTTTGAAGGGCCTATCCTCAGGGTAGAATGGAGTCCATTCTTTGGAAGTAGAACAAAGCAACAACAGCTTCAACATGGTAGTAATATACATAGGGCTCAAAGTGTATTGTGTGCTATGGTGGATGTGATTTTTTTCTCTGTATGCTTTAAACCATTGGGAGATTGACACCCAGATGTGTTCTATATTGTTTTCAGATGAGACAGCGGGAAAGAAGGAAATTCTTTTTTTTTCTTTTTTTCCCTTTTGGTTGTTGTACTTTTTACTACAGGGCTGTAAAACGGGTTTCAGGAGACCCCCAGCTAAATAGGATCTTGCCAGCTTACACCACCTGCGGAGAACTGGGTGGCTCTTTTAGAACAAGAGTCAATGGGAATAGATGGCAAAACCCAAATTGGTGTGAGTGGAATGGGGCAGAAAAACAAACAGACAGGTGTGGGAGCCCTGACTCTCCCGTTGGACCTAAGAAATGAGGTCTTTGGGTCTGCTCCAGCTCCACTGTGGAACAGGCCTTGGATCAATGTACTTGTAACGCTGAGGGAACAGATGGCCTTGCCTATTGGAAAGCAGTGACTTGGAAGGAAATCTCAGATACGGATGTATCCATAGCACAGCTAAGAATCTTTTTGTTGTGCATAAGGAGAATGTGATAATTATGATTTTTTTTTCCACACAAAAAAAAATAAAGAAAGAAAAAGAAACAAGGTGATGTATAAAAAGAAAGACTTTCTTGGCTTCGATGAGTGAACATATTGGCCCAAACAGAAAATATATTGGTGTGTGTTTTTTTTACAGTAGATTCTATTCGCTCTCATCTCATTAGGGGGTATATGTTTATTTCCTTTTGACTCGTTTTACGCTCAGTGGAATAGAACCCACAGTGTCTGTTATCATTCTGATGTGCCCCATTGACATCTCACAAGAACACAGTTCCCAATGCATTTCAATGCAGCTTAAGCACACAAAGCTGTCCATGACATAAAAGAGAGCAAGGGAACTTGTGTGGGCTGCAGGTTCACCTCATAACCCCTGGATCTTGGGAATGGCAGTACGGTCTGCAATAATCATTTGACCTACACTCACAAGTGTAAACATGCTGCAATTTCCCATTTTGTCTATCACACATGGTTAACTAGCCATGGTTTGTACAAACTGCCACTTCCTGTGTTGCCTTTTCACTTATTGGACAGAACCATGATGACCATGTTAACAACGTTAAATTGATTAGAAATGGTAGACATAAACAGGAAATTTAGAGGGGAGGGAAACCTAGATATGGTTTACTAAATGTATAAGCATGATTCACTCTGCTGCTCCAGAGAAGCGGACACGGAGCAATGGATCCAAACTACAAGAAAGAAGATTCCACCTAAACCTTAGGAAGAACTTCCTGACAGTAAGAGCTGTTCGACAGTGGAATTTGCTGCCAAGGAGTGTGGTGGAGTCTCTGTCTTTGGAGGTCTTTAAGCAGAGGCTTGACAACCATATGTCAGGAGTGCTCTGATGGTGTTTCCTGCTTGGCAGGGGGTTGGACTCGATGGCCCTTGTGGTCTCTTCCAACTCTATGATTCTATGATTCATTTAGGCCGGGGTGGACCCTGTGGCCCTACAGACATTGGTGGACCCCAGATCTCATTTTCCCTGACCCTTGGGCATGCTGGCTGAGGCTGAAAAGGCTTGGCAGTCCAACGACACTTGAAGAACCACCCCTGATTTATGCCCTGGTCAAATTAATCAGTTCTTAAGTTTGTTTTAAGGTATTAGGGCACCAAGAAGTTGGCATATTACATATTAGGCCCAAAGCAACTAATGTGACTGAACCTCCTGGAAAACAATGAGACTAGTACTACTACTATTAGCACTAAATTTTATTTATGAAATATTTTATATGAAAAATTCAGCCTGCATTGAACTGTACTACTAGTACATATCCTAGCTACATTTTATGCATTTGTTATTTAAATGACCATTTTAATAATAAGATCTTCAAAAATGCAGTTTATCAAGGTGTGACTCAATCAGACATGATTTGAGGATTGCTGTCTATAAAGCTGCAATTCTCTGCCTGCTTACCTGGGAGCAAACCCGTTGAACTCAACAGGACTTGCTTCTGAGTAAACATGCATAGCAATAGGCTGTAAAACCCTTAGATATCTTTAATGTGCCGTTTTCAGATAACCAAAGGAATGGTTTGTACTTTGGAGGGAGTTGCATATGCATAATACCTTTATCGGTAGTCCATAATTGCCAATAATTACATATAATTACTTCTTGAAATTACATACAGATTGTTAATTGGGGACAGATCGTTAACTGGTGTTAATCAGCATATTCCAGAGAGGTGTAGAGATTCATGGCGATGCATCAAGGAGAGGAAAAACACGCATGTGCTGAATTTGACAACCGTCACTCTCTGATGCACTGGTGAACCCCCCCAAATACCAAATGTAAGCCTGTGATTTCACCCTTAACTTCATAAAAGTTTCTATAGCAATTTTAGAGGTTAATGGCGTCAGTCAAAGGAAGACGGAAGCAGCCAAGAGTTGGCAACATGTTGAATCCTTTATCTGTACGAAGAACAGATTAAGATGTGCGAGTTGGCAAGTGGAAACAATTTACTAATGCCATGGGTAGCTCAACAGGTGATACTATTGCGTGGACAAAGGCTGCATATAGTCTTAATATTCTGTGAAGCCAGGCTAAGCCAACAGTTCAATTCTGCACATGCCTCTTGAGAAGTAAGTTTTACTGAGTTTCAACAGGAACTACTCAGATAAGCATATAGTGCAGCCTACTGAACACATTAAGACTCCCAAGTAATGGTGCCATGGTTAGTCAAGAAGATGTATAATGCTGCTTATATGAAGCCCAAACAAACTGGCTGGTCAAGTGAATTCAGAAGGCCAGGGCAGCTACCTTTGACAGGGCAAGTCAGTCCCTGAGTGTGGGCCAGTTGTGGGTCATTATAATCAAGTCACCTTATCAGAAAACCACCTAAACGAGTGTTTGTCTCTCTCTCTCTGTCACTTTGTGTGTGTGTGTGTGTGTGTGTATACACACACACACACACACACACATATTAATCCTGCACACATTATCCATCTACACATACCATCTTTCCTGCTCCTATTTGGCGCAATTGGCTGTTGCCATGAGATCAAGTCCACATAAGTCCATTGATTAAAAGCATGGATTAAAAGACAATGTGAATGGAAGAAGAAGCCTTTACGCCATCCTTGTAGCTGGCTTCTCCCCTGGGACTTAAGTGGATCTTTGCCTGGAGGATGAAGCCAGTCATAGAAAGGTCTAATGAATTCCTCCAGGCTTATGATAAATACTACAGGTGAATCACTGGTGTTAATGAATTGGATCCCAAACAACAGGAAGCTAAAGCAAACCACACCCACACTTTTGATCCATCTGTACTCTACAGACAAAACTGAGGGTTGGCTCCTGTTAGAAAGTGTCCGCGATCAAAGCAAGACGAAAGCAGGAACGTCTGGACATGCTTTTATTGCAGGAAGCCCCTTCAATGGAAAGGGTTTGCAGAAAAAGAATCATAAGGCAGCAAGGGCTTGAAGAGAGCAATTTAGTGCACTGGGGTCATCAAAATGCAGGGAGTTGCGATAATCGCAGCTAAGAAAATGACTGTATGTCGTAACAGAAGAAAGTCTCTTGGTGGCAGGCAGGTATTGTAATAGGCAGTTTGTAAGGAGAGCCGAAGGGACGCGGGTGGCGCTGTGGGTTAAACCACAGAGCCTAGGACTTGCTGATCAGAAGGTCGGCGGTTCAAATCTCCCATTGCTCGGTCCCAGCTCCTGCCAACCTAGCAGTTTGAAAGCACGTCAAAGTGCAAGTAGATAAATAGGTACTGCTCTGGCAGGAAGGTAAACGGCGTTTCCGTGTGCTGCTCTTGTTGGCCAGAAGTGGCTTAGTCATGCTGGCCACATGACCCGGAAGCTGTACGCTGGCTCCCTCGTCCAGTAAAGCGAGATGGGCGCCGCAACCCCAGAGTCGGTCACGACTGGACCTAATGGTCAGGGGTCCCTTTACCTTTAAGGAGAGCCGATAACAGTAGCTTTTGTTTACTTGCCCAGTGAGGCTCTGTGTTATTTTCTCAGGGAAACGCTTAACAAGGTAGAGAACTTCAAACAAGGGGTGGTAATCCCTGGAAGTGGAGACTTAAATGATGCAAAGGACACTAACATTGGCACAAGAATAAAATAAGTAATAAATGTTGGAAATGTAAAGAAAAAGAAGGATCTTTTTATCACAAGTGGTGGGAATGTAAGAAAGTGAAAAGCTTCTGGGAAATGATACACAATGAGATGAGAAATATGTTGAAATATACATTTGGGGGGAAAACAGAAGTATTTTTACTTGGCATTGTAGGGGAGTATATTAAGAGACAGGATAGTAAATTGTTTTTATATAAAGAGGGGTGGGATAGCCCAGGCACAGGTTCCCTCTAAAATAGCCAAAGTTATTGCAGATCGTGGTCTTGTTAACAGAGAATCATAGAATGGTAGAGTTGGAAAGGACCCAAGGGCCATCTTGTCCTACAATGCAGGAATCTCAGGTAAGGCACGCATGACAGCCACCCAACCTCTGCTTTAAAACCTCCAAGGAAGAAGAGTCCACAACCTTCTGAGGAAGACCATTCCGCTGTCAAACAGCTCTTAGTGAGGGTGCATACACCTGGGTGTTTGAGAATGGTTTAGTTGAGATTCCTGCATTGCAGAGGATTGGGCTAGATGACCCTCAAGGGGTTCCTTCTAACTCAATGATGCTATGATTATATGATCAGCGGCACTTAATCTCTTCTAGGCAAGTCCGTTAACTGACCGGCTTGCTCTTAAGATCCTATTCTTCTTAAAGATGCAGTAACATAGATCAGCATGGCAGCGTGCCCGCAAAGGGGGCTGCAGAATAGGAAAGAGGAAATGTGGGGTGGTCTGTGTGCAACAGAGATTCCATGTCCCATAAAGAGAGGAGCGAAAGGAGAGATGCAACTCCTTAACGTTAGCTGTTGCTCCACCGTGGAGTCTCGGGACAGAGTGACGGCCATCTGTGAAGTCGCCCGAAGAAAGCTGTGTGTGGCACCAAACCCAAAGGCTCTTTCCTCCTCGTCTAGATGACAGCTGTTTCCATTCTGAGGGCCTCGGAGCAACATCTGCAAGAAATCAAGTGCAGGAGCCCATGCTGCAGCAATATGCCAAATTCCAGCGTGCAAGTCGGGCCCTGTTCTTAGCCGTTTTGTGTGTGAGCCTCTCTTAAAGTTCTCCTTGAAAACTGGGCTGTGTCAAAATGCACCTAACCCTGTTTGGATCATCTGAGCTGCATCTGTATTTGCATTTTTATATATAAAAATGCAAATTCTGCATATATAAAAATGCAAATTCTGCATTTTCCAGCCCTTCCAAGGATCGGAGCAATGAGCACTTTTTGTTGCAGAGAAGAAAGCTGCCTCAATGAGTTGTGCGAAATCTTGGCTGCTGGCTGCCAGCATCGACCAATCAACTCACAGTTGCTCTGCATGAAAATGGCAAGATCTGAATTCAAATGGAAATATGTGGGGTGGACCTGTACGGAAAGGCAATCTGCAAGAGCTCTTCTATTGGTTCATGTGATCTGGAGATGAACCCTTGAATTCCACTGGGATAAAACACATTTTCTAAGAGCATAAGTACATAAGAAGAGCCTCTTGGATCAGGGCAGCCAGTCTGGCATCCTGCTCTCACCATGGCCAACCAAATGTTTGGGAAGCTCGAAAACGGGACCTGCTCCCCATAACATTCTCCCTACTTGGAGGTCCCAGCAGCTGGCATTCCTGTACCTCCACTGCCTCCTGCTTGAAAACACAGGAGACGAGAGCACTCTTGCGCTCAGGTCCTGCTTGCAGTATATTCCCAGAGGTATCTGGGTTGGCTAGATGGGTCATTGGCCTGATCCAGCAGGCTTTTCTTATGTTCAGCAACAGATTCCTAAAAATAGAGACCGCTCCTGGTAAATTGGAACAGTCGGAACATATGGCTAAGCCTTATCTGCAGTTCCTCTTCCCAAAATTGGGGAGTGATTGCTATAAAAGAACACACACATCAAAAGCAGAATAAGAGCCCCACCACTTTCAGTAGGAAATATGTCAAGGCCTGTTTGGCTAGCATCCACTTCATTCCTTCTAACATGCCGCCCCCCTCCCCCTTGTTTGGGTATTGTCCCCATATTCGCAGAAGAGGTAAAAGGTAAAGGAGTTGCAGCGCTCATCTCATTTCAGGCAGGGAGCCAGCGTTTGTCCACAGACAGCTTTCTGGATCATGTGGGCAGCATGGCCAAACCGCTTCTGGCACAGCAGGACACCGTGACGAGTGCCAGAGTGCACAGAAACGCCGTTTACCTTCCCACTGCAGTGGTACCTATTTATCTACATGCATAGGTGTGCTTTCAAACTGCTAAGTTGGCAGGATCTGGGACAGGGCAATGGGAGCTCACCCCGTCAAGCAGATTCGAACCGCCAACTTTCAGATCGGTAAGCCCCAGAGGCTTGGCGGCTTAGACCACAGCGCCACCCACTGTGTGAGTCAAAAGCTCACAGGTGTAAAGGCAGGATCATTTCCATGACCCAAAATATTCAGTTCTGCAGCACTGCAGATTGTGAGCGATGCTTTACGTTGACATTGTGGTGGAAACACCAGCATGCTCACACCCGGGTCCCAGCTGAATTCAGAACTTTTTGGTCACTGCATTCCTAACCTTCATAGCAGAGGTGAAAGAGACTCTTAATCTAAGGGCTGTGGGTTTGATGCCACATATTCGGCGAACAGATTCCTGCATTGTAGGGACTTGGGCTAGATGACCCTCGTGGTCCCTTCCAACTCTGCAATTCTGTGATTCAAAGAAGGAAACCTGGCAACTCTAACACAAATGCCTTGAACAAGATTCTTGGACGCAAGCAACGTACAAGTGAGCTGACAACACCGGTACTAAAGAGAGCAGCAAAGAGTTAAAATGTATTGTTTGCCCCCCCCCCCTGGCATTTGCTGTCAGGTACGTGAGGAAACTGTTAACGCTCCCTGCTCATCTATGATTAACTGCTTCTGACACAATGGATGGAAGGAGCTACACCAGCCGGCTGTGTTCTGCTTTGTAGCCATCTGGCCCTGCTTGCTGCATCCCTCTTTCTCCACAGGCCACGCTCTGGACAACCTGCGTAAGGGCAGATGTGTGCCTTCGAAAGGTATTTCCCTCAGAGCGTTCCTCGTCGCAGGAAATCGTGACCTTAATCTCCTCCTCCTTATTCCCTTAAAAGGTGGCTGGGCCGAAGGTGAGACGCAATAGAGACACAGCGAATTTCATGTGTTGGAAGAGTAAGAGAGCATCTCTCTTGAGGAACATTCTCAAGGGTGTTTTCAGGCATTGGGGCCTGAGACCAAATAACATACGGATGCAACAAACACACTTGCAAGCATTATTGTTATACAGACTGTGGCACAAGCTTGTCAGGGAACGGGTGCCAGCTTCTGCTCCAGGACCTGGGTGCCCTCACTTGCATCCACTGCCTGTTTATTTGATTTATACCTCCCCCCCGCCGCCGCCTTTCCTCTCAGGAGCGCAAGGTCACATGTCCTGCTTTCCCTTCTCCTCATTTATCTTCACAGAAACCCTGTGAGGTAGGTTAGGCTGAGACACTGTGACTGGCCCAAGATCACCCAGAAAGCTTTAGGCTGAGTGGGGATTCGAACCCTTGTCTCCCAGGTCATAGCAGAGCACTCTAACCACTGCACCACATTGACTCTCATTATGCACTCATTATGTGAAGTGCCTCTAATTATTTGATTTGCCAGCTGAAGTCCACCATCTCTCTGTCGCTGTCGCCCCCTCCCTTCTCTCCACCTATGGCCTTTTAAACCTCCTATGCCGCCCACCCCCATTCGTGGGTAGGGTGGGAAGGACACAACAGTGGGTTTGGAGTTAGCTAGCGTGGCTTCACTTTTCTCCTCACAAAATGGTATTTTTGTGTCTGTCTGTGTGTGTGTGTGTGTGTGTGTGTGTGTGTGTGTGTGAGAGAGAGAGAGAGAGAGAGAGAGAGAGAGAGAGAGAATGAGAATGCTTGGGTAAGATTATCGATCAGGTTATTTTTTCCTTACCCTGCAATACCCATCTTTGGGTAGACACAGTTTGGGTGATGACAAAGGATTAACTCCTCTCCTTCCAATGCAAATATGCTCCAGTGATTCCAAACTACATTAGTAATTCAGAACCAGATGTATCCGCCCATCTAAACTGTCCTGGAGTGATAAAAATCAACCTGGAGTGATCCTGGATTGACTTTGTGTGCCATAGAAGCACTGGGGGTATGACTTGCCATTGGTGATGAAGGGGGGCTGCTGCTTTTTCTCCTTTCTCTTCCTCCGGCTCCCTCAGTTTTGCTTTCCCCATCATGTGTGCCGGAGAGGGGGTGATGAAGAACAAGGTAGCCAGTGTGCTGCTGGAACAAGGTCTGGACTTGTGTTCGCAGCTGGGGAGATTTAATGAGGCTGCATGCTGGCCAGCTTCCTTATTGACAGGGCTGTCTGAGCTTGGACGGTCAAGGTGTTTGTTCTGGTGATGAGTTGCCTGGCAGCCAGCGTCTTGGGCACCCAAGCGGCTCTGGCTATTCAGAAGTAGCTAGCCAGTGGCATTGAAGCAAGGCTTGGCTCGATGCTTCACTGTTTTCATCAGAGCGGCATAACAGCTGAGGCCTAGCCCTGCTAAGCAAGTACGGCACGAGAAGCTTTTTCTGCGAAGACTCACCATCCATACAGAGACCAGTTTCCTCTTCCTTGGTCTCATCCCTATGATTCTTGGTTGTAACCCTGAGGTGTGGTCAGGCTAATGGAACAAGCAGAACAGCACACCCTCCAACACTTGGAAGCCAAAATCTGGGACGCCGTCTTCCTAGACACCATCCTCCCATTCTTTATTGCAGAAGCATGATGGCGGCCATTTGGGTTGCCATGATCTCACGTGATTTCGGGCCTCAGTTCCCCCCTCAAAAAAGTGCTTTTGGGGGGCACAAGATTATGGCCCTGAAAGAAGTGGTTTTTTTCCAAGGGGGTGGAATCGCAACATGAAATTGTGAACCAAATGGCTGCCATGCTTTCCCAAAAAGGATGGATTGTCCCTCTTTTTCAAGACACTTGTGGGGTATGGAACAGGCCAATGGGAGAGCTCTCAAAGGAGAGGCATTTTGGAACAGGGCTGAGCTTCTATCCACTTCCTCTCTGACTCTGTGTGTGAGGGGGGGGCGGGGAGGAAGGAAACAAGGAAGGAAGGAAGGAAGGAAGGAAGGAAGGAAGGAAGGAAGGAAGGAAGGAAGGAAGGAAGCTGAATAGCCAATCTTGCCTTGTGCTCGGCTGAGAAGAGGCACAGAGGCTTGACTTGCTCTCTGTGCTGAATCCAAAGCTATGACTTTGGGGACACACCTAGAAACCTAATGGGGGAACAAGCTCTGTTGGAAAGTTAATGCTGCAAGCCCTTCCCTCTTATCCTCAGGTGGTACCTCAGGTTACATACGCTTCAGGTTACATACGCTTCAGGTTACAGACTCCGCTAACCAAGAAATAGGTTCAGAACTTTGCTTCAGGATGAGAACAGAAATCGTGCAGCGGTGGCGCGGCAGCAGCAGGAGGCCCCATTAGCTAAAGTGGTGCTTCAGGTTAAGAACAGTTTCAGGTCAAGTACGGACCTCCGGAATGAATTAAGTACTTAACCTGAGATACCACTGTATGTATAAATAAAGCCAATACAGTACAAAGACAACATCGTCTCCAGTTTCCTTTCCCAGAAAATCAAACTTGAGGTATGCACGGGAATCTCTCTCCACTTGGAGTTTGGGGTGCATGTAACTTTTTAAAAAAATACTAAATAAATATTAGTTCAGAACCAGTCTGTGAAATGTTTAGGCTTCTCATATTCTGGAGGCTTGTGGTAAAAATGGCTGCTTTGTCAACCTAAGGGGGGGAAATAGTTTCTTGGAGACAAGCATTAGAAGAATGTAAAAGAAAATAAGGGGGCTGATGGCAGTTTGGCTAAATACATAGCAACTCATCATTATTCAGAACTCATACACCATCATGAAGTGATATAAACATAGTAGCTAATTTCCCATTTCACTAATGGCTTTCCTGCCCAAATCACCCTAGGTCAAGTGGCCGGCTGGTGGCATATTCGACAGATGAGGAGACATTATCACATGTGCAGCTGTGTGCGCAAGGCCAAGCGACAAGGCCATCCTTCCTCTCTTGTCCCATGAGCCCTCAGCCCTTCTACTGCAGGGCTGACACAGCATCTGTCAGATTAAAAATAGAATGGAAGGCCTAAGGCCACCATTGCAGTCCATCTGTGGTCTAGAGGCTTGATGGAGAAAGGGAGAATGGGATGGCCTGGCTGACCCAGGATTGCTCCATGCCTCACTCCTCTTTTCAGTATCAGAAGGACCTCTAAAGTCAGGGAAAGTGAGACTGCCATGGGCCAAGGAAGGCAAGGAGATGTGAAATCTGGTGGTACTACTGCTGCCTAAGGATGGATAAATCGGTCAGTTTTCCTTTCTCTCTAATTTTCTCAGTCTTTTCAGTTCATCACATTTCCATATCGTGAAAATTCATCAGCATTTTAGTGCAAATTTCTCCCAACATACACATTTTTGCATGCAATTTTGGCTAATATATACATTTTTTTTTAAAGCGATTTCTCCTGATAGAATGTATTTTGAATGTTATTTTAACAGATGTATGTACACTCTGAATTCATGTAACCAGTACTTCCTTGGAGAATTGCACGGCATGGTTTGGATAAGTGTGGATTTCGAAGGATGCCTGTGTTTCGGTTTGTGTGTTGTTTTGGAAGGTGCAAATTAGTGCAAATTTCCCCACCATCTCATTTGATGCCAGCTGTGCCCATTTCCTGAAGCACACTCAGTGAAATAGCCTGGCCCAGGGGCTGCCCTGCCTCCCTTTATGGCAGATTTGGCTGGTTATTTCGTGCAATTTGGACACACAGGCCTTCCCCTGGCTGTGGGCGCTTCAACACAGCTGCTTATGGTGCTGCTCCTGCATGAAAATTCTGCACAGTGTCCACAGGCTGGCATCCTCATCACCATGCCACCCCATATTATTTCCCCATCTAATCTGGATTTATTGCTTCCACTCAAAACAGTTAAAATAACAGCAACGTGGAAATGGCAAATCCAGATTAAACAGGAGGGGGAAAGATATGAGATGGCTTTTTGATGAGGACACTGTGAAAAAACTACAATGCATGTGTTGGAAATCACATGCATCCTCTCCTTTTGAGCCTTACTTAACATGGGTGACACACCATACTTTCATTGGTGACACATGTGGACATCCATGTATGTTTGCAAACTCCACCCAGTGTCTCCTGGTGTGAGAAAAAATTATAGCCTTAGGCCTATGCATGTGACAATGTTGAAAAGCTACTGAAATGGATAGCTTTCGATTCATGGCTGCAGGAGCTGCTAGATGCTTCCATTGGGCAAGACAAAGCCAGTAGCCACAGACTTCCTAGGTCTGTTGTAAAGAAAGGTAAAGGGCCATTAGGTCCAGTCGTGACCGACTCTGGGGTTGCGGCGCTCATCTTGCTTTATTGGCCGAGGGAGCCGGCATACAGCTTCCGGGTCATGTGGCCAGCATGACTAAGCCACTTCTGACGAACCAGAACAGCGCACGGAAACGCCGTTTACCTTCCCGACGGAGCAGTACCTATTTATCTACTTGCACTTTGACGTGCTTTCGAACTGCTAGGTTGGCAGGAGCAGGGACCAAGCAACGGGAGCTCACCCCGTCACGGGGATTCGAACCACCGACCTTCTGATCGGCAAGTCCTAGGCTCTGTGGTCTGTTGTAGATCCAAGCAAATTTCATCATGTTGCTTTATCATTTGCCACTGTCAAGATCTAAACGCAAGGTGATATCCGCTGTGACTGCTGAGTCTTTGGACTGGCACGCTTATTATGTTTCTACAGAATTGTGCAGGCAGATCTAATTAACTGAACCTGAGAACTCTATTCATGCGATATAATTTCCTCCTCTGCCCACTGTACAGTCGGACCCCTGCTGCTTTCAGTTTGGCTTGAGACTTTATATTGCATGGTGTGATTATGGAATCATTTTGGAGAAGAGGCATTCTGTCCAAACTGTAGAAGAGGTAAGAATATGTTCTGCTCCCCTCCCTGCAGTCTCAATAAGAATTGCCCTCCTCGCTATAATTAAATAAAGAAAAAATGCAGACACAGTGGCATGCTAGCCAGCTAGCATAACACGACATCATGAGCATATTTTGTTGGGGAAATTACAGGTAAGAGGCAGTGGCGTAGCGTGGGTTGTCAGCACCCGGGGCAAGGCAAGTAATTTGTGCCCCCTAACCCGTTGATTTTAGCACTCGAGTCTCTTCCGCGCCCCCCCCCCAGATGTTGTGCCCGGTGCGGCCGCCCCCCCCTGCACCCCCACGCTACGCCACTGGTAAGAGGTCAAGAAGGCTAGGAGGTGGTAAAAGAAGAGGACTCGTCCTTATTTTCACACACTCCAGGCAGTGGGGACATGCTAGGTAGGAGTGGAAAACAATAGAAACACATTGGGATATGGACTACAATGCTTGAGGGAAACAGAGAGAAAGCAACAAGCTCTGGAAAGTGTTTTTTGGGAGGGGCAAGTGTCTGTCATTCTCTGGAGATATGATGTGAAACAGTGGGATTTGCTGCTAGAGCATTGCAGCTGTGTACTTCCACCTGTGCTCAAACTAATAACTTGTAAATAAACTTACATATCACACAATGCCATTAAGCTCCAACGTCTCCCTCTGTTTGGAAACCAAACCCAGGTAAGCATGTGCTCCTGGAACTTCTTGCTACTTGGTGAAAGCGTGATAAGTACAGTGATATATCCACCACAAAATGTGCAATGGACCTGCTGAAGCAGTCCTCCCTCCCCCAGGGCTTCCTTGTAGCAATTTTAACCGACAGGAGGATATCAGTTATGCCAAAGGAAATGGACAACTGGATCCAGCGGGAGACGATCCGTCTTTCACAGCAGTGCTGAGTTTGCTCGAAAGAACGAACAAAACAAGGTCAGCCGTAATATGCTAATTCAATCTGAGTAAGTGACACATGTGGAAGAATGCATAATTCAGTCAATCACGTCAAGTATGAATTAATTCACAAACATGGTCATGAATGGCAAAATGTTGGAGTACTTTGGTCTGTTTCCGTTGAAAGGCTGCAAACCAATGCTCTTGTGAGAGGGGGAAAGTGAACTTTACCACCTACAGTGGAAGGAGGACAAGGGTCTATAGCAGAGTAGGCTTTTGTTGTAAGTGGGCAGGATGGATCCTGAGTAAGGGGCAGATACATGGGACACGGGTGGCGCTGTGGGTTAAACCACAGAGCCTAGGACTTGCTGCTCAGAAGGTCGGCGGTTCGAATCCCTGAGATGGGGTGAGCTCCTGTTGTTCGGTCCCAGCTCCTGCCAACCTAGCAGTTCAAAAGCACATCAAAGTGCAAGTAGATAAATAGGTACCACTCCGGCGGGAAGGTAAACGGCGTTTCCGTGCACTGCTCTGGTTCGCCAGAAGTGGCTTAGTCATGCTGGCCACGTGACACAGAAGCTGTCTGCGGACAAACACCGGCTCCCTCGGCGAGATGAGCGCTGCAGCTCCAGAGTCGGTCATGACTGGACCTAATGGTCAGGGGTCCCTTTACCTTTTAAGGGGCAGGTTCCCCACAACTCCCCGTATACCTCCCAGGGCAAGGGTTGCTCGCATGATGCCCTCCAGAGGGTGTTGGACTCCCATCAGATGCCATCCAGCATGGCCAATGGTCAAGAATGATGGGTGTTTTAGTCCAGAACATCTGAAGGGCAACACCACCTGTCATATGGGAATGAAAGGCCACGTCATGAGCTGCCCCCTGTGGTGAGCAAGTGAACTGCAGGTGGTGGCTTTCAAATGAAGGACTGTACCCTCAGCCCCCGGGGTGGTCCCCATCCACTCAGCCTGGCCATTGGAATCTCCTGGACAGAAAAGAGCATGGCGGTCAGGCCTGGCGTTAGCAGCTAGTCAGATCAGGCACTGGCCAAGGGCCAGGAGCTCAGAGGGGCCTTTTCACCAACCAAGCCTAACCCTGCTGCCACTAGCCATGATGCACGGCCGCTTACCTGCCTGCCTGGCCCCCCTCTCTGCAAGGCCCTTGGATGATTGGATGTGTTGAGATAGCAAGTTCAATGGGAAACATTCTGTTCCCATTTGTGGCAGACACCCACCCATCAAATTGCACCATATGCAACACCCCAATCAGAAATGTGGAGATGGGGGGAAACATTATATGGTTGGAAAGTTGATAATATACAGCTTGAAAAATGGGAGTGGGGAATTAGGATCATGCGATGCTTTTTTCCTGCGGGGACGCAGGGGGACGCATACCCCTAAACATTTTGTGAATTTAAGTTTGGCCTCATTGAGGCGCAGTATTTCAATATGAGTAGGAAAATGAGAGTACCACAAAACTTTTTTTAAAAAAAGAAAAAAAGCACTGGATACACGTGTTTATTAAGCATTTAAATCTGTGTCAGAGATAGCATGTAGACAAATTATATAAGGGTAGAATATTGTTTCCATACCTCAACTGCCCAAACCAGTGGTTTTCAACCAGTGTGCCGTGCCACCCTGGGTTTCCTTGAATGAGGGTCAGGGGTGCCAAGGGGAATACTGGCTTCTGTCCCTCTTTCCTTCCCTCCCTCCTCTGATGCTCTCTCACGTCTCTAACTCCCAAAGGCCTGCATTTGTTGCAGCAGCTCTGATTGCACGTTCTACAGGTGAATGTTGCCTCTGGGGCTGGCCAGGATGTGCTGGCTGCCAGGAGCTGAGGCAGCCTCAGAGTAAGCAAGCAAGCAAGCAAGCAGGTGAGGGAGCCCAGCCAGCCAGTCTGTCAGTCCTTGCTGATGGGAATGGACAGGCAAGAGGGAGGCCAGGCAGGCAGGCAGATTGAATGTAGTTGGTCAAGGGAGCCATGGACCTTTTGGTTGAAAACCTCTCACCCGATCCATGTTGGATTACTGTAATACGCTCTATGTAGAGCTAACTTTGAAGGTGACCCAGAAACTACAACTAATCCAGAATGTGGCAGCTAGGCTGGTGACTGAGAGTGGCTGCCGAGACCGTATAACACTGGTCCTGAAAGACCTACATTGGCTCCCAGTACGTTTCCGAGCACGATTCAAAGTGTTGGTGCTGACCTTTAAGGCCCTAAATGGCCTCGGTCCTGTATACCTGAAGGAGCATCTCCACCCCCATCGTTCAGCCCAGACACTGAGGTCCAGCACCGAGGACCTTCTGGCGGTTCCCTCACTGCGAGAAGTGAGGTTACAAAGGACCAGGCAGAGGGCCTTCTCGGTAGTGGCGCCCTCCCTGTGGAACGCCCTCCCATCAGATGTCAAAGAAATAAACAACTATTTGACTTTTAGAAGACATCTAAAGGCAACCCTGTTTAGGGAAGTTTTTAATGTCTGGTGTTTTATCGTGTTTTTAATATTCTCTTGGGAGTTGTCCAGAGTGGGCAGGGGCATAAACACTAAGTTGTTGTTGTTTGAGGTTGTTGTTATTGCTGCTGTTGTCGCCGTCATCAGTCCTTCTTTTTTTTTTTTTACAAAAAAATGTTTAGGGGTACTCTCATTTTTCTACTCATATTGAAATACTGCCCTTCAATGAGGCCAAAATTAGATTCACAAAATGTCTAGGGGTATCCATACCCCCGCTCCCCCCCCCCCAGAAAAAAGCACTGATGATGATGATGATTAATGAATCCTCCCTCTATAGCAGATAAGAATTACTGTGGAGAAACAATCCACTGATACAAGGTGGAAGCAAGGTAAGGCACATGGAGCGGGTGTGGATGTGGAGTTTCTGATGCACTTGGAAAATCTATTCTAAAACAAAAACAATAACCCTTGACTGTGCTCAGTGGTTGCTGCTACGGAGAGAGAAAAAATAGGAAAAAAACCTGAAAATGTGTATGCATACATCGAGAATGAAAATTTATCTGACTGAAATAATCCTTACCTGTGAAAAATAATCAGAACTGGCAGGCCTCACTAAGATAGTTATCACTTCATGACAATTGGTGTTTATTTAGCAGTCAGGTTGGTAAAGGCCCCAGCGAGTTCATTTTCCCTCTTTATTTGTGTAATTTCGCTCACACTCTGAAGACGGAAAAGGCCTATGCTCTGCTGCATCTAAGGATTTTCTTCTCTAAGTCAGTTCCTTTAATCTTAAATTATGTGCCTCATAAATATTCTTTCTAGGCTGACACAGGATTAGAGTCAAGCTGCTTTATTTTGGCGCTTGGTTTTAATTAGTTTGCTTTTGTGTCTGCGCCACACTCGCTCTTCATCACAAATTCATTATTTACATTTCCAGCATCTTAACTAATTCAAAACACATATTGATGTGGGGGGAAATAAAGGGAGACAAATGCAGGTCAAACATCTGGGCACGTTCCAATTAATAATTACAATTTGCATTGTTCAAGAAATGTGCCAGAATTTATATAGTGCCTGCTAGGGGTTGTTATTAACATTGTCTGTTATGTTTATCATTCTATTGATTTGCATTAGAGGGACAATATTGTTGCTGTTGCTGTGGGATAAATGTTAGCAGGTTCCTTTGCTCAGGGAAAATGGGCTCCTGGTGAATTTGATGGCAAGGCAGCAACTGATTTTAGCAGGACCTGAGACTTGAAGCACATTTTCAGGAACAATTTTGTACTTATTTATTTGAGGATTTATAATCCACTTTTCAGCTCACATGAATTACCTTGATGACCTTCATCTTGGTTTCTTGCTGAGCACATCAATCATCCAGTCACAGTAAAATTGATTTATTTTTTTTACACATCCATACCGTTCATGCTCCCCCCGCCCAATGTGTGAATAAAGTCTATCTTCACCATTAATCTCTACAGTAGCAACTGAAGTATATCAGGGCACAGGTAATTTTATTTTTTACTTAGAATCATAGAATTGTAGAGTTGGAAGGGACCACAAGGGTCATCTAGTCCAACCCCCTGCAATGCAGGAATCTTTTGCCCAACGTGGGGCTTGAACCCACAACCCTGAGATTAAGAGTCTCATGTTCTGCCAACTGAGCTATCTAACTAATATATAAGATGCTTCATGGCCTGAGGCCATGAGTGTGTGTGTGTGAGAGAGAGAGAGAGAGAGAGAGAGAGAGAGAGAGAGAGAGAATGAATTCATGAGTGGGTGGAAAAAATCCCATGACAATTGGCCAAGAGGGCGGCTGGCACTGGCTGCCCCCTTAAATAGGCTGGGGGTGCGCTCTATGTGGGGCTTCCCTCACGCTTGACCCAGAAGCTCCTGCACAACTGCTGACAGGAGTAAGGCCTTGTGAACATATAGCACCTGTGCTCAGAGATCCACACTTCCTGCTTCTGCCACATTCTTGAGTCTTCAGCTAGAATACAGTGGTACCTTGGGTTACATACACTTCAGGTTACAGACGCTTCAGGTTACAGACTCCGCTAACCCAGAAATAGTACCTCAGGTTAAGAACTTTGCTTCAGGATGAGAACAGAAATCGTGCAGCGCCGCGGCGGCAGAGGGAGGCCCCATTAGCTAAAGTGGCACCTCAGGTTAAGAACAGTTTCAGCTTAAGAACGGACCTCCGTAACGAGTTAAGTACTTAACCTGAGGTACCACTGTATCAATTATTCTCACGCCGGCAGGACTTGGGGAGTGGGGGAAAGAAGCAAAAACACTTTGAGTCCTTCACTTTCTTGAGAGTTAAGGAAACGCAACGAGCTAAAGAGAAGGAAGTCTCTGAAGTGCCCATCTGTTATACAGCCCACTTGCCCCTTTCTTAGATTTTTAGCAATGGTTGAAAGTGGTTGGAGAATCAAACAATGTCTCCTCTCCCAACTAGCGCACAACGGAAGATCCTGCACACCCAGTGCAGCTAATCCATAAACCTGAAGCCTCTTTCCGTCTGACACAGTGCCACTTAGAAATGTCAAGCGTACAAGCTGTCTTCAGACAACTCCAGGAACATGCTAGGACTTTTCCTAAGACCTTTGGCGGTTCTATTTCTGACCCTAAAATGAATAGAGACATCACTGCTCAGATTGTAGAGCTTGTTGCGTATGTACACCAGAGTCCCACTCCAGAGATGGGGAAGCAGTGGCCCTCCAGATATTGGTGGACTTTGACCTCTACCAGCCCCCACCCAGCATGACCAATGGTCAGGGGTGCTGGGAACTGGAGCCCGACAACAACTGAAGGGCCACAGGTTTCCCCATCCTTGCTGTAGACCTTTGGCCCCGGAAAACAATGAAGAACCACCATGGTGCAGCGGTTAGAGTGCTGGACTAGGAGACAAATCCATAATCCATCCTGAAGCGGACTTGGGCCAGTCACTATCCCTCAGTCTAACCTAACAATGGCGGACAGGGAAGCTGAACCACACTAGATCTCCTTGTCAAAAGGACAGGGTATAAATGCAAGGAATGCCAGTGTTCTGTAACCAGAATCATCGATTCCTTTGATCAAACGTTCCTCTGCCCATATACGTTGTTTATTCCATTACCAGCATTTTTCTAACTTTGCAGACTTTGCTAAAATCAGTTTCAAACTTCTGGGTATCGAGACCGCTTGAAACATTTCCTAGATGTTCATTTCGCTGGAAGAGCTGATGCCCAGATTAGATAGCAGACACACAGCCCCACAAACAGCGCCGCAGCTCGGCCCTGTCAGCACCCATCCAGCTGCCTCCCTGACATTTCACAGCCCACCCACTCCACTTTGTTCATCCCAAAGTTATAATTTCCTTGATGACTTTCTCTCCCCGAGTTTACGCTGAGCACCAGGATCGCCATCTGTTATTTGCCTTCTTTTCGAAGTTCAAAGATTTTGCTTCAAGTCGAGAAATGCATTGTATGTTGTAATTTTCCCTCAACAAAGAATTCCCTCCCGCTCCTCAAACAAAAAAAGTATGGCTTGTTGGAGATTAACAAATAATAAGAAGGGGAGGATTAATGGCAGAACCATAGCTCATTCAATTTAATGGGATTTCTAACAAGCTGTATCTATCTTACGTTAGCTTTTCCTCTCTCTTTTTTCAGGCTCTCGGAGTAATCTACAAATGTAATTAGAAATATTATTTCTTGCTTCAGGCCATGAAAACTGAAGCTCGTGAAACTGAAGAATGGGACTTTCTAAAAGAGAAATGATCCACTCTCTAAGAATAGGGTGCTGTCAAATAGCACAACAGAGAAGAAGGGGTGCTGGAGAAAAATCAATCCTAGCAGATCGTGGGGGTTGCTTAGCTTTGGTGGTCTGTTAATAATAATAATAATAATAATAATAATAATAATAATAATAATAATAATATATTTATATCCCACCCTCCCCAGCCAAAGCCGGGCTCATTTCAGGACTGGATCGTTGCAATGCACTTTAGTAGATGTAATTTGCATGAAATTAAAAGATGCCTGCTTCTTGGGAGAAAAGCAATGACCATCCTAGACAGCATCTTAAAAAGCAGAGACATCACCTTGCCAACAAAGGTCCGTATAGTTAAAGCTATGGTTGAATTATGGTGTTGGAGGAGACTCTTAAGAGTCCCATGGACTGCAAGAAGATCAAACCTCTCAATTCTTAAGGAAATCAGCCATGAATGCTCACTGGAAGGACAGATCCTGAAGCTGAGGGTCCAATACTTTGGCCACCTCATGAGAAGAGAAGACTCCCTGGAAAAGACCCTGATGTTGGGAAAGATGGAGGGCACAAGGAGAAGGGGACGACAGAGGACGAGATGGTTGGACAGTGTTCTCGAAGCTACCAGCATGAGTCTGACCAAACTGCGGGAGGCAGTGGAAGACAGGAGTGCCTGGCGTGCTCTGGTCCATGGGGTTACGAAGAGTCGGACACGACTAAACAACTAAACAACAACAACATGCAAGCTGCAGCTGATGCTGATGCTGAATGTGGGGGAGATTGTTGAGTGGAGTGGCTGACCACAGACATGGGACACAAGTTCTAGAGGAAATGCTGTTGGTGTAGGATGTGAACGAGGGGTTAAATTACACGTGCTCTCCTTTTATTATTTTACTTATTAGATTTGTATACTGCCCTATACAAATAAAGTGGTACCTCGGGTTGCAAACACCTCAGGTTACAAACACTTCAGGTTACAGACTCCGCTAACCCGGAAGTAGTACCTCGGGTTAAGAACTTTACCTCAGGATGAGAACAGAAATCGCGTGCTGGTGGCGCGGCGGCAGCGGGAGGCCCCATTAGCTAAAGGGGTACCTCAGGTTAAGAACGGTTTCAGGTTAAGAACGGACCTCCAGAATGAATTAAGTTCGTAACCAGAGGTACCACTGTACTGTACAAAGGTAGCCAGTGGAGGCTGACTGAGGTTGGTGGGGCAGTTCCTCCTGTGTCCAAATGGAGAAGCAAAGCACTGAATTGAATGGGGAAGCCAAACTATTAGAGAGAGAGAGATTTGAAAAAGAGAGCAGGGACAGAGGGCAGATTTCCTTGGGATCTCAAACAGCGAGACAAAATGCACAGGGCTTCTGCATTCAACATCAGCGACAACCAGCCAAGGAAGCCTTTTCATTATTTTTTTTACAGAGACTGGGAGCATCACCAAACCCAAACAGAGAAAATGCCCCACCATGGTCATTGGACGGGGAGGGGGAATCTTTTGAGGAGTCTGGATGGGTTTGTTTTGTTTTGTGTGGTTGTTGCTGCCCAGCGTGGTCACACTGCGAGGTCTGTTGCCCGTAGAAACCACTTTTCCCACGGGTGACCTGGGTCCGTTTAAAACAACAACCGATTACACATGTGACACGTCCAATGGCTTAGCTGTGGAAAAGCCTCATTAGCACCGCAACCTCCCACCAGCACCCTGGGGGGAAAGAGAGAGAGACTCCTGGCTCCGAGGAGCTTCTGTGAAGCGATCCTTGTCCCCCAGCAGGGTTTGCATTCAAGAACAGAAAGCTCAAAGTGCCGATGATCCTTTGGGAACATCCTGGTCCCTTGGTAAAGAGATTCATCACTTGGTTACTGGCGGGGAAGCTGGCATGGTTTCTAAAGGGAGGCCTGGTTGCGGGTAATTGATTTTTGAGCTGGCAAAATACGCAAACGCCTGGATATCTTTCAGCATGGTGTGCGGCTGAAAAGCACGCTGTAGTCTTGGGCCTTCGTTGGCAACTGTGGGGAATGTTTCTAGAGTCTTTAGCACCACAGCCACCTTCAAAAATGTAAGAAGGGGTGCAGTTTTTTTGGGGGGGGGCAAAGTTGTCGAGCTTTTTCTTCTTGCAAAATCTCAACCAAAAATGAGTTTTTGAGCTATTTTTAATTAAAATTGCCAAAATCTACACTACCGACATGGGCTGCCATACGTCCAGATTTTCCTGGACATTTGAGTGATTTCTGCCTGGATGCTGCTTAAGGTGTCTGAATACCAGCTATGTCTGGAAAATTCCGGACATATGGCAAGCCAGTTTTTTTGTCCTCCTGGGAAATGCTACTTGTTAAGTTGTGGGTGAACATATCAGACGACACAGCGATTCTTCAAACGGCTCTTGTTTATTCACAGGCCAGAACAGAACTGAACTGAAGGCTTCAGCCAACCTGCTTATATACAGCTCAACTACAAGGCAACAGTAACAACTTTCTGTAACTATCCAATCACTGAACTTTCAATTCCTTATTTGCATATGTGGACCTGAGTGAAAACTATCTACAGTATTCCCCTGCTAGCCTAGGGTGAGAACTTCAGTACATTACACTACTCCTGTTGAATTTCTGCCTGCTGTGCTTAAAAGCATGCAGTTGCTGTCATGTATAAAGTCACTGGTGGGGCGGGCCCAGCATGCTGGCAAATGGTTGCATAAGATCTAAGCTTTGTCTCCCAAGGCCAGATTTCTTTATGATTATTGTGACACTGCACCAACACTGATAACCATCCATCTGATCTGGGAAGGTAGGGAATATGCCCCTCTACTCTGTGTGCAAAAGACAGAGAGATCTTAAGGCATTTTTAAAGCTGGTTGAAAGGAGAGGAACTGGGGCCCATAACAACTCAGCAGCCTGCGTAGCAGAAGATGTGGCTCTTTGGGTCTCTAGGCAGAATAATAAGCAATTGGAGGGGTAAACAGGTAAAGGTAAAGGGGCCCCTGACCATGAGGTCCAGTCGTGACTGACACTGGGGTTGCAGTGCTCATCTCGCTTTATTGCCTGAGGGAGCCGGCGTACAGCTTTCGGGTCATGCGGCCATCATGACTAAGCCGCTTCTGGCGAACCAGAGCAGCGCACGGAAACGCCGTTTACCTTCCCGCCAGAGCGGTACCTATTTATCTACTCCCACTGGCGTGCTTTTGAACTGCTAGGTTGGCAGGAGCTGGGAATTGGAGGAGTAATCATCATTAAAGGAGGATTTTTGCAGGTCTGCAAGAGTATGGCTTTGATTCTGCTAGAGCGGGAAATAGCATTGTAGTGGCTTCTGTTGGCAAAGGGATTTGGGAGCCACTCAGGCAAACCTGGTTGTCTCAAAGCAGAAATGGTCGGCACTGCTGAGACAGTGGGCCTTCTTCTGTTATTGTGCACTGTCAGCTGCCCAATCTTGCCACCCTCTCGAGCCATTCTGTGATGGAGCTCTCACCCTTTCTACATGAGGCTATCTCATTTAAAACACAACATACAGACGATATCGTGAGTTACACACAGCTGTCATTATGCCTGGCCTCATGTACAGTGGTACCTCGGGTTAAGTACTTAATTCGTTCTGGAGGTCCGTTCTTAACCTGAAACTGTTCTTAACCTGAAGCACCACTTTAGCTAATGGGGCCCCTTACTGCCGCCGCGTGATTTCTGTTCTCATCCGGAAGCAGAGGTCTTAACCCAAGGTACTATTTCTGGGTTAGCGGAGTCTGTAACCTGAAGCATCTGTAGCCCGAGGTACCACTGTACTTCATTTTTGACACAATGAAGGAATCAAGTCTTAAAGGCCATTCGGGACCCTCACTCTCGCTTTTTAAATGGACACCTTTGCTTATTTCCATTTGCTGATGCCACACACCCCTCCAAGCTTTTCCTAGTTTATTTCATGATCATTTCCTCCTGACTTCACAATTATTGCCTTTTAAATATAGGATAAAGTTAAAGGGTCTGGGCTAAACGGAAAAGTATTCCATAAGATCCAACGAGGACGTGAGCTCCCAAGGGATTTTTCACCTCCATCTATTCTTACCTCCACTCCCTTTAATTAGGTCTCCTGACTCTTTAGCAGAGTTCCTGCCCCATCTCTCTGTCCCCATTTCCATTCTTGTCGTATTATTTCTGCATGTCCTAAAAAGGGATGAATGTTTTTAACCTTCACATCACTGAGCTGCATAAGAACTAAACTATTAGACATGCAAGACGGTATTTGATTAGCAACAAGGAAGATGTTAAAGTGAAGCTATTTGGTGATGTGAAGTGTTCTAATATACATGGTGTTAGTAGGAGGGTACACATTGGAGAGTTACAGATGTTTAAAGCAATGAATGACACTTAATGCCATCGGGGCATTTGTCATTGCCAACTCCAGAGGACAAACATGAGGACTAAGAAAACCTAAAGTGCTGTACTTTTTCCAGTTTTCAGGATTGTTGTTGTTTAGTCGTTTAGTCGTGTCCGACTCTTCGTGACCCCATGGACCAGAGCACGTCAGGCACTCCTGTCTTCCACTGCCTCCTGCATACATTAATCTCTTTTTTAACATGGATATCAAAACTAGATATTAATGAATACATATATATTATTTATTATGGTCCCCAGTATCAGAAGCAGTACTGGGGAAGGGTGTTAAGCGAGGGGTAGTAGCTCTGGTGAGGGATACTTTAAGATAGTATCTCAGAGTGTTTAGGGAAGTTTTTAATGTTTGATGTTTTATCGTGTTTTTAATATTCTGTTGGGAACCGCCCAGAGTGGGCGGGGTATAAATAATTTGTTGTTGTTGTTGTTTAATCCAGTTGGACAGGTGCATTTCCTTGCCCCCCTGCAAGTAGTCTACTCGTGAGCATTTTTCATGAGGAAGAATATGACATTTCTCACTTTAGAAAGATACTGTCAAAACCCACCGGAATCTATTCCTTACGAGATGCCTCTCGTCTTCTGTGGTGCCTCAGAATCAGACATCCCTGCTTGAGCAAGCTAATCTCCAATTGTCTCTGAGTACTTTCCACTCGCAGATACTCTGCTCAGCTGGGTAAACCATTAGATGTGAGCAGTTAAATGGACATATCATGCCAGCTCAGAAAACGTACACATTGGCTCTTAGTAGAAATTTCTTTGCTTTGGACCCCGCTCTGGATGGGGTTCTGAATTCATGATGAATGCCAGTTCCTGCTCAGAATTCATTGAAATTCATTGTTGGCACCTGTGGAATTCATTCCAGGGCAACTGATTCGTTTCAATCCATGTTTAAAGGTGTGTTTGTTGGGGGCGGGGTGTAACAGCGTAACTGAGCAGTGTGAATTCATTTCAGTTCATCGCTGGTGTTTGTAAAAATCATTCTGGGCAATTTATTCCTTCCTCTTAATGTGCCTGTGTGCATGTTCCTCTCCTGCTGGTATGTAAGCAATCCCATTCTAGAACTTTCTGTTAGCCCTGAAGCAGATAGAGGCAGCTTAAATCCCTCAATTCACGTGTGATGTCATTCACAGGCCAAGATCCCAAAGACTGGCATTCACAGCTGAGGAGGTCCTTCTTGCAAGATGGCTGCTCCCATTGCTACTTGGGAAGCAGTTTCTTTATGTTCATGGACCAGTATTTATTGGCGTCTCTTGACTGAACATATGGTGGGTATTAGGGATGGGAGGCTCTGTCAACATAATGCATTTCTAGTGTTATTTTCACTAATATAGCCATTCTTATGCATATTCCCCCAATATATATATATATATATATATATATATATATATATATGCATTTTTGTAAACATAGTTTGGCTAGAGAACTGCAACACAAAATTCAGATACATGAAAATTTTGAAATATCATTTGCTCCTCATATTGTGTTGGAAAAGGTCAAACTTAATAGATTCGGCTTAAAATGCATACTGAATTCAATTTCTTCCCCATCCCTTGTGAAGATGCAGGATCACAAAGCCTAGCCCCAGCCATGCCTCTGTATGTTCAGCAGAAAGTGAAATGGGACCTTACACACACAGTTGCTTCTAAGTGATTGTAACTGCCTCTCAGGTGGTGGTGGACTTGCCCTCATTGGAGGTTGGATGGCTGTTTGTCATGGATGCTTTAGCTGAGATTCCTGCATTGCAGAGGGTTGGACTAGTTGACCTTCGGTGTCTCTTCCAATTCTACAATTCTGTGATTGCTGGTGACACAAGACTCCCAATCACATGGAAGGGCCTATGTCAGAGGTCACCACAACTGGCTCTCTGTTGCTGGGGTGGGTAAGTTTGGATTGCCACAGCTACCCGATTGGTCCCTCAGAAGCATGGGACCTGTCCCAGCCAATGGGGTTGCAGAAATTTCTTCCGAGGGGTAGATATATACCTCTGCACAGAGCGTTGAGATTCTTCTGTTTTGCTTCATCCACCGGATCACCCGCCCACTATGTTGACCTTGCTATACCATTGTGGGTTGTCTGCTTTGGGGGCAGGGGTCCAGTAGGAATTTTTCCCACTTGGCTGATTGGCTGGTGCCTTTTGGGTTTTGCCTACTGTGTAGCAAATCATCACAACTTTGTAAGGTTTGCAGTTAGGCATTGGTGAATGTGTGTGGAGGGGACAAGGCGCGACTGTGACCTGTCCCTCCAATGGTTGCTGCGTAGGTATTCCGTTAAAGGAATCCAGGGGCTCGCCATGCATTTGTCCGTCCCCTGAAAGTGGGATAGGGCCACGCAAAATCCCCTGGGAGCATTCTGGGTGTGATCTTACGGATCTGCACCCATCCCAATCGATCTCCTGGGGTGCTTACCTTGACTGACCTATGCAACTGGCAGTTGTCAGTTCTGTTCCTGTCCTGGATAATCTAAGACAGGTTCAGATAGTCTGAACCATGGGTAGGCAAACTAAGGCCTGGACGGTTGGGGAATCAGCATGTTTTTACATGAATAGAATGTCCTTTTATTATTAATAATAATAATAATAATAATAATAATAATAATAATAATAATAATTTATTTATACCCCGCCCATCTGGCTGAGTTTCCCCAGCCACTCTGAGCGGCTCCCAATCAGTGTTAAAAGCAGTACAGCGTTACATATTAAAAGCTTCCCTGAACAGGGCTGCCTTAAGATGTCTTCTGAATGTCAGGTAATTATTTATCTCTTTGACATCTGATGGGAGGGCGTTCCGCAGGGCGGGCGCCACTACCAAGAAGGCCCTCTGTCTGGTTCCCTGTAGCCTCACTTCTCGCGATGAGGGAACCGCCAGAAGGCCCTCGGCGCTGGATCTCAGCATCTCTGGGTTATTTGTGGGGCCTGCCTGGTGTTTTTACATGAGTAGAATGTGTGCTTTTATTTAAAATGCATCTCTGGGTTATTTGTGGGGCATAGGAATTCGTTCATTTCCCCCCTCCCCCAAATATAGTCCAGCTCCCCACAAGATCTGAGGGACAGTGGACCGGCCCCCTGCTGAAACAGGTTGCTGACCCCTGGTCTGAACCAATGCCTAAGCAAACCAATCACAGCCTGTAATCAATAAAGTGGTGGCCAAAATTATGCCAAACCTCAAACTAAAATTTGAGTCATGTGTGAATTTATTTCTAGGCAGTTTTGGTGACCTTAACACGCAACTAAAAAGCCAGTGAAGTTTAGATTGTGCCAGACATCCCCTGACACAGCAGATTTTGTCTTTGCTTAGCTCCCGGCTGATCAGATGGTACCTTGGCTCAGATGGTAGCAGCTTACCACCTTTGACTTGCTAGGGTCTGTCCTCAGACCATACCCAAGGGGCAGTTGGGCTCAAAATCAAAAGCTTGCTGCCCTAATTTAAGGACTCACTCTCAATATACATTTTGGGAAGAGGGAGTTAGAGGGCAAGGGAGGAAGGATAATACACACAGTGCAATGGTACAGTACAATGCAGCTCCACATAGCAGAAGGCCTGCTGGAAGGGATGCACAGCAGTTCTGGAATTTTTAAAATAAAACCTTACACTGATTAATGTGAGAAAAATATGTTCATAGGTAGAAATGGTGCAAGCGTCAAGCACAATGCGGCAAAACCCACTTAAGCAAATGCCAAGTCTAAGAATAGATCAGCCATGTGTCAAGCGGGTTGCCTTTCCATCCCCTTATTTCATAAAGATGGGAGAAAAAAATCTGTTAGATGGAGAGAGCCAGCTGCTCCCAAGTGGCAGGCTTTGCCAGGCACCAAAATAAATGTGTTCTCAGCTAATTTCCTTTGGCTGCTTCTGTATTAAATGTTTTGCATTGCAGGACAAGGGAGGAGCAACAAGCTACATTTTCCTAACCAGGAACAGTTATCCTTTCAGAACCAATGCTGCTGTCAAAATGAGCCCCGCCCCCACCTGTAACCCTCTCCCTCACCTGTTTCAGCCTCCCCTTTGGAGTGGACAAATAGCGCATGGGCAATCAGAGAGCCAGTGTGGTGTAGTGGTTAAGAGTGGTGGACTCATAATCTGGTGAACCGGGTTTGATTCCCTGTTCCTCCACATGCAGCTAGTCACACTTCTCTGAAGTCTCTCAGCCCCACTCACCTCGCAGAGTGTTTGTTGTGGGGGAGGAAGGGAAAGGAGATTGTTAGCTGTTTTGAGACTCCTTTGGGTAGTGATAAAGCGGGATATCAAATCCAAACTCTAATCAATTTGGGTGGCTCCAAAAGGGGTTTGGGCAAATTCATGGAAGACAAAGCTATTGAAGATTATACAGTGGTACTAGACTCCGCTAACCTGGAAGTAGTACCTCAGGTTAAGAACTTTACCTCAGGATGAGAACAGAAATCACACACTGGTGGTGCGGCAGCAGCAGGAGGCCCCATTTGCTAAAGTGGTACCCTAGGTTAAGAACGGACCTCCGGAACAAATTAAGTTCTTAACCAGATGTACCACTGTATTCTACTTCCACTGACGGGCTACCAGGATCATTTTTACATTCCTTCTGAAAATTAATAATGAGGGAGACAAACACAGCTTACTAGGCAGAACTTTTCACAAATGGGGAACCACCACCAAGAAGGCCCTGCCACAGATCATGGCCAACCAGGCAGCACCTAGTTTCAGCATTGCCATCAAGGCTCAACAAGACTCGAGATGGTTGGTAATGTGGGAGGTGTTGTTTTAGGTACTTATGTCCCAAATCATTTAGTACCTTGTATGCTAAACGCACCTTGAAGGGTGCAACCCCAAGGCCAGCCCCATGTTACAGTACTTTGCAGTAGTGCAGGTGGAAGATCACCAGAGCCCGGACCATTGAGACCCAATGCAGGAATGGCCATAGCTGGTGAACCAGTCAGAGATGTGGTCTATTTATGGGTCCATATAATGCTTTCTCAACTTATACATGTGTGAACAAGTGAAGACAGCCTAATACTTAATTTTGCTATCATGGCCTTAAAGTCTCAACAAAATACCTTTTTACTAGTACAACAGCAGCAGAAGCAGTAATAAAAATTGTCCTGGGCCGCAGCATCAATCTCATGTACTTTTTTCCCTCAAGGGGTTGAACTGAAAAGGAGTCCCAAAGCCAACCGCAGAAGGAAATTCTTGAATTATTGGAATCAGAACATTTTTATTACAGACCAAATCCTTTGGAAAGAACCCATTCTGGCCATAATTTTCTCATCAACAGGCAATAGAAGGAACAGAACGTGTTTCTGGGTGCAGATGAGCACCCCAATGAGGGACGTTTGAATGCACTCAAGTGATTAATCAGATTCATCATCACCATAGCAACCTGAACAGCTGCAGCACTTAAAAACACTCATAAGGAAGCATACTTCTTCGCTGTACGCCCACAAGGCATCTATAGAGTAGAATTTCTCTCTCTGTCATCTCTGAACAGTGAGTGGTGGCACAATTCATGAGAAAGCTTAGGAGAGGACTTGGAAGCATCTCTAGAGTAAAAAAAAAAAAGTCAGCCGCCATAATCTCTGGTTTTAAACACATTTTGTGAGCAACGCTGAAGATTCTCTTCTGCCTTATCTATGGATAAGAGGGATAGTATTCCTTCTGTGGCGCTGTGGGTTAAACTACAGAGCCTAGGACTTGCCGATCAGAAGGTCGGTGGTTCGAATCCCCATGACGGGGTGAGCTCCCGTTGCTCGGTCCCTGCTCCTGCCCACCTAGCAGTTCGAAAGCACGTCAAGTGCAAGTAGATAAATAGGCGTTTCCGTGCGCTGCTCTGGTTCACTAGAAGCGGCTTAGTCATGCTGGCCACATGACCCGGAAGCTGTCTGCGGACAAACGTCGGCTCCTTGGCCTATAGAGCGAGATGAGCGCGCAACCCCAGAGTCGGTCACGACTGGACCTAATGGTCAGGGGTCCCGTTACCTTTTTATTCCTTCTGTAAAATCAGGGAGGCAGGATATTCATGACCGAAAGCCCTCCAGAGGTAGAAAAGTTATGCAGATTTGCCAGCTGATCAGATGACCAGATCCAAATCCTATCATGCAATCAGATGGCACATTACTGTGTGCTGAAGTGCAGAGGGGTGGGATTCAATGCTAGAGTAGACCCACTGAACTTGACAGGACTATGTTAGGCCCGTTCATTTTGATGGGACTGCTCTAAGCAGGACTTAGTTGAATTCCACCCAGGAAGTTTGGGTAGCTTCCTTGAGTTCTTGGTAGGACTGCCAGACTTCTGCTAATGGCCCCAAAGGACATGGGTTCTACTCCTGGACAGAGAGTGCTGAGAAAGGTGTACAAAGTCTATTGTGGGTCTGAGAACAGAGGCCCTGTGTACATGGTAGGGTGGTCATCACGAAAAAAAGAGGACGGAAGAAGGCACAGATTTGCATGAAATTTGCATGTGCTAATTTATACATGCAGATAAAAATGTAGTAATAATTACTATAATTTAAATAGAAATACACTTAAATTTAAGAAAGCTCAGAGTTATTATTATAATTTATTCATTTTTAAATGACTTTTAGAATGAGCCAAAATGTGGGAAAGGGTCTGCCGCCGCCGATAAACTTTTATGTATCACACTGAACTTCTTTTCATGTCTTTGGAAGTCATTTATGAACTGTTACTTCTGGAAAACTTTTCACCTAAGCATAAAACAAATGGAACACGACGCTTTCCCACAAGATCTTGGCTCTTTCTAAAGAGCTTTTTTTAAATATAATTTTAAGGAACCTTCAAGTTTGTGAAATTGTTTCCAAAGTCTAATGTTGACCCTTTATTAGAGATGCATTTCAGAAACCTAACCTTGAGTACTGAAAAAATCCAGCTCTGGTGGGTTTAAGCTTCACATTTACCAAACTAAAGAAGTTAAGCTTCGCCCTTATGATTTTTCTTTCAAGGGTCAGTGATCACAATCCATGGGATTGAAGGATTTGGGCTTTCTGGCACAGATATACTATTTCGCAAATGCCTTTGAAAATAATTTCATCACTCAGGACATCGTAGCTCTCCAGCTCATTCATATTTCTCCTCAGCAAAGGCTTCTACTGCCCCAGGAGAGGCTTGATAT
Organism: Podarcis muralis; assembly: GCF_964188315.1. Lineage (NCBI taxonomy): Eukaryota > Metazoa > Chordata > Lepidosauria > Squamata > Lacertidae > Podarcis > Podarcis muralis. Next base: position 99,978,243 of record NC_135656.1, read on the forward strand.
AACCGGGAGGGGGGGGGAACGGGACCTCAGGCCCAGGAATCAAATGCGGCCCCCCCAAGCCACTCAATCTGGCCCTTGGAATTCTCTCTGGCCACACCCCAGGCGGTTCCACTCATACATTTAAAGCGCTTGGCTTCCCCTAAAGTCACCTGGGAATGGTAGTTAAGCGTGCTTGGAACTGTAGCTCTGTGAGGGAGGAAGCTACCATTCCCAGAATCCTTTGGGGGAAGCTATGTGCCTTAAATGTGAGTTGAACATCCACAGGGCATACTCATCACTGGCCCTGTTTCACAACTTCCTTTAGTGTTTTGGCCTGGCTGGAATGCATCCTTGAATACTTCTGAGAGGGTTTAACTCCATGCGGAGCAGGCCACCTCCCATCCCTCTGGTTTAGGGAACCACCCACTAACAGTGCTTCGGTCTTGACTGGATTAAGCTTCAGTTTACTGGTTCCCATGTATTTCTGAGGCAAGGCACAGGTCTAGCACATCCACTGCCACATCTGCAGAAGTCAAGGAGAAGAAGAGCTGCCTGTACCAAGGATGTTGCTGAAAACATACTCCAAAACTGAGGAGCCCCCTCAGCAATTTCTTGTAGATATCGAACAATATGGGCAATACAATTGAACCCTATGGGGTGTGCAATTGAACTGCACACTGGAGTCTCCACGAAACTGAACAACTGTCTCCCACGTACTACCCTCAGAAAATGACTATCCAAGTATGACTGGAAACCATGCAGAGTGGTGTTGCCCACCCGCAACTTGGACAGTCACTCCAGCAAAATACCCTGGTTGATGGTATTGAAAGCAACTGAGATTTCAATGAGAATTAACAGGGATACCATCACCCCGTCTCTCTCCTGATACAGGTCATTGGACAATCAAAAACAGTAATCTAGGAGGCCCAATGGATCTCTTAATCGAGGCAGTGAGCATCATAGAAGTGGGTGCTTTATTTGTGCGTGCATTCCAGCAGACCTCTGCAGTCAACAAACTCCACTCCACACATCCTTAAGTTTAAAATTCAGGTTGGCAGAGGGTCGCTGGAGTGCATACGTCAGCTGAAAACCACCACCGCATGTCTACATCCCAGGCATGTCGCTCTGTGGATTGCAAGCGCTGTGTAAGAATAGCACGTCAGCACGGTGTCGTGAACCATGATGTTATGCTGGCATTGCAAGGGTATTACTTGATATGACAGGCGTGAGACATGCTTGCAAAAGCTCAGGCCTCTGGAATGGCAGGCAGGTATTAAAATGCCATTCTAAGCTGAATTTGTATTACTAAATAATGCAGTATCTGGAGCCTGGTGTGGTGACTGGAATGCAAAGAGGCTCTGAGCAATGTTGAGTTTCTGCACCCTGGGCTTAAGAGTGCCATGTTTGTGGGACTCAATCTAATATGAATGCAATGTGCAAGGCATTGTCTGGGGGTGGGAAGACACTTCTGCATATAAAAAAATTAAAGAGTTTGGCATTCCACCCCAGCAGTATGCGTTGCCTTAATGCACGGCACACATCATCTGCAACTGCATAAATAAGAACATGGATTGTGCTTAGGAATTCATATATCTTGCTGAAATCAGGTGACGGCAGAGCACCATTTTGCAAATCATCTACCCATGGTATGTGATACAATTGTAAAGTAAGATGGTTGTCTAGTCCTACCAAGTGATAAGGAGAATCTTATCATCAACTGGGCTTTTCTGGATTTCTAACTAGGTTTAGAAGTGTGAGAAGTTCCTGCTCTCTGCTTTGCAGGACAATAACAGCCATGCAGACTGTAGTAAGCTGTTTCTTGGTAAATGGAAGTCTGGATTCACCTGTGCTTGTCCTTCTCCAGTTTAATCCTTAGCATGGAATTTGCCTTTTTCACAGCTGCCACCCACAGAGTTGATGATTTCATCCAACTCTCCACCATGGGCCCCAGATCTCTTTCAGAGATCCTGGCCATTTCAGATCCCACCAGCATATGTATGTGGAGCTAGGATTTGCCTGCCACTACCACCATCACAAGGGACACGGGTGGCGCTGTGGTCTAAACCACAGAGCCTAGGGCTTGCCGATCAGAAGGTTGGCAGTTCGAATCCCCGTGACGGGGTGAGCTCCCATTGTTTGGTCCCAGCTCCTGCCCACCTAACAGTTCGAAAGCACGTCAAAGTGCAAGTAGATAAATAGGTACCGCTCTGGTGGGAAGGTAAACGCCGTTTCCATGCGCCGCTCTGGTTCGCCAGAAGCGGCTTAGTCATGCTGGCCACATGACCTGGAAGCTGTCTGCAGACAAACACTGGCTCCCTCGGCCTATAGAGCGAGATGAGCACCGCAACCCCAGAGTCATCCGTGACTGGACCTAACGGTCAGGAGTACCATTACCTTTACCACCACCACAATGTGCATTACTTTGAACTACATTTGCCATTTTGTTGTCCATTTTCACTCAGTTCAAAGAGATCCCTTTGGAGCCCTTTTCAGCCCCCACTTATGAACACATTAGAAAGCACTGATTCCAAACAGATCCTTTGGAAAGCCGCACTGTGCATTTTACCCTATTCTCCGTTTCCCATTGATTAACTAGTTACTCATTCATAAGAGTTCTTCTTATGCTAGAACAACCAAATTCACTCAGGAGCCTTTGCTGAGGGACTTTATCAAAAGTTTGTTAAAAATCAAAGTATATACTATAGACTGGTTCATCCCTGTCTCTGTTGGTTGTACTTCCAAATAATTCTTTTTAAAAAGTGAGACAGGGCTTCCCTTTGCCAAAACCATGGTAATTCTTCTTCAGCAAGGTTCCTTTTTCCTATATTTCATCATTCTTCCTTTAATAATGCTTTACACCTATTATTTATTACATTTATTATATATCTGGGATAGAAGCTAGGCTAACAGGCAGGTAATTTCCTGGACCCCAACCTTAATTAATTATTGTGATTTGGCTGCCTACTACTCCTTTTGGCTACTTTTCAGCCCTCTGGCAAGAAGGCAAATTTTAGTGACAAGTTGCATATTTTTATTTGAAGATCAACAATTCCACATTTGAGTTTCTGAAGAGCCAAAAGTGGGGGAAGGCCAGGACCTCCTTTCCCTTCAATCTCTCTTCAGAAATCTGAACTGATCACTTTCAGAAGTGGGTTGAAAACAGACCAAAGGCCACATAAAATTGCACCAAGAGGACTAGAACTTGCCCATCCCTGAATTAGACTACACAGCCCTACACCCGTTTTTCAGCACAGAGGGCTCCAATTCCCTTAGAGTGCAGGGGTGACCAACTCCCAAGAGACTGCGATCTACTCTCAGTGTTAAAAACTGGCAGTGATCTTACCCCCTTTTAGGATCTTCAGGTCTAAATTGTGTAGCTCTTTTTAGGGAGGAGGAAAGCCAGTGATCTACCAGTGATCTACCGCAGGCGTCCAATGATCTACCAGTAGATCACGATCTACCTGTTGGATGTGCCTGCTAGAGCTTTCTGGCAATAGCATTTAAACACCTAAAAATTGCGCGAAGGACAGGATGTTGGCTTGGCACTGAAAAAAGCAACAAGCAACTTGAGAATGAGGCTTCTTTGGTCTGGCAAATGAAATTCAGCCATTATTATTTCATGATTCACTCCACCAAGGTGGAGGCATCAATCAATAGTATTGACTTGGCGAAGTTCGGAGGATGAAATTTAATTTTGTTGCAGGAGGTGGTGGGGCCAGGGCTGAGGAGAGAGAAAGCTTTCCAATCACATATTTAGGAGCGTGCTGGATGAAAGCAGTACTCTCCTGGATACGTTATGGGAAAACATTCAGCATCGGAGAAATGCAGTGTTTGTGGCAAGGAATACACTTAATTAGATTCATCTATAAGGCTCAGCAGCTGTTCTGCAGACAAGCAGAAATCTTTGTGATTTCTTCTGGCTCTATGGAGACGCTGAGATTGCTTTCTCCTCCCTCTTACTGGCCCCAGCTGAAGATACATCTCTTTGTACAAATGATCATTATCTGTTGCTGGGTTTCAGACAAGATGGGATACAGTCCCCCCACCCCCACCCTCGACACAGCAAATATTTTTGCATTTGTTATTTCGGCCTTCTTGCCTCAGCTTTTGCTCTTGGAAACCCTGGCTAGCTCTTTCTGCAAAAGATTGGCTGGTTGCCTGACACAGCATGTATTAGTTATGAAGTTTAAAAAACCACATATCCATATCTTGAGGATGTTCTTCTCTCCTCCAGTAGGAAAAAGGTAGAATTTGTTTTCCTCTTTTTAAATAAACACAGGAAGAAGGGGGTTTTTTAGAACCCACATACACAAACAACATCAACAACATTTGTTGTTTAGACCTCCGGGTATAGGGCGGTATATAAATTCAATTAACAACAATGACAACAACAACAACAACTGTGAGATCTAAACTATGCTAAATGAAAAACTTCCTCCTTGATTCTCAGAGACGTGTGGACTGATTCATTCAGTTGCTTTCCATTCTTAGGACCTTTCTGAGACTTGAGATAGATGATAGTGAGGGACCACTTCTCAGGGCACACACCCATATTCCTTTTGTTCCACTGCTTCCTGAGCTTAACAAAGTTTCAGATGCACAAACCAGAAAAACCCAAGGTGAAAGTGAGATGAGTGGGTCCACACCATGTGCACCAATCCCTCTTTCAATCCTTCTTCAAATATCTTAAGAAAAGGGTTAGATCCATAGATCTAGGCACACCCTAAAGTTGTAGAATAACAACAGGGATCGTGGCAAGGAGGAGAGAATATAGAGCAGGAATCTGTCTCCCTCAGCTGCCACGTGGGGAAGAGGCAGTTGGGGAGAAACAAAGGCAGAATGAGAGGTGAGGGAAGCAGACAGACAGAAACACAGAAAGAAGAAAAAGATGCCTCCTCCCACCACTGGAGCCACTTCCACAGACACAGGCAGAAGCCGCAGGTCCATTCGAGACTTTTTCTTCTGCCTGCATCTGTTTCTGTTTCATGCATCTGTCTCCCTCTGAGCTCTGCTTGCCACTTTTTGTGGAGAAAGACCTGTGGGGTGAGGGGCTGTTTTGTGGGCATGCCTTCGGCCCTCCAAATCTGCCGTACCTCTGGTCAGCTTGGCGCAGCTCTTTTTTTCTGCAGGAAAACCTCCCATTTTGGCTTCTTAAACTCTTGGTTGTTGTCATTTTGGTGGTTTTCTTCCTCTTTACCCCTTCCTTGTCAATATTAGTTTGTCTTGTCACTACCCCACTTCTTCCTCCTTGAAATAAATAAATTCCCTGGGTGCACACACACCTTTATGAAATGTACTGTGCATGCTGTAATGGTTCTAGGGGTTGCTCGTGCATAAGCCGGTGCCAACACCTGGCTGTGTTGCCTGAGTGAACCTTTCCTGTCCGGACAGCCACTCACCCGTGGCTGTCTCAATCGCTGGCAGCATCCGTCAGTGGGCGTTTCTTAAACTTCTTCCAACATAGAAGTTCTTTCACACCCAGTCTCCTCCTACTCTCCCTGCGCAGAAGCCTTCTGCGCAAGGAGGGCGTAGGCAGCGGAGGACCCTTCCTCCCCCTGCTGGTTCCTGGCAAGGAGTCATGTGACTCCCTCTCAGATTCCCCCATCTACCCCCCTTCTCCACTGGAGCTGAGCTGATTCCCTTCCCCAGAAGATGGGCTGCCTCTCCCAATCCCGGGACGCTCTCTGGGATCCCTCTGGAGCTCTCTCTCTCCCTCCAGCACTGATGGCAGTTCCCTGACACATGCCTATGGCAGGATCATCAATCTTCAGTCTGATTTACTTCCTAACTATAGAAACCCTCTGTAGGTATTCTGTAACAATAAAAATGAATGCGTGAAACAGGGAATTGGGGTTGTGCCCACAAACATCCGCTTTCAGGGACCTGCATGTATTTTAAGATCCCACCTGCACAGGAGCTTATGGGCTAAGCTTCCCACCTGCTCCTTATTTCAAGGAATGGTTCCTTATCTATAAAGCAGAATAACTGCAACTCTCCTCCACAACTTTTAATGAATTGCCTGGGAGTAAGTCCTTTTGTACTCAGTGGGACTTACTTTCAAGTTAGAGATGGGGAAGAAATTCAATTCAGCCTGCATTTAAAGGCAAATCTGCTTGATTTGCACTTTCTGAAACAGTAGGCAAAACAAAAAAAAGCCACCCTTCAAAATTCATTCTTCTTTGAATTTTGCGATACAGTTCTCCAGCCAAGTCCTGGTTAAAAAATGCATATGACAAAGTAAAGTGTGCATTAAAATGCACTTGTTCATGAAAATAGTATGCAAAGGGCATTAAATTAGGAGCGAGAGAGAGAGTCAAAATTACATACCAGTTTGCACTAAACTGCTGATTAATTTTTTTTTTTAAAAGCAAACTGATGTGGAAATGTGAAGAAGTGGAACTTAAGATTGGAAAAATGAGAAAATGGGAGAAACAGAAACAGATATTTGTTCATCCCTAGTTGCAAGCTGTGGGCAAATAGCAGGTAAGGAGCAGCATTGATGGAAAACACAAGTCTATGAAGGCCAGTCAATAACTATTAAGTGCATTCAGAACCTTAACCTTATTCATCAGTTGTTTTTCATCATGGCTTATATGCAAAATCTGTTCTGAATGCTTCTCTTTAATTTAAAAGGAGGGGGACGAGCTGTTTGAAGCAGACAATCACTCCTACTGTTGTTTGCAAAAAAGATTCTAGTTTTGAAGGCTTACGGGAAAGGTTCGTTTTTACTACAAGCTTGAGATTCCACTTTCTTGGAGTTCATTGGCACAGCTTGGTCGTTTTAAGAGCCAGAGCAAATATTTCTTTGGGCATCTACTTACATTGAGTATGTTTTCGATCGCGCATAAGAGAATTCAGAGGAGGAAGCTGTAGAGGAAAGGAACAGAGTTTTCAGAACAAAACCAAACAAAGTCTTACCTATGGGGACATGAGATTTAATATCCCCCCCCCAAAAAGGATAATGGGGCACAGAAGTAGGGGAAAGAAGTTACAAAATCTATAGTCCAGTTCAAAACGGAGATTGCTGTCTAGAGGAGAACGCACAGACATCCTACCCCATTGCAGGTAAGAAGAAAAGTGCAGTGACAGAAAAAGAAGATTAAGTTTCTATTGTTCCCCTTCCCACCAGACAAGTTCAGAGGATATGACATCATAGAGTCGTCTTTTTGTGATTTTCTAGCAATCATGCATTTGTGATTTGGCTGCAGATCCTCACACACCACTGATCTGATCCAGCAGGCTCTGACTGTGTATGTTATGCTTATCTGGGACAAGGAAGTAGACTCTGGAGTCTCTAGCATTATGTGGAAACACGTCCAAGAGCATCCAGACAGCACAATATCATCCTGGCATTGTGACATCATTGTGCAGCACGATGCTGCTCTGAGCTAATTTAATGATGGCAATATATCTAACATGATGTCTTCGCTAATACGAAGCACCTTCCAAGCAATTCATGCTGGAAACCTTTGGCTCATTTTTCATGAGTGCTGCTTACCTAAGTCACCCTTCTCAAAACAATATTTGAGCACAGATAGTCTCAAAAATTCACATTTCTCTCAATTTTGCGATTCAGTTATCTAACCAAAAGGATGTGTGCAGAAGTGTGCATGTCAGGGAAGAAGTGTGCATACAAATACAATTATTAGTGCAGATAATGTACAGAAATGCACATTATATTTGGGGAAATTACATACCAGAAGTTATGCAAAGCAAATTTCTAATGAATTTTTGCAAGAACTTTTTTTAAATAATAAAAAAAAAGAAATAGGCAAAATGGTGTGGAAATGAGGTGAACTATATGCAGTTATGATGGGGGGGGGGGCGGAATCTGAGAGAAACTTCAATGCAGATTTGCCCATCCCTAGTGGCAGCTCAGGGAATTATCCTGAACAGCTTACCCTACACCAAACACATTCAGGCTGCCATCTTATATACACTTACCTGGATGTAAGTGCCATTTAACCCAATGAGACTCCCCCCCCCCCTTGGATATGTATGAGTTGCTGCTGTTAGACCCATAAAAAAAACAACAGTAACCCCTACAGAAACCTCCTGTTTAAATCAGACAGGAGCAAACTGGGATTGCTTTTGCACTGTATGCAATCAGAACATCAGGCAGACATAGACGACACACACCTGTCAACTCAGCGCAGCAACTGCTCCCATTCATACGGCAGGGCACAATAGCTACGTAGTGCAGAAGAACAGCCAAAAGCATCTCAGCAGCTCACCAAGGCCCCAGGGGGGCTGTCAGCTGCTGCAGCTGGGTATCTGTCCAACTCCTCTCTTTCTCTCTCTCTCCCTCTGCATTTCGGTTGTCATCATCAGCCGGCACAGTGCCGGAGGAGCCAAGCGCTGCCTACAAAACACATTATTGCTCTATGATCAGGCTGTCTCCTCTGCGGATGGGAGTGGGCGGAGGGGCAGTGGAGAAATCTTTGTTCATCCTAGGCCGGCATGTCATCTGTCAGAGTCATACAATGCACCGCTGTGCCTGCATTTCCCCCGTGAACCAGTGTTCTTCTTGCCTTGATTGTCAATTTGATAAACTGCAGTTGTTGCAGGCGCGGTTCACCTAAGAGTGGTTCAACAAGCAATCCCGCTTCACAGGGAACTCTGGGAATTGTAGCTCTAGGAGGGGGATAAGGGTTTCCTAACGATTCTCAGCACCCTTAACAAACTACAGCTCCCAGAATTATTTGGCGGAGGGAACCATGACTGTTTAAAGCGGTATCAAAGTGCTGAAATTTGTGATGTGAATGTGGCCTTATACTTCAAGACCACTGCTTGGCGATCTAAGGATCTCACTGCTCTTTCAACGTTTGAAAGTACCATACTTTTCCATGTATAAAGCGATGTAAAGTAAAGGTAAAGGGACCCCTGACCATTAGGTCCAGTCATGACCGACTCTGGGGTTGTGGCGCTCATCTCGCTTTGTTGGCCGAGGGAGCCGGCGTACAGCTTCTGGGTCATGTGGCCAGCATGACTAAGCCGCTTCTAGCAAACCAGAGCAGCGCACAGAAATGCTGTTTACCTTCCCGCCGGAGCGGTACCTATTTATCTACTTGCATTTTGACGTGCTTTCAGACTGCTAGGTTGGCAGGAGCAGGGACCGAGCGACGGGAGCTCACCCCGTCGCAGGGATTCGAATCCCCGACCTTCTGATCGGCAAGTCCTAGGCTCTGTGGTTTAACCCACAGCGCCACCCGCGTCCCATAAGGTGAGGTATTTTTATTTTAAAACTATGTTAAAAATAGGGGGTTGTCTTATACAAAAATAGTGTGGGGTGGGATGGGTGATTGGTTGCAGCTGCAAGCAGGAGCTTGTCTTCGGTGATTTGGTGGGTGATTGGTGGCTGTGTCAAGGGCTGCTTTGGATTGGTGGCTGCTGTGGTAATTTGGCTGGAGATTGGTGGCTGCGGCAAGGGCTGCTGTGGATTGGCTGCCACTGGGGCAATTGGGCATGCAATTGCCGGCTGCTGTTGGCGAGTCGGCAGACACTTGGCGGCCTTAGTTTTTGGCATTCCCCCCCCAAAAACCCCCCTGAACAACTCTGGGCAACCCCCCCCCCCATAAGCTCAACAACCCTAGGCCATCTCCCCCCAAATATAGGGCTTGTTTTATACATGGGGGCATTATACACAGAAAAATATGGTATATTTTAAAATAACCTATATTGCTTAGATAGCTACAGTATTTGGACATATGGACTGCTTATGTTAACATCTGTGTTAGAATTGATGGACTCTTTTTGTTGGCAATGTGAGCTGCTGGTGTTTCTTTTGTCTTTTTGTTATATTTTTTATGTATACACCCACCAAGGGGAAAAAATAAAAATAAAGAAAAATGCCTTAAGCCGTAAGGTATTGGACCATTTATCCAAGAAAAAAGAAATATGCACTGGAAGTTTTATGGGAAATGTTACACTCGGGATTGGCCGTCAAAATGCAAAGAGCATAATTCGGTACGATGTCTGTGTCCAAGCAAGTTCCAGGTTGTCAATCAAGACTGAAAAGTAGATTATCAGTGATTTTCAGTCAATGGAAACCCATCAGTGAGGGACAAAGCAGAAGCAAAAAACTAAAGTGTTTAGAGTTAATTGCCAGTCCCAAACAGGAAACATGAGGACTAGTTACAAAAGAGACGGATCATCAATTGAAATGGACCGTGGGGGTTAATTACATGGATTTCCACTATGCTGTTAAAACATGGCATAGCTGAGATAGGCAGGTGAAGCAACAGCTAGACAAAACAACAAGCATAAACTAAGTAGACTGAAAAGGGAATAGAACTTCATTTCTAACCACCTAAGAAGGAATTGTATTTTTAAAAAAGAGGATTTTGCTGCCACATCTGTATTTTTAAAGAGATGAGCGTCTAATTCAAATGTATGCATTTCTTTCTCTTCATGGTTCATGTATGCATCTTGTAACTGGGTTCTCCCCCTCCTCCTCCTCCTCCTCCTCCTCCTCCAGAGTAAGTGTGGGTCGCCATCACATATCACTACTTCTGGGGCCTTTTTACTCTAAAGCTTTGAACAAACACAGCCAGCGCTGCGTTTTCTTAGCACACATCCACAGCATACATTTAAAGCACAGGACTTCCCCCAAATAATTCTGGGAGCTGCAGTTTGTTAAGGATCCTAGGAATTGTAACTCTGGGGGGGGGGGGGCAACAGTTCTCAGGATTCTTTGGAGGAAGTAATAATAATAATAATAATAATAATAATAATAATAATAATAATAATAATAATAATTTATATCCCGCCCTCCCCAGCCGAAGCCGGGCTCAGAGCAGCTAACAACAGTAAAATGATACAACATTCATTATAAGCCCTGGATTCTTCTGCAGCCTGCCTCGTCTCTGCCTCTTGACTCCCCTCTGCCTCTGCTTTTGCTTCTGGACTGCTCTCTGCCACAGCCTCTTCCTGCTCACTAAACCTTGTTGCCTCTTCAGCTTCTGTCACCACCGCCTCCCAGTCTGCTCCCTCTTCTCCCTCTGACCACTCACTGCTGTCCCACCACCAACCCCCTGGCTCTGAGCCTTCTTCCCTTCGGGATTCCACAGACAATGCCTTCCACTGCTGCTCTGAATCCAGCCAGTCCATGACACGCACCACCTCATTAACAAACAAAGAACTCTGCATAAATTGGAGCAGACCTTGCTTGGGAAAGTTCGTAGGCATGTGATCAAATCTGCACTTCTATGTTCTGATCTAAGCATGGACCAGGAAGGTTCTCATCACATTGCAGAATGAACCAAGATTCTCCCCCATCCCTTATCTCATTTACATGTAAACAAAGAAACCCCAGAAGGGACAGTATTAAACCAAGGAAAAGGCCTTGCTCTCAAAAAGTTCCTTTTTGTGGTTGGCCATTTTTGTAGTACCCACGTGGAGGAGGATCATTGCGGGTATGCTTACTCATTTGCCCTCAATTCACTATTTCTGCAGGTACAACCATTCATTGTAGCAAAGAGCCGCGATACAACATCAAGTTGCGCTGAATTTAAAAGGCCGCATTATAGCTGTTATCACAGTATTGTATGCTGCAGCTGTTCTCCGGAGATTAGCATACGCATTTGGATAATGTGATAAAAGACCAGACCTAAATAGAATTCATGTAGCACTTCTCTGCAGAGGCGCACGTCTTCCTGGCATGAGGTGAGGAGGAGTTTGAATGCGCTCTTTGTAGAAAGAGAGAACAAGAACAACAGAATCCTCCAGAGAGGCCTTGGTTTTGGAAGGGAACCTGATCACAGGTAACTAGAAAAGATGGGAGGAAATGATGCTTGTCCTTTATTCCCTCTCCCCAGCAAAGACATAGAACCCAAGCAGGGCCCTGCAAAAGCGGTTACTCCAGGGTCAAAATCGGCACTAAGCTGCCACGTGTGAATAGAAGGAGAAGGAAGGCATTTGTGAAGGTCAGCCAAGAAGGAATGAAAACAATGTTTGGAATGGGAAGATGCTGAAATGATGCTCCAGTTCTCAATAGGAGCATTTCAGAGGAAGAAGAAGGAGAAGAGTTTGGATTTGATATCCCGCTTTATCACTACCCAAAGGAGTCTCAAAGCGGCTAACATTCTCCTTTCCCTTCCTCCCCCACAACAAACACTCTGTGAGGTGAGTGAGGCTGAGAGACTTCAGAGAAGTGTGACTAGCCCAAGGTCATCCAGCAGCTGCATGTGGAAGAGCGGGGAAGCGAACCCGGTTCACCAGATTACGAGTCCACTACTCTTAACCACTACACCACACTGGGTCTCATATACCAGCCACTATCAATCTATGAATGGGACGCGGGTGGCGCTGTGGGTTAAACCTCAGTGCCTAGGACTTGCCGATCGTATGGTCGGCGATTCAAATCCCCGCGGCAGGGTGCGCTCCCGTTGCTCGGTCCCAGCGCCTGCCAACCTAGCAGTTCGAAAGCACCCTCGGGTGCAAGTAGATAAATAGGGACCGCTTACTAGCGGGAAGGTAAACGGCGTTTCCGTGTGCGGCTCTGGCTCGCCAGAGTAGCTTCGTCACGCTGGCCATGTGACCCGGAAGTGTCTCCGGACAGCGCTGGCCCCCGGCCTATAGAGTGAGATGGGCGCACAACCCCAGAGTCTGTCAAGACTGGCCCGTACGGGCAGGGGTACCTTTACCTTTACCTTTTATCAATCTATGATAGGTGGAGAAAACCATCCTTTGACTTTCAGACTGATTCCCTGATTGGCTGATGGTATGGACCCTGGAAGTGCGGGCAGGGTGGTGGCAGCACGGGGACCTACAGATCCCCACCCACCAGATTGGCCAGTGAGGGCTGAATCTCCTTCCATGCTGACTGGTGGTTTAGGGATGTTGGGGACTTCAGCTGAAGACAGAAACAGGAGTGGAAATTGCTGGTTTGCTTATGGGTTCCATGTCCAGAATGGAAACCAATCCAGTGAATACAATTGGTATTTGCTGCTGCTGCTGCTGCTGTACTGCGTTTCCTTAGCACTGAAATGAATGGGGTGGAATAATGCTGATGACACATTATTGGTTATGTGAATTTAATAAGCTACGTAATGTCACCACAGTGGATGGTGAGACAAATAGCAGAAAAATACGAATAGGAAAAATGACGAATAGGAAAAAGAACAACAGAGGAATGGTGCATGCAAGGAATACAAGGGGGAATGGAAACTGATGGCTTCTGATCTGCCAAGGCAGATCAAAAAAGGAGAGAGAAAGATGCCAGCTGCTGACCACAAGGCCTCGTTGGCTGTGCCTAGGGAAGGACCCTGACCTGTAGAAGGACAAATCGAGCTGAGTCAAGGTGTGAAGAGAGGGAGGGAGAAAGAAATTGGGTTTGAAAAAGGAGAAAGGCAGGGGAACTCATTCCAACAATATTGAATGCAATAGCTCATTTGCCAATGAAACGTTCAAAACTAAAAACACACCTGAAAAGCAGATAACATTCCCTGCGACCCAATCGCCTTCAGTCCTTCTCCCCACCTCCACCTTCAGAACACTTTGTGGGCCATTATTATAGGAGCTGCTTCTCACATGGGCTTATAGGTGCTGGTGCCACATGCAGATGTATTCATCCGATGTGCATGCAGAACTCTCTCTCTCTTAATATTATTTTATTAATTTTCCAAAAACAAAAAATGAAAGCAACAATACATATTCAAACATAAAAAAGTAGAGTTGACTTCCTACTCCCTTCCCTGGTTCCACTGTTTATCATCATACCGCATGTCCATTTTAAATGATAAAATCATTAAAATTACTTATTGTCCAGTCATTATGTCTTTACAAGTCTTTTCAAAATCCTGCTAATGTGTTAACCTGTGTGCATTGCTTCTGTATATATGCAATAAAGTCCTTCCAATCTTCTTTAAATTCATTGTCATCTCTTCCTCTTAATTTCAAAGTCAATTTTGCCATTTCAGCATATTCCATTAACTTCACTTGCCAATCTTCTTTAGCTGGGACACCTTCTTCTTTCCAATGTTGTGCTAATAATATTTGGCACCCACAGTGGCCAAACTGATGGGAACCAACCCCTCAATCAGGATGGGAGTGCAATAGCACTTTCCTGCTACTGTTCTCAAGCAACTGGCATAGACACCCCAATCAGGCATCCACACGCCAACCAGGCATTGCCATCAAGTGGATGGGAATGACTAGCTTATGTAAACAGAGACAAACTGGGGCTGCCGATTCAGGAAAACAATGATCAAACTCAATAAAGTATCTAATTGTGTAAATGAGCTCCCCAGCCAAACCAACAACACTGCTTCTATTGCCAACTCGTGCCAATAGTCTCAGTCCTTGGCTGCTCTTCACCTCCCCCAACAACATTGTGTTTTTTGCGGGGGGGGGGGGTTAAAAGAGCATCTTGTAGTGCAATCAATACCCAGAATGTAGCAGAGTGATGGCAAAGAAAAGGATGTAATTTGTGCAATCACGCGAGGGGGAAAAAAAATAACCACTCTGCTTTGGACTTGTGAAAGACAAGGGCAATCAGTGGTGCTTCTGAAGACCTTCGGAATGATGTGGAAGAGATGAAGAGCATGCAATTATAAGTGAGCGCAGCAAAGCTGTTCTCGTTAATTATACACTAAAGCAATGGGAAATTAACTAACCTGTGGATGCCACTGATGTGGCTATAATCAGCCATCAGCCAAAGTGTTTCAGCAGAAAGAAAAAGATAGTTTGAAAAAAGAAAAACCCCACAGCCAAGAGTCACAAAAATCACTCTGAAAACAAAGACACAGCCATTCAAGCATTCAGCAGGAAGTGTGAAAACAAAGCAAAGAAGCAATAAGGTTGCAAGACCAAAGACGTGCACTCCAGACAAATAGGATGGCACTTGACAGTACCTCTGCCGGTCTCAGGTCACAGCCACACCATACACTTAAAGCACGTGCTTCTGACTTCTCTCAAACTGTAGGATCCTTGTACCTCATTGCAGCTCTTCTGCTAGAGCTCAGTCCCAGGTTCAGGTTATGACAGCTGAGGGGCTGAAACACAGACGCGCTGGGAGAAGTGAGTTCTGCTGGCACAACTCTGTGCCAAAGTTCTCTGTTTTGCTGACACAGCTCTCCCAGTCTAAGACCCAAAACAGGTGAGAGTGTTGGGATTCACAGGATGCTGTGTAAATAAGTCTGCAGGCTTCAGTTTGCTAGTTGATGCAACAGGCTGGTGCAATACTTTTTGTGAAGGTGCTGGGTCAGAATGACTCAGCAGCAATGTGCTGACAGTTGATTGGCTGTCATCTGTTTAAAAGGGAAGCCTGTCCAATAGTGGGCGTGGTGTAGATGAGTGTGGAGACTTCTTTTGCCTCAAGGTGCAGCCAGGTACTCTGATTATACGAACTGCTTCTGTAGATATTTGTATATATATTTTGCTCACAATAAATAATACTGACTAAAGAACCTGGGACTCTGAGCATTCTGCTAAAGCGCCACGAGGAATTCGTGACAGAGAGGTGTGGTGGGACATCCTAGTCTCCTTCAGGCTCAACCATGCCCCAATGATTATGCAAGTTTGTGTTTCTTGGATCTAACTAAAACTCCTTTCCAAAACCCTTTGCCTGCCTTCGAACCCCAGACCCTCAGCATGTTACAAAGGCCTATGAGGCAAGAGGAGCTAGAACACAAACCAAACATTGGAGAAACAAACCATGGGTTGTTGGGTTTTTTTTAATCTTCTGCGGAACAGCTTGTGGTTTGTTAAACAAAACCATGGCTTAGCTCTATGTACAAAGCTGGCAACAATGAACTATTTGTGACTACTGTATTATTTATTTGTATTATTTTCCCCTTGAAAAGCCTGGCAGCGGGGAGGTATGCTTAAAACAGAGGTGTTTTTGAAGATTTCATTGCAGCTGATTACTCACCTGAACAGAAAAGCTGGCTTCACATAGATGAAGTGCCTTGTCCATTCTGCTGTAGTCAGAACACCTCTCTGTTTCTCCTGTGTGAAATTGTGGCTGTACTGTCTTGCTGATGCCGACAAACGGTCATGGATAT
Organism: Podarcis muralis; assembly: GCF_964188315.1. Lineage (NCBI taxonomy): Eukaryota > Metazoa > Chordata > Lepidosauria > Squamata > Lacertidae > Podarcis > Podarcis muralis. The sequence continues at coordinate 99,994,226 of NC_135656.1, forward strand.
GGTCAAGAATATTTTGCTGAGACTGAGCAGCTGTGCAGGTTGGCATGCCTCTGCCAACTATCTGAAGCAATGTAGCAGGAAAGTTGAGTGACAGAGGTCTGGAATTCCCTAAAAATCATTATTGAATTGTAGAATTGGAAGGGACACTGAGGAGCATCTTGTCCAATGCCTGCAATGCAGGGATCGAACCAGCAACCTTGATTTTATCAGCACCATGCTCTAACCAAGTGAGCTACAAAGTGCACACAGTTAAAAAGAAAACCCAACAAGCAAAGATGAAACACATGTGGGTGCACATTAATTAATTTAATTAATGTTAAGGGGGTGTCTCAGAAAAATGAATTCTATTCACATTACTAGAAAGGTTCCTTATGGTATCCCCCACCGCCCCGTTAAATTAAACTGTCATAAAGGAAAGACTTCCCCCCTCCTGAACATTATTAGATTTAATGCGCTCATGTACTTAAGAGAATGTTGTTAAACTTTCCTCTGGCTTAACTTCACCAAAGTCAATAGAGTCACAACGCCAATGGAGCATTTTGCTCAACATAGCTAAGTTTATGACAATTAAAGAGTATTATTTTTGGACGTGAAGACTTCCACGGATTGTAAAATGTCAACAATAATTAGTTATTTAAACAGCCCATAATCTTCTAGAAACCTTTCTCAGCAAAACACAGCATGCAATACACCCTCTGGGTTTGCAAAAAGATGCAGAGATATATGTTTATTAGATGCGATGTATAAATCAAGGATGTATCAGTATTCCTCTAGTCAAGGCTTTTAAAAGCACCAAAAGAATAAAAGAGTAATGGGGGGAAATGGGCTTCAAATGCCAGTTGCTTTGAATTCCCCCATTCTGTGAGCGGTAGGAAGCTGCAGAGTAGCTTTGCAGCAGCACCAGTTTCCTGCGGGATAAGAGACCTTTGAAGACTGCATTGCACATTTAGTAATAAACACAGGATCGCTTTTCTCTACCCGGTCAAAATCAAATAGCCCAAATTGCCTTTTTTTCGACCGTGCTTCACATTTAGGTCGGGCAAAAGAGCCCCACAGTTTCTGGTCACCCTACAGGCCGGAGTGAGTGAGAGCCATTCTAATGATTGCCACCATTAATTCATACCTTCCAACATTTCTCCGATGAATATAGGGACATCTTATTCCATAATAATGATAACTTTTATTATTTATACCCTGCCCATCTGACTGGGTTGCCCCAGCCACTCTAGATGGCTTCCAACATATATAAAAACATAGTAAAATGTTAAAGATTAAAAAAAAACTTCCCTATATAGGGATGTCTTCAGATGTCTTCTAAAGGTTGTATAGTTACTTTTCTCCTTGGCTCAGGGGTCGTAAAACCACATACCATCTGATGAAAGTAGGGATGTCCTGCCATACCCTCGAACAACCATACCCTCAAATCAATCCGGGATGGCTTCTGTAGATCCAGGAATGTCAGTATTCAATTGTTTGAGCCAAATGGTGCCAAAACAAACATGAATGCTGGGGACCTAGATGCTCTACTACTGAGTTATGGCTCCTCTTGTAAACTGTCGTGGGATCGCCAGCAAAAAGGAAAATGTTGATGCAAAGGAGAAAACAAGAATGTGATTGTTTGAATTTTGCATAGGTGTCTTATTCATTCTTCATTGTTGCACATGCAACAAAGGAGAGATCTATGAAGAAACTCATTTTTTTTAAAATGTCAGGTGGACATGCAAATGTCTTTGGCATAAGGATAGGATGTGCAAAAACTGTAGCACTGGTAGCAGAGGCCACTATTTTTGAGGGAAAATAAACCTCAGAGAATTCATGGCTGGGCGGGGAGATGGCAGGCCTCAGGAGCACTGCTCTTGGAATTCAAATGCAAGACCTTTCTCAATTATGCCTTCAATTGCTTGCACAATTCAACTCATGCTGCTTAGCAATATTTTGGAGAAACAGGGTGTTACAGTTAACAACACATTAGTAGTGATGGCACCATTTCACCTTAGGATGCCCAGAGGAAAAAGAGGCAGCAGAACATAGAGTAACTGTGCTGGGGGATTGCTCTGAAACACTGCCATCTTGCGAGTATTTAGAGATAATACAGCATAAATCTGCTTTAAAGTTTTGGCAGCAGCTTCATTCCCAGCACTGCTTTAGGAATTCGAAGAAACCGAAAAACCCCCCAGGGTGGTTTTGAAATTAGTGGTTACAGTCAATGCACTTCTGAATAGAATCTAATTATATCCCAAACACAGAGGAAAACCTGATCTATGATCTCAGGAACCTCCATGCAAAATATGGTTACAATATCTTAAAAGAAACATACAAGGGAAACAACTTTCCAAAATATACAGCAATGCTAGTGCTGCTGGATTCATCAGTAGGACAAATATGTTGTAGTGTAGCAGTCCAGGAAAACCTCCTAAAATATTTATCCCAGTTGGAATCCATGTTGGATTAGATTTGTGCTGCTGTTTATTTGTTTTCAAGCATCATTTACACATTACTTGGTTTTTTAAGACTAATCCCAAGCCCCTATATTCTCACTCAACTGCTTTGTTCTGCAGAACCAGAGGCAAACAAGGTGGTCACATACGCAAGTCACACGATAACCTAAAATAAACCTTTTCAAAAATATAACAATATGAAATTAAAATATAAAATTTATATTTAATGACACATCATTTATATCAGGCAATATAACACTTGTATGACAGGAGCAAGACTTCCAGTGAAAAGGAGGCATGACAACATTTTGTCATGACATCAAGTCTATTCTCCTTATATATATTTCATATGTGACAGTGTAAAACAGAGTGTTACTGTGATTGTTTTCATCATCCCTTTCTTCAAGGCTTTTGGTTTGCTCTTGTGACTGTTCTCATCATTTCTTAAAGTACTGTTTTTATTAGCCATCTATTGGAGCATGAGAAATGAAATACAGTCGTACTTTGGTTCTCGAACGCCTTGCGACTCGAACGTTTTGGCTCCCGAACACCACAAACCAGGAAGTGAGTGTTCCAGTTTGCAAACATTCTTTGGAACCTGAATGTCCAACGTGGCTTCTGATTGAGTGCAGGAAGCTCCTGCAGCCAATCGGAAGCCACACCTTGGTCAAATGGACTTCTGGAATGGATTCTGTTTGAGAACCAAGGTAATGCTGTATAATAAAACCTTATGGGATCAAATTCTGGTGAATTTCGCTGGATACACAAAGGACTTCCATGTGTGCCTTGGAGCGCTTCCAGACGATCTATTTATTGAGCATTCATCCGGATTTGTTTGCAGGGAGAGATTTGACAACGTTGCCTATTTAATGAGGATTCATTCTGGCTTTCTTCATGAGGTTAGATGGCGTTGCGTCAAAGCAAGTGCTATCCCACACTTTTCTAGAGCATGTCCCCATCCTTTTATCTCAAGAAGCCTGATCTTTTGGGAAAGTTTGTTGTGCAAGAACTCTTCATCAACTGTACCTGTGCAACCGGCATTTGCTGGCGTGCAACTGAGTCCAACCCCATAACAGCAACAGCCTGGACGCACCTTTGGTTGTTGCTCTCAGATGTATGGATAAAAGTGTGAACTTTTGAGGCTGAGTTGGGACAGTTCATGCCTCATTCATGGAAATACTTTGTGTGTGGTTTCTCTCCTTCTCTCTACCTCCCCACAACCGTGCAGCTGGATTGCATCTCCAATAAAAAAGTGACGAAATGTTGTCCTGTAATGTTCCGTACTGATGCATATCTTTAGGCTCTCCATCAACTGCAGGCCAGCTTGGAGCAGCGCATTAACCTTCTTGCTTTGATAGCTGCGGTTGTTCTCTGAGCGGTATTCAGATAGCCAGCGTTCACCGCCAAACAGGAAAGTAGATTATTGAGAGCAAGCTCAGTAATGAAGATACATTTAATAAGCAACTCCTGCAAACATTTTCCGGTACCAATTAGGGAGAGGGAGTGAAATGAAATGCGGTCGGAAAATTACTGTGAGCTGTGCACTAATGAAGTGACAGAACAGAATGCAGAGGGAACCTTAGAGGAGATGAATACATGGTAACAAGGCAGGGAATGATGTGGACCTGCTGACACTGTTCCACTGCCTGCCAAATTGGATTTTGAACATGTGAATTACCTAGACCACTTTCCCCCCTTCGCCGTCAGTCCAAGAAGAACCAAGAAAAGTGCATAGCCGTACGAAGCTGCCTTGTAGTGAATCAGACCATTGGCCCATTTAATTCTTAAGTCAGTTCCAGGCTTATTCAGTCATTCTCCTTCCACCACCAGAGTGCACAAGGAGGAAGGAGGAGGAGGAGTCCATTGGCCTTCAGCTGTCCCACCCCCAAACAAACTTGGTAAAGCCATCAGGGACTCTTTCCTACTGACTAAGCTGCTGGCTCGTTTCCTGAACTTGTTTCATGTGCACACATTCTAGGAGTCTTGTGAATTTTGATCTTGAGACCGTGGTAATAGCGCATCTTAGCAAATTTACCCAGTAACATGCACTCACACAGGTCTTCAAATGCGGATGTTCTCCGTTTCCTGTGATGTGAGATTGAGTGTTAAAGCATTATGAGAATTATATGCTCTGTGAGGGCAACAGGGGTCTCTTAACAGTCCAGGCACCCTTAACAAACTACGACTCCCAGAATTCCTTGGGGGAAGCCATGGCTGTAGTAGTATCATAGTGCTTTAATGTGGCCCATGTGTTTATGAGCAGGACAGTTAAGGGAAAGGGCTGTAGTTCTGTGATAGAACCCTCTGCCTTGCCTCCAGAAGGTCCCAGGTTCAATCCCTGACATTTCCAGGTAGGACTGTGAGAGATTTCCCCTCTGAAACCCCGGAAAAATCATTGCTAGTCACTGCCAGTAGTGAGCTAGAGTCTAGACAGACCAGTGGGTCTGACTCTGTATAAAGCTCATTTATAACGATGGTAATTTAAAAGCAATTCCAGACAATGTATTTGTCTCATATGGTTTTAATTATATATGAACATGAATGAATCTGACACCTATTATTTAATGTGAGATTCTTGCTGGCAGAAATTAGGTAGCAAGCTGTGACTGCAAATAATAAGCCTGTAGCAAAGCAAGCTTGAAAACAAACAAGGTAAGCAACAGAGTCCTTCGGTTCCGTAAGAAAATAGATTAAACATGGGCATGGTCTCCCCGCGACCTTTTTAATCACATTTGTCAGTGATTTACGGTTTATCCGGAGCAAGTCCCTAAATCCTGAATTCAGCAGCACCTATGAGCTCTGAAACAGCACCATCTGGTGACTTCATGTAAGATTACAATGCAGTGAAACAAATGACCAGCAAATTTGAAGTTGTTGAGAGGATCAAATGGGAAGGAGGGAGATAACCACATGCTGAACATGGGATGGAAGTGGGATTTAAAATTAAAATAACCAATCTGGCTTTTTAAACAGTGTCTTTCTCGCTATGTTATGTATTTTTGTGTTTTATATTGTAAAAACCGCCCTGAGATCCTTAGATGAAGGGCGATACAGAAATATAATATAAATAACTAGATAGATAGCTTAGCCTCTCCTTAGGAGGGAAAAATGTGGGATTTTAATAATAATAATAAGAAGAAGAAGCAGCCTGTCCTCTCATGGTGATGGGGGCGGCGGAAAATAGGTCAGATTTCAAAATAAATAAAAAATAAGCCACTCATTGAGAGGGGGGGGTGGAGTTGGGATTTCAAATAAGATAAATTAAATAAATAGAAATGAGCTTGCACGCTCATTGGGAGGAGGGAAAAGTTGGGATTTCAAATAAGATAAATAAAATTAAATGGAAATAAACAGAAATGAGCTCGCCCGCTCATTCGAGGGGAAGAAAGCTGGGATTTCAAAGCAAACCGAGACGCCCACAGGAGGAGCCTGCAGGGGCGTGACGGACTCCTCTGGCCAGACCGAGGCCGCCCCTCTCGCCCCGCACATGGCGGGCTCCGCGCCGCGAAGGCGGGACCCGGAAGTGCTCCTTCGGCGGCGGAAGAAGATGCTTCCTCTGCCGGCTGCTTCCGGTTCCGGGTGACGGGCTGAGTCACTCCGCCGCTGCCTCCCTTTCTCGCTCGCCCGCCGGCCGACCGAGCTCCTGTCCTCGCTCAGCTGCCGGGTCCGTCCCCCCCGCTCCGCCCGCCGCCGAGATGCCTCTGGAGAACCTGGAGGAGGAGGGCCTCCCCAAGAACCCCGACCTCCGCATCGCCCAGCTGCGCTTCCTCCTCAGCCTCCAGCCCAAGCGCCCCGACCCGGCCGTGCGCCAGGAGCTCATGGCCGCCATCCGCGAACACGGTGAGTGAGGAGTCAGGCGTCTGTTACCCCGCCTTTTCCCTGACTGGGGCTCAAGGCGGCTCGCAGATCTGGGAAAAAAGGGCAGCTTCAAAACATGCGGGGGGGGGGGATTTACAACATTTAAAACTTTAAACTTTAAATGTCGTCCTGGGACTGATTGGGGTAGAAATTCCCTAAACGGCATAGGAATTTATTCATGTATATAACTACCGCGGCCAGAATGTCATTTGCCCCAAGAATGGAAAGAAAAGAAAGATTGGGTACAAAAGCTCACGGACTCTGCAGAAATGGCGAGCGGAACTTACTGGGAAAATAAGAAATCGAGAGAAGAAGCTTTTAAAAAATAAATTAATAAAAGAATGTAAATGATTTGTTGGATATGTACCAGTAAATTGTAAACAGATAAGGACCTTGGCAGGATCATTGTAATAACCTGCAGTTTCGCAAGAGTCAATAAATAAAGTAGATGAATGAAATAGTAAGTTGATTTAGAATATGCAGCAAATGATAAATATAAATTTAAGGAACCGCAGAAAGAGGAGGAAGGAAGTCTGGTTCTGAAATGTTAAAATGGCTGTAAAACTATTGAAATGTGTTTAACTGAGAATCACTTGTTGTTGTCATTTATAGTATGTACATCTTCAGGGAGTGTTTCACAATCTCTTTAGCCGTACTGGGGACTGTGAATAAAATATTCCAGTAGCATTTAGGTTCCACTATGACCTCCATTGTGTAAGATCACATCATTTCAGAGATCTTGTGTTTGGAAGATAGCAGCTCCTTTAGGTAAGGGGTGGGCACTTCTAGTAGATCTCTGGGTGATGTGCAGTACACCTGTAAAGGTTTCTGACTCCCATTTGTTGAACAATGGCAACAGCAGAATGACACGCTCTCCAATATCCTGGAGGTGCTCTGGTACTCAAAGCAAATCTTGGGATCAGTAGACTTTGATAATGTATGTCTTTAGAATCTGTCTCTCTCTGGTTAATTTGGGGGTTCTAGTAAAAAAATAAACCTAGATTCTGCAATCCTGAAATCTCCCCACTGCTGCGCTAGGTCAGGCAAATAGGTAGCTGTTGCAATTGTATGGATTTTCTTTCAAATCTGGATTCAAAATGAGTAAATTTTTTGGCATGTGCCTTTACTTTACCTAGTTCTGCTGGATCTCTCAGTGGCTTTTGATACCATCGATCATGACATCCTTCTGGACTGTCTAGAGGAGCTGGGGGCTCTGTTATACAGTGGTTCTGCTCCTTTCTCCTGGGCCATGTCCAGAAAGTGGTGTTGGGGGATGAGTGTTCAGACCCCTGGGCTCTCACTTGTGGGGTGCCTCAGGGTTCCGTCTTCTCCCCCACACTTTTTAATATCTATATGAAGCTGCTGGGAGAGATCGGGGGTTTGGGTTGGGTGTTCATCAGTATGCAGATGATACCCAGCTCTACCTCTTTTTCAAATCAGAACCAGTGACGGTCCTGTGTGAGTGCCTGGAGGCGGTTAGAGGAGGGACGATGGCTAACAGATTGAGGTTGAATCCTGAAAAGACAGAAGTACTGTTTTTGGGGAACAGGGGGCAGACAGGTGTGGGGGACTCTCTGGTCCTGAATGGGGCAACTGTGTCCCTGAAGGAGCAGGTGCACAGCCTGGGGGTCATTTGGGACTCACAGCTGTCCATGGAGGCACAGGTCAATTCAGTTTCCGGGGCAGCTGTCTACCAGCTCCATATGGTATGCAGGCTGAGACCCTACCTGCACGCAGACTGTCTCACCAGAGTGGTGCATGCTCTAGTTATCTCCCACTTGGACTACTGCAATGCGCTCTACGTGGGGCTACCTTTGAAGGTGACCCGGAAACTGCAACTAATCCAGCATGCAGCAGCTAGATTGGTGACTAGGAGTGGCTGCCGAGACCATATAACTGGTCTTGAAAAACCTACATTGGCTCCCAGTACGTTTCTGAGCACAATTCACAGTGTTGGTGCTACCTTTAAAGCCCTAAACTGCCTCGGCCCAGTATACCTGAAGGAGCGTCTCCATCCCGATCATTCAGCCTGGACACTGAGGTCCAGTGCCAAGGGCATTCTGGTGGTTCCCTCGTTGTGAGAAGGGAGGTTACAGGGAACCAGGCAGAGGGCCTTCTCAGTTGCTGTGCCCGCCCTGTGAAACACCCTCCCATCAGATGTCAAGGAAATAACTATCCGACTTTTAGAAGACATCTGAAGGCAGCCCTGTTTAGGAAAGCTTTTAATGTTGAAGTTTTATTCTGTTTTTAATGTTCTGTTGAAAGCCGCCCAGACTGGCTGGGAAAACCCATCCAGATGGGTGGGGTAGAAATAATAATAATTAAAAAAACAACATCAACAACAATAATAATCAAGCACAAGTTATGAAGAAGTGGCCTAATCAGCTCAATGTGGTACTCTTGGATGGATCCAGAGATAGTGGATTTCAGGGAGCTGTTTAAGATTTCAGTGTAGGAGTGTGCCATTATTGAATGCACTCTCACTTTTAAAAAGCATACACTATGATTTTCCTGGTTTTATCCTCGCAAAAACGCCACGAGGCAGGTTGGGCTGAGAATGAGTGTGAGCTGGTCCAAGGTTGCATTTTTTGCCTGAGTGAGGATTTGAATTTAGGCCTCCCCAGTCTCAGGCCAAACACTTCGATTCACTGCCTCATGCTGGTTTTCTGCTTTTGTGAGGGGACGAAGCAATGTTAATTTCTTCTGAACTTTTTGCTGTTGTGATCTAAGATATGATTTTGGCAGGGCTAATTGTTCAAATGGTTATGTTGTCGTCCACAGACATGGCCCCGTATTATGAATCCCTCTGCAAGTCACTTGATTGGCAGGTAGATACAGATCTCTTGAATAAGATGAAGAAGGCAAATGAGGAGGAGTTGAAACGCCTTGATGAGCAGCTGGAAGATGCAGAGAAGAACTTGGGGGAAAGTGAAATCCGTGATGCCATGATGGCCAAAGCTGAATATCTCTGCCGAATTGGGGACAAGGTATTTATTTTTTTACATAAAATAAAATGTGTGTAAAGCGCTTTCTGGGTATTTGCCTCCACATTCTCAGAACATGGGGTGGGAGGGAGGGGCAGGTGGGCATGCGTTGGCCCTGCCATTCCGATTGACTTTTGTGCATTGAGCAGGGTGATTTGAAGAGGATCTCTTTGTGTGCTTGGTGATCAGGAACCCCGTGTGATCAGAGTTCTCAGTTGTGTGGAGGATTCTGAGCGCATTCAATTGCATGCATGGAGTTCCCCTCAATGTGAGAAGGCCTGAAGTTGTAGCCAGAGAAATACTGGGAGTGGGGTCAGTGAGCACAACCCCACTTCTGCTTCCATGAGTTCTCAGATTGTGGTTTTGCTTCTCCCCAAAAAGCCACAATCACAAACCATCTTTAAGCCTTGGTTTGTCGTTTATTGTGCTTGCACCAGGGGAGGAGAAGTCAGGAAAGTTGCATGAATATGCTGCTCATTTGTGGTAAACCATGGTTAGCCAGAAGCTGTGGCTTATTGTTACATGTCAATGCACTCCTTTATCTCTGTTACAGTGGTACCTCGCAAGACGAATGCCTCGCAAGACAAAAAAAACTCGCTAGACGAAAGGGATTTTTGTTTTTTGAGCTGCTTCGCAAGACGATTTTCCCTGTGGGCTTGCTTCGCAAGACGGAAATGTCTTGCAAGTTTGTTTCCTTTTTCTTAACACCGTTAATACAGTTGCGACTTGACTTCGAGGAGCAACTCATAGAACGCAGTGTGGTAGCCTTTTTTGAGGTTTTTAAAGACTTTGGTGATTTTTGAAGCTTTTCCAAAACTTTCCCGACACCGTGCTTCACAAGACGAAAAAAATCGCAAGACGACAAAACTCGCGGAACGAATTAATTTCGTCTTGCGAGGCACCACTGTATTTGTTAGCTGAAAGGTTCATGCTCCTCATACATACCTGCTTTCCTTCAATCAGTGGGGGAACATAGTGCAGAACCTCGGATGGGGCAGGGGGTACGTGTTAGCAAATTAGAGATCTGTTCTCCAGAGCGTCAAATCTGCGGCATCTAACTTAAGCAAATGCTGTCTTGTCAGGAAGCTGCTCTGACTGCCTTTCGGAAGACATATGACAAAACTGTGGCTCTAGGACATCGGCTGGATATTGTGTTCTATCTCCTCCGAATTGGCCTGTTTTATATGGACAATGACCTCATCACCCGGAACACTGAAAAAGCAAAAAGGTACCATTTCTGTTGTTGCTGCTGCTACCTTGATGTGCAAAGCATTAGTCTCTTGCTTAACAGTAATACAGGTTCTGAAGATATAGTCTGGTTGCTAGGGAATGGCTTCTTTATGTAGCAGGGAGTGTATACTTTAGATGAAGTGTGGCATGAAATTCAGAATTTTCAGAAACATGATGATCCTTAAAAGGATTGGATACTTCATTTCATATATTTTTAAACAGCATGTTGGGGAAAATCGAAATACACAATACTTATTGAACAAAAAAACATTTTAGGAACCTGAAAGGTGTTAAAGATACCAGAAGAATACACTTTTATGAAAATTAAAAGTGCCAGTAGCTTTTATTCAGTCAGTGCTGACAAACACAATCATCTTACATAGGATGCATAGTCATATGCCCACTTATCTGGGAGTTAGCCTCATTTATCTTAGTTGGACTTGGGTTCTAAGGAACCACGCCTAGGATTGGGATATGAGTGTCTTAGAAGGTAGTAGGCAAAATTAGTTATCCTTAACTTAGAATTAGGGACGCGGGTGGCGCTGTGGGTAAAAGCCTCAGTGCCCAGGGCTTGCCGATCGAAAGGTTGGCGGTTCGAATCCCCGCGGCGGGGTGCGCTCCCGTTGCTCGGTCCCAGCGCCTGCCAACCTAGCAGTTCGAAAGCACCCCCGGGTGCAAGTAGATAAATAGGGACCGCTTACTGGCGGGAAGGTAAACGGCGTTTCCGTGTGCTGCGCTGGCTCGCCAGATGCAGCTTGTCACGCTGGCCACGTGACCCGGAAGTGTCTTCGGACAGCGCTGGCCCCCAGCCTCTTGAGTGAGATGGGCGCACAACCCTAGAGTCTGTCAAGACTGGCCCGTACGGGCAGGGGTACCTTTACCTTTTTTTTAACTTAGAATTACTACTTCATTTATATCCCACAGGATCATTGTCTAAAAGAGTCATAGATCAAGCCATACATCGGAGTAGTTGATAAGAGCTGCAGCTGAAAGCACACCGCTTTGTCAAAGGTTGCAGTGTAGTCTCAAAGCAAAACCATCCCATAGCTTTTGTTTGAACTATTGTAATAAAGCTAGTTAAGCAAATGGATGAAAATGCTTGTGCATGGCTAAGGATGCTGGGGAAATAACACACATACCTGTTTTCTTTTAAAAGCCTAATAGAGGAAGGAGGAGATTGGGACCGTCGGAACCGCCTTAAGGTCTACCAGGGTCTTTACTGCGTGGCCATTCGAGACTTCAAGCAGGCAGCTGAGCTTTTCCTGGATACAGTTTCAACATTTACGTCTTATGAACTTATGGATTACAAAACCTTTGTAACATACACAGTCTATGTCAGCATGATTGCATTAGACAGGCCTGACCTTAGAGAGAAGGTACGCCAAGCAGCTACTTCCACAGAGAACCTTCAGAGTGTGCTTTGTGTTCCTTATTCCTTTCATGTCTGATTTTTGCTGGCTTTGTCTGATTTCTTTTAGGTTATCAAAGGGGCAGAGATTCTGGAGGTTTTGCACAGTTTACCCAAAGTCCGGCAATATCTTTTTTCACTCTATGAATGTCGGTATTCAGTTTTCTTCCAGTCGCTGGGTAAGGAAGTGTTTCTGCTTTTTTGCTCTGTGGGGGGTTACTGGGCTGTTAGGTGGGCAGCACACAGCTTGTGGGTTACATGTGCAGCCAGCCCACCCAGACTTGCCCCCCCCCCCAACTCCTAGGATTAGACAGAAACAAAAAGCACACATCCACTTCCCTGTACCCACCAAGACTTGCCCTCCCCATCTCCTAGGGTTAGCAGTCTCAAACCTTTTGGCCCATCCTCAATCAAAGGAGGGGCAAGAATTAAGCTGAGATTTCCAAGAGGTAAGTAAAGCTGATCCAAAGCTGGTTCTGGATGTAACTGCTTCAGCAGGCTGAACAAATGAGAAGGAAGGTGGAATGTGTTTCATGAGCGCAGAAGTAAAATGCCCACAAATAACATAAGATTTGGTCCTCGCCACTCAAGTTTAAATACACTATGTTTCCCATGTTGTCTCCTGGATGAGAGAAGCTAGGTTTATTCAGTCTTTCTTAAGGGGCTGGCCACACAGGAACGCAGGTGCTGATGTTAGCAGATACACAGGTCTCCCCAGATAGGCTTAACCTGCCCTCGCTTGTTTGCATCAGGCGTAGCCAGCGTGATGTCCTTCAGATTATGTTGAACTCCATCTTCCATCATCCTTGCCCATTGGCTATGCTGTCTGGGGCTGATGGGAGACTTTATAGTGTCCACCAATATTCAGTGGCACATGGTTCATGCTGTTAAACTACCTTCCGGGGAGAAACAAAACTTTTGTGAAACACAGACCTCATTTTGTGTTCTTATGTTTCCCTTTCAGCCACCGTAGAGCAAGAGATGAAGAAAGATTGGCTGTTTGCGCCCCACTATCGCTATTACGTTCGGGAAATGAGAATCCATGCCTACAGCCAGCTCCTAGAATCCTACAGGTCGCTTACACTAGGTTACATGGCAGATGCTTTTGGAGTCTGTGTAGAGTTCATAGATCAGTAAGTATATATCTCTCTATATATTTTAAATGCATTTCTACAGTTTATAGTGATTCCTGTCTAGATAAGGGGTTAGGTCATTTGATGATATCTTTGTTTTTTTAAAAAAAACCGTGAGGAAGAACCATTGATTGCAAGACTTGCAGAGGTTGGGTAAGGCAAGAATCACAGATTTGTAGAGTTGGAAGGGACCCCGAGGGTCATGGAGTCAAACCCCCGCATGTCATCTGAGCAGAGGAGCCTTGGGGTGCTTGTGGCAGCTGCACTCTGTACAGACTCCACCCTTCAGTTTTGGAACAGGAAGACTGGAACTCTTCCTGAGGCTTTTATAACCCAGGATCTACTATACAGTAATATGCTAGATGGGTGTGTGTATGCCTGTGAATATGGCAGTGCTGCAGCTGGTGCAGGGTGGTTTGGTGCGCCTCCTGCTGATGGAGGGAGGCAAGAGCTTGTACAGCTAATGCTCAGCAGCTACACACTTGCTTCTTCTGGGCCCAGTTGAAGATGCTGGTGCTGTATTTGAAGCCCTTTATGGGCTGGGAGCATCACTCCCTGCGGTTATCAAATCCGGGCCTGCTGTGCATCCTTGATGTGCTATAAAAACTTGCTAGGAAGGCTCCGTAGATTAAAGGAATACTGCTGCAGCATCTTATTTGATTATGCCATTGCATACTGCACCAGAAATGCTAGCCCACGTGTTACACAGGTGTAAGCTGCAAGAGCAGAAACGTCTGTGAGTTGCACTGCAGCAGCCACTAAGCAGTCCTAGCCCCATTGTGGTTTGCTAATTGCAGTTCTTTAGTTTGATAGCTGTAAACAGAGCAGAATTATGCTGGTCGAAGCACTTTCCAACATCTTTCAAGAAGTGATTGCTTGCATCAAGCTAGCATGGCTGTAGGCCACAATGTTAGGCTTGTACCTGCCAGCCCTGAGGCAAGGCCCCAAACTGGACCAAAAAATGCCAGTCTTGCATCATCCACCATGAAATTTCAGGTGCTTTGCAACAGATACAGATGGTGGTGTCCTAAGCGCGCGCTCTCTCTCTCTCTCTCTCTCTCTCTCTCTCTCTCTCTCTCTCTCTCTCTCCAGGGAATTGTCAAGATTTATTGCTGCTGGGCGACTACATTGCAAAATAGACAAAGTCAACGAAATAGTAGAAACTAACAGGTACAGTATGTTGGACACCACACCCACTAACACCAAAAAACTAGTAGTGACATCATGCTTAACATTAAGGACTTTGCAGCCTTTTAATTGCTGCCCAACCAAACGCATTGCATACGTTTTACAGATGGAGAGGTAGTAGCTTGCCCAAAGCCAGGTGAGATAAGCTCTGCTCACCCAACTCAAAATACTCTTTCTACTGGAACAATATCTTTATTAGAGATAGAACCGTGTGTTTCCAAACTTTCTGCCTTCTCTCATCAGCTCATCTGCCATGGAAGATACCAGGGTAGGTGACACGATTCACTCTCAGCAAATGGGGTGGGGCAGTACTGGCCAGGCTTGTTGCCCAGCTGAGCTAAATATTACTGAAGACACACCCATGCTCTCCTGCACCTGTGTGTTCCAGGGAAGGATTAGTAGTGATGAACAAGCTGCCTTTCAGGAAACTTTGCCTGCCATTACTGCTTTGCTCATAATGAGCTTCCTGTTCAGTATTTTGAGGAACTCTTTAAACAGTTTTTGGGAGCTGTTTGATAAGTCATTCCTAGTGAACCACCTGACTAAATTCTCTCTCTGTCTCTTTAGGCCCGACAGCAAGAACTGGCAGTATCAAGAAACCATTAAAAAAGGAGACTTGCTGCTAAACAGAGTGCAGAAGCTTTCTAGAGTAATCAATATGTAACTTTTAAAAAAGCAAAAGGGGGAGTGCGTAATTGAGACTGAAGCATTTTGGAAGTCATCGCTGTATGGTATTACTTCTGCTATTGCTGAGGAAATTGGAACCGTGGTATAGTTAAGGGTTGTTTTTTTTATAGGCTACTTCCATACGCTAACAAAACTGTATAAATGTTCTGTTTGTGTTTTCAGATCAATTTCATTTATTAAATGTATAATACAGTTGATTTTCCTGTTCCTTGAGTGGGCTTAATTTGGTTAATGAAATTGGTTTATTTTAAAGCAGCAGAGATGCTGCTTGAGATGGCCTGAGTGGGGCCACTTGCGTTCCTGCTGCCCAAGTGATCAATGACCAGTTGAGCTGAACCAGGAGCATGGTGGGAGGTTTAAAGCTTCCCCCCTCGCCATTCTTGTAGCAGACAGTATACATCTTCCTGGGGTGTGGCTGAGATTAACCAAGAACCAGGTGAGGGTTGCCCACTTGTAATTCAAAGCTAGAGTTTGTCCCAAAACTGGTGGCCTGTTCCCTGTGGGAGAGCATATATTAAGTTAATTAACATTCTCCCCCCTTCCTCTTTTGACCAATAAATCTATCCAACACAGCTGGCCAGCTCCCCCCACACAGGTAAATGTGCTGCTTAGATAAATTGCTGCCATGCAAAATTATGTGATGCTAAGCTTCTGTGTGAGATTTTAGTGTCTGCTTGGATAGGGAGAGTTGGGTTGGGGGCTGCAGCAGCAACCTATTGAGAGATGAAATGGGATCATAAATATTGGATTGCTCAAGCAGGGGAACAGAAAGCAATTAGAGCATCATTAGGCCTCTGAAGATAAGAGACAATATTGAAAAGCAGGCTTCTAGAAGGTACATTAACGGCCTTGATGAGGTGTGGAGAAACTACTCAGTTAAACAGTACATCTAACATGAGGCATCCAAGGAATGTTGGCTGACACAATCCACACTTCGCAACCTGCTGTGCAAGTAAACAACAGCTTCCTTCTAACCATAGTTTCCTTTATCTTGGAGGCAAAGAAACCTGAGCAGGTCTTCTAGAACTGAGAATGAGCTTAGCATTTATGATTAACCCTTAAACAAAACCTACCTTGTAATAACTGAAAAAACCTCTACATTTCACTGCTGTCCTTTAAATGACAAGGGTGAATGTTTCTAATAATCAAGCATTTTGTCACTATAAGCTCTACACAGTATGTTGTGTACGGTCTACAGCAGGTGTGTGGAGCCCAACCTATGGCCAAATCTGAGGCTGCCATGTTTACTCCTTCAACCCATGAGGCTGTTTGGGGAAGCCATGTCTGCCCACCCTACACCTGACATCATATAGGCAAAGACAGGGTTTGACAAAAGCCACTTTGTGCAGCTCCCAAGGTACACAGCAAGCAGCTGTAGACAATTAGAACGCCTCAAAGAATAGTCAGCGCACTCCTGTGATATTTGTTCAGGCAACCATGTAGAGGACATTTTCCTTAAACGTTCATGAATGAAGAACAAACATCAAATCTCTGTGAGACTTTCTCAAGATGCTGCCCCAGCATAAGAAATGGCAGCTATAGATTAGGGCTTCTGCAGCTTAGTTTGTTCCATTTCACTTGTCAACCCGTAGCTTTTATCAAATCCTTCAGTATAGAGCAGGTATGTGCAACCGGTCGATCACAGGGGTGTTATTGGTTGTTCCTGGTTGATCTTGGGATCCTGATTGATAGCCAGCCAGAGCCGGGGGCGGGCGGGAGCTCAACAACTCTGGTCAATCCTCCCCTTCCACACACCCACTCTCCTCCTGCCTCCAATAACTTGGGAAGACAGGCGAACTAATATCAGTGTACTGGAAGAAGCAAAGATCACCAGTGTTGAAGCAATGATTCTTCAACATCAACTTCGTTGGACTGGTCATGTGCAGATGCCGGATTATCGTCTTCCAAAGCAACTACTCTATTCTTAACTTAAAATGGAAAGCGTAATGCTGGTGGTCAACAAAAGAGGTTTAAAGACTGTCTCAAGGCAAATCTAAAAAAAATGTAGTATAAACACTGACAACTGGGAAACACTGGCTCGTGAGTGCTCCAGTTGGAGAACAGCCTTTACCAAAGGTGTTATGGGTTTTGAAGACTCAAAACTAAAGACACAAAGGAGAAATGTGCTAGGAGGAAGGCATGCTTGGCAAATCCACACTGATCAACTCCCGCCCAGAAATCAATGTCCCCACTGTGGAAGGACGTGTGGATCCAGAATTGGCCTCCACAGTCACGGACTCACTGTTAAAACCGGGAAGACAATCTTACTCGGCTACGAGTGATCGCCAAAGAAGATCACTGCCAGTTTTTTTATCCTGTGAGTAGATCGCAGTCTCTTGCAAGTTGGATGTGCCTGGTATAGAACAATTGCCAGTGGGAGATGGGATCTCTTTTACTTGATGGAAAACTAGAAAATGTGTTGATGCTCCCAATTGCTCTTGACTGCCTCTAAAATGTGGGATGGAAGCAATGAATTGGGCAACCACTTCCCTTGATGGACTTTTGAGGGCAGGCAGTGTCAGTGAGATATTCTCTCTATCTGCATATGCCATAATCTGGTTTAGTGAACCCAGAGAGGGGCGGTAGCATTCACTCACCTTATGCCACGGCCCTGGGTATTCCAAATAATTGTTTAGCCCACTGTTTCAGCACTGATTAATGTAGGAACAGAAACTGGACACACTCAAAGTAAGGGAGACTGGAGAGACTCATAATCTGAACTTGCAGTGTAGGCAAATCACCGTCCATACCAAAGCTGTGTCCCTTTCTTCCTGTTCTTTAAAAAGTTTGCCTCAAAAACAGTAGCAAATGAACACTAAACCAGCTTTGCTGTGCATCTACCTGACATACATGGGTTGGGATTCTTGGCAGGCAGAAGCTAACATGGCCCATCTTTTTCCTTCCGCTACGACTAATTTTTGCTGGTCTTCGTAATGAAGCAGAAACATAATTGTGCATCTCATAAAGACAACCTAATCAATTTTATTGCCTTGTTTCAGTAACATCTTGTTTACACAACAAGCTAATTTCCTGGTCATGAAGCAAAAGCACAACTTTTTTCTTATAAATAGTATAAATTATTTTATTTACAGAAACTTGTTACAAAACAAATAGACTATATATTTATTTTCTTCTTTTAAATATCCAAAGTAATTTTTTTTCTACCCCATGACATTTGTTCATGTACTATACAGCAGCCAACACAAAAAAGTTCAGCTCTGAGCAGATGCTCTTGAATATGTATACAAATTATCAAACTATTCACACATTTTACACAGGAGATTGCTTTTTCCCCCCTTTCTATGGAGCCGGGCTCAACTCCAAAAGCAAGAAGCTTCCGCAGCCTACATTCTTATTGACATTATGTAGTGCTCATTAAAAAATAACAATAATCACCTTTCATAAAAAGTAGGATATTTTGCACAAAAGCATTTAAAATAAACGACCTTCTGCTTGAGGAAAGCAGAACAATCTTTTCAAGCCCAATCCCCTTCACCGTACAATTCCCCCCTTTCCCAAAAAGACAAAACAGAAACAAACATCCTTGGCAATAACAACTCTTGCCGGAAGACGACTTACCGGAAGATGATAGGTTGAAACCACACTATGTGAACCGCTCTCACTCAAACCTCACTGGAACGAAGAGGGAGTTACGCATTTGCTAAATCCCATTCATTTCAGTGAGGCTTGTGTAGAGGATAGCCTGGCGGCGGCTTGTGTTGGTAGTTTGTAAAATTGCTTTGAGAGGTAACTTTCCCCCCCAATAATACAAAATAATGTCAACATTCTGTTGTTGTTTCGTTTCGTTTTTAAGTTCTAGCTGATAGCAACAGAAGAAAATATTCAAATTTACTTGTTGAAAAGTATCTCCAGAACCCTTGGCATTATTTATGAACTAGGGAGACTCGCTTCAATCGGATCTTTTGATTTTGTCTTATCCCGCCCCTTCCGCCATCCTCTCTCCCGCATTAATATGTAGTCATATGTAGGTGGGGAAAGCAAGCTCCGATTCTTTTTTCCAACAGAAACATTCAAGTCTTTAAAGGAGAAGCTGTCTAAAAAACAGTCCAAGCTTAAAATCTAGATATATAAATCAGGCACTTTCAGTTTTTCCATTAGTTTTTTAAACCACGTAAAGACTCACATACATGTGCACACATACACAAATGCTAAAAGAAAAAGGAAAAAAAAAGAATTAGAAGCCGTGGGTCATAACTAAAAGGTAGTCTTCTGGGACTCAGGTAACTGTAAGAAATGTTGTGTATACCAGAGCAGGCCAACCATATGCATCTAAATGCCACACAGCCTTCCTGCTTAGAGAAGTGGCGCCTGCGGGCATCAGACTGCAATGCCAGAGCCTTCGTCTGTATCCAGCAATTCCCAAGACATTAAAAGAAAGAGACACAACTCTTCCCCCCTCCCCAAACAAGAGACATCCCTTAAAAACTGCAAAGTAGGCATGTTATCTATTGGATTGGCAGTGAACCACTTCAAATTATAAAAAAAGTATTTGCTTTTCTCTTTTTAATTAATAAATACTAGATGATTTTCAATTGTACCAAAACTGGATATAAGAAAAAAAGACCTGTGCAAAAATACATATTTAAATATGTACAATCAATTAACAAAATATGTCTTCTGAAATAGGGATACTTCAATATTTATAATAGAACAAGAAATTCCAAAATAAAGATACAAAAGTATGGGTTTCATTATTTTCGTATAATTCTTTGTTCATCATTGCAACATTTTTTAATTTTTTTATTTATTTTAGGTTAAGAAAACTGCAGGAGTCATAATGAGAAGCTGGAAAGACTATAAAAATTGTATCTCTTAAATTAATACCAAAATCTTTCTAAGAAACAACCCAGCCACTGCAAATCTTGCAAGATAAATTAAATCTGAAATTTCCTTAATTATTTACAATAAGAATGTTGTCAGACAATAAAAGCTTCAAATACAATCATTCCATTTATTACTAAGCCCCCAAAATGGAATATTGTTTGTATAATATTTAAGCAAGTCTACACTTTGAGGGCAGGCATAAATTAAGACGTCCTCTGGTTCTATTCATGGCAAGTTTTAAAATTATAAGCCATAACAGACAGATACAGGCCACAATTCCATCCTGGAATGTCACTTACATAAGCCCCACTGAATGCATCAGGCAGGCTTTGCGCAAGAGCATGGCTGTGTTTGTGTGAAGCTCCCGTTTCAACATGGCTTGCAGTGGAGACATTCACAGTGGGAATTGGGCCCAGAGCTGCAACTCATATAAATTAAACACAGTGGTTAACTGCTGAACTTTTTACAAAGATCTGCATGTCTTTTAAGGAGCCTAAGACTTGCTTTGATGCTTTCAGAGCAACATAATATTTATAAAACAGACATTTTTGAGTACTTAAAGCCACTAAAGGTTTAACTTATGAAAAATTTGTCAGCCTTCGAAGGTAAATCTATCAAAACCAAATTGCACTTGTGATCAAAAATATCCAACACATGGGAAGGAGTCAGTATCGATTTTCTCTCTGCGGAGCAGATACATTACTTTGGTCGTCTCCTCCCATGCCCCAGGTAAGCCAATTAAGAGGTTTTAACATTTTATAGCATCCTCTCGAAATCTCGAAACTGAAGGGTTGTTCAAGCCCTCCCTTTTAAATATTTGCATAATCATCACCATCCAAAATATTACTCCTTTACTTAAAAAACAAACACATGATCTTTTGTGAATTCAAGGCTTTAGAGTTGTCTGCATAGAGTCTTGTTGCTTCACTGTGTTTTAATAATCGTAGCAAATTGGAAAACCTCAACAGGTTTAAAAAACAAAACCCAAGCAGCTGCTGCTTGTGGCGGTTTCAGAATCCCTGATGTGCAATGCACCACCATGGTCGGGAGAGAGGCTGGGCTGTGTGAATTAGATAGGCTCAGATTGTCTAATCTCAGCAAGATCTGGTGCCCCTTTAAGGCAGAAGTCTACAGGCACACATTCCACCGAGAGCTTCTCCTGCACAAGCCCTGTTGAGGATCGATTCAGACAATCAGCTTTCTTCCTCAATGAGTCCTGCTAACCATTTGGCCACGCATTTTACCAAGGATAGGAGTGGAACAGAGCTAGGTGATCTGATGGGGTACCCAAGGTGCAATGGATTCTGCACTTATCACTTTGAGAAGTGATGAAAACACAGCATGCTGAGAACTGTAGCTTCAGCAGAGTCTGCAATTAGTTGGCACCCTCAGACAATCTAGCCTCACTTGATTATTGCAAGAGCAAATTCTCATTGGGGAGGCCTGTCTGAATCCACAATCCAAAACACACCCCATTGAAATGGATAGAAATTTACTTTCTACGGGCTTGCTGAAGGAAAGCTCTGCCTGTGTTATGACCTATGGTTTGGGGTTTATTTTTATTTTTTTCCTTTCACGTGATAAAATGTGTAGAAATTCCAGGTTGTAGTTGGAGATTCACTAGTGTCACAAACATCCAGATCAAATGATAACATTAAAGCCCTTCTGAGGATATTACTTTAAAACAAAACACTTTTTGCTCATGGGAACGAGGGGAATGACCACTTGGGACTGGATGGCGTTTAAAACACTCCCCCTTTGCTCACAAGATGGCTGTACAAGGGGTGCATTTAACACTGAGCTCAGAATTTGAACTGGCACTTAATGCAGTCATCCAAAAAATCTGAATGTGGACTTTATTGAACGGAATGCTAATTTGGTTATGTGAACAAGGCATCAACTTACTGGAAAAAATCTTTCAAGAAAAATAGCAGTGAGATTTCATTGTTTTAAAGGTTTGCATTTTAGTTTTATAAGGACTATTTTGTGTTCTGTTTTTTAAAAGGTTGGATGGTACAACCAACTTAGATTGGCATTTTCAGTTTCCCCCTACCCACCTACCCAAAACAACAAAGGCTTATGGCATACAGTATAGGTCAAGAAATATATTCTTTGGGAATAGTTTTAGAGGTCATTCGCCATTTTGGATTTGAGAGTTTTGCATCTGGGTTTGGGGGGATATATTTTTTTTAAAAAAAGATCAAAGCAATTTTATTCAAAATCAAGCAGGCACAGCCCTCCTCCATACAATGTCGCTGTGCAACCTTATTTCATTTCAGTGGCAGTTGTACAGGACCCGACGAACGCTCCACTGGAATGAATGAAGAATACTGAGCAGCTGTGCTTGGTAGATGATGCTCATAAAATTGTTCTGTACCATGTGATTTCACTATTTAAATATGCTTCTTCTTTTTAAATTTTTTTCAGTGATGGCCATGAACATTTTTGTGTTTGTTTTTTAGAACTCCTGACAGCTTCTTATCCCAAATTACTTGCAAAAGGCTGGGCAAAATGTAGACCGTTTTTGTTTTCTAAGTTGTGCTATTTTTGCATTCCAATCAAGGAACATTGCTATAAAACACTAAAGCCGTATTCCCTTGTTGAGGGCTTCTTCTTCTTCTTCTTCTGTTTATTGTGCCTAACACATTGTGCCCCCTCCTTCGTGAGGGGTTTTCACTGGACAGTGCCAAAGGGGCAGTTAATTATGCCTATGACACTATCAGAAGAAAAGAAAAAAACAAGTCCACAGTAATGTTCTTTCCCAAACATTGCTTTGCCCAACCAACCTAGATCAAATAGTGGCAAGGTGATGTACTCCTGTAAGTGAAATCTCACAGGGCTTTTGTAGCAAGCTGTCCAGACCACTGGTAACACTGAGAGGAAACATCCTGTGGCTGAACGGCAATCCAGAGTCCATTTCCAAGCTTCGCTGCTACAGACATGGCTTCAGGGAAACTCCTTGATTGTGTGACAGTCCAGTAGATTTCCACAACTGAGGACTGTGGGAAGCTGGGAGAACTCAAAAGGCATCTTGGAGTCCAGGATTTCCAGATGGAGATTTATTCATTTTTCCCCGCTTGTAGTGAAAATAATCCAGTTCTTTTCTTACCATGGCATTGTCTGTGTCAACTGTTAGGGACGAGCCTTTGGCTTTTGCACAAATGAAAAGAGGAAAAACAGATAAATAAATATTAAATATTTTAAGTGATAAAGCTATGCCCAATTATATCATCGGGGATCCCCAAAACATGCTTTGGCAAAATTCAGTGGCACAGGTTAACAACCAAACATCTACTTTCTTGGGGTGGGGAAAAGCTATATGCATTTTATTGCTATATCATCAGATTTGTTAGGCATATTTCTGTATAGGGTTCTTTGTCACAGCAACAGCAAAAACTAACCTACTTGACCCCTCCCTTTCTTATGCGTCAAAGGAAAACCTTTTTTTATTATTACACAGTATATGAGCAAAGTTCAATCAAGGCTGAAAATTATGAAGTGGCTCCTAAAATTTCAGTAAGGTTACTGATTAAAAAAACATGAATTTCTGTTTTATTGCCCAGTCCCATATCCTCCCTTTAGTTCACTGTGGTATAATATTGTCAATTCCAATCAGCAACTTGTTCATTTGCAACAAGGCACCTGCCCCCGGTTGCTGAGATGACCAGTAATTATCAAATAAATAAGTATGGAACCGATTATGCCCTGTTTCTTGGTGGGTGCAGCAGATTAAAAAACACACAAAACTATTAGTTGATCCACTCATGGTATTTAAGCTACAAGCTGGCAATCTGGCGAAAGGCAAACAGACTTGAATCCCACTGGCACAAAGCTATCTGTTTGAGTTGTTTTCAAGGGCACAAACTAAGCTCTTCCAACTTGCAAGCAGCCCCATGGGGTACCCGTTTCTGGCTATGTGAAGGAATGGACTGGATGAGAGCCAACAAACGGAAGCTCAAGCCAGAGAAGACTGGGGCACTGTCAGTGGGTGGTTCCCTAGACTGGATGGGTGGGAGGTCGCCTGCTCTTGATGGCGTTATATTCCCTCGATAAAGGAGTGGGCACACAGCTTGGGAATACTTCAAGATCCTTTGCTGTTGCTTCAGACTCAGGTGGCCTCAGTGGTGCGGAGTGCCTTCCCTCAGCTTCGGCTGGTGGCCCTAGTCGAACTTCCATTGTCTCTGCTCTGATAACAGTTAGGTTAGGTTACTGCAACGCATTATACATACGGCTGCCTCTGCTAGGGCAGAATTCAGTGGCCAGGCTGCTCACCAGGGCAAAATGGTTTGAGCATATTACATCAATCCTGGCCCGACTGCACTGACTGGCTGCCGATTAGTTTCCAGGACCAATACAAAGTGCTGGTTCTGACTTATAAAGCCTTAAATGGTTGAAGAACGCAATACATCAAGGACCACCTCTCCCTGTATGAATTGACCGGGACCCTGCAATCATCTGTTGCCTTTCTTTGTGTGCCTCTTCCATGAGAGGTCTGGAGGGCAGCAACACAAAAATGGCCCTTTTCTGTGGTGGTTCCCTGCTTGTGGAATGCTCTCCCCATAGAAGCTTGCCTGGTGCCTTTATTACATATCTTTAGGCTCCAGGCAAAAACTTTCCTCTATAACCAGACCTCTGGCTATTCTATGGCCTTTTAAATGTGTTTATGGAAGCAGGGTTCATTGGTTTGTTTTTGCTTTTGCTTTATTATGTATTTTGAGTTCTCATTTTGTATTTTTATTTTGTGTACTGCTCTGGGATCTTTGGATGAAATGTGATATACAAATTTAATAAATAATAATAATAATATCCTCAAACATGAAGGAGTCTCTGGTTTCCCATAGCTGAAAACAGGAAAGCCCTCCAGGATATATAGGTGAGTCCAGTTGGATCGTGCTATTTCCCCCAACAAGGAATCTGTGCCATGTCTTAAAAATTCAACAAGTCCCAAAAGATGAAAGGGAATTATGCTTCTAAGAAGCAACAGCATCCATGGGGAGTTAATAATAATAATAAACCATTTTGCAAAGCAAAGCATACACACACCCAAGATATCCAGCGCCAACATCTCTGACAAGAAAAAAATCATCTCCAGTAGGCAAGTAACTGTCCGGAATGGGAATTTGTCAAAGTAACTTGTCTGGATATCAATATGGCCCAAGTAAGATTTCATACCTGATGAAGGATAGAATTGTTCATCAGTCCTTGTGTCCCTGGGATTGCACCAGTGTGTTTCGTGTGAATGTTGTTCACTGGCGGCAATTTGGCAACCTTGTTTGCTTTGCTGCTGCTGTTTATGCTGCTTGAACCAGGCGAGCACTTTCTTTTCTTTCCTATGAATTTGTCTAGGGAAGGATGTGAATGTGAAAACCCGCCGTGCGAGTTGACCGTCAGCTCGCTGGACTGGTGAATGAACGGCCCCAATGACAGGGTGGAATCGCCACTGTTCACCATCACACTCATTCTTTTTATAGATTCTGCAGGGCTCCCAGTCGGAGGGCCCCTCCCTGATTGGTCATGTTTGAGGCTAACCGAGTTAGCTTTACCAGTCATACAGTTGAGGCTGTGGGACGAAGACATCCCAGGCGAGTGATAAGAAGCCCCAGAGTTTCCAGAGTTCACCACACAGTTCTTCCTAAAGGACTCTGTGGAATGAGAAGAAGGTGCTGGCAGCGCAGAACTGTTCTTACGCTTCTTTCCTGAGCTGCCACCGCTGCTGTTGCTACTGGTACTGTTGCAGTTGGCACTGCTAGCAGAAGATTCCTTAGGCTTGAAAGACTTGCTGGATTTCAATTTCTGAGGTTTGCTGGACAGAGGCGACGGTACCGAGGAAAGCACTGGAGGCGTGGAAGGGGATGTAGACACTTGTCTTGATTGCATACTGCAGGCAGGTTCTGCTGCACCAAAACTTGCAGGGTTGGCATTGAGCGTAGTCCCGTGGGATGGTACCGATTTCCCACTGAGGGATAAACAGGAAGGAGACACGTGTGCTGGCGAGGGCATAGCTGTGGTGGGCAAGAGGAAACCTGTTGTGCTGGAGCCGAACTGTGACACAGGCGTCGAGCTTGTCCGGTGTGGAGCGCGCAAGGATGTAGTGTTGCTTGTCGCTGGAGGAATTTTCCTAGGCAGCAGGGAAAAGCAGGTTGTTAATGCTCTGTGGGTTAATTCTATTTTGCCCGCTTGAAATAAAAAAAATCTGCTACCTTAACAGAAAGAAGACTGAAAAGGTACAGTGGGCACAGAGTCAATGAATTCTTGCTGGCAACCTAACAGATTAATTTTGAAGGAAGAAAGCAATGTCCAAATCTCTCCTCCTAAGAACCTGGTTAATAGCTCTGCTGGACCAAGCCAATGGCACCTCTAGTCCAGCACTCTGTTCTCACAGTGGCTAACCAGAGGCCCATGGGAAACCTGCAGGAAGGCCTGAGCACAACACTATTCTTCTCTCCTGCGGTTTCCAGCAACTGGTATTCAGAAGTTGTCAAGGAAATCTGGTTTTTCTGCTCTCTTCTGTCCAAAAGGGTTCTCTCGCTCAGACCTCTGGGTTGGCTGCCTGAAACTGGCAAATGATCTCACAATGTATACAAGTGTTACCTCTCTTGTGCTGGGTACTCAAGGCTACGCTGGTAGTTCATTAATTGGGAAGGATGCCTCAGTTGAGGAAATGGATCATTTCCATTAATTTAGAAACACCTAAGACAATGTGTTCATGCTTAATGTTAACACTCCTTAACTGCAAAAGAAAACACGTTTTCCTCCTTCACCCCGTGCGTGCAAAACACCCCACTTCACAATGAGATATATGACAGCCTGTTCTGTTTCTACTCACTTCCACATCTGTGAGTTAAGATGCTTGTCCACCATGACATTAAGTGCACATCGAATATGGTTCCACCGCTTATCAAACACGTAGTAACCTCTTCCAATTTGTCGACTACCAAATGTGCAAAACTGGGGGAGAGGGATAGTTACTTTAGTAAATTTCTCAACCAGATGTTGCATATTAGCAAATATAAAATAAAGCAAGGACAAATAAAACAGTTGCAATAAAACAATACAGAAAGAATTACAAGCATTCATGATTATCTGTGGCTCTCTTACAACTCAGAATTTCCATCTGAAGGAATCCAACAAATATACTATATATCTTATAGAGCAGCCGATTCTGCCCAAAGATCTTATTTCTCTGTGGAATACTGATGCTAAAAGCAGCCTTTCAGCTTCTCTGTCACCAGGCCAGCTTCTTGTGTCTCACAATAATTTAATGCCTACCACAGCAATTGCAACCAACCCGTGTGATTCAGTATTCAGCAGAATTCTGTATCCAGACCCACAGCTACATCTGAATGCTCCTTCCTCTAGAGAACATGAAGTATTGCTGCTTATACACACACATTTAAAACTCCAAGCAAGCGAAATACAAGGAAAATATAAATTGGGAAACGTACAGCAGCTGGTTGAGGATGATGATCTGAATAAAGACAATCCAGTTTTTCAACAGGCTCTTCTTTTTCATCACACTCTCCCTCATCGCTGGATAACCGAGATGCTGGCTCAGCTGCAGGTAAGGGAGCATGTGGAGATTCATGGACTGATGGAGATTCATTTGGGGCATTCCCACTTTGTTGGGCTGGGCAGCCGGGAGGCCTTCATAAAAGAGGAATCACAGTTAAATACCAACGAATGTTTTATAACTTGGCTTAAAAATGTATTAATGCATTTTTATAGAACAAAGGTCTTAGATTTAGAGCACAGGACATATTCCTATATAGGCAAAATGGCACAATAAATTGGCAGACCACAACAGTGTCAAAAGTAAGCAATAAGCACTTCACTAGAGGTTGATGACAAGCAGCCTAAGAAGAACAGGAAACAGAGGGAGATCCATATGTTCTCTCTCTCTTTTCTAACCTTTCTGGTGGTCAAAGGCTTCAAGCACTCTGATGAACTGAGAGTTGGTGTAAATTCAGCCTCCCCCAACCTGGTACCCTTAGATGTTATGGACAACAATTATAGTACCAGTACCAGACAGCATGGATAGTGGCCAGAGATAATGGGGGCAGTAATCCAACAATATCTGGAGGGCAGCAGGCTGGGAAAGGCTGGTGTAGTGGTTTGAGCGGTAGACAAGGACTGAGGAGACCCAAGTTCCCATTTGCGCTTAATCACAAAACTCACTGGATGCCCATGGACCAGTCACTCAGTCTCGTACATTTGACAGGGTTGTTGTGAGGACAACATGGGGGTGGACAGCAATATATACATGTATTGTCTTGAGCCCCTCTGAATAGAAACAAACATCATCTATCTCACATATCCAAGCTGTTAAAATTTGTATTTTAACATGAAATTACAACACATATGCACATGCATGAAGAGTAATAGTTTCTTACAAAAAAATAATAATAATCACACATTGGACCATTGTAGATCCCTGAAAATCCGTTCTAGAGAGTTGGGGAACCCTACAGAACCACACAGAATTGACAGTGTGGGGGGCTGCAGGGGGAAATTGGTGGAAACTCTTCTCTCTCTGTCTTACATTAATGCACCCCTCTGCTGAATTAAAGGTTGCACAGCTCTTTCGACACAGAAAGTACAAGGGGTTCATATGCCAAAAATACAGCTAAAAACAACTATGATAACCAGCCCTAAACTGGGCAATAGCCTTTGGTAACTACAATGCCTTTTGACTTAGAGCGCTTGCTTAACAGTCGTTCTTAGAAATTAAAGCTTACCTTACACAGATTGCCTGGAAAAACCTTCTGCTCACACAATGTGTTGATAGGATTTTTATTTTTAACCAAAGGCAGACTAATCACAGAAATGTTTCTCGGCTTTAGAGAGAGGCATATGGTGACTCCTGGCCTCCAATTCAGAATAATGGAGACTTTGACCAAACCTTTTCAACTATTTGGCATTTACCGCCTTCAGCCGCTGCTCTATTAATGTTCTCATGCTTCTCGACTGTGGAACAGGTCACAGTGATCTGGGCTACCGCCTTACCCTGAAAATATCTAAGTGGTCTGATCATTTATCTTCATTAACTTGTTACCATGCTAAGCTTAATAAGCAGAGCTAATTCAGATCAATCCAGAGTTTGTGAGAGTGCAACATAAAAGCATTCTGCACTGCCTATACTGGTGTCATAGGAATTCTAATGTGAGACTGTGGTATGGGTCAGTGCAGACACTGAGGGCGAAAGGATCTTAAAATGGGAGAGCTGGCGCTACCTGGAGTGGCACAAATGGAGCAGATGGACCAGACAAGCAAGTATTCACCAGACCTAATGCAGAAAGTCACAATTCCTCAAGTTCCCTCACCAAAAGTCACTGGATGATTTTATTTACCTTGGAAGACTGGGGGTGTGAGGTTTGGGTTTAGTAGGTACTAAAGGCTTTGATTCTGTAGGAATAACTCCATGAGAATTTTGGTGCAGCTCCTGGGAAGTTCTTGAAGGTGAGGGATGTGGTTCCCTGAGAGGGGGCATCTGCTGATGATGATCCAAATGGCGGAGTAATTCTTTTTCCCTGGTTTTGCTTTTGTGCTCAGCTAGTAATAAATCAAATCGTTTCCTTCGACCCTGTACAGCTCTCCGTTGAGTTAGGGAATGTGTCTGGAAATTAAAAGGCAACCGATTACTCCAGGTTGAAGAGGTATACCTGTGCAATATATGTAAAACCAAGCCTTGAATATACCAAGGTATTGTTATGTCTGGCATTTCACTAGTGCAGATTTATCCTGTTTGCTTTTAGGAAAACAGAGCACAATACATATGGGGAGGTGGGTAGTGTGGTCATTTATGAAGCATTTTTGGATCAGGAACAGTGGAATGGGGAGAATTGGCAGTGGTGGGGAGACCTGGCCAAGAAGGAACTCCAATCTAATCCACAAAAATGGATAGAGGGAAGAATACTAGGAATACAGAGAGGAAAATGGAAAAGAGCCTATTATATGCATCATATGTCTGGCTGCATAAATATATGAACTGGCATGAAGTGACACAGGCCAAACTTTCAAACAAGACCTGCAAATGCCATGTGCCATACTTGCATCTGGCATTAATAAGATATTAAAAATGAGCATTAAACCCATTAAAACGTCATAATCATGGAGTTTCTTAGCTCATGGTAAATCAAATTCAGTACATATGCTCCTAACCATAGATAGTACAGGAATTAACGCTGGATTTGTGTATCCAAGTTCCGCAGTGTTTGTGATATAATATAGTGGTGTTTCTTGAATTTCATTAATACCCACTTAAACATAGAAATGCCATTTTGTTAAATTACATTAGCTGCTGCTCCCTCTGCTGGAAATATAGGTGCTGTGCATAGCAGTTAAAGGGTTTTGTGTACAAGCCATTCTTCAACATGTTATAGCTATAAATACCCTACCCTACATTTTTAGTACCAGTTCAAACCCAGCCACAGATTCACAGTTGCACATCATCTTTGGTAATAAGGACAGCAAAGAGGTTTGCAGTATTGCCCTAGTAAAGGAGCTGAGGTGACAGTGTGAATGCAATTCAGAGCATATCTGATCTATATTTTTATACTGCATTTGCTTATTTTCTTTAATCATTTCATTTGCATTATTTTAGGATAGTAATTCCAGTATCTGAATTTTCTCATCAGAATTTCCTGTGGCTTTGCCTTGTTTCCCCATGTCAAAATATGAAGTCGTATTTAAGCAGAACTCCCTATTTTGCCAAAACCTATTTGAGTATCTCCCATTTTTTTAAAAAAAAGTGGGTGGGAAGGAGGAACTGGAACCATTTAGCTGCATTGTCTGAAAACACATAAATGAAGATTTAAATTAAACTAGATTTTCTTCCTATTACAGTCTAGCTCTAACCTTCTTACTAGCTTCCATAACAGTTTTCCAAGTTGTTTTCAGGGAGTTGTCTGAATCACCTAAATCATACTTTGACTTCTCTGTCCTGACGTTCAGAAAACTTAGTTCATTAAGAAGGTATCTTACCTTGCATGTCAAAGACCTAGTACAGGGTTTCTTCGTTTCTATGTCAATGACACCACAGTAGATATCAGGATCAAATTCTCTCTCTGTTAAATACAAATAATAATACAAATAATAACAATGCAAACAACAACAACAGCAATTTGTGCTTCATTCAGAAATTGAATTTGTTTATTTCAATGCAGAACTAACCCCAGAGTTGCTTTTGAGTTTAAGATGTGAAAGCAAGTAAAGGTATTGCCATACTTGAATTTTTCTTTACACCTACGCCCCTCTTCTTTATAGAATCCGTGAGAAAGAAACCACACAGACTCAAAGACTATGCTTTGCAAAGAAATATAAATTAAAGTAAAACTAGAAAAATGAATCATACTGTCATATTCTAACAGTTCAGTGTTACTGACATATACTATACATTTTAAGTCAAGTGGAAGCCACATCTCTCTTACATTTATATAGAAATCTACCCATTTATATAGGTAAGAAAATGGGAGGAAAACCTTCTTAAATTCATATATTAAGATTTCAAAAACACACAAACTGAAGAGATTAAGGAGCAGGTCATTTATTTTTTATTTTAAAAATAACAGTGCTCTTCTTTAACTGTACATGCTTCAATAACTGGCAAAATTCCGTAACTGTGGGTCCATAAATGGTCACAGCAGCTAAGACCCAAGAGATCTATATGTGCAACCCCCCATCCCGTAAGTGCTTTTCTTCCGATCCCCTGTCCAAGAGTCAACACACTGTTCATGGCTTGCCTCATTTGCTATCAAAGCTTCCAAGTTGAAAACTATATAGCTGTGTGGACTGTGTCGGTTCTTGGCCTTTATCTAGGGCTATTTCTTGCACCAGGGAAATGATTTCATACCACTTAATTCACCTAGGAGGATTAAAAAATATATATTATACTTCAAATGAGGGACACTTTAAAGGAAATAGTGAACGTTTTCACTATTAATCAGGACTTGCGTATTTCGTTTTGTGCATTTCTAGCTCATGCCACATTATGATGATTTAAGGCACATTTAATAATGTTGGCTAGGATCCAAGGAAGGCTGGGCGTGCATATGCGGCTGATTTTTCTGACCAGCAGGATCTCAAATAGTGCTGCACCAGGAGAAAAAGGGAAGCTGAGTAATATCTGTGCTTTGGAACCAACCAAGAGTTAGCATTTAGATCAGGCATAGGCAAACTCGGCCCTCCAGATGTTTTGGGACTACAACTCCCATCATCCCTAGCTAGCAGGACCAGTGGTCAGGGATGATGGGAGTTGCAGTCCCAAAACATCTGGAGGGCTGAGTTTGCCTATGCCTGATTTAGACAGCATTTCTAGTGCCCAAGATTTATTATCATACAACAGCTCTGCTCAGATGTCACACTAAACTTTGGTACAGCAATATGTGAAAGAGCCCAAACCTTGCATGTTTCATGTCCCCTCCCAGACCCAGAACTTTGGCTAACCAGTTTCACAAATCGTTGGCTTGTTAGAAATTAACCATAGTACATCTGAAGCCGGAAGACTATGCTTCTGAACCCTTGCCAGTTGCTCTTTTATTTTTATTGTTAGGAAGCGAGATTAAAAAAAAAAAAAAGCCTTATAAAAATTACCTGACAATCTTTTGTGTAAAAATTTCCTATTATTTGTACTCTCGTCTTGCTTCTTTTCCGAGTATGGAGGCACAGAGAGAAGACCTTTACCATTCAGTATCTGTCCAGGGGAAGGCAAGGGTGGCTTTGGTATTGAGGGATTAAGGCCAGTCTTTATTGAGGAGCTCACAGTAGTAGAACAGGTTGGACCAACAGCAGGTTTCAATAGTGCACCATCTATCTTTGGATGTATTTTTTCCACTTTGACAGATGGAGTCATGCTGCAAGGAGGAAATAGATAATTTATTGTAAAAAATATGTAGACTGCTTTTCATCAAAGCAGTTTCCAACACAAAGTAAAATACAGCTGAAACAGAAATTAGGAGCAGCGATACATAAAACAAACAACCCTAAACTCCAGAGCAGATCAGCCAGGTCCTCTAAAAGCCTGGGAGAACAGATGCATCTCCATTAGATATGTAGCCATCCATAGGCCTCTAAGGGGAAGGGAAATCCACAGCTGGGGTGTAATTACTGAGAAGGCACAACCTCACACAGCAAGCAATATTCTCTGATAATCAGTGCCCCCCACAAATCTGATGGCACAGGCTGGCTGATATGGGAAAAGGTGGTTCCAAACCACATTGGTAGCCAGTGTAGATCCCACAAAATAGATGCTATATGATGTGTAGAGCAAGCAAAATTGTGGCCAAGGTGTTTCAACCGAGGAACGGCTATAGCTGCTGAACCGGCCATAGCTGGCAATAGGTACTCCTAGCCAACAAAACTACTCGAGCTCCCAACAAAAACAATGGATCTAGCAGCACCACGTACCTGCTGCTTCAGAGACAATGCAAACTCCACCCAGAACAGGCCAAATACACAGTTCCCAAACATTAGAACCACCCACCAACAGCACCCCTCCTTTTGTCAGAATCCACCTTCCGTTTACTAGCCCTCATCCAGTCCATTACTACCTCCAGGCACCAGTTCAGCAGAGATATAGCTACATCTGGTTCAGATGTTATGAAGGAAAGAGCTGGGTGCCATCAGCATACTGATACCACCATGCCTTAACCCTCAATGAGTGCATCCAGCAGCTTCATACAAATGGGAAACAGCACTAGGAACAGAATGAAAAAACTGTACTGTGCTTTTTGATGACTAAAAAACTGTGGAATAAGTTAGAGCCTGCATACTGATTATGTGGGTTTTTGAATTTTATGGCGTTTTTTAAAACAAACAAACCTTTAAATCAATTTTCAAAGAGAAAATACAATAAAGAAACATATTTTGCATTTTTTGCTGTTGACCCCAATGATTTATGTGTGTCACTATTCCGTTTTACCAGAAAAGTGAACATCTCAATAAAGGCTCCCTGCCCCTTTTTAATTTGCAAACGGTCCCATGCTTAATACAATCATTAGGCATAGTTGCGTGTTTGATGGGTGCACAGACCACAATGTGAATTGCCCATCTGGGCAAAGGTTGCCACTAGATCCAAAGGAACCCATGGACTGAAAGGGTGCTTCCGTTAGTGGAGGACAAAGTCTGGATCCAACTTACTGTGTTCAATTCAAAATAGAAAATAGGATGTCTGGCTGCTCATCTCCCTTTTATAAAGCGTATGCACATTTTATTCGATCACGTTTGTTCTTCTTTCTCAGGTACACAATATATCAGATTCAGCTGTTCACTTTTTAGAGTATGTGCGCAGAAACCATGTGACATTTAATACATTCCTACTTCAATGTTGCACCAGTATGATTTCTATGTCCAACAACTTTATAATGTAAACCGCCCTGTGATCTTTGGAGGCAAAGTAGTGTACAAAATTAAGAAATAATAATACACAAAATATAAAAATGAGTGGGTGGCCCTGACCTTCTAACTCAGAAGTTTCCAGCATGCTAAGGAAACTCAGGAAACATATTTAATCCCAGTTTGCAACTTGTAACCAACTCTTAACTTTCTTTTTGCCGTATGAGTATGTTTCCTCCCCCCCCCCCCATTTGATATGGTTTTTTCTCTTTTTCTTTATCATCCTTCCCCTTCCAGAAACATTAAAAAGTGCAGCAGTGATGCTGCTGGTGCAGCCTCCTTCATATTGGATTGCAATATAATTTTAAGTCACAGCTCAGCAGCTAAAAGACCAAAGCCCTACCCTGGCGCAGATCAAATATTCTGCATGAATCCTATAGGCTAAGCCCTTCTTTTGTACCCATGTGAATTATTCTCTTCTTTCCCTTTCCAGCACTAGTGAAGTATATAGGTCTACACACTATATTTAATGATAACCATTGTTACCTCTAACAATTATTTGCAAACCACCCACACCCCAGTTTAATGCAAGCATGGTTCCTGTTAGCTCCAGAACATTATGTGCCACTATACTAGTGACTGGACGAGAAAGGGAATGGGTGGGTGGAAGATATGAATCGATCTTACGCCAGTTACTGGGAAGGAGCCCTAGACCAAAATGAAATATGTCTTTTCAAAATGAGATATACAAAATTGAGATAGTATTTGTATCCATTGCTAAACATTTAGTGCCTCTCCTTATAAGAGCATACTCACATTTTGTCATGGGGACCTTTGCTATGTACCAGGTGCATTGGCCTATTGTTTCCACTGATTGGCGGCTTGTCTTTGGGTGACTTCAACAACTTGGAACTGGATGATGACGATGCACTAGTACCTCCGCCACTGGATGAACGACTGCTCCCACCTCCGCTGCTACCTTTGCTTTTTGAAGTCAGAGGCGAAAAGAGGGAGAATACTGAAGAGGAAGGAGGGGTTAAAGGTGGCTTGCTGGAGGAGCTGTGTCTTCTTTCTGGAAGGGAAAAAGAAGGAGCATGTTAGCAAACACCGAGAATATGGAACTGGTTCTAAACCAGGTTGGAACTTCTCCTGCTCCACTGCATGTGGAAATAAAAAGCTGCTTTTTCTGGACACAGATTGCTGCTGTGCGTTGGCTTTCCACATTGTGCCCACTGTTTTTCCATACAGCTGTTGTTTTACTGTTTGTTTTGCCATTGATTGCTTGGTTATTGTTGGTACTGTTTTAACTTGGTAAACCACTGTGAAAATGTTACATGAAGTAGTGGCACACATTTTATTATAATAATAATAGAAGGTAAAGGGACCCCTGACCGTTAAGTCCAGTCGTGAACAACTCTACTTGCGCTTTGATGTGCTTTCGAACAACTCTGGGGTTGCGGTGCTCATCTCGCTTTACTGGCCGAGGGAGCCAGCGTACAGCTTCCGGGTCATGTGGCCAGCATGACTAAGCCGCTTCTGGCGAACCAGAGCAGCGTACGGAAATGCCGTTTACCTTCCCGCCGGAGTGGTACCTATTTATCTACTTGCGCTTTGATGTGCTTTCGAACTGCTAGGTTAGCAGGAATAATAATAATAATAATAATAATAATAATAATAATAATAGTGTTCATTTGGGTAAGCGTGAATATCTCTTTGCTGTAGCTTGTCTTTTGTCCCCCAGGGATCATCCCACTTTCTCCAAGCTATCAGTTGGCAATGGAAAGAAGTGCTGGAGAAGGTGGCAGGGCAATTCGTCTCAAGTGGGAAAACGGCCTAGTCTGGCCCTGGGCAGGGTCCTAGCAACCTCAGTTTTTTAGTTGGCAGCCACAGCCACCTATTCCTGTTGTGGTCATGCACATCTCCCATTTATCCACTCTAACGTGGCTGGCAGCTGAATATTCGACTTAAATCCCTTGAACAGCAGCACTGCATTGAAATCATTATGAAAGTTTTATCTAGGGTCATTCAAACTTATTTGTTACATTTATATACAACTCAAGTCCTCTTGGCAGTTTACAAACTTATTTGAAAACCCCCACTAATTATCATTTAAACTTTTGCCATCACCATCAGTTGTAAACAATACTAATCAGAAGGAATACAATCTAAAAGTCAGCAAAGACACAGCACTGTAAAACCATTTCAAAACCAGCAAAAGAACACTGTCGAATATGCCTTTTGTAATTAAAAGGCCTGGGCAAATAAAAAAGTTATGGCATCTAAAGTATTCAGTGGGTGTGAACAGTACTTTTTTTCCTTTAAAAATGTTTAGGGGTACTCTCATTTTGACTCAAGAAAATCACCATTTTATAGTTCAAATCAGGGAAAACAAATACAGTAAATGGACAAAAGTACAAAGATTCACAAAATGTTTAGGGGTATGTGTACCCCTGTGTCCCCCCAGGAAAAAAAGCACTGGGTGTGACACAAGCCTCTTGGGGGAGGGCATTTTATAAACAGGGCATCAACACTGAAAAGGCTCTCTCCCTAGTAATACCCACCTTGTATTAAGAAGTGGGAAACCTAGAGAAGGACCTCCAGTGAAGATCTCAAGTACTAGGCAAGTACCTATAGGTGAAGGAGTGCAAGTTTCTGGTCTGCATGTCATGTTAAGCCAAACCATAACTTAAGGCAAGAGCGTGCAGAGCTTAGCATGTCATATGAATGCAGGCTTGTGGTTTAGATCTCCTGGACAAACCATGAGCCATAAACGCCTGAAAGAATCTTGGTTGTAGCTTGTGGGTAGTCTGGCGAAAGCTAAACCATGAGTCAAGTTCGAACGACATGCTAAGCCAAACCATGGTTTAGTAGTCAGGGACGAGCTAGGTGGCCATGATCTCTTCTTTGGAAACCCATGTGCTTGTGGTAATGTGTGATGTGCACACCAGGCCATTCATTAAGCAATACTGCATCCATTAGGTTATGAAGAAGTGTCAATCTGCTACATTCACCTGTTGATGGAAATCGTAGGCGAGAAGAAAGCTCTATGCTTTCTCGTGGGCTTCCCATTGGCATCTTGTTGGCCAATGTGAGGACAAGATGCTGGGCTGGATGGGCCACTGGCCTGATTTTGCAAGCTCTTATGATCTTAACCAGGCTCAAGGCTGATAAGTGTAGGCTCCTGAAGCTTCTAGCTACTGTAATTTAATCACATCCCTTAGATTCAAACCAGTACAGTGGTGCCTCGCAAGACGAAATTAATTCGTTCCGCAAGTTTTTTCTTCCTGCGAGTTTTTCATCTTGCGAAGCACGGTTTCCCATAGGAATGCATTGAAAATCAATTAATGCGTTCCTAGGGAAATCGCCTTCAGACCAGGTCCGGGGACAGTCTGTCCCCCGACCTCTTCTGAAGGCTGGGGGGGGGGAACAAGGGCTTCTGAAGGCTGGGGGGGCTGGGGGGGAACAAGGGCTTCGCTGCCGACCCCCAGCATTTTAAAATCTCACCGGGACACGGGGAGATTTTAAAATGCTGGGGGTCAGCAGCGAACGCTTCGCTGATCCCGGGACGGCAGGCAGATCTGCACCGCCATCCAGAGCGGGGCGGGACTTAGCCCCGCTCGGGATGGCAGTCCCGGGATGGCAGACAGCTCTGCGCCGGCATCCAGAGCGGGGCGGGACTTAGCGCCCCGCTCGGGATGGCGGCACACATCTGCCTGCAGTCCCGGGATGGCAGACAGCTCTGCGCCGGCATCCAGAGCGGGGCGGGACTTAGCGCCCCGCTCGGGATGGCGGCACAGATCTGCCTGCAGTCCCGGGACGGCAGACAGCTCTGCGCTGGCATCCAGAGCGGGGCGGGACTTAGCGCCCCGCTCGGGATGGTGGCGCAGATCTGCCTGCAGTCCCGGGACTGCAGGCAGCTTTGCGCGGCCATCTGTAGCGGGGCGGGCTTCGCCCCCGGCTCCCGATGGCCACGCAGAGCTGCGCTGATCCCGGGATGGCAGACAGCTCTGCGCCGCCATCCCGAGCGGGGCGGGACTTAGCGCCCCGCTCGGGATGGTGGCGCAGATCTGCCTGCAGTCCCGGGACTGCAGGCAGCTTTGCGCGGCCATCTGGAGCGGGGCGGGCTTCGCCCCGGCTCCCGATGGCCGCGCAGAGCTGCGCTGATCCCGGGATGGCAGACAGCTCTGCGCCGCCATCCCGAGCGGGGCGGGACTTAGCGCCCCGCTCGGGATGGTGGCGCAGATCTGCCTGCAGTCCCGGGACGGCAGACAGCTCTGCGCCGGCATCCAGAGCGGGGCGGGACTTAGCGCCCCGCTCGGGATGGCGGCACAGATCTGCCTGCAGTCCCGGGACGGCAGACAGCTCTGCGCTGGCATCCAGAGCGGGGCGGGACTTAGCGCCCCGCTCGGGATGGTGGCGCAGATCTGCCTGCAGTCCCGGGACTGCAGGCAGCTTTGCGCGGCCATCTGTAGCGGGGCGGGCTTCGCCCCCGGCTCCCGATGGCCGCGCAGAGCTGCGCTGATCCCAGGATGGCAGACAGCTCTGCGCCGCCATCCCGAGCGAGGCGGGACTTAGCGCCCCGCTCGGGATGGTGGCGCAGATCTGCCTGCAGTCCCGGGACTGCAGGCAGCTTTGCGCGGCCATCTGGAGCGGGGCGGGCTTCGCCCCGGCTCCCGATGGCCGCGCAGAGCTGCGCTGATCCCGGGATGGCAGACAGCTCTGCGCCGCCATCCCGAGCGGGGCGGGACTTAGCGCCCCGCTCGGGATGGTGGCACAGATCTGCCTGCAGTCCCGGGACGGCAGACAGCTCTGCGCTGGCATCCAGAGCGGGGCGGGACTTAGCGCCCCGCTCGGGATGGTGGCGCAGATCTGCCTGCAGTCCCGGGACTGCAGGCAGCTTTGCGCGGCCATCTGTAGCGGGGCGGGCTTCGCCCCCAGCTCCCGATGGCCACGCAGAGCTGCGCTGATCCCGGGATGGCAGACAGCTCTGCGCCGCCATCCCGAGCGGGGCGGGACTTAGCGCCCCGCTCGGGATGGTGGCGCAGATCTGCCTGCAGTCCCGGGACTGCAGGCAGCTTTGCGTGGCCATCTGGAGCGGGGCGGGCTTCGCCCCGGCTCCCGATGGCCGCGCAGAGCTGCGCTGATCCCGGGATGGCAGACAGCTCTGCGCCGCCATCCCGAGCGGGGCGGGACTTAGCGCCCCGCTCGGGATGGTGGCGCAGATCTGCCTGCAGTCCCGGGACGGCAGACAGCTCTGCGCCGGCATCCAGAGCGGGGCGGGACTTAGCGCCCCGCTCGGGATGGCGGCACAGATCTGCCTGCAGTCCCGGGACGGCAGACAGCTCTGCGCTGGCATCCAGAGCGGGGTGGGACTTAGCGCCCCGCTCGGGATGGTGGCGCAGATCTGCCTGCAGTCCCGGGACTGCAGGCAGCTTTGCGCGGCCATCTGTAGCGGGGCGGGCTTCGCCCCCGGCTCCCGATGGCCGCGCAGAGCTGCGCTGATCC
Organism: Podarcis muralis; assembly: GCF_964188315.1. Taxonomy (NCBI): domain Eukaryota; kingdom Metazoa; phylum Chordata; class Lepidosauria; order Squamata; family Lacertidae; genus Podarcis; species Podarcis muralis. The sequence continues at coordinate 100,033,830 of NC_135656.1, forward strand.
CGGCACGGCAGACAGCTCTGCGCCGCCATCCCGAGCGGGGCGGGACTTCTCTGCTGTCCCGGGGAGATTTTAAAATGCTGGGGGTCGGCAGCGAACGCTTCGCTCCCGCCCGCCAGCATTTTAAGATCGCCCGGGGCAGCGGAGAAGTCTCCGCTGTCCCGGGAAGGCAGGCGGGGGGGGAGCAAAGACTTTTGCCCCCCGCCGGCCTTCAGAAGAGGTCCAGGACCTCTTCTGAAGGCCGGCTGTGGGCGAAAGTCTTTGCTCCCGACCGCCAGCAATTTAAAACAGGTCCCCGGAGATTTCCCTATGGGCTTTCGTCTTGCGAAGCAAGCCCATAGGGAAATTCGTCTTGCGAAGCGCCTCCGAAACAGAAAACCCTTTCGTCTTGCGGGTTTTCCGTCTTGCGAGGCATTCGTCTTGCGGGGTACCACTGTACAGTGGTACCTCTGGATGCAAATGGGATCCGTTCCGGAGCCCCGTTCGCATCCAGAAGCGAACGCAACCCGCGTCCGTGCATCTGCTGGTCATGATTCGCCGCTTCTGCGCATGACATCATTTTTATCGTCTGCGCATGCGCAAGTAGCGAAACCTGGAAGTAATGCACTCCGTTACTTCCTGGTCGCCGCAGCACTCAACCTGAAAATACTTATCCCGAAGCTACTTCTACCCCAGGTATGACTGTATTCAAAATTCAGCATTAGGACTTATGATACAGGCACGGGATTTTCTCCCCTTACTGTAACAGAAGAGCCAGACACTTTTAAAAGGAATGTGTATTTCCAGTTTTATCAGTTGTTAATTTAAAAAAATATAATATGAAATGAAATCTAGCAACATGACTGCAAAAGTATATTACCATTGCACTATCTGGAAGGGCTACAAAACCAAGCTTCCTTGCAGATTATCTAGGTATTTTTTATTTATTTATTGCTAGTCTAGTATTTCCTATGACTGAAAAAAAAGCACAAACTTGGCAGGGACTATTTCCTCCATTACCTAACTCTTGCATCCAGAATACACATAGTCCTCTATTTAGGTACTGCAGAGATTCTATGAGCAATACTTTTCTCCTCCCCTTTCCCTGTTCATAACCTGACCAGACCAGTTATGGCAGAACTCTGACAAGAAACCAACACCGGAAGCTCAACACAAATCCCCAAAATGATTATACAGATTTTTGAATATATTTAGCCTTGATTATAAGGGCTGCTGGAATGGCTGTATAGTTAAGGCGAGTTGCTTTTTCACCTTTCTATCATTTTAAAGCCTGAAAATCCTATTCATCATAAAATCAAGACAAATTATATCAGTAAGAAATTTGGCTTGAAAATCTGCCTTGTGAAGGATATAAAGAGTAGCTGAATCACGGCAGTTTTAAAACCTTTCTTTGAACTACACCCTTTTCATTCAATTCTTTGCTCATCCAATACATACACTGAATATGTAGAGGGAAATATGATTTAGGGCAGAAAGATCAAGGGAAAGTGTGAATGCCTGGAGGCTAAGGTGTAAACTGGCTGAGTAAGAGAACGTATTTAGATGTTGAGGTCGAGTACCTTAACTTCTAATTTCCTTGCTCTCTGGTGCAGAAGCAGATCTGTGAGCACCTTAATGTTTCTCTGGAACTGAAGGTTTTGGATCCAAGAACTGCAACTAGAGTCTGTTCTATTCTGGGCACAACTAGAGAAACTGTTTTGTGTGTTTTTTAACCTTTGGGTTTAACAAATATCCGACCTGCTTTAAACCTGTTATGAAAGAAGTTACTAGTAAGCAATAAGGTTGTATAGATAAACCTGTCAAGTATACATTCCTACTGCATAACTGTCCGTTCAAACACACACAAAATCTGAGAAGAGACACATCTCTTCCTCTTTCCAGAGTGTCTACCCACCAATTCATCACATAGGAGACAGTGGCATTATTCATTAATCAAGTCATTACCGGCTTAAGGATCTGCCGCCCCCAGATATCTCATAAGGAATCACAAGAAAAACAATGGTATCAGGAAAACTCTGGAATAGCCCTGCGTAAGCCTCACTGACTCTTCATACGAAATAAGAAAGGGCCTGAAATAGCCCCTTCAGATTAACCTAATATTTTTTTCAACCAAAAATCTGCATAGCTATTTTTTATACCACACATAAATGAAGACTCAGCAATTGGTAGCCCTATGCAGTATGTCTCCTCTGCGAGGTTCTCAAGATTTACTGATAGTTTATAAACATCAGCTTTCTTTTCTTAAATTAAAGTCTACATCCTTGCATGAGGTTCACAGGCCATCTAATTTTGGTTAGCTTTCACATCTCAGGGATAGGAATGAAAACCAGACATCTAAATGTGCATTTTCATTTTTATAAATAATAAAGGAATATCCCATGTTTGTACATCAAGACATTAAATAATACTTGGGGAGAAGGTCATTACCCATCCCAATATGGATATATCACTTCCTGAAAAGGCAGCATTGCACAGAGAACAGACTGGGGGAACTGCAAAGCCAGGATGAAGGATCTATTCATCTGGAGTTCCAGCAGCCTTTTCGGTTTTGTGTGTAAATTTAATATTTCATGTTCATCTGTGTACACATTTGTGGCCAAACTATAAATTATCTCAAAGCATGCTTGCTATTTCAGGGTCTGTGATAGTAATTGCACAAATAGCGACAAAAAGAACTACAATCGGAATATGTTCATATGCAAGTTTGCTGCTCTTGCTTGATTTATGACCAAATTTCACTGTGGCAGCCAGTGGTGCACTAAATGCAAACTCTAAATCCTAGGATTGCCATGCCATCCCAAGAACAACATAATCCCTGGATTATTTGATCAATCACATGATCAATCATAGATGGGGTGAAAACACCACCACCGATTAGTAAGAGGCACAAAGAATCCTAATTCAAGTTTATTCTTAATTGTTAGGATTAGCATTCAAGCTAATCATCGAACACCTCTAAATCAACCAGACCCTCCCAGCCAATCAGCAAAATAAGGTAGGGCTCTCTGAGGTGTCAAAACTACACATTTAAACTTAAAAATGAACCATATGCTTCTGTTGTAATTCTGAGTTCTAAATAAAAAGTGGGGGGACCCCAGACGTCTGGGAGCAAATAAATCTCTGCATTTATTCACTTCTAGTTTTCCTCTTAGTAATCTTCCACCATATCCGAAAACAGGCCATTTAGTCTATTTACAAAACTACGTGCTGTGCAAGTATATTTGCATTTTATAGCCTAGTAAATTGTGTGCTTCTAAATAGGACAAAGTACTAAGTGCCAAGTGTCTTTTTATAACAATGGCGAGATTCCCAGAGTGGATTTGCTAACTTACTATTTGGAGGCCTTAAAAGTTCAGCAGTGCTTTAGGACAGTGTTTCCCAACCACTGTTCCGCGGCACACTAGTGTGCCGCGAGATGTTGCCTGGTGTGCCGTGGGAAAAATTTAAAAATTGAAAGATTTTTTTTTAAAGTCAAATTTTCGATTGGGGCGCCGTCACTAGATGACCCCTGGGGTTCCCTCCCTCCCTCCCGCTCTGCGCCTCCCTCCTCCTCCTCCTCCTCCGGGGAGGCCCTTCCTGGCTCTCGGCCAAGGCTTGGCGGCTGCCACTCACTCACTCGCTCACCCACCCGTCCCTCCATCCCTGCACCCGGCCTCTCCCCCTCCGTCCCCGGCGCGGGGGCTGCCGGGATCCGTAGTCCCCTCGCCCTTGGGCTCCGCGCCCGCGCGGGGTGCGCGAACTACGTTTCCCAGCGTGGCCTGGCGGGCCCGGCGTTTTGTTTGAAGCGCTCTTCTCCCGGCCATGGAATGAGCGCGGTGGCGGCGGCCGGGCGGGCAGGGGCTCTTCCGCGCAGACCCCACGCAGCCTGCCTGCGCCCCCGCGGAGATCGGGCGGCAGGATGGAGGCCGGGGATCCCCGCGGAGGCGGAGCGGCTGCCCCCCAGGTAGGGCTGCGTTGGGGGGTTTTTATTTTTGCAATGCTGCATCTGCGCCGGAGGGGACGCATCGGACCGCGGGGAGACCCCTTAGCGGGCGTGCAAGGCAATGCATGCGTGCAGGCGTTGCATGGAGTGCAGTGCAATGCAATGGCAACGCGGCGCCCTGCATGCATGCATGCAACTTCCACCGGCGCTCCGGACTTGGCAGGTGAGGGGGGTCCCCAGTGGGCGGCAGAGAGAGCCGGGAGGGCGAAGGGGAGCCGGGGGGGAGCAGCGCTGCTCCCCGAGCCGAGCCCGGGGGGAAACTTCGGCGTCGTTGCGCCGGGTGTTGGAAGCGGAGGCTGGCGGGGGCCCCTCACCTGCAAAACCTGGTCGCCTCTCATATATTTCGTGCATTGCATTCATCGCCCGCTTTCTCCTCCAAGGAGCTCCCGGGGGCGCGCGTGGTTCTCCCCGTGTTATCCTCGCAACAACAGCCCTGCGAGGTGGGTCAGGCGAGTGGCCCAAGGGAGCACCCAGGGATTGTCCTGGCCAGGTGGGGTGATTTGAACCCTGCTCTCTGCCCGGTCTTCGTCCTCATTTAGCCCCCACATGTGCATGACTGTGCATGACTGAGGTTTTCCCCCCTCGTCTTGGCTATGGTGTGAGTCTGTGCTGTTAATTAATGGGGTTCTGCCTTCAGAGAAGATGAGCCAGCCCTCAAGGAGGTGATTATGTAATTTGCTAGCAATTCATGTCCCTCCCGGCGTGACGCTGCGCGCTGACGTCACGGGGCTGTAATGGTGGTGTGCCTCGAGATTTTTTTCATGAAACAAGTGTGCCTTTGCCCAAAAAAGGTTGGGAAACACTGCTTTAGGATTTTGCTAGAGCCAATATTAGTGATACTGAACCCTTAAAAGAAGCAAAAACAAAAAAGAAAAGGCTGGATATTTCTACCTTCTTAGCTACTGTACACTTAGCAAATCTTAAATGCCAATACAAGTCAATGTTAAAAATAGTATCTGATCCATTCATTGGCAAGTTACCAGTACTGTGTCTTCTATTTTACATCGTCTTAAAATGACAGCGGAGTTACATTGTAACACACACATATATAAACTATTGGTTGAGAAACTGATGTAACAACTAACACTCATTAATTTGCAATGTATAGTTTTGATTGACAGAAATATCATTAACGGCATTTTTCACTAGGCTACTCAGGCAGTGTTTGTTAATCGTTTTGACAGTGAAGTCTTCAATGGTGATATAAATTTCAATATTAGACTAGGATGGTAAAGGTAGAAAAATGGCACATCTAGACAAAATTACAAATCCAACGTTTCTTGTACCAAAATATTTTTAAGAAGGAACTGAGCAACAGATGTAGATTTTGGATATCCAACATCAAATGAGACCTTCATGTGAAGGGGCTTTTGTGAGGTAACTGATGAAATTATATATTATGTCTTCTTTTGTTTGAAAAGTGTGAATACTTGGACCTAATAAAATGGGAATATAACTGGACTATTTTTATCTGTAAAGCCACCCTGTGAGTAATATTATATAGGGTATTATAGTATGAAAATCAAGGCCTAGAGAGAGTGCATCTCTCTTATCTGGTAGTAATTAAAGAGGAGATCTGAAAGACAGAATCTGCTGCTTATCCAGTATTAAGCTGATACTTTGCAGGAGAATATGGGACGCGGGTGGCGCTGTGGGTAAAAGCCTCAGCGCCTAGGGCTTGCCGATCGAAAGGTCGGCGGTTCGAATCCCCGCTGCGGGGTGCGCTCCCGTTGCTCGTCCCAGCGCCTGCTAACCTAGCAGTTCGAAAGCACCCCCGGGTGCAAGTAGATAAATAGGGACCGCTTACCAGCGGGAAGGTAAATGGCGTTCCCGTGTGCTGCGCTGGCTCGCCAGATGCAGCTTTGTCACGCTGGCCACGTGACCCGGAAGTGTCTCCGGACAGCGCTGGCCCTCGGCCTCTTAAGTGAGATGGGCGCACAACCCTAGAGTCTGTCAAGACTGGCTTGTACGGGCAGGGGTACCTTTACCTTTACCTTGCAGGAGAATTACTCTTAGATTTCACTGGCAGCACCCTCACTCCCCAGCCTAAAGAACCCATGTGAGATCAACTATCCCTTCTCAGGACATAAGATCATGGCATTACACCTCAAACCTCACACAACTGTACATTAAAGCATGAAGTATGTGACAAGAACAGCTCATATCACATGTCCCATCTCTTTGTGTATGATATGACAGATACCAGAATATAAATTTGAGAGTTGTCAAAATTGTATTTTAAAAGCATGAACTCACGCTGAGGTGAAAGGTTGAAATTCAATGCTGGCATTCCATTTGCACAGCTTTTGATCCCATAGTGGAGTCTGCTCACGTAAGAGAAGGGAGACAATTTTCAGCAATTCCCCCTTCCCTGTAGCTCCCCACACCACATCCAAAACTATTCCACACAGATTTTCAGGGATTACGTGCAGCTGCATCAGAAAAAGGAAACTGGCTCTCAGGGATGGTTGTCTTTCTAACTTTCTGTTATGCCACACCCCATGGCAGCCATTTTCTGTTATACCATGTGTGACTGGTGCCACCAGCACTCTCTCAAAATTCAAAATGTGTCCACTAGTCCAAAAAGATTTGGTGGCACCTGGTCTACACTGCTGCTGATTCATCACTTTTTTCTTTTAACTGTTTGCCTCAGGAACTGGCGAATAGAATGCCTACACTCTTCTTCTCTTCCTCCTGCATCAGGAGGTTTGAAACTAAGAAAATGAGTTAAAATTCCACTGGCCCTTCTTTAGATTTAGGATCCTATTAGTTACCTTAATAGATCATAATCTGGCCAGTTCATTTGTCAGCTGTACTGCATTTAAAAAATTAAAATTCTTCAATACACAACTTCTAATACATGAGCAATCGTGCTCTAAAGATTTACGACAACAGGTTCATAGATAGTTTATTAATCTGATGGATTCCTAAAATGGTAACACAAAATGAAAATAACAGTCTGACCTGCTATCACAGAGCACCTTACACCAGTTAAGACAAACATATGTTTACTGAGATTCTGTGGGGGTGAAAACAAAAGCCAGACTATGGTACTAGGCACAGAATTCAGCACTGAATAAATTTCTCCCTCTGTGTGTGTGCAAAAATCCAGAAGGATGATAGAACAGTTGGGAGTGGGATTTCCCACTGTGAAAGAAGCACAATGATGGTGCCTACTAACAGAAAGAATTTCTCCCATTCCTGGTTATTACTACAATAACTATGATTGAATAAAGATGAAGCCGCCGCTAACGGTCATAAGATCTGCACTTCTCTCCCTCCCTTTTATTGACAATCATTAATGTGCAAATCAGGATACACAGACAGTTCCTGTCCATCAGTTCATGCATTTCCCACTTCTAACCTGTTGAGAAGCACTTCAAAATGTTTTTAAAGCTTTGTAGAGAAGAGTTTTTAAAATTCTTATTAATATCTCAATATCAGGTTGCACTCCCTATCTTCCCAGGGAGTGGGAAACCCCCACTCCCCACACTGCTGCTGTTGCAAAGTTTACTCTTTTTATACACATCTGCTCCACTATCACAGACAAACTCTGAACAGGAATCATCTTCAGCAGTTCTTGTAGCAGACGGAGTAGATAAATTTTATTGATCCTTTTCTGGGACAATGCATCAGCCTAGAACTTCCTTTAGTTATGCTGTTCTACCGCCAGTACAAAAGACAACAGCTGAAATAATCTGTATGATAAGTCAGACGCTAGATAGAAACATCAAGTCCAATGGCTATGGAAAGCGCAACAGTAGTTCAAAAACAGCAGACTGAGTGGCAGGCAGTAGTCTTAAGCGGAAGCTGTCAGGAGCAGCTACCAGAAGAACAGGAAGCCAAGGAACATTGTAAATACGTCACAAGACCTTTTCACTGTTTTGCATCAGCTTTAACAAATACGCCACAGGGCTTTCTAACATGTGGAAATTTTCTGCCGTCATAATACTGGCAGTATAATATTTAATATATGAATTAATGAACTATTTACCCTTTGTACTAGTTTCCCAACAACTTTTATCCCAGCTTCTGTACTTCAATAAAAACAGACCCCAATGTTCTTCTTTAAAACAAATATTTTTAACATCTGTCAATGCCTTGACAAACATTAAGCTCTGAAAAGGTTTCTAGACAGTTATTGAAAACAGAATGGATAAAAAATAAAAGATCTCAATTTGACCTTGCTTACTGCTTGTCTTTTGTCTTGAGCAAGACCTGGCTTTGGACATTATACAGTACTACACTAATCTATGGTTTTGCCCTGGATAGTACAGCAGTAACAAGAACTGAGGAGAAGCACTGTGGCCGCAACCTTTGGTACAGAATCCCACATGGATTTTTTCCTCTTTTTTTGCACATGGTGTGGCTTACTGTTACATGTGAACCAGAACTATGGCAAAGAAGGCACATTTTCTGACTGAACCACCTACTGAAACCCTACAGTGTTTCCTATATTCAAAAATCAGAGGTGGATTTAGCTCAATGGGATGTTCTTCTGCTGATGTGTCTGTGTGTGTAGGGGAGAGGGACACAGCTGTGCTATCTTGGAAACAGAGGGGTGAAATTTTCATTTATTGTACTTATTTTCCCTGTCTTACAGGTTTTTTGAATTCCCAAATTTATATTCTGATAACTTTAGGGTCAATTGAAATTATAAAATATGCCCAGAAACAGAATGTTGCAGCGTAACTTTTTGTGGCATGAAAGGGGTTCAAGCAGGTATAACAGGCTATTAGACAAAGCATAACTGGATAGAAACAAACTGCTTTGTTGACGTGAGGATATTTTTTTAAAAAAAACACCTTTGCAATACCCAGCAGCACTTCTGATTAAGAAACAAGAGACACTTGGTCATTCAATTAACTTTAATGTAGTTATGTTGGCAAAATATTCTGGACTCTTGCAGTATAATTACTATGTGCTGCCTAGAAGGATTACAACAGAAATTCTAGTATACAGGCAGCTTCGTGCTTTGTCACTGATAAAATTGAGTGATGATTCAGAGTAAACAATAAGGGCAAACCACACTATGTTTGCACGGTAAGATGCTCTTAACTTTTATTTTATATTTATACACGTACATAAAACTCAGCGAAATGTTATCGGGGGTGAGAGGAAACCTCTAGTATTATGGAAGTTGGGATGCAAATTTTTCAATTTTTTTTTAAAAAACAAACAAACAAATAATCACCAATTGTCTTAGTGTTAAAAATATAACTACAGTATATGTAGTGTGATAAGGCCACCAATTTATTTTCACATTTCAGCTTCAAGAGATTTACAATGACAAAATTATTACTATCTCTTGTCGTAAACAAAAGTCTTGTGTTTATAGCACTCTGACATGTAAATTTACGTTGCTCAATTGGGCTATGAAGGGGTGTTAAATATGCTTTTCAGGTGATTAGCTTCTAAAATTAGCTTATTAAGCCAGTGCTTATTAATAAATCAAACAAAACAAACACAGCACTTACATTCAGAAGGCTGAAATTACCAGATACAACTTCCTTTGTATCTTTTGTTGCTTACCCTTGTCAAATGTTTTTTCTTTTACAAAAATGTGCATTTTAAACTTCTGCAGAGAAGCCGCTTTAACCCAGATCACATTCTGTTCAGGGAACTTATTTTGATCACAGAAGCACTTTAATCATAAATATGATTAACAAAATAACAGCTTAAGCGTTTTAAGCACGCAGAAATGTTAATCTTAGACATCAGTCAGCTTTGTAAACAATTACAAGTCTTTGCGATACAGTTTAAAAAGAGCTACTATGTTCCAAAATACTGTGATAGCTCCATGCAAACACCAGCATTTCGTCTGAGTTAATAGCAAACTCAACTCCCATCTGTGTTTGAACTTTGGCCAAATCACATTTCAGAATGGCTTATGTGGGCCGCTTGCAGCAGTTAATCCCTCATTTTGAGATTATCCACTTTGATCAACTAACTCTGCAAAGGCCATCTACGGGACTTCAACACTATTCACAGCTCCACCTCTGGCAGAGCGAGAGAGAAAACAAACTTACAAAAATGCACACAAGTGTAAGTCTCTCCGTTTCATGTCGTGTTAGTACAGAACTATACCAACCTTCTGCAAACTCCATTCAGATCTGGGATCCCTGCCAATTCCTGCCTCTGAAAACTGCACCAGAAAGTTACCCAGAGCTTTCAAGCCCTGTCTAAAGGGAAAAGGCTGTTCTGGAAAGCCTTCTTGTTTCACTCCCCCATTCACATAATTTGACCGTGCTTCACTGCACACTTGCCACTGAAGCTTGCATCATAATTTGGGTCTGCCCACAAACTCCAAATAGGCTCCATGTTTGGGTTTATGTAACGTTTGCTGTTACAGTGAAGTGCGCTTGAGTCACAAAGGTCCTGGCAGATAACTAGTGAAAACAGGGAGGAGGAGTCTAATTTTATCTAACATGGTCACACCAGGAATCCTCGCTGATGTAAATTAATCCCTCTGTTTTCAGACAACCTGGCAGAGTTTGAGAGGCCCGTACTTAAAACAATCTACCATATAATGTGCTAATCAGCTACTGCCCCAGTTTCCTTTACAACAGCTATCATTCAACATGCAATAACAAATCCTGGCACAATATGAACTGCATGATGAACACTCATGCAACACTGCAGCTTTCCAAAAGGATTATTTAATAGAACTTTTCACAACTAGCATGCTTCAGAATTACTCTATAAAATTGCTTAATATTCTGAATACTAAATTCTAACCCCTCCCCCCGCCCAGCCACTTAATATACTTTATCAGAGCTTTGCTGTGTACATGAATGAATGCATGTTCCTTTCCTGCAAACATAACTCTGAGCCGCAAAATAATCTAGACAACCAGTTAACACAGAATTAGTTCATAAACAAGGATGCGAATAACTCTGCATGCTTGGATTTTACCTGAAAAAAATTCTCCCTCACTTTGGAATGTTGTGAGATCTTTATGCCAGTCTGAATATATATTGGAATGATTTTTAACCACTATTGTACGTGGAATTGCTTTTAAACATTTTATATATTGAATTGTTTTTACCATTTTTGTAGTAGCTGTTTTATAATTGTATATTTTGTTGCTGGAACCCACCCTGAGACTTTATGGTAAAGATGGGTAAAAAAATCTAATAAAATAAAGAATAACCAAAAATTTTGCAAAGCAAGTATTTCTAGAACCATAGAGGTGGAAGGGATCCTGGAGGACATCAAGTCAAACCCCTTGCTCAATGCAAGATGCAGCTGCAGCATGCTTGACAGTTGATTATCTTTAATTACGGTATCTGCAGTGAAAGAAATCTCTGCGTCTTCAGAATTTTGACCCATTGGTTCTACTAGTTCTTCCCTCTGGAGTAACAAACAATATCTAACACCCAGCTGTCTGGACAGTCCAAGTTGAGGATAAGATATGTTATCCCCCTCCCAGTTTAAAATTTAAACCACAGAAGGGGAGTGCCTGTTCCTACATTGCCACATCTTAAAATATTGTTTGCAAATTGTCCAGAGGAAGTGGTTATAGAACAGTCTATTAGTGAGAAGTCAACAAACATCAAGAATAAATAAATACTAATATTCCAATAAAAGTAAACACAAAACCAATTCCTGGATTCATTCCAAGGTAAAATGTAAGCAACAACAACAGAAAACCCTCACATCAAGAACCTTTGGCTACCAGGGAAAACTCTGAGACACCTAAACAGAATGTAAAATCAATATTGCATACTCCCCCCCTTTTAAAAAATAAAAATAAAAATTGATGACTCAGTATAACACCTGTAAGCTCTTTTGCTGTATTTGGTGTTTTATATTTGCTAAATAAGATCCAAATTTATTTCAGGCATTTTCCAAAAAACTTATAGTTTCAAGTTTGGTTTAGAAACGAAACTTCAATAGGATTTAACTATCAGTGTGCAGCTCACAATTTGTAATGGGGCTGTGCGCTGAGCGATGACTTAAACCACTTGAGGCATCATAGCCAAGATACCTCTTAAGAAAGATGATAAGATGAAAAAACAAGTAGGTGCAAATGTAATAATCTAGCTATCCAAAAATGAACAACAGCTATTCCTTATTCACCACAGTTGCAACGGAGGGCTTGATACTGGTTATCAGCAATGGTATCAAATAAATTTAAAAACATTAAAAAAGAGTGGCATCTAACTTTTCTTGGTGCTAAATCCAGACAAAGCCATGGAAACATTTTAATTCCCGAATCATGATTTAGCACCTGATCACATTGACAAAGGAATTTTTTCCAGTACTTCGTACTAGAAGTGTTTCTGTTTCATAAGAACATTAGTGGGTGCCATTTGCAAATACAATATCAGTCAAGTTGGGCAGTGCCAAAGTTTATAGCATTGTTTACTAAATACAAGTAAAGCAAACATAATAAATAAGATCATTCTAGAGCATCAGAGAATTCTCCTATGGATAATAAAAAATATGGTAAAAATTACCCTAATTTGCATTGATATTTTTTAAAAAATCCTAATTCAATTTGTTTGTTTTTGAAAGCCCACAACAGTGGCAACACAGCATTTCATATAAACACATTCTGTTCTGTACCACAGAACAGAAAGCCCCAAGAGTGCTGGCTAGGAACTTCAGATACAGTGCGTTGTAACAGTAGTACCAGGCAAAACACAAAGTCCCTCCATAACCTCAGACCAATTAGGATGACTCCAATTCCTACAGCTAACTGACAGGCTAGCTGAATCAATAGATTGTGAAATTGAAGTTCAGGTTGCACAGCTGCTTGACAATCTCACATCTGCTAGGGGCTAAAGTCAGTTCTGCAGAATTTAATCACTTGTTCAGAAACAATGACATTAGGAAACCTAATTACTAAACATCTTCGAGGTGAAGCCTCTTTTATCCACAACCTCGACAGAAATTTGACAGGCAATGCATGTTGGCTAGGAAGTATAGCATGGAGGAAGCACAGTCCAAGGGAAGGAACAGAAGACCAGTCTTTTTTTTTGGGGGGGGGGGCAGAAAAGTACAGATGAAATGAATAGAGACCTTCATAAACATAAAAGTATTGTTGTAGGATTGTTTCCAGAGATTGATTTGATTATTAGGAGCACTCTATATGAGTAGGGACACGGGTGGTGCTGTGGGTAAAACCTCAGCGCCTAGGACTTGCCGATCGTCAGGTCGGCGATTCGAATCCCCGTGGCGGGGTGCGCTCCCGTTGCTCGGTCCCAGCGCCTGCCAACCTAGCAGTTCGAAAGCACCCCCGGGTGCTTTGAAGATAAATAGGGACCGCTCTGGCGCTGGCCCCCGGCCTCTTAAGCGAGATGGGCGTGCAACCCCAGAGTCGGACACAACTGGCCCGTACGGGCAGGGGTACCTTTACCTTTTTATATGAGTAGGTAAATTCAGGTGTAGAGGCAACTTTCCATTAACAAAATGAAGTGGTAAGCACACCAAAAAAGACCAGCAACTAGAGCTATAAAAGATGGGGAGCCATTTTTCCTTCTTCAACTATAATGGCATAATTGATTTTAAAGTTTGAAATTTTTAAAAAGCAAACATTTTACATTTGAGAATGACATTAGCAGTTGGAATATACCTGCTATATTCATTAGTGTTATTGTGAAACAATTTCAGCTGCCCACAAAGAGAGATATTGCTGGGACAGAATAGCAAAAATTAGATATTGTAAGTGTTAGCTTTGGGGGCATGCTGCCCCATGCCACCCAGCTTGCCTGTTCAGTTCTACCAAGCTGTATACTGAGATGACAAAAATTCTGCTCTTGTGTATCAGTCCTCTGACAAGAACAAAGATGACTTAAGTGACGAGGAGGAGGAGAAAAAGTCTAACTCTACTAGCCTCGTTCTAAGATTACCCTGCAAGACTAACGCTAGCAATGAGTTAGTTTAAACTGTCATGCTTGGAAGAAGAATGTGTGAACTAGAAATACTTCTACCCAGTGCTTTTTTTTCTAAAAAAATGTTTAGGGGTATTCTCATTTTGACTCAAGAAAAGCGCCATTTTATAGTTTAAATCGGGGAAAATAAACACAGTAAATGGACAGAAGTACAAAGATTCACAGTCTGTTTAGGGGTATGTCTACCCCTGCGTCCCCCCAGAAAAAAAGTACTGCTTCTACTTTTCCAAACAACACAAAACACACATTTCACACATTATTCTTCATGCTATTCCACATGCACACATTGCAAGTGATTTAGCAGGAGAATTATCACAACCGCAGCACGGAGATGATGGTGGAGATGGCACTGCCTAAGATCGGAAAAGCCAAGAATATGTTCTGCAACTTGAACTCAAGCATAACATAATTCATTTGGCACAGAACACATGTGTTGCAGAACAACTACTTCTGGAATATTTAGTGATCTTTAAAAATTTAGAGATCTTTAAAAACATGTACCCTGCACAGATAACCTTGGTTTTGGACTGAGTGGCATAGAAATACCACCTTAAGTAAAGGTTTTCCGTGTAACTTTACTTACTTGAATTCATGCATTTGAATTAACAGCAGGGCAACTGTATAGAAATTTCAGACATGCCCGGTGAGTTTTGTTTTATTTATTTTTAAAAACCCACAAACCATTACACCATTTATGGATAAACTAATGTAGGTGTTTTCCATGTTTTCAGTATCCCTGTACCAGAATAAAAGTGTTGCCTTCCTTACGGGGTGCAGAATCTTGGCAAACCATATGTGACTTTGTATCTAGGGTGGGAGTTTCTGATGGTGTGTACTGCCCTGAGTTTCTAGGTAAAAGAGTAGGATACTAATGTGGTAATATTGCTATTAACAGTGCTATGGGCTGCATTTATAAACAGTTTTATGAACAGATCAGAAGGTCAGCGGTTCGAATTCCTGCGACGGGGTGAGCTCCCGTTGCTCGGTCCCTGCTCCTGCCAACCTAGCAGTTCGAAAGCACGTCAAAGTGCAAGTAGATAAATAGGGACCGCTCCGGTGGGAAGGTAAATGGCGTTTCCGTGCACTGCTCTGGTTCGCCAGAAGTGGCTTAGTCATGCTGGCCACATGACCCGGAAGCTGTACGCCGGCTCTCTTGGCCAATAAAGCGAGATGAGTGCTGCAACCCCAGAGTCATCCGCGACTGGACCTAATGGTCAGGGGTCCCTTTACCTAATTAATATTAACAGAGATAGTTATGCAACACTGGCCTGGCTGTCAAACAGCAAGCAGCCACACTCTGTGGGTTCCTTGCCCCCTCCTCCCCTTGTGCAAATGCCCCCTTTCTTCTCTGGGCAGCAGTAACTATGCTTAGAGTTACATCTGAACCAAGGTAGCAACAGTGAACAAAAGTTAGGTCTCAACCGAAAAATTAAAACCAGATCCAGCCCCAGTTTCAATGATTAGTCTGCAGGGTAAATCACAGTTACCAATAACCAAGGAAGTGAGAAGGAAGTGAGTGCACAGATTCAAGGGGGAAGAAAGGAAGAGGATGGAGGAAGGCTTATGCAAGCTAATGGGAGATGCTCCTGGTCAAACTACCATGATTTGGAAGCTGACCTAGCACGATGTCTGATCTCAGCCAGTACATTTTTAGTTCCACATAGCTGCAAGACACTAGACTCTGAAGTCATGACATTTTCATGTCCAACCTTCCCCTCCAAACCTTTCACTATCATAGAATTGACAGCTTCCCCTCTAAGACCTTACCATGTTGCTAAAATAAAGTATGAGGAATCCTCTAAATACTTTATACATTCAGGAAGTTTATATAATTATGTGACATGCTATATGAATGTCATTATTTATATAGCAAGGATTCCTCCCCGCTTCCAACAATGGAAATATATTGGAAAGAACACAAGGCAACATTAAGAAGCTTACTAGTCCAGTAACCTGCTTCCTATACTGGCCAACCAGGTGCCTCTATGAAGCCCTCAACCAAGGCATGAAGTTAATAATAATAATAATAATAATAATAATAATAATAATAATAATAAATTTTATTTATATCCTGCCCTCCCCAGCCGAAGCTGGGCTCAGGGCGGCTAACAACAATAAATAATATATATAACTGGCTCCCACAGTTTCCCCTAGCAACTGGTATTCAATAGCATATCCCTCTGAGCATGGAGACGCTATATAGTCAGCATGATTAGTAGCCAGTGGTAGAGTTAAGTTAGTGGCCACCTGCACAACTTTTGGAATAGCTTTACAATTAAGTACATTCGCAAAGCTCACATTCATGTAAGCGTATTATTACAATGCAGAAAAAAGCAAGAACCTACACATTACACACACAGACATTCATACATGCACTTGCATAGGCCTTTTTTAAGCTTACAAAACGCTATGGGTTGGATGAAGATTTGCTCTCATCCACTGTGGGAAGTGGCACTGCAGGCTGCAGGGGGGAGGGAGAAAGGGGCAAAATCCCCACCCTGTCATATTCCTCTAGTCCTAGAAGAATTTCAGTGAGCAAAAGTCTGGATGCAACCTCTTGTTGGTATATTTTAAATTGTGGAAATCAATATATATTGGAGTATGCAAATACATTAATTGCAATAGGTTAGTACCAAAAAATAATATTCATGTTCTTTCTTTAGGCATAAGGTTCTTGTATCTTTGGTTGTCTCTGGTATGGTTGCAAAAGGTATTTATTTCAAAGTTTAATACCTGGCTGTTGTCAGACACTATCCATTAGCTTGATCATAAATGAGTAGAGAAAAGAGTTCATCAACATTCCTAGCATGCTTTAAAGAGGAACCGAACTTTTACTGCCTTGGATGTAAGCTTACATTTCAGCAGCGAGAAAGGAGTATTTGTTATTAAGAATGGAAAAATGTGATGCAGAAAATTTCAGCCACTATAGATGACATAACAAACAGCAGACTCCCTGAATAGCTGAGAATACTTTTTGACACCAATATAGAAATGGAATGTTCTGTGGCCCAGATCCTCAGTCATGACCCATGAGTTCACAAGGCCCCTAAGGATACCTTATCACCATCTAACCAGGATTTCAGATCCAGCAAATATTACCTAGAGTCCAGTTCTAAAGAGACTCCGTTTACTGGGAATTGCATAACAGGACCAGGGGCTCACCAAGATGTCATCTATCTTACTCAGAAATATGAGACGTTCTTTTTAAGCACAGACACAAACACACATGTGAATGAAGGGCAACTGAAAGTGAATACATTTGCACAGCATTTTCCTCCTCCTCAAACCAAACTCTCATTAAACGTTTTAAAGGGGAACTGCTCAACTGACTAGTGTACTAGGAAGGATAGACAGAAGGGGGTGGGAAGAAGCATGCACAGAGGCCCCCCCCCAGGAACTTTTTGAAATTAGGCATGAAAAAAGCCTTCTAATGACTTCAACAGAATGCTCCTTTTAAACCTAATGAGAACAGAAATGATGTGATTTTGTGGCGCTGTTGCATTTGAGTTCTAGCATAACGTAGGTGTCTAAACTGAACTAATTCTAATATTAATGGATGCAAATTATTCTCCTAACTTTACCATCATTGTAGGTCAAATTGCTGCCCGGACACTCAGGTCCAGCGCCTAGGGCCTTCTGCCAGTTCCCTCGCTGCGAGAAACCAAGTTACAGGGAACCAGGCAGAGGGCCTTCTCGGTAGTGGCACCTGCCCTGTGGAACGCCCTCCCACCAGATGTCAAAGAGAAAAATAACTACCAAACTTTTAGAAGACACCTGAAGGCAGCCCTGTTTAGGGAAGCTTTTAATGTTTAATAGGTTGTTGTATTTTAGTGTTTTGTTGGAAGCCGCCCAGAGTGGCTGGGGAAACCCAGCCAAATTGGCGGGGTATAAATAAATTTACTATTATTATTATTATTATTATTATTATTATTATTATTATTATTAAGAATATGCAGCAGCAGGAACTTTTAACATCATTCTGCTGTTTGCTGCCCTGGGCTCCACTGGAAGGAAGGGCAGGATGCAAATTTAATTAAATAAATAAAGGTATGGCCCTTTTTTCCTCTTTTCAGTTTTCAACGGTTGCAGCAACAGCCATTGTGCGGGGTAACTATGGTCAGCTGGCAATCTGACATTAGCAGAAGGAGCACTAAGTGGCACTGTGTTCAGCTGCCATCTGCAGCATTAGCAAAGAAGAGAAAAGAGGCACTCTTTAGGACCCAGAAGCACAGTGCAGAGCCACAGTGGACAGGCTCTGGCTGCATGCAGCAGCTAATGAACTAAATAAGTCATCCTTGCATCACAGCTCCTTGTCCCTTCCAGTACTTGCCCTAAACAAAGTTTATCTCTTTTGAAGCCAAGTGCAATCAGGGCATGTAGGAAAGAGAGGAAGACGGTGTCCAACAGCTGCTGATTGAACTTCGAGAAGTACTTCCAGTTCTTCAGAGCTGACAATTTTATTCAATTTTATTGCAAAGAAGGTCCTATTGTATTAATGAATGGTGTATTTTTCAGTAATTTAGTTGGAAACTCCTCTTAATACACAGTCCCACTTAATTTACAGCTTGCTCTAATCCTTCGAGATAAATCTAACTGCTCAGTTCTATGCCAAAGATAATTCCAGTATAGTCTGGCGCATAATTAGGAATAAAACAAATTCCTGGACTCAGAATCCTGTAAATAGTAGAACTGAACTGAGTTCACAGTTCTTCCAAACAAAAAATGATTCCTGGCTACTCGAACCTTTCTTCATTTGTGGAGTATAATTTAGGACAGGGCGGCGGCGGAGTCATTTTGTTGCTGCCATGATTAAACAGTGGGGAGTCAGGAATGCTTGCCATTTGCACTCAGATCTACAAGTAGAGTCTGATGGGTCTTCTGCCCAGCCTTGCTACATTATTAGATATGGAAACAAATACACAATAACTGGAAATGGATCAGACACCAGAGCACAACAAGTGCTCACATATGAAAGCCCACATGTTTTGGTTGCAACTTGGAACCAGAGCATCATGGGCAAAAAGCCAGTGCCATTCTCGGATGCCTGTCTGTGAGAGAATGGGATTGGGTGCGATGACACTGCATATGTACAATGTCACCTTGGGTCGCTTGATTTCTCACTCCTCGGCACAGTATCTTCCTTTGTTTGGAGCTGTAGTCTGGATTAGGTCTGAGTTTTTTCTATGCACTCTGCTGCCTGATTCGCTGGGCTTCAGCCCCAACTGGGCTGATATCATAATATTGCCTGGATCTCTATGAACCCACCTGTTTGCCCTTGGCTGTTGCCGAGCACAAACTGTTCGCAATTGAGAGATTAAAACTCAAGGCATGTAAATCTCATTTCTGAGGCAAAAATCAAAGAAAACAGTTTAACCACTAATGCAGAAATCCAATTGATATTATGAGCTTTATTTTGCAATTCTTATTCAAAGATGAAGACTTTAACCTTTGGTTTTCATGCCATTGCCAACATTAGGAATGCAGCTCTTGCATTTCAATGTGTTAAGCTACAGTCTGTTGAAAGGCAGCCTGATGAAACAATTTTATTTAAAAACTCAAGGATTTGGGTTTAGCGCGAACAAAATGAGTAATTTTGTTGAAACTGAAATGGATTCCTTGCTCCTCTCCCTTATAGCACAGTATCAGATGCTTAAAAAGCACATCAGAATGTAAATATGTATATGGCATATTTTAAGCACTATTCCTTCCCCTAAGAATAGGACTTCTAAGATATATACAATCAATTTATGTAAATCAAGGTAGATTGCGAAATAACAGTAGTATGTTTTTGCTCCTCTTAGCTTTGGCAGCGAGAAATCAAGCAAACCATAAACTGTAATAAGGAGTGCCAGAAACGTAACACCCTAATGACGCCTTCTCATAGTTCCATAGGTGCATGCCTATATATTATGCTGCCAGCAACACAGCATATGATGCAATCAAACTGTGTGCATGGCGGGGGAGAAGCAAATAAAACATTATAATCATATAATGATTATATGATGATCTCTAATTCTTTACAGTCGACAGGACTATTGCAGTGCCAATACCTAACATGGCTAATAAAGGTGGATAGCCTGAGCCTCAAAACAGTTAGGAGGATGAAAAGCAGCAGCCAGGTAGGATCTAGGGCAGCCTTTCTCAACCTGTAAGTCCTCAAATGCTGTTGAACTACAACTCCCATCACCCCTAGCTAGCAAGGCCAGAACTCAGGGATGATGGGAGTTGTAGTCCAACAACATCTGGGGACCCACAGGTTGAGAACCCGCTGATCTAGGGGAATAGCTCAACAACATGCACAGATGGGAAACATCACAGAACTCCATCCGAAGATGGTTAGCTGCTGAAAGGAGGATCTGGGAGACAAATGGCAATAAGGGTTCAGAATAAAGGGGGATGCTGGATCCATGAGTTTCAGGAGCTGGCATGTGAATGTAGGCCATTAGTTAAGCCTCAACACAGTAAGAAGGTGCTATATATCGCCTTCAGAGGATATATACTTAGTTAGCAAAAATCTCTTTGGTGTTCCTTCCAGGATTTCCCTACCCCAAAATGAACCAGAAATGGCTCGTTACAGTAAAGGTAAAGGGACCCTTGACCATTAGGTCCAGTCGTAGCCGACTCTGGGGTTGCAGCGCTCATCTCACTTTATTGGCCGAGGGAGCCGGCATACAGCTTCCGGGTCATGTGGCCAGCATGACTAAGCCGCTTCTGGTGAACCAGAGCAGCGCACTGAAACGCCGTTTACCTTCCCGCCGGAGCAGTACCTATTTATCTACTTGCATTGACATGCTTTCAAACTGCTAGGTTGGCAGGAGCAGGGACCAAGGAACGGGCACTCACCCCGTTGCGGGGATTCGAACCGCCAACCTTCTGATCTGCAAGTTCTAGGCTCTGTGGTTTAACCCACAGCACCACCCGCGTCCCACGTGTTACAATACAATACTTTTAAATAATTTCTGGAGGCTGCTTTTAACACATTAAGTTGCTTTTATAGAAAAGGACTAAGAAAGACATTGAACAAAAAAGGCTTTACTAGCAGGAACCAGTAGGCAACCACCTGGGATGGAAAAAGGTTTTGCATCCAATAAGCCAATTGTCTAGATCATGCTATCAAGTGAGGTTAACAATTAAAATTTACCACACATCCGATATAGCTGTGTGGCCAAATGGCCATCTGTTTCCTCTATCTCATCGTCAGTTCCACATCTGATAACAGGAAGTTTCATGACAAGCATGTAGGGCCGCTGTCAAGATAAATGAAATAAATACACCAACCACATGCATGTTGGAAAAACACTAAAGGGATTCTAAAACAAGAAATATCTATCGGACAAATACTGAAAATGGATGCAGGACTAGGCTAGAATTTCTCTCTCTTCTACGATGAGATTCCTAAAATTGTCTTACTTCAGGCAAACATTAGCTTGAAAGTGAATCTTTAGAATCTCGCTGCTCTGTTAAGCTCATTTATTTATTGTTTCTTAACGGTTAAAATTATCATTTCACCACACTATGCATACAAAAACTCTGGGCTTGAGGCCAGTTTTTATGCCAACTGTCTTCTCATGGGCCACCTCTGCAAACTGGTTTGCATGGATAGCAAACTTTGCAGAAATAACAAAAACTTCTGACAAGCAGGACTTACAAAGTGACTGTATTCTGCAGCCAGGCTCAAATACACCTAACAGTGATGTGGACGGTTCAGTGCATTTTAGTCATGTTAAATATGAAACCTACATTATATGTCTGATGAACAAAGCATGATTGTGCAGCTAAAAGGTTTATTTTGTGCATCCAAACAGTTCTATTTTACCCAAGCCTTTAAATGGTTAACTGGTCTTTCCCCCCCCATGCGGCCCTCCCTTGGACGCAAGCATATTTATAAATACAAGAATGTGCAAAAATTAGTATAACAATTTTCAGTGCCTTACTTTTTTATTAAAAAAAACTTAAAATAATGTAAGGAATGCGTGTTATTGAGATTTCACATCTCAAAATATTTATTGATACTCTAATAAATTCAAGTACAGCTTTTAATTTGCATATAGAACACTAAACATCAGCAAAAGATACTGGCCAACCCCTCTCTCCCAGCTTTTTGCTCAGAAAAGCATGGGAAATAGCCTCACTTTTTGGGAGCACTTTGAAAGTGAGAAAGTATCATTCCCCCTCCTGTGGAAGTGCAGACACACCAATTTCTGCAGTTTATGTACTCGCTTTAGCATATTAAAGAGAAAAACAATTTATACTAATAAATGTTAAGTCAAGAAGAGAACAGTGTGTACCGGACCTATTTTACGTTTGGTGTTTTGGCACACACCGTACTTCAGCAAAAAATAAAAATAAAAAAAATATTCTTTGCAGATTATGCAATTTAAAAATATCGTTTTATTTCATGCAAATAGCAACTAATTTAAGTGCAAGTAGAAAGTTCTCTCCAGAGCCATCAGTGACTTAAAAGAAAATTTTATGCTTATGACAACTCAACAGCATATAAACTATATGTAATATAGGGCATCATATTAGAATTCAAGTATGTCTTGTGGCTTTTTATTGAATAATGTGATAGCATTTGTGACTGTAGCCAACCTTGTTGCTTAAACTTGTTAAAGAGTGTTTCCAGCTTCAGGTTAATAAGTGCCAAGTGTATATTTTCAAGCCTCCCCTCACATCCCTTGTTTGTTTATTTTATTGGAACAGCGATCTAAGTGGAGATACTTTATTAAATGATACGCTGTTTTAAAATAACCAAGTAATTGGTTGAAGTGTCTTTACTGAGACAAATCCAGCGGTAAACTTGAAGTGCAAAATGCTTCTGGGGACATGCCAGAGTGTTTCTTGTACGAGCTATAGCATTTCATACAGCCTTGCCAAGAAGAAATTAAATCAGCCATTACTAGAACTGGAGATTAAAATCCAGCTGCTGGTATTCAGAGTTAGTGAACTACTGTTTGAGGAATGGAGAAGTATTTATATGCAACCGACTGAAGCTTCTAATGGTAATTTCCTAACTGTATAATTATCTCAGGCCTTTTGGTAGTCAGCTACCACATGTGCCTTTCTGACATTAGCTTGATAGGCTGAGGGTCCCTTTTGTGAAGAAACAGAGGCAGTACAGATTTTATTTTGGCAACTGGGTGACAACAGATGGAGGATTTAGAGTTTTGGGTGCCACATGAAGCTCAACAAGCTTTTTGGAAGGTGGTTTTGTTTTGCTTTTTAACCATAACTGCAATATGAGGTATAAGAAGCAGGTAAAAGTACTCTATACAGCTCCGCTTGCTGTTAAGGAGCATATCAGTGTAATAGGATCACACCGAAATGTCCTTACACTGCGGTGCCATGCAAAGGACACACTTCTGCAAAGTCGTGCACAGCTTGCAAGTACAAAAACTACATCACTGGAGGTATGGAAGAATAACTGCTGGTCAGTGTCCTGTTCCCAATATCAAGATCACCTCCCTCCATAGTGACATGCTAAAGACCTGAGTTTTAAGTCAAACTATGTGCCCCTGCCCTTCACCCATCCATGTCCTGACCTCTGCCATCAAGACAGAAACACTTCTCTCCAACACTGCTCATCAGAGACAATTCGTCAATGTACAGCCCCAGCTTCCACAGGACAACATGTGGTATAGACTGATCACAAAGAGACAAACTCCAAAGCTCATCTAAGGGAGGAAATGTGCATTTTCCAAAGGTGATATGTGTATTATGTCTGCATAATAGGAAATGTTGGAAAACATCAATCTGCCACCTTAAGAAAAAACCCCAAAGCAGGAAGAAGCAAACATGATCACTTACCAACAGAACAACCCTCTCCTCCCACTCTCAAATCACACAAGCCTATGATTATGTGACTACCCAAACTGCACCTAGCTATCCAAGCCTTCAAGGCGACAGACTGTGCTTCAAAAGTAACAGAGAGCAGTTGATGTATAGGTAATAATGTATACTGCTGCAACATAATATTTAATTGCATCTGTCTGCAATACTGTACTGTCTTTAACTTCTCAGATTCCATTGCAACCTAGAATAAGGCTATCATATGCATTGACACACCCTAACAGCAACCTAGGAGTCACAAATGAATTGGCATGTTAAGTCAAGTTTAATCCTACTGAACTGTCCGTTCTTTGATACCAGTGGTTGGTGGACTAATCTGCTTGCTTTCAGCTAAGAATATAATATGCAATGAGTACTTCATCTTTCTGACAAACCAACGTTGTAAAGTAACACAGGTTACAAAGAAGATTAAAGGGATTATAGCACAATCGCATCAAGACCATACTGTGTTGAATACTAATTTAAAGCAGGAAAACTCTTATCAGAAATCTGACTTAGAAAAATACTCACTTGCCTGATCACCTGTGCTTTGTTAAGAAATGTTTCTAGGTGACTGGGTAGGGAAGCTTTCAAGAAGTTGGTTGTTTTTTCCCTTTAGGCCATATATGACTAATAGGGACATTTAAGGCAGGTGAACTAATAAAAACGTTTGTGAGCAAGTAAATTTGCTGGACCCTATAGTCAACAGAGTATTAATATTAGCAATAGGATTTCTTACCCGCCCTTCACCATAAGATCCCAGGGCGTGTTACAACACTATCCAAATGCAAAATTAAAATCAGTCTGAATAATTTACAGCATGAAAACAGCTGTTTTTTTAACTCTAATGATGGCTCCAAAATTAGCTTCTAATAAACAGCAATTTCCTCTTCAAGCCAGGTTCCAACATTTGTTCATCACCTTTTAGGACAAATATCAATAATACTAGTTTCTGTAATCAGCTTCACTAATAAGCAGACAAAAATCATGACCATAAGACTTCAGTCTAGTGTAACTAGAGTGAACACACAATAAACACTCAACATAGACCATATGAAAACACAATATACTGCAAGGTAGCCTAGTGCAAGAAGATGGGGAGGAAAAGATACATAGGTTTGACATCTGAAGAATAACATTCAGTTGGTATACAAAACGTATCCTCAAAATATTTCTGTACATGTCACTCTTAATCCCATTCTACAGAAAGGAGGCAGAGGTCGAGGAACAGTGACTATAAAGCACACACCTATAAATCCAACGGGACGCGGGTGGCGCTGTGGGTAAAAGCCTCAGCGCCTAGGGCTTGCCGATTGAAAGGTCGGCGGTTCGAATCCCCGCAGCAGGGTGCGCTCCCGTTGCTCGGTCCCAGCGCCTGCCAACCTAGCAGTTCGAAAGCACCCCCAGGTGCAAGTAGATAAATAGGGACCGCTTACTGGCAGGAAGGTAAACGGCGTTTCTGTGTGCTGCGCTGGCTCGCCAGATGCAGCTTTGTCACGCTGGCCACGTGACCTGGAAGTGTCTCCGGACAGCGCTGGCCCCTGGCCTCTTAAGTGAGATGGGCGCACAACCCCAGAGTCTGTCAAGACTGGCCCGTACGGGCAGGGCTACCTTTACCTTTTATAAATCCAACTATGCTTTTTTAGCAAACTCTCTCTCACTTTTTTGGCTCAATTCAAGCATCTCACCATGCCAGAACATGGTTAAGGAAGCTTAACTGTAGTTTTCCATAATGTCCAGTTCAAAGGAACTATCTATACAGTAGTTACAAAATCCCACAAAACTATCATTTTTAATATTTGTAGGCATTCTAACATTTCCTCCCTCCCATGTCTCATAAAACTTGATTGGTTTTTATAACATGTCTCACTTGGCAGTTCTAAGAACTTTGCCATTTCCATCAATGGTTATAAACCTGCCTTGGTCTCAGTCATGGATATAAATTAGATTTCATGAAAATTCTCTCTTTCAAAAGCGTTACACTTGTATTAAAATACACTTAAAGCTACCAAAACAATCAATTGACTACCACTTCACTTCTTTCAAATAACAACAACAAAAGCTGACTCAATCCTCAGGTGGCACAATGGGTCAGTGAGTCTGGCTGTTAACTGGAAAGCTGGTGGTTCGAGGCTACCTAAGGACAGCCATTGGCAGGAATTCTGCATTGCAGGGATGGACTAGATGACTCTCAGGGTCCCTTTTATCTCTACAATTCTATGATTCCATTATTGTTTTGCAGAACCTCCTTACTCATACTTTATTTTAATTAGTGACTGTCTATGGAAAAACTGAAATGCCACTATACATTTACAGATGGCAAGATTTCTGGATTGTATTTATAAACACTTTACTGAAACCAGCCTTAAAGTAATGCTAATTATATATTTACAATAAAAATAATAAAAATAAAAAATTGTCCAGTAGCACCTTATAGACCAACTAAGTTTGTTCTGGTATAAGCTTTCGTGTGCATGCACACTTCTTCAGATACACTGAAGCAGAAGTCACCAGACACTTCTTCAGATACACTGAAGCAGAAGTCACCAGACTTCTGTCGTTAACAGTTGCCAACAGGTTTACCATACCCATTGAGCCTTATATATAGTGGGAAGGTGGGGTGGGGTAGTAGGAGATGGGTGATTGGCTCAATGGGTATGGTAAACCTGTTGGCAACTGTTAACGACTGCAATTAGTCCTACAGGAAATATATATATATATATATACAGGAAATATATATATATATATATATATATATATATATATATATATATGCAGGTTTTGGTGTCCTCGGGTGTCTTCCCGTGTAAAAGTTGGGGTGTCTAGGCGACGTTTCGACGAGGTCTCACTCGTCATCTTCAGGCTGGTGCTTTCGGCTTCTTGTTACTGGAACAGAGCAGGATCTCAGTGTTTGAGTTCCTATAAATACTGTGGGGAGGTGTGGTGTATAGCCTCCAATGTTCTGGGCAGAGAGGAAGTTCCCAGGCTAGTGTGCCTTTTCTTCTTTTGTTCCTTAATTGCTTGAGGGATATCTTGAGTGATTTCTTGAGTGATATCCTGAGTACCACTTAGGTGGGTCATTAGGTGTGGATTAGTTGCTAAAGCCTTTGTGTCTTGACCTCTTGAACTTTGTGAAGAGTTTTTCTGAGAAGAAGCCAGTGCACTTAGTTGTGCTCTGGCTTGGCTTCGTGTATAGGGGCGAGCTGTGGTTTTGTGGCCTGTGCCAGCCAGTTCTGTGTAGGGATTGCAGAGGGGTGCAGCATCCGGAGGTGCCACCATGGTTTGGCTACTGGATGGTGTCTGTAATTTATCTGTGGAGAGGGTCTGGGTTTGGGTCTGGTGTGGTTGATTGGTGATAGCGTTCTGTGTGCCTCTGGATCTGGTGTCAGTTTTTGTGGGGAGGGCTAATTTCCAGATGTCTGGCAAGCGGGATGTGTCGTCACGCTTGTTCATGTTGTGAGGGTGTTTCTCTATCTCGATGGCTTCCATGATTATTCTCTTGTGGTGATGTTCCATGTTAGAGAGCAATTTGGAATCTGCAAAATTAATTTCGTGTCCTGTTTCTTTCATGTGTTGGAAAAGAGAGGAAGTTTTTTCTTCTTTTTTGACGGCATTCTTGTGTTCTGCGATACGTGCATTTATTCGTCTGTTTGTTTGTCCAATGTACGTTGCTGGGCAGACTTTGCAGGGTATTTCATAGACCCCTTGGTTTTCCAACTGGATTTTATCCTTGGGGTTTCTGAGGATATTGGCTATTTTTTGGTTGGCGCAAAAGGCTGTTTTGATATTGTGTTTATGGAGGATTTTGCTAATTTTATCTGTAGTGCCCTTGATATAAGGAAGGAGGGCCATGCCATTGTTTTCTTCTGTGTCTTGGTTTTTGGGGGGTGTTTCTTTTTGGATTAGCTTCGTAACCCTGTTTTGCTGGTATCCATTGGCAATTAACACATTTGAGAGATTCTGTAACTCAGTTGTCAAGTGGTCTTTGTCAGCCAGGCGTTTGGTTCTGGAGATGAGAGTTTTGGCTACGGAGTTTATTTGTGCAGGGTGGTGGTGTGATTGTGCATGTAAGTAGCGGTTGGTGTGTGTTTTTTTCCGGTAGATAGTGTGTCCTAGGGAGCCATCAGGTTTTTTGTAGACTAGGACGTCAAGGAAGGGAAGTTGGTTGTTGGCTTCTATTTCCATAGTGAATTGTATTTTGGGGTGTAGGCTGTTGAGATGTGTGAGGAAGCTGTCCAGTTTTTCCTTCCCGTGTGGCCAAATTACAAAGGTGTCGTCAACATATCTGAGCCAAAGTTTGGGTTTGTGTTCTGACTTGTCTAAAGCATTGGTTTCAAAGTGTTCCATGTACAGGTTTGCGATGACCGGTGAGAGGGGTGATCCCATAGGTGCTCCTTCTATCTGTTTGTATCTTTGTCCATTGTGGATGAAGTACGTGTTGGTTAGGCAGTGGTTGGTCAGGTCCAAGATGTATTCGGGGGGATTGTATTTGTTTTGAATGGCTGTCAAGGCTTCATTAATGGGCACTTGTGTGAAGAGAGATACAACATCGAAGCTCACAAGTAGGTCATTGGGATGTAGGTTTTGCTTCTTTATTGTTTCTATGAACTGGAAGGAGTTTGGAACGTGTGAAGAGATGGATTCTGCATAGGGCTGAAGTTGCTTGGCGAGAAATTTAGCGAGATTTTGTAGAGGTGAGCCTATGGAGCTGACTATTGGTCTGAGTGGTGTTCCTTCTTTGTGTATCTTGGGGAGGCCGTAGAGTTTGGGGCATCTGGATGATTTTTCTCTGGGGATGATTCTTAGCTGGATTTCTTCACTGATAGGAGAGGCTTTTATTTTGGATTTGGTGGTTTTTTCCAGATAGGTGGTGGGATCTGTTTTTATAGGTTGGTAGGTAGGGTCTTGGAGTAGATTTGATAGTTTTGCTTGGTAGTCCGATGTGTTCATGACAACAGTGGCATTACCTTTGTCTGCTGGGAGAATGATTATGTTGTTGTCTTTCCTCAGGTTGGTGAGTGCTTTCTGTTCTTCTTTGTATATATATATATAGATAGATAGATAGATAGATATATAGATATATATAGATATATATAGATATATAGATATATAGATATATATAGATAGATAGATAGATATAGATATAGATATAGATATAGATTCCCACTATATATAAGGGTCTGATGACTTCTGATTCAGTGTATCTGAAGAAGTGTGCATGCACACGAAAGCTTATAACAGGAAAAAACTTAGTCGGTCTCTGAGGTCCAGCACCGAGGGCCTTCTGGCGGTTCCCTCACTGCGAGAAGCCAAGTTACAGGGAACCAGGCAGAGGGCCTTCTCGGTAGTGGCACCCTCCCTGTGGAACGCCCTCCCACCAGATGTCAAAGAGAACAACAACTACCAGACTTTTAGAAGACATCTGAAGGCAGCCCTGTTTAGGGAAGCTTTTAATGTTTGATGTATCACAGTATTTTAATATTCTTTTGGAAGCCGCCCAGAGTGGCTGGGGAAGCCCAGCCAGATGGGCGGGGTATAAATTTATTATTATTATTATTATTATTATTATTATTATTATTATTATTATTATTATTATGCTACTGGACAATTTTTTATTGTCCAGTATATATTTTTTTTTATTTCAACTGCGTCAGACCAACACTACCTTAATATATATTTACAAATTGCAAACTCAAGATGAAAGCTAGTAACTGCTCAAAGTAACAAGTAGAAACCCTTCATTTTATTAGCATATGCCCTAAAATGCAAAGTGTAAATTCCACTTAAGGATAAGTAAGAGCTGACTATGCATAGTTGCTGGCTACAGGCTACAGTGGGGAGGAAAGCCATGTCCTTTAATATCAGACAAAAAGAAAGGGGGGATATGGGAGAATGGGGGGAAGCTATGGTGCATTTATTTTCATGTTCCTTATAGCTTCTGGAAATTTGGTTTAAAATTACTGACATTTTCTGTGAGTTAGTTTGACCTCACCCTTGGAGGTGCACTCCATTGTCTCTTGAGACAGAGGGATGCCAACAAGATATCCCACATACTAAAATGGGAATTAGAGGAGATGAAAATGGACTTAAACAACAAACTCTCTTAGAAGGGAACAGAAAACTCGGCCACAAGGCAAACTTCCATCACCAGAATGTTATCCGAAGTAATGAAAAATGTGAATGTGAACAAATTCGCACAAATTACAAATTGGATCCCAGCTACAATAGTTCTCACTGAAATTTTCATTAGTGGCTCCATGTGCTTTTGCTTGCCCCAATAAATTTCATTATTTTCTTTTTAAACATTATTTTAAATTTAAACAGTTGGCCTTGTTCTATTTCCAAAAGGTAACAACTCAATTAATTTCAGTGGGTCTACTCTGCATTGGATTTAAATCAGATGCAATCCTGAGTGTTTATCGACCCTATGGACAGCATTTTATTTCCTCACCATAAATAATCTGTTAATACCAACACGTCCAAATCAGAACTCACATAAAATTCACTACCACTATATCTAGTATCAATACACTCTATTCTGCAATACATATGAACTATGATGGTGAGCCACCCATCTAACAGGGTTGCCCCAGCCACTCTGGGTGGTTTCCAACAAATTAAAACATCCAGACACATACGCTCTGCTTCTAACATGTTCAAGTTTAGCATTTTCTGAATTTTTGCATCATTGCTGCAATTGTATAACTGGTTTCAAATGAGACAGGCCAGATTCTCCTTATTTTACAGCAGGAAAAAGGTCTTAGTGGAGGTAATATATGGTCACCTTTAAGGCCAATTCACATACCCCAAAAAGTAACTAATGTAAAGAACATTTTTAGTCTTGTGTAAAAGCTATATGAGAGTAAACTCTAGGTTCTGTATACGAGATAGCATCAACTCAACTCTTTTTCTTCTGTATCTTTCTCTTCTGTTTTCCTTATTTATAATGCTGTTCAAATCTCTGTATGTTTAAGAAATATTTGCAAACCTAATAAACAATATTTCAAAAATTATAAAATAAAACATGGGCTATAAATTATGCCATTTAAAAAATTTAACATGGGGGAAATGCAGAGAATACTTCACAAAACGGTGCCCTAAAACACATACCTGGACTTGTTTCGATTAATGTCTGCAGGAGATTTTGTGGATATTTAGGTTATAATTAGAAAAATCTTAATAATTGTTCATAAAGGAAACAGTTATAAGAAGTAAATAAAGAGGCCAAATACAGGATAAAGGAAGTCTTTTAGCTGGTTGTTTGTTATGTTCACTGTATGTTATGTTCACGTTTAATGAAGGTGGATTTGTGTATTGGGGTGGGGGACTTGTGTTAGGTTGTAAATAAAATTCCAATAACATAACAATAAAAAATTAACATGAAAGTGCAATCATATGCACAATTCATATTTGTACAATATTTACATAATGCCATGAGCAACATCGGCTGGAAAGATCACAAAGAGGGATAATCTAAAATTGCCAGGCTTAATCCTGATTTTACCTCACCCTAATGATTAAAAAATGGTTCAGTACTTACCATAATGTGATTGAAATGCCTGTGGTTTTACGACCTGATTACAGTGGTTACACATCACCAAATAGAAATCATCATGAGCTGGGCATAGGCCAAATATTGGCATATCTAAAATAAAAAGACAAAGGGTATGTCTCACAAGTATTCAAAATGGTGGTACAACAATTTATATAAAATAACCATGTAATGTTGCTGTAGGTGAATCACTGAGACGAAGTTTCAAAAGCTACATGTGGGAGTGGAGAAATGAATAGTTACAGAATTAAGTATTACAACATATCTACTTCAGAGTGAACACAAAAATAGCTTATTGACAGTCATTATCTATAGGTACTTGAATACAGAATTGAGTTTATACTACTTTAAGAAGAGCATTAGAAACTAGAAAGAGCACATAAATATTTTTTTTTTCTAAATTGCATGCAGGTTGGGAAAAGTTATTACTCAAAGGCATAGGAATTTAACTGCTAGCAAATATTTCCTAGCAAACATGCATACGATCAGACTGCATACATTTTAAAGGCATAGCTTTAACTAGACAGCGTTATGTATCAAGTAGTTCTATTTAATAGGATATTATATCCCAGCCATCTGGTACCACAGACCTAGAAAACACTTGCAAAAGGGAGTGAAAAAAAACTGAGCAGGAAACTTGGCTGTACAATGACATTTGGACAAAATAATAAACCTTACATGTAGGCTACTATTATAATAGACTGCTAAATTGGAATAGTGTTTCTATATTATCCTCCCTGACTACAAACAGAGGTAATATGCTAGAAAATCACCTTCAAAATGGCTTCCTGCTATGTTAATGAACTAGTGGGCTCATCCCCACTTTCACACCTGCAAGAAGATCAGAAGTCTCGGCTTTTAAACAAGCCACTGTTTGCTGGCGTCCTGGGGAGGTCACTTCCGTGCTGCTAACACAGTGGTTTGACTTCACCCCCAGAAGTGCACTCCATTGCTCTCTCGAGACAAACAGATGCCAGTAACAGCAGTTTGCCACAGTGTAAGAACTTGGGGAAACTGTGATTACTGAATAAGCCAGGATCTGAAACCAGGCTCTGAATCTGGTTTGCTCTCACAAAGTAGAGTTTGAACGTCCCTTGCTTCTTCCTTGCAGGTACAAAAGATGAAAGGGGTGAGGCTGTGAGACTGAGCCTAAGCCTGAGGCAGGAAACCATGGTTTCCAGTTATGTTTGAATCAGGTCTGTAAGTTCAAAGCACAGGCTGCCCTGGCACTAAATATACCAATCAATATCATTTTAATCTGGATAGCAGGCTGTACTCAGCAATTAAAACAGTTTTAAGAGATACATAATGGACAGCTAAATCATATTTCTTCAGTTTGCAAGACAGCCTATGCAATAAGGGCCAATCATTATCAGTTTTGTAACAACAGCTTAGCTTTTCTACAGAACATCATAAAGTACATTCCGTGGCAGAATGACATTTATAACTACCATTGTATGGACAAAGAACAAACAAAACACACAGTCAACGAGTCTGGACGATGGTAAAACCTCCAAGCATATCTCTTTAGGAGGTAGAAAACTATTTTCTCACTCACAGCATATCACTTATTGATGCAAGGAATCTGCAACCGAATACTTGAGCAAAGGTTCATAGCCAGATCAGTCACAATGCCTCAAACAAGTGGACCGTGTCCACCCTGCTACTACATTCATGTAGAGAACAAGATCTTATGAATGGGTTGCCATTCTGAAAATTTATTGCCTGGTTATTTAAAAACACTTGGAATGGTGTTGGAGTACCATGGAAACTGCTTGTTTACAAGTATAGCATAGTTTAACCGTAAACAACATGAAAATCACTTGCCTTGATTCTTAAAATTTATTTTTTAATTCTTATTTAAAACAAAGTTGCACTTCATTTTGACATTTCCAATCTCAAGTATTGAAACTACAGTGGTGCCCTGCAAGACGAATGCCTCACAAGACGAAAAACCCGCAAGACCAAAGGGTTTTCCATTGCGGAGGCGCTTCGCAAGACGAATTTCCCTATGGGCTTGCTTCGCAAGACGAAAACGTCTTGCGAGTCTCGCCATTTCCCCCTGCTCCCCCCCTTTTTCAAAGCCGCTAAGCCGTTAATAGCCTTTTAACAGCTTAGCCGCTAAGCCTTTAATAGCCGCTAAGCCACTAAATCGCTAATAGCGCTAATCCTCTTAGCCGCTAATGGGGTTGCTTCGCAAGACGAAAAAACCGCTAGACGAAGAGAATCGCGGAATGGATTCTTTTCGTCTTGCAAGGCACCACTGTATTTTGGAAATGTGTATCAGGTGGCTTCCTGTGTTGCTAAAATGTATTATGCTAGCCTCCACAGCACTCAATCAAATTTTAACCTTCGTGACTTACTGTAAGCAATGAATTATTTGAGCACATCAGTTTATGTAATTTTTATACCATTAATCTCAACCCTTTCAGTCATGGGACCAACCTATAACCTCCCCCTTTCCCCCCTACATATTTGTATGGTGGTAGTGCTTTGGTTGCAACCCACCTTGGATTAGGCCGTGAACCTGAGGGTGCCAATCCAACATCTGAAAATCAATGCTTTATGCCCCTTGTGGGAGCTTAATCCTGGAGTCCTAAATGAGATTATGGGTTCCTTTGTCTGGTGGCCAAAATTTGCAATACCAAGAAAAGCAGCAAATGGTAAATTTCTTGGGTAGCATCTAATGGTTGCATGAGTGCTATGCAATTTATGCAAGTGACTG
Organism: Podarcis muralis; assembly: GCF_964188315.1. Classification (NCBI taxonomy): domain Eukaryota; kingdom Metazoa; phylum Chordata; class Lepidosauria; order Squamata; family Lacertidae; genus Podarcis; species Podarcis muralis. The sequence continues at coordinate 100,067,813 of NC_135656.1, forward strand.
CTCTCTTTCCCTCCTCTGGTCCCCGTAGCCCCCCGAACCAACCAAAAACTCTGTCCAGAGTGACACTCCTCCAAACAGTGGGGGCTGTGTCATACAGGGTTGCAATGGGAAGGCAGAGTTCCCTGAAACTGAGCACGGGGATCTTGTGTCAGCAGAGCTCCCAATGGAGTAAGATCCCTCTGCCCAATTTCAGGCAAATACACCGCCTCCACACACACACTGCGGTGGTATATGACAAAGGCCCCACTGTTCATGTCATGTGGGGGTGGCAAACCCACTAGAAAGCTTAACAGAGGGAAAGGCCCCAACCACTAGCCAAAGAGCCACCAACTGCTATTCAAGAAAGAACACTGACTATTTCAGGCTAGACATTAAATACCCACAGATAATTTCTTCTGGCCTTGAAAAATGAATCTCCCTCTACTTTTTCCTTTACCGTGGTACCTCGGGTTACAGACACTTCAGGTTACAGACTCCACTAACCCAGAAATAGTACCTTGGGTTAAGAACTTTACTTCAGGTTGAGAACAGAAATCGCACGACGACAGCGGGGCAGCAGCAGGAGGCCCCATTAGCTAAAGTGGTACCTCAGGTTAAGAACAGTTTCAGGTTAAGAATGGACCTCCAGAACAAATTAAGTTCTTAACCTGAGGTACCACTGTATTTCCCTTCTCTCTATCTTTTTTGTTACGATTGTGTATTCTGTTCCCCGCCTACCACTGAATCCTGATATGCTCTGAACCACAGTTTCCCCTAATTTTGATGTAAAGATAAACTATGGGTAATTAATCCTGAAAAAGTCTTCAGTTGCAGTATGTGCAGAAGCGAAAGAGCTGGACAAGGGTAGAGGTGAGATTTTTGCTTATGTCCAAACCAGGCCTTATTTCACTTTCAATTCACTTTTAATTTAAATATCAACTTTCTATATTGCTGTACAAAAGGCAGTTTGTGCTAGCTTAGGGGGCGGGTGGGTAATGTATTGTAAAACTACCCTGAAATAATAAGGTGTGGTATATAAATCCCCCCAAACCCCTTTGCTTTCATCTATTTATGCTACCAACCAATACAAATACCAAGACAATTACATTATATAAGAACAAAAAGTTCAGCAGTGAATAAACATTCTAAATGCCAGCCTAGAAAATCTGTTGCCTGCTATCTAAAATCTGCAATGAAAGCAGTTTAGGCAAGTCTCTAAGGAAGTGAATTTCATGGGTTATATGGCCAGTAGGTTAAACATGGGGCATGATGCCTCTGAGTCTTACTCTTAAATTTAGGATGGATTGAAATCAAGAAAAAATTACTTGAAGTCACATTTCCCACTATACAATTCATACATTTCCTAAGTAACAGTACACATTAACTGCCATATATTAAAACACACCAGTCTGAAACTAAAGAAAGCCTTTATGGTACCTAGGGGCATAATCCAAAACATATTGTCATACACCCATGCGCCATTGGCACTGCATAAATATTTTTCCTAAGAGACAAGAGGAATAATTGAGAAATTAGTAGATTTCCAATTAGGATTACTGCATATATCCTAAGGGCCACAGTAACAGAGGTCCATCAAACCTGTGGACCTGTGTGCAAGTACTGCTCTCCAACTCCACTGCTCTATCTGGAGATAGAGACAGGCACTCTAGGGAGCCTTAGCACCCAAATGGACAGGCCCAGCCCCTTTCTCTCGACAGCTTAAAATGAGGGCTTGGGCTTGTTTTGGTCTTGGCATGCAAGGTCCCATCACCTCCACCGTCCCGCACCAAAAGAAGTCAGCCCCAGCTTCACTTTTCAGAGTGATGTTTGTTTTTAGCACTTGCCTGACCAGTGCTCTGAGCATCCCCACAACTGAGTGTCAAAGTGTTTAGGAAACCTGTTGAAACTGCTGTCAATCAATTACATCTGCTAACTCCAGATAGACTTCTAAGATAATACTGAAGAATCCTTCTCTATACCACAAAAGTTAGGAAGAAATCAACTTATATTCAAACGAACAACAAAACCATTCAGCTATTCTGTAGATTAATAATGTTACATAAACTGCTGCAATGCATTGCCTACTCTAGAATTCACATTTTAAAAGGCTGAGTATTTCTATTCATATACTTTCAGGATTCCAATAAAACATTCAGTGTATTTGCCTGACCAATTGTCTCAAGAAGAGAAAGTATCCTACTGCAAATACGTCCAAGAAGACAACTGATCGATACGATAACACATGTATGATAAGTAACACAAGAATACCAAGACTTCAAAAAAATATGCAATATAAAAGATAGCAGATCTCATGAGTTAGCATACATGTGTTATCATATTGATCAGTTACCTTTCTGAAATTCAGAAGGCAATGCTGGTACAGAAGATTATACAAACGTGAAATTTAAATGCGTTAAAATTAGTTAAAATGAAATAAAACAGAATGCAGCAATTATATTAATCACTATATTAAAGCCAGAACTAATGAGAACTCACATATCTAAAAGGAGAATGTAGGGAGCTCTAGAATCAGTTGTGTGGTATAGAAAATATTTCATACTATTTCTCCATAGAAAAAACCCACTTTTAGAAACGCATTGTTTCAAAACACTGATTAGTAACATGATAGATGAACCCAGTATGAGTTAAACTGAGCAGCTGGAATAGAGATAATTTATTTGTTTGTTTGAACCAGGCGTGAGAACTCAGAGGCTTAGAGAGAGAATGTGTCAGAAAGAAAATGAACTGATATTAACATATACGTACGTGTGTGTGTAACTTTGTATCAATGTAACATTTTTATCTGTAACTGTATTTTTGTAATATTTTGTTTAAGGAGAGAAAATGGGAGGTCTTTCCATCAGGCAAGAATAAATGCTTAGTGTTATGATGATTTCCAGCCACTGTTCTTCAAGCATGTAAAATCAGTAACTATTCAGTAATTAATTCAATCTCTCTTTTTCTCCTTCCTGCCTGGAGTGGAGTCCCTAAGACAGCTGGATGGAGTCTTGTAAGCCTCCTTCCAGTAACTCCTGCAGCCAAGCTGGTGCCAAATGTACTGCTCTGCTTTCCCTAGGACTACATCAGTGTGGCTGAGAGGGGAGTCGTGTCACCTGGGCAGCCCAGAACCTCCATACACACTGCCCAGGCTTGCACTCCCAGGGAAGTCACTTTGGTGCTCTTATTGAAGCAAAAAGAAGACTGGAGGCAGCAGTTACAAGTTACCAGTCTCTGCAGCCACATCAGGTGCTGAGATTCTCCAGCAGTTTGACTTCACCCTGGAGGCACACTCCACTGTCTCCCAAGACAGCTGGATGCCAACATTAGCATGTGCTATTGAACTGACGTGTTTGAAACTTTTACAAGCATTCCAATCAAAATAATCTCCAATGGTTTCCAGTTTGGATCTGGCATATGCTAGAAGGCAATGTCTGCATATATACCATGCAGTTTGGACCATACTGTTTACAAGCACTTTTGTCTTACACCACAGGTTTTCAGCTCATGTCTGCACAAACTGTAGTGCAGCCTACAGGGTGTTTTTTCCTTCTAACAATAATCACTGCAGTCAAACTTGTCTGGCTAGTCCTATCAAGCTGTCACACAAGGCAACATTTCAGGTGCCTCTCATTTCAAAATTGTTTGCCAAGCCTTAGTCCCATGAACCTGGATTCTTTGGGACAGGTTCTTAAGGAGTTCCAGAAAGTATTCCTTATTATCTGCACTGTATCCATTTGTAGCTATTATTTTATTTAATAACTTTATGTGTTCCCATTCAATATGCAACATGTTAAAATAATTTAAAACCACACAAAATAGCAAGACTATACACAAATGATATTAGCAATGTGAACCATAGTCCACTATTAATACACTATAGTTTAATAAAACATTGTTTAGCATTTTGTGTGAACCAGGCCATTATGGAGACCTACTTGTATGATTTGTCGTTAACATGTGATTTGTTGTTAACATCTTTAAATAACAATTTTTATTAGTTTTCAGTTTATACATCTCAAAATAAACATTTTACATAATGCCATGTAACATTTGACTTCCTCCCTTCCCTTTTCATGCTTCATTTTACTTATATATCATTCCTGCATATTTTACTATAACCAATCTAATCATTTCTCCATTTAACATCCTTCAAATATTTACCATACTGTTGAATTTATCTAAATGCTACCAGCAATTATATTCTAAATATTCCACTCCTCTTTGAATAAAGATTCTTCTTGCTCTTTTATTCTATAGGTTAAAGTAAACAAATTCTATCATCTTAAATTTCCAATCTTCCTTATCAGGGATCTCACTCACTTTCCATCTTCGCGCTAGCAAAATTCGAGCTGCTGTGGTTGTGTACATAAACTTTTTTTCTCACAACTGGGAACTTCAGACTTAAGTATTCCTAACAAAAAGGCCTCAGGTTTTTTTGGGGGGAATGTTGTTTTAAACATTTTTTAAACTCATTGTAGATCATTTCCTCATAGCCTTTAACCTTTTAAACCACCCTGAGACCTCTGGGTATAGGGCGGTATATAAGTACATATGGAAAAATGTTCCTTCCGTTTCTCTGCATTACCAGCACAGATCTGATCCAACTTGGTACATCTTGACCAACCTACTCACTATTAAATGCCATCTATGCATCATTTTCATACAAGTCTCTTTTAAAGTAAAGGTAAAGGTACCCCTGCCCGTACGGGCCAGTCTTGCCAGACTCTAGGGTTGTGCGCCCATCTCACTTAAGAGGCCGGGGGCCAGCGCTGTCCGGAGACACTTCCGGGTCACGTGGCCAGCGTGACATCGCTGCTCTGGCGAGCCAGAGCCGCACACGGAAATGCCGTTTACCTTCCCGCTAGTAAGCGGTCCCCATTTATCTACTTGCACCTGGAGGTGCTTTCGAACTGCTAGGTTGGCAGGCGCTGGGACCGAGCAACGGGAGCGCACCCCGCCGCGGGGATTCGAACCGCCGACCTTTCGATCGGCAAGCCCTAGGCACTGAGGCTTTTACCCACAGCGCCACCCGCGTCCCTCTTTTAAAGTATAACATGCAGTAAATTTCAAATCATTCCTCCAGCATTTCTCCCAGAGGTTTAGGTCTATGTTATGCCCTATATCTATTGCCCAGTGTGTCACTGAAGCTTTTACTAACTCAATTTTTTGTTCCCCTTCTAATAAAAATTATACGTTTTTGACAATTTATCCTTATTCCATAATAATTCTCTTTCAAACTGAGCTTTGATCTGGAAACCCATTTTTTAAAAAAATCTAATTTAAACATTTCATATATTTGATGATACTGTAACCAATGTGTAATTTGGCTCCTTACTTCTTCCATTGGTTTCAATTGAGGTTCACTCCCTGCAAATTCCAACAGATCTGTATGTAGCCCATTGTCTATCCATGTTAATTCTCTTGATTGTGAGTCTTTTCTACATTTATTTACTTCTCCAAACTTTTTAAATTCATCTAAAACCTTGGGAATGCTTACATTAGGTTGTTCCACATTAGGTTTACATTAGGTTGTTAGGGCCATGTCATCCGCAAAAGCCTTTAATTTATAAGTTCTTCACCATGGGTAGGCAAACTAAGGCGCGGGGGCTGAATCCGGCCCAATCGCCTTCTCAATCCGGCCTGTGGACGGTTCGGGAATCAGCGTGTTTTTACATGAGTAGAATGTGTCCTTTTATTTAAAATGCATCTCTGGGTTATTTGTGGGGCATAGGAATTCGTTCTTCCTTTCCTTTTCAAAATATAGTCCGGCCCCACACAAGGTCTGAGGGACAGTGGAAAAGTTTGCTGACCCCTGTTCTACACCCTACAATTCCTTGTGATCAATGGGCTGCAATATATACAAGAAAATCTAAAAGGACTTCCCCATTCACTTCAACGGAGAGGACAGCTTTAGGTGAACAGTGCTGGATCTCGTAATGAAAAGCAATGCCACTTGAGCAGGAATTCCTTGTGTTTGCCAGGTTTAAAATGTGGCTCTGGACTGTAGCATCAATATTACTACTGTACAAAAATAACCTGTACTGAGGGTGAAATACTTCAAGCCATTACCTGAATACTTTGACTGAAGACATGCTGTTACTACAGATTTAGATAGCATTATTTGCATCTATGCAGAATTCTTCCAGCATCCCAGCTGCTTCAGGTCACCATCTCTACCCTGCTACCCTCTGCCAATTGGACACTCTGTTCGTTCGTTCGTTCTTGTTCAAGGACTAGCTTTGTTCTCGTTAATTTGTGACAAGCAAATCTAAGTAAGAGGCTCCACGCTTTGTGTTTAGATCAGATCCTTTTCTAAGAATTTCAAGTGCAAAGCAGAGCAAAGTGACAGACTGGCACGCCTGTTAAAAAGGTCACATATAACCTTTGGACTGCTGGATGCTCATAGAGTAGACAACTACTAGCAGTTTAATATGTGAACCCGAAACGTTGAAGAAAATTTCACCATCTGCATGCAGTTGGTAGGTGCCAATATACAGCTGATTGACTTATTCTATGTTGGATGGGTGGGAATTGGTTTCTTCATGCTACTTGTTAGGCAATTAATTAAATAATAATAATCAAAAAATGCCTTTGATAAACAGTATTTTGATAAGCAGCTCCTGACATGACAGCAAAGTTGTCTAGCAGGCTAGAGTGAGCTAGAGTGTCCTGGCAACTCCAAGTGTTCCAAGTCATGTTCCAATTTCTTAAAAACTATGAAAGCAATATGTTATCTTCTGGAATCAGAGCTTTATGAAGCCACTTCTTTTCCTCCTGCAAATGTGTTGATTGTGTTGAAAAATGATAGGAAAGCAGAAAAAAAAGAATTCTGACCTAGAGGTTCCAAGGTCCAATTTTGTGAGCAGTGTTGCCAAACAGGGATCACTTATTGACACTTAACTATACATATATTTTGAAAATACATGTGAGTGTTTAGACCCTGCCTTTAATTCCTCACTTGCTGCTGCTATTTTAAGCAATCTCCCCTGAGAACCCTCAACTCTAATGAAAGAACGCAATACCTTGCAATGTTTCTGCCCCATGTTAGAGCAGCACCAAAATACACTGCCAACACTTTCTAGCTAAAGTGGAAAACATGCTTGCTGGAACCATCCTGTTTCTAATCAGAACGTGATTTCAAGGAAGGTAGTATTGACATAGCTGAAGACCTTTTACACATTTATCTTTTTAATGTAAAAAAATGTTGAAGGTAAGGCTGAAAATATAAGAGAAAGATATATAATCTGTTATATCATTTAAATGAAAACTTACAAACCCACCAGCTGTTTGTACTGCACCAAGGGCCACATCAGCATGATTTTACTGAAAGGAAACATCTTTCCCCAGTTCAGAAAAATCTGTCAAATTAATCTGTTAAAACAGAAAGTGAAAGCTGCCAAAATCCTCCCTGCAGTAGCACCACAGGTGAAGCTGTAGCTTGATCTTATGCTGAACATCCATGTTTATGTTTACCAGAACATCCAAATTGGGCCACTGTAATTAGAGTGGGCGAGACCCAATCTAGTTTTGGCCAATAAAATAATATCTTATCTGTACTGGTAAGCAAACAGTCTATCTTATGGGACAATGATGCTCTAAACGTCCAGCCAGAAAAATGATTCACTGTGCACCAATTTTAATTTCCCAATATTGTTTCTCATAAAAAGGAAACTGCAATATGTTTTTTATAAATTACAGAACTGTAACAATCTAGTCTCAAGATGCTCATAGCATGGTGAAAAAATCTAGTATTTAAGAATTGGTTCAAACTACTAAGACACCAGGGATGCTAAAAAAAAAAAATCATATGGTGATATTAAAGGTAAAGGTAAAGGTACCCCTGCCCGTACGGGCCAGTCTTGACAGACTCTGGGGTTGTGCGCCCATCTCACTCAAGAGGCCGGGGGCCAGCGCTGTCCAAGGACACTTCCGGGTCACATGGCCAGCGTGACAAAGCTGCAGCACACGGAAACGCCGTTTACCTTCCCGCCAGTAAGCGGTCCCTATTTATCTACTTGCACCCGGGGGTGCTTTCAAACTGCTAGGTTGGCAGGTGCTGGGACCGAGCAGCGGGAGCGCACCCCGCCGCGGGGATTCGAACCGCCGACCTTTCGATCGGCAAGCCCTAGGCGCTGAGGCTTTTAACCACAGCGCCACCCGCGTCCCATGGTGATATTAAGAATAGACAAAACAAGAAAACACAAGTCACCAAACTGCCAAAGGATTTTTAAAGGAAAAACAAAGAAAAAGTTATGTCTACTACTTTTTTGTTTGCAGGTTGGTTCAGTGCGCTCTCTCTCTCTCTCTCTTACTGTTCAATGATTTTTCAAAAACCAAACTGGAAAATCATTTAGGAAAAAGCAAAGAAGGTAAAAAAGGCTGGGCACTTTTGAGAGAATATGATTGCCATAATCAATGGGTATTCCAATACCACAAGAGAGAAACTAAACACCACAGGACATGAAAAATGTAAACAGATACTCCACAATTAAAATAAAGAAGTTCAAGTCTCCAAATTAGTTATAATCAAAGAAATGTAAGGTATAGTCCAGTTATGCTAGAAACTGACAAGGTGAAGCATAGATGAGGGCCTACTAATTTAACTTTGACATGAATTATAACAAACCATGAAAATCATAGTAATCAACCACCATGACAAGTCAATCTGCTTTCATTCTTTAGACAAAGTTAACTGCAGCTGGTAAGGAGACCGCAGTGGACATGGGATACATCAGTTAGGATGACAACAAAGCTCTGCACAATATTTCCTCAGTAAAACTAGAGAAATTTGGCCAGCAAAAACTACAATAAATTCAAAATCATTAATAGTAGGCAAACGATTTTAAAGACACATTTAAACTCCTCTGAAAATTATTTAATTGTCTGAAGTGGAATCTGTTGTTAAAGCAATTATATGCATTAAAGCTTCTCATAAACCCAGTTTCCTACATGTACTGTAGCATCAGGGACAGTTCCCTGGCCAGAGCTCAGACATATGTACAAACTTCTGTAAAATTATATACCCAATGAACATGAGCACAATGAAGGACCCATTCATTCAAGCGAGCGGTCTTCCCACACACCACATGTGACTATGTACTCATTCATGAATGTATCAAATCCCCCTTTTAAAATCTTCTAAGCTAGTGGTCATCACCACATGTTGTGACAGACAATTCCACAAATTAATTGTTGTGTGAAGTAGTTCTCCCCCTTTGTCAATCCTAAATCACTAATCATTTTTATTGGATATATAGTTCTAGTATTTTGAGGGGGATAAAAACATTCATATGATATGTAAGCGATGATCATTCCCCCTGCCACATTATTCAACTTTCTTCTAACCTAGAAAGCGCCATTCCCTAATAATTTTGGTTGCCCCTTTTTAGCAAATTTGTACATTTTAGCTGTACATTTATTTATTTTTGAAAAGCAATAAAATAACTGTGCACAGTACAGTGGTACCTCGGGTTACAGACGCTTCAGGTTACAGACTCCGCTAACCCAGAAATAGTACCTCGGGTTAAGAACTTTGCTTCAGGATGAGAACAGAAATTGTGCAGTGGTGGCACAGTGGGAGGCCCCATTAGCTAAAGTGGTGCTTCAGGTTAAGAACAGTTTCAGGTTAAGAATGGCTCTCCAGAACGAATTAAGTACTTAACCTGAGGTACCACTGTATTCCAAGTGTAGCCACATTACAATCCTGACAGTTTACTGCATGTAAACTGCAGTACTGCATGTATATTATTCAGACAATCCTTACAACAACCCAGCAAGGCAGTTCAGTCCCCTGCACCTTGGGCATCATACTGCCTCTCCTGGTATGCCCCATGGAGGACCTTACAGTCTGCAAATAACAACACCCTGAAGATTCTGGGCCCCAGGGAGATTAGACTGGCCTCGACCAGAGCCAGGGCCTTTTCGGCCATGGCCCCGGCCTGGTGGAACGCTCTCTCACAAGAGACCAGGGCCCTGTGAGATTTGACATCCTTCCACAGGGTCTGCAAGACAGAGCTGTTCCGCCAGACCTTTGGTCAGGGTTCAGTCTGACTCTTTGTATAAGAATAAGCACAAAGCAGGTCTCCCAGCCCGCTCACAGGTCCTTATCATATCAGTGGAAACAGTTGGTCCTGGTGAGTATTAACCACTTTCAATTTTAGGATTGTCATTTGTCCAGTTTTAATTTTAATTTATTTGAATTAATTTTGGGATGCATTTTAATCAATTGATTGCTTGTTTTTATGCATATTGTATTATTCATATGATGTTAGCCGCTATGAGCCCGGCTCTGGCTGGGGAGGGCGGGGTATAAATTATTATTATTATTATTATTATTATTATTATGAAGCTGAGGTTGACAGGCAAGGACTTTCCTAAGACCACCTTGCGAATGTAGCAGAAATTAATTCTTAAGCAGTGAATACAACTCACACTGTTAGATTCCACACTAAACCAGGAATAAAATAACTAGGATGCTCACCCCGCTCTGGCTGCTCCCGGCAACCTAAACGTTAATATATTTCCCACAGGGCTCTGTATGTTTATGGGCAGGGATATGTGTCTCTTCTATATCCCAAGTAAGCCAAATGAAATTAATCACACAGTTAACAATTCATTCCTGAAGAAAATGTTTAAGATAACTTTCATAAAAAACCAGAAGCCTTTTTTACTAGGGTTAACAGGAGATGAAAAACCAAAAGATTTAAAAAGACTATTTATGTATTCGACAACAGCCGCAAGAATGCTACTCGCCCAGAAGTGGAAGGAAGAGAAAGTTCCAACCAAAGAAGAGTGGATAACCAAGATGACGAACTATGCCGAAATGTAAAGATGACCGTGAAGATCAGGCACCAATATGATAAAAAATTTAGTCAAGAGTGGAATAAAATTATAGAATATCTTAAAGACGGCTGTAGATACTTAAAAACGTTAGGAGGATTGTGATAACACTTATAATGTAATATGATTTAAGGTAAAAAAAGGAGATAAAATGAATTAGGTAAGGTACCCCTGCCCGTACGGGCCAGTCTTGCCAGACTCTAGGGTTGTGCGCCCATCTCACTCAAGAGGCCGGGGGCCAGCGCTGTCCGGAGACACTTCCGGGTCACGTGGCCAGCGTGACATCGCTGCTCTGGCAAGCCAGAGCCGCACACGGAAATGCAGTTTACCTTCCCGCTTGTAAGCAGTCCCTATTTATCTACTTGCACCCGGGGGTGCTTTCGAACTGCTAGGTTGGCAGGCGCTGGGACCGAACGACAGGAGTGCACCCCGCCGCAGGGATTCGAACCGCCGACCTTTCGATTGGCAAGCCCTAGGCGCTGAGGCTTTTACCCACAGCGCCACCTGCGTCCTCTAAAATGAATTAGAAAAATGTAATTAGATGCAAAAATAGGGGGAAATTGGAAACTGGAAGTGGGGGTTGGGGAAGTTTGAAGGCTCTAAGTAATCCCAGAAGTGTAGAAATTGAAAATGATGTGAATGTCTAAGAATATCGTTTTAAAAATGGGGGGGGGGGCATTTTTAAAAAACACACACACTCAATTCATTCCAACACAAGTTCTGCAGAATCAAGGCCAGTGCCTTGACACAATGTGAGCACATACACAGGAACAATATATACACTTTTAAAAGTATGAATTGTGTCTGGATGGTAACTTTGAAATAATGCCAAATTTGGGGAGGCGTGGTTTAGAAGTTTTAGCAGCAATCTAGTTTCCCAGTCCTGAACAACCAAAGCTATTTTGTCACTCTACTGTGAAAACACAACAAAGCCACAGTATACCAATAGCTAGATTCTGTGCAAATTACATGGGTTTGTATTAACAACTGTTTTGTGCATACACAATTACTACTTAACACTGTAGAGCAGCTGCAGTAGTAGGCAACTTCCTTGTTTTAATATATTCTCAACTCTGAGGCCTCAGCTGTGCTGCTAGGGATGATGGGAGTTGTAGTCCAAAATATCTGGAGGACACCAGGCTGGTGCAAGCCCAGGCTGCTCCTTGTGGGTTTGCCAAGGAGCACCAGAGATTCAAAGGGCAAGAAGAAAAACTTATGTAAAATGGAGGACTGTTGGTTCTTGGCTTCTTTCAAGTTATCCATATATCCCCAATGATTACTATATTTACTTATTTTTTTTAATTCATTAATGTACAGTGGTACCTTCAGTGGTACCTTCATTCCGGAGGTCCATTCTTAATCTGAAACTGTTCTTAACCTGAAGCACCACTTTAGCTAATGGGGCCTCCTGCTACCGCCGTGCCGCCGGAGCACGATTTCTGTTCTCATCCTGAAGCAAAATTCTTAACCTGAGGTACTATTTCTGGGTGATTTCTGAGGTACTATTTCTGGGTTAGCAGAGTCTGTAACCTGAAGCGTATGTAACCCGAGGTACCACTGTACCCTCAGGGCAAGAAGGTTTTTGAGAATTCTTATAGACAGTTTGAGGAGGGAGAGGCCACCTTAGCTGGACCACTGGGAGCTAGATGATGGACAGTTCTCCAGTCTATTCTGTCTCCTCTCTCCCCAATATAGGTATGTTGTGGGTTGGAGAACCAATAGCACATGGACTAGCAAATTTTGTGCTGTTGATTTGAACACTGAATTAGTTCTCCAAGTACTGCTGCTGCACATCTCCCTCACCCCGATTCATTTAAGTGGCCTTGTATAGGTTCCAACTTGATTCTGTGAAGTTTTTTTTAGCTGAGATACGAGTTTTCTGATAGTTAAATCTAGCTTTATTGATCAAATACATATTTTCTATTTTAAAAAAATGAGTGTTCTTTTAAATTAGCACTCCTGACTAAGCGGTCCTTGCAAAGTAAAACATTTCTGAAACTAATCACAATTGCCCTTCCAGCATAACACACCGCAGAATTACTTAACACGTCCGAAAACTATTTTAGTACTCAAAATGTACTAACAACTGTAACCCTGATCAAAGTACTAAGTGTGATCTCAAGATGGACAATTAAATCTGGAACAAGCAAAAGAGATATTACTACTGTTGTGATGGACATTAATTACCCTTATGGAGACCTGATTTGCATTCAATGCAGAGCCAAACCATAGCTTAACAACAAGCAAGCATGCAGGTTCTCAGAGAGAATATTGCGGCCACTTTGCTCCTGCTCCAATCCTGTTTGTACCATGCTCCTGTAAAGTTAAGCTACAGTTTGGCTTTGTGTTATAACTGAACCAAGACTCATGGTTTATTTCGCTCCTGACAAAACATGAGCTACAGCCAAAGTTTGTTCTATGGTTTACTGCTCATGGTTAAATCTGCTCCCACGCCAAAGCCCAGGTTCAGGTATAACACTAAGCCGAACTGCAACTTGGCTGATAGCAGCACAGTAGTATCAGGCCTAGAAGGGGAACAAAGCAGCCACACTCTTTTCCCTGGGAGCCCACACATCTGCTTGTTCATACTAAGACACATTACACTGGCTTAGTGTTACATGTGAACTCTAGGCCATAAACTGGGTAAATGCACGTACTGGCCTCAACGAAGAGGTAAAATTTCTAATAATACCCTCAACAATCATGCCCTAGAAAAATCAATCCTGAAACTGACCAGAGGGGAAGTGACCCTGGACTTAAGTATATCCTAAATGATATCCTAATATCCTAAATGATATTAATGACTTAGTGAGAGATACAAGCATTGCTAAACTGATGGGAAACAGAGACCATGTTATCAAATTCAACACATATGCATCAGTAAAACAGCCAATAAATAAAGGGAAAATATGATAATGGTTTTAGACAAAAACTAGCCACTGGACCAAGCTTACAAGAACCTCAAAATATTAATTTCAGGTTTTATACAGATTTGGCTTGCAAACATAGGCCTTTGCAAGACCCTACATCTGCCCATTTCACTGACTAGTCTATGAATGGAAAGACCTTTTCACGTCAGACTCACCTTCTCTACAGAGTCGCATCGCTTCTCGGTTTTTCCCATATTCCTTGAAATTTTCTTCCAAGGTTGCTCCTATGTGGCAAACAAAAATAAGAACTTCAGTTTAAGGAGTCCTTGTGGAATGGTGACTATGGAGCAAATGACATGCTAGACACTGTTTTTGCCAATGTTAATAAGAAACATTTGTTCCAAGGATAGCTATAAAATATATTTGCTGCAAAAGTATACAACACATCCTTTCCCCTCATCTCACATAAGCAAGGTAGCTAGAAAGGGGTGAATTCATTAGATAGACAAAACAGAAGTAAGGTAGAAAAAACAGCTCCAATCACAGACACCTACTTAAACATAGTACATACAGTAGCACCTCAGTTTAAGAACAACCCTATTTACAAACTATTCAGTATACGAACTCTGCAAAACCAGAAGTAGTGTTCCGGTTAGCGAACTTTACCTTCGTCTACGAATGGAAGCCAAACGGTGGAAGGGCACCTGCAGCGGGAGGCCTCTTTAGGGAAAGCGAACCTCGGTTTAAGAACGGACTTCCGGAACAGATTAAGTTCGTAAACCAAGGTACTTAACTTCTCACCATCAGATATAAGTCACCATTGCAGCAAGTCCCTAAACATAAAAGCTGAATGCACTACAACCTCAAAAGATCCATACATATCATTTGATAGATAGATGGGTTGCATGCACCTGTATATATTTATTTGGAAACACTTCCCATGTGACCATTTTTATTCGCAGGCAGACGATGTAAGTCAGTCCCCCAAATACCTTATTAGTCATGGGAATGACTTGTAGGAACACACAAGTGAGCACATATTGTAAGATGTAAAAAAGCAAAAAGCACATCGATTAGCAGTTATTGTACAGTTATTATATTAAACAACTTTAAATATTCAGAATAATGCCTTCCTAACAGAGAGTGGTAAACACATTAAAGTCTTTTGCTTGATGTGGCTTTTGTGTTCCAGCTCAAAGCACCTGTAAACAAAAACTGCAACTTAGGAATGGGCCTAGCAGAGACAAAATACCTGGAAGCATGCAGCTGCTCTCTTGGTTACTCAGGTAAATGAGAAGCAGAAGATACCCTAAATCTGCTCTCAGTTGAGGAAGCATACCTATACCTAAGGATTGGAGAGCAGCCTGTCACAGGCACACTAAGGATTACCCACATGCAGATAAACCTCGGAGAGCGGCAGGGTGGAGTTGGCTCCGGGTGAAACCTGGCTCTTCCTGGCCAATCACCGCAACTCCCCACCTATCTCCGAGCCTGGGACAGATTCCGGGGACAAGAGGAAGGCTGGAGCGCCTCCCCCGCAGGCGACCAGCTGGGTTAACCCCTTGGCTGCCGGGCCGGACCCCTCTCCTGTCCTTCCCTCCCCCATCCACCTCTCACCGTCGTTCCCGTGAAGTTTAGCAGCATCGACCCAATGGCTCCAGGGCTGCCCCAGCATCGCCTCCGGGCTGGGCAAGGACTTGCGCTCCCCGACCGTCGCCATTGCCGCGCTGGTGGCTGGGGTCGTGCTCGCGGCAGCAGTGCTGGCGGGGCCGGGGCCGATCTCGCCTCCGCCTCCTCCTCCTCCGCCGCCGCCTCCGTGCCGGGGCCGCCGCTGCTGCCTGCTGGCCGCCGCCGCCGCTCTGCGTTGCTCCCCTCTGACGTCAGCCACGGCCCGCGCCGACATTCTTTCCGCTGCTACAATGTAACGAGAAAAGTCATCAGGCTCTTTAAGGTGGCGCCGCCGCTTAAGGAAGCTCCGGCAGAATTCCCCTCTCGCCAGGCGGAACCGGGGCTGCCGCTACGGGCGCAAGGCTGGCAGGGGCAGAAGCGGCACCAGCAAGAGGCCTCGCGCCGCCTTTGTTTCCAGTTTCCCATTAACCCGCCGCTGCAGGTTCATAATCATCGGCCCGGGGAAGCGAACCAGTGGGCTTTTCTTTCCCCCCGCTGCAGCTATTATGGAAAAGGCGAGGAAGCGCGACGACCAGCACGATCGCCGTCATCGGGGATCCCGAGGCGACAGCCGGGATCGCGAGGCGCTTCCCTCCAGCAGCCCAATGCGAGACCCGCAGGGCGCCGGTTCCGAGGGCGCCATGGAAGCGGCCTAAAGCTGGACCGCGCGGCCCCGCGAACTCCAGAAACTTCAGCGAAAGGAAGTCGGTTAATTTTAGGAGTCTCGCAAAGCTCCGCGCATATTATCCCAGTCGGGCCCCCGCCCCGCCGCTTTCCTCTTAAGCAGAGGCAGGCTCTTAAAGGCACAGGGGCCCTTTCCCGCACAGCCAGGAAGCCCGGGAGGCAGCTCTCCCCCGACTCGCCGTCCCCGCACCGCCCGATTGAGTCTCGTTTCCACAACCGCGTAACCCACCGAATCTCCTCTCATGACACACACTGCTCAACCCCGCACTCTTCTTTTTAGGCGCTCCCGGGAGCCCGTCCCCTCTCGAGGCTACCTTAACGCCAGACGCCTCCCTCTGGCCTCCCTCCCACCTTAAAAGTTTTCAACGTCAAGCACAGGGACGGAGGCTGAGTAGGAAACAAGCAGGAAACTAACCCCATCTATGTAACTCATCTCCCGCCCCCAGCGCTGCCGCGGACACCTTCCTCTCGCAAATGTCATCCGCCGATCTTGCCTTAAAAGGTCTCATTTAATATTTAAATCGCTCCGCTCCGGCGCACCAATGGGATGCGGCGCGCGGCGACTTCCTCGTCGAAAGAGGCGCCGCGCACTCCCAGAGCGGGGCTTTATTATCTGTCAAAAGCATGAATGAAGACCGAGATTGCCAATTCCCCCCCCCCCCTCGCCCTTACCCCACCCACCTCCTCTAATGCTAGGGAGTTAAAGAAAAGAAGCGCCAGAAAAAAAAGGGGGGGGGAATCTCTCTCTTAAAATAAAAGGTTAACCGCTTTAAAAGATGATCAGGAAGAAATATTATTCAGACAGACCCCTGCTTAACCCTTTCATTGTCCTCAGAGGAACTGTGCTTGCAACTTCGCAATTTTGTACTGTTCTCGATCTCAAAGTGAAATCTAGTGATATTAATCCTGACGTCAAGTATTCAAGAGGTTTTACTTCTTCCAGTGAGGACAAGAATGGTTTTACAAGCAACCGTCTTCTTTATAGGAGGTTGTCATTACACAGCTTTTGCAATGTATATTAATTTTTTGTAGCATCTGCACAAATTTCCTTAGATTATTTCCTTAGAATATTTTATTTTAGCATACTTCAGTGGATCACAAAACACTTTGGTATAAAAGAACTCAAGACACATAAATACACACTCAGTCATTCAAGACACAGTCATTCAAAAATGTCATCAATACATAGATACTGAGAGTATACTCAGCAGACTGAGCACCTAACTAGTTGAAAATAAAACTGGGCCACTCACAAATAAGATAGTGGTTTCTAAGTTATTAGGGGACTCCCTAGCCACGCAGAAGTGAAAAAGTAAATACTAAAAATAACCCAACTCCTAATGTAGATCTAGTGGTCTCCAAGAGCTATAGCTTGGTGAGTTCAGTTCAAGAAGAGTGTTACTTGGGGGGTGAGAGGGAATTGGCTTAAAAGCTTATCACCTCCTAGAGGTTTGCTGTCTGAAGTACTGAACAGAAGCATTTGATGTGGATCAGGATATTTTGCAACATCTAACTGCAGGTCCCACTTACATTTTAGAAAATAGTAGGCATTTAAAAAAAAAAAAGGTCTATCCTGAGAGTGCTAAAAACCACACATCATGAACCAATAAGATATTCATATGTAAAATGCAGGTGCTGAAATGCTCTTTTTAGTAACAAGATTGCTCAAATTTAGCACACCAAGCAATATATGCTGCTTATTCAACATGCTCTGTATTTCAAAACCACGTTCATGCCTTATACACCCAAATCACGAACAAACTCTGTGATAATATATTGCCATAAGCATTATATACCCTTTGTAATTATCAATATACACTTCTACTGTGTATTTGTGAAAGTGAAATTGATTTCTGATTTCTATAGAATTTACGTCTATCTATGTAAGTACATAGCCATGGAGACTGATCTTACACAGTTTTCCTCAGAAGTAATTCAGTGGGGCAGAGAGCTGTTTCCAACTAGGTCCTGCTCAGAGTAGATATGTTGAAATTGATGACGACGACTCATTAAAAGGTAAAGGGACCCCTGATCATTGGGTCCAGTTGTGGCCGACTCTGGGGTTGCGGCGCTCATCTCGCTCTATGGGTCGGGGGAGCCGGCGTTTGTCCGCAGACAGCTTCCGTGTCATGTGGCCAGCATGACTAAGCCGCTTCTGGCGAACCAGAGCAGCGCACGGAAACGCCGTTTACCTTCCCGCCGGAGCGGTTCCTATTTATCTACTTGCACTTTGACATGCTTTCGAACTGCTAGGTCGGCAGGAGCAGGGACCGAGCAACGGGAGCTTACCCCGTCGCGGGGATTCAAACCGCCAACCTTCTGATCAGCAAGTCCTAGGCTCTGTGGTTTAACCCACAGCACCACCTGTGTCCCTGATGACTCATTAAGATGTATTAATTTCAATGAGTCTACTCTGAGTAGCTGGATACAACTCATACAGTCAAATACTGTATTTACTGGAAAACTCGTAATCTCTGTGTTCAATGGGGCTTACTGTCAAACAAAAAACAGAGGAATGCACCTTACTGGCACAAAAATACAAATTATTTTTTCTATATTATCTTTTGCAAAAAAGATATGAAAGGCTGTATGTCAGCACTTTGTACCAGTAGTGTTTTATTTACACTTGGGAGCAGGAGAATGTCTCCTTGGCAAGACAGAAAAGATATTCATTGCCAATTTTTCTACTGGCATCTGATAGGCTTTTCTTATTACACACCCCAAAAGGTCTTAAGAGACAGTTGGCAGAATACTGTGCTTACTGAAGAATCATTGACTATTAATTATATGAAACAAAATTTGTCTGGTAAATAATGCTAGATTATCTCAAAGAGTAACTGCCATGTAGATTTTTCTAATTTCAAGAATAATATAGCAATACAGCTAACTGACTATATAGTTATTAGTTATCATGAGGATAAATGTACCTGAACCTACACTAAAGTTTTATAAAGTATGAACACTATGACAGTTTGCCAAATAGATGGCTCAATAGCATGGAGAATGTCCATGCCACAGCCACATGTTACAGGAGCATCAACTGAAAGGAGCAATAGCAAAACTGCTCCACACATTGAAGTTGCTGTGTGGAGTAGTCACCGTGTGGAATAATCACTGTGCGGAGGCTATTTCAAGCAGTGATGACTACAAAGTATAAAGAATATGTAATGAAACAGATGAGGCACCTACAGAGCCTTTGATCACCACCTGTAAAAAAACCCCTGCTGTCGAAGAAGAATCATACACCATTCTAAGTATACAGTACTTTCATTAATACCATAGGCTCATAAGCTTTTAAATGTTTGGGTTTAAGTTACAACTTTTTTGCTAGCTCATGATTTAATTAAGTTGCTGGAAGTCCAGTAATCACATACATACAGTATCTGTTCAGTCAGTGTATGTTACTAATGTATGGGATGATGAGGTGTCTCAAGTTCAACAAACACTGAATTTCAAGGTCCACAAGCAAATTCTAAAGCAGTGGTGGCTAATCTGTGGCACTTTGGATGTTATGCTGAACTACAACTCTCATCAACCCTGACCATTGGCTATGTTTGCTGAAGCTGATGGGAACAGTAGTTCAGCATAACCTCTCCATGGCCACAGGTTAGCCCCCCCCCCCCCCCGTTCTAAAGTGTTCCAGGTCCCTATTAACACTCAGCCACCAGACAAAGGCTGTCTAGCACCATTTTGACAGTATAATCAAACGTCGGTTGTCGAACATAATCCATTCTGGAAGCCCGTTCAGCTTTTGAAATATTTGACAACCAAATTGCAGCTTACAATTGGCTGCAGGAACTTCCTGCACTCAAGCGGAAGCTGCGTCAGGCGTTCGGCTTCCGAAAAATGTTTGAAAACTGGAGCATTTACTTCTGGGTTTTCAGTGTTTGGGAACCGAATCATTTGAGAACGGAACCGTTCAAGAGCCAAGGTTTGACTGTACAGCAGATCAGCTAATGCAATCAAGAGAACCAGGGCAGATGGGGTGGTTAGAGAATGATGGAGAAAGTGCAATTTTCAATGTTAAGCAAGTGTACTGACACTTATGTAGTCAAAACAGTGCCATCCACAAACAAGCAAGAGGTTATCATTATAGGCCTGTAACAACTTGAAGGTTTGCTAAAAGTACAAATATTGAGGAAGGAGGGGGAACCGCAAAAACAATCCAATGAGCACTGAGTGTAAGTCGCCACAGAATGCTGAGTGTTGCGGAGCAGGAAATGAAAGAGCCCACTTAACTTCTCTGCCCATATGAACCAACCCAGACTCTGCAATTATCATCTGAGATCCTTCTTCGTGTCCCTCCCCCACTAGAAGTCTAGGGGATGGCAACACAAGAATGGGCCTATTCTGTGATGGGTCCCCATTTGGGAAATGCTCTCCCCAAGGAACCTTGCCTGGCACCTTCATTATACACCTTCGGGCACTGGGCAAAAATGTTTCTCTTCAACAAGGTGTTTTGCTGATTAACTGTCTATGGCTTTTAAAAATGTGTTTGTGGGAAGCTGGTTATTGGTTTCTTTTTGTTTTATTATGTATTTTGTATTGTTATTTTGTATTTTTCTGTTGTGAACTGCCCTGGGACCTTTGGATGAAGGGCGTATACAAATTTAATAAACAACAACATATTATGGAAACATTTTCTATGCAAGTAAGGAACATATTTCCCAATGTTGATGTTCATTTTGTTGCTTAGGTGAATACTGGTTGTTATACACATCCCTTGGATTTGGTCTTCTTTTGGTCATAAATAAGAAAATGTGCATAGCATACTAAATAAACTGTCTTCTTCTACAGCTCCGCCCCCAAGTAAAATACTGGGTTGGATCCAGACTAACCATGAGTGGCGTTCTGCTCATTGGACACTCCTGCAGGAAATGAGGGGGCAGGGGGAGCCTTTAACAAACAGCAGAGCATCCCACCCTGAGTTCACAGCTGTCTGTTGCACAAATTATGTAAAACATCATTTGGAGAGAAACTAGGGACAATTACATGGTCATGAACAGGGCAGTTTGCCTCTCAGTCTCACTAAGAGGTACTTTCCTCTTACAACTCTTAATATTTTGCAGAATAGCTTACCTCACCTGTAGCAAGAATGAAAAGGTGATAGACATAACTTAGAAAGGGAATCAGTCAGAATTTAAAAGCCTAGTGTGCATAAGTATCTATTAAGGACAACCTTTTCCCCCTAGCCTTTGACACTTGCGATGTATATTTTATGTTCCTGCCTTATTTTTGTGACTGTGAGTTGTTTTAAATTGCTTTTAATTTTGTATTTTAAATTGCTGTGCTGTAACCCACCTTGAGACCTCAAGGAGAAGGGCAGGTAATAAATGAACAACAACAACACTCTGCACACCTTTGGACCACACAGACTTTCATTTCTTGTCAAAATTGAATAAAATATTATACTGAGTTGAAGGCAAGTAACGTTCTCAGATACATGTACATAGGAATTGCACAAATGCAATTGGCCAGCCTATTTCTGGCAACCTTTGCCCAGAATGTCCAGTACAAGATGAGAGAACCCTTCACTTCTCCAAAGGCAGAGAACTTGCGGGGGGCTGGGGGGGGGGGCGGAGGCGATGTCTTTTGCTTTATCAGAGATGGGAAAACCAGAAGTTTTGTTCCACTTTTCACCAGGCTTTTGCAACGCTAAGAAACAGCAAGCAACCACATCACTGCTTCAAAGTGTTTACAAACCCTGGGGGAAAACCAATCCAGGCCCTCACTCAAATCCAGAAGACATGTGAGAGAATCAGTGGAAATCAGAATACCAAGGGCAGCCATCATTTTGGATCCTTAGGTAGAAAGCAAGTCCTTCCAGAATCTCATTTGTTTCTTAATGTGAACTGTAAAAGTGTAAGTAGACCATTTTGAGTCCCTGAGTAGGCTATAAATTTTAGATAAAATGCAATCAATCAAGAGGATGGGAGGGCTCAAGACAGCTACTACACCTCCTACTTTCAGAACTATGGGTGTGATAAACATATTTCACCTGTAGAGAATGACAAGCACTCACATATTTTTGAACTTCCAGATGAGGGTTATTTGCTGTGTCAAGGTATAGCAGCACAGGCTTTCAGAATCAGTCACAGGCTCCTTCATGAGGAAATGATGCCTTAAGACTTAATTGTTAGAGCATAGCTATCTGCTCTTTATCACAACTAATCAAAGTCATTAGAAAGGGCTTGTCCTCCTGAAAATGCCTGTGGAAATCCAGCTGAGCAATTACTGCTCATATAAGCGCTCTGTGAAAATCAGATCTGAGAAACTAACAAGTTGTACATGTAATGCTGATAGAAATGTAACTAGGCATTTTTGGTAGAATGAAGGAAGTCAAAGTACTTCCATACTTGGACTCATGCTAAACAAAGTTGTTGGGTTGGTTTTTTGTGGGGGTTTTCGGTCAATTAATGCTTAAGTAGAATTTTCAAGCCCTGTTCTGTCATAACACCATTCTTTGTTGTGAAAACGAGGCGTAAGCACAAGAGAAAAGAAAGCAAACATCAAAACAGACAGATGTGGCAAGTGTAAAATAATGATTGCATTAGCTACTACAACATGAAATGAAACTAGCTTGTGCTCCATTATACCAAATCAACAGCTTTTTTTGTTTTTTAAAAAGAGAAAAATTGTATCCTGGTTTTCTAGGCACATGCTAACTCAAGGAAGCTTGAAAGAGGTACAATAAAAACAAACAGCAATAGAATTAGGAGAGTAGGGCTGCAATCCTACACCCATTTATCTAGAAGTAAATCCTACTGAACTCAGAAAGGCTTACTTCTTAGTAGGCATCTGCAGGAATGCACTGTGAATCAGTTGAGGCCCTAGGTAAAAATAAAAGTCCAGTGGAATAATACTATTTTCAGAGTCCACTTGAGGCCCATTTAATCACTATTATTTGACTCTGCAACTGAAATATATAAGGAAAGGGGCCTAAAGATGCTGATTCTGAACTGATACCCCTGCCCGCCACAATACTGCTCAGTTATTGCTCTATGGCTCACGTAACATAATTACTTTTAAAGCTGGTGTGCGTGTGTGCGTGCGGGTGTGTGGGGTGTGTGTGTGGGGTGTGTGTGTGTGTGTGTGTGTGTGTGAGAGAGAGAGAGAGAGAGAGAGAGAGAGAGAGAGAGAGAGCGCGTGCATGCTTAATTTTGTTGTCCACTTCTGGCAGCTATTTTGCATGTTAAGATGTCACCTTAGGCTGGCTGGTGATATACTATTCTACTACTGAAACATTCTTTCAACATGCCATGAATCCCTCAGTATTCCAGTAGAAAGAGAAGAGTGGCAGCAGAAAGATCAATTCATCACTTCAATGGAAAAGATTACGGACTGTCAAGTCAAACCAGGAAAAATAAAGTCAGTTCAGAAACTGATTTTTCTTTTTCTTTCTGTGGGGTTGCAAGTGGGGAGCCAGCTTCACATGTTATATAGTGCAAGCAAAAGAAGTTAATGAAAGAGAGAATGGTTAACTCTTAAATCAATCAAATTTTATTCTAAAAAGTTAGTTCTCTGATATAGTTTGGGGGAGTACTAAAACAAATGGTAGAAAAATAAAGATTATAAATACACAGACAGCACCTGAGAAACCCTCTTGTCAGATATGGAATTTGACATGCCTGCGTAGGGAAGCAAAGAACCGGTCAGGGGGTGTGTGCAACATTCAGCAACTTGAAGAAAAAGCAATGTATGGAAACAGGCCTGCCTGAGGAGAAAGGAAGGAGAACCAAAAGCATAACAGTACAGTGGTACCTCAGGTTAAGTACTTAATTCATTCCGGAGGTCGTTCATAACCTGAAACTGTTCTTAACCTGAAGCACCACTTTAGCTAATGGGGCCTCCTGCTGCCGCCGCGCCGCCGGAGCATGATTTCTGTTCTCATTCTGAAGCAAAGTTCTTAACCCGAGGTAATAATTCTGGGGTCTGTAACCTGAAGCGTATGTAATCTGAAGCGTATGTAACCCGAGGTACCACTGTATAAAAGGTAAAGGGACCCCTGACCATTAGGTCCAGTCGTGACTGACTCTGGGGTTGCGGCGCTCATCTCGCTTTAATGGCCGAGGGAGCCGGTGTACAGCTTCTGGGTCATGTGGCCAGCATGTCTAAGCCGCTTCTAGCAAACCAGAGCAGCGGACGGAAACGCCGTTTACCTTCCCACCAGAGTGGTACCTATTTATCTACTTGCACTTTGACATGCTTTAGAACTGCTAGGTGGGCAGGAGCTGGGATTGAACAACGGGAGCTCACCCCATCGCAGGGATTCGAACCGCCGACCTTCTGATCGGCAAGTCCTAGGCTCTGTGGTTTAACCCACAGCACCACCAGGCCTTCCCAATATCATTTAAGCTTACAGAGCAGGGGTGAGGAAACTGTAACCCCTCCAAATGTTGTTGGGTTACAACTATTGTCACCTTTCATCACTAGCCATGAAGACTGAGGCTGATGGGAACCGAAGTCCAACAACATTTGGAGGGCCACAGGTTCTTCATCCCCATTATAGTGCTATCTGGATATACACATGCTATCAATTCTTTTTTGTTTTGTTGAGAAGCTTCCCCAAAATGAAGGTGATTAAATTAGAAACCCAACGGAAGGAAGCACACCAACTTCTTGAATCAAATATGTCTTTCAGGAGTCCAAGTTTCTGTTTCAAAGAAAAATCTGAGAGAAGCTCCAGGAAGAAGGATCAACAGGAAGGCCTAGAGCTTTCAGTTCACTGGTTTTCATGACTCATTTACAAACTACTCTTTGCTCACTGTCATGACAATAGTGCAAAGTACATGAGTACAAATATTGGCTTCCTATTGTGGGATACGGCTCCCGGTTAACAAATCCTGATACAAGCTACTGTACAAAAGTATTTGGGGAGCAGAAATGTTCACACAAATGTATCTCTTCAACTAAGTGTAGGACTACAGCAATGCATTCTACATGACTATGCTTGAAAATTCAAGATTCAAATGAGTATTTGGGGATGTATTTCACAAGCATTCCAAAGTTGGTACTGTATTTCCACCATCTCCTTGTGGCATGAAATTATATAATGATTCAATTCACCTTTCACAACACGTTAAGCCAAGAGAATGGTGTGTAAAAGTAGCTGATGTAGTTCTGTTTCTAAATCTAGGCAGGTATGTGAGAATACCTGCAGTATCAGTGAAGTACCGTACCTATATTCCAGTGTAGTACCTACATTCAAGACAACCTAGGAACTCCATTAATCTCATAACTAAAAGGTTGGGACAAACCTTAGGAAAAAAAACAGGAAAAAAAACAACCAAAAACTATTTCCTTCCCCATGTCCCACAACAATCTCTCAAACATTCTTGTTAAGTAATTCTGCTACTATAGTACTCTTTCTTACTCGAGGGCCTGAGTATCTTCCATAAAGATTTGTTTGATCTCATCTAAATTGGCTTATAAGGGGTACATTTAAGATAACACTGGGGAGAAAGGGATACTTAATTTTTTTGGTGGGGCTATCAGTTCTACCACTGTGTTATATTTTTAAGGCAATAATCTACTAAAGCTGCCACAGGTGGGGAAATAGCTAGGGAGCCTATGAAGTTCTATCTATCACAGCAGACAGAGAGCTCTAAAGAAGAATCTTAAGAAGTCAGGTTACTTGGATTTTGTTAAAATATTATGATCCACCTGAGGATTTGGGACAGTGTGGGATAAAAATCCAAAATTTAACTTCCAGAATAAAATAAAAGCATCCAAAATAAAAAGAGAAATCCTAGCTCCCTGGCCAGGAACAGTGGGATTGGAGCAGATTAGGAAATTGGGCACTGCATTTGAAGCTCTGTCCACTTGTGGTGGCCAGAGCAGAAGACAGTGGTTTTTTTTATTTTGCTGCACGAACTCCAAGGTGGCACAGTTGAGGGATCCATACCAGGTCCCTTGAAGAGGAATTGAGTTGCTTAGGATCCAATGGATCCCGGGCACGGGGTGTCCTGCCCCCAGGCACCCTGTTTTAGGGCCCTACACCAGCAACTGGTATGCCATCTGCTATGGTTTCTGCAGCTGTTACTATATCCCACCTGTTCTAGCAGGAACTATCCGGGGTTAGGATTAGTGATTCAAATTTGCATCTGAAAAGTTTTGGATACCCTAGAGTGTGATCTAATTTGGCAAGTTTATTTTACCTGTATTTAGCAAACCAAGGTATAAAAGTGAGCCATGTTAATTTTTTGTCCCAGTTCACCACAAGTATTTGACCCAAAATACTGGAGGTATAAAACTGAAGAACACCTAATGTGATTTAAATGTTATTTTATGTAGATTTTTAATGGGAATACTGTAAAAGCAAAAGTGAAAACCACTGCTTGTACTTCATTCATGTAGTTTAAATTTTAAGGACGGAAAAACCAAAGACACTGAAAGCTGTTAATACACTAATACATTTAGTGATCCAAAAAAGCTGACTCACATACTTGTTAGGATAATCAATTGAAAAACATTAATTACAACTTTGAAACCATCAAACCTCTCTAATATTTTATTTGTAGTTATCATCCATTAATTGCTACTAATAAACCTATGAAATAAAATAAAAAAATCTGCAGGGGGAAATTCTGTGGGAGAAAATTTTATGGCCCGCATCACTGGTTAGGATTGCTATTTAAAACATTTTACCTGCCTAATAAAACTACTGAAAATAGTTTTGGGGATTTTAAATTATTAAGCTAGAAAGCAGAATACATATAGGAAGCTCTGCCCCACTTTATAATGAATTGTAGGTACAAAGTTGTATTGGCGTTAAAGTGACAAGGTCATTATAAAGGCCAATCATTATCTTAAAATACTTTCTATGCAATGCATTTGGAAGCAAGGCTGCCCTCATCTGCAAAATCCCCTTCCTCCAAAAATATACTGGAGCCAATTAAATCATCTCTTCCAATAAAATATTTTATTTGAACTAGGCCTGAGTGGTAGGAATTAAGCTGATATATAGATGAAGTTTTAGTATTAAGTTGTCAATTTTGTTTTATCTGGTTGGCTTTGCCATAAGATTTTAACATACTGTTATCTGCCCTAATTTTCTGGAATGAGGTTTATTACAAATCTAAAACAAGAACAAGAATAACGAGTTCAGTGGGTAGCCTTTGGTGAGTCACTCTTTCTAAAGAATCTGCTCTTATCTACAAGACTGAAACAGAAGTGATATACCTGCCAAAACAGAGCTTGGAAAAACTCATTCTAAATACCAACACTGCCAAAACTCTCCTAAATATAATACCCATAATTCTTTTCCTTCTTTAAGGGTGAAAGTTAAAATTCTTACAATTACTATAAGCTACAATAGCTATAGGGAAGCGGGTGGCGCTGTGGGTTAAACCACAGAGCCTAGGGCTTGCCGATCAGAAGGTTGGTGGTTCAAATCCCCGCGACGGGGTGAGCTCCCATTGCTTGGTCCCTGCTCCTGCCAACCTAGCAGTTCGAAAGCACATCAAAGTGCAAGTAGATAAATAGGTACCACTCCGGCGGGAAGGTAAACGGCGTTTCTGTGCGCTGCTCTGGTTCGCCACAAGCAGCTTAGTCATGCTGCCACATGATACGGAAACTGTGTGGACAAACGCCGGCTCCCTTGGCCTATAGAGCGAGATAAGCACCACAGCCCCAGAGTCGTCCGCGACTGGACCTTTTTACAATAGCTATATGATGGCCATCCTGTTTCATTACTGATATTTTATTTCTATCTTATGAATCAGTGCTGGGGAATCTGTGGGTCTGGGGTTTCATTTGGAATTTCAAATCTCATGCAGAGCAGAGCAGAAGCTGCTTAAATGATAGCAACTGAATAGTTTAGCACCTAGATAATATAAAACAAGAGAGCCTAACCCTTTGGCTCTCCAGATTCTGCTGGATAGCCTGCATGGCCACTGGTCAGGGATAATGTGAGTTGGAAGTCCAGCAACATCTGAAGAATTACAGGTTAGCGACTCTTAATCTAAAATACTAACACCTTCATCAAGCAGCCAGTGTAAAGAGGCTGGCAGCTGCATTTAAAGCTGAGGTGAGTCAGACCAAAAACCCCCCACAAAACCCTGATACTAGATATATTAATATTCTATAATGAATGAGATTTCAACAATGCCATTACATTTTCCAAGACACAATTGGTTTCTGGCTTGTACTCACTAGCCATAGTTTAAACAAAACACAGTTCGCTTAGTTTAAATGTCACAGGCAACTGTGGTTAGTTTAAAAGCAGAAGTAAAAGCTTTTGATATCTTCCTTTGGTGCATGATGGAAAAGGAGTAAGAAAGGGGGACAGGAGTGTGGGAGCCTGTGCCTTGGGAAGGCTCATTTATATAGTTAGAAACTTGTTTCTATAGTTAGAAACTGTTTTCTTGTTATTGCTGAACAGAGTCATTAAGTGAACATGATTATATTGCTACTTCGTACAATTTCTCTACAAAACTTTGTACATGTATCTCCACACAGAAAACATGGAACGTTCAACTGAGACTGGTATTTATATGCTCCTACTTTTAAAGGAGCACATAAATCTTATATGCTCATCTTATAAAACTGCTCCTCATCCAACAATTCCAAAGTAGCTTTTTAGCTGAGTTTCATGAAAATACATATTGTAAAGGGGTGGGGGTAGGTTGTACTGTGACTAGCATTCTGTAATATTATCTTTGTCATTTAAATGTGTTCTACTTCTTTCAGCTACATAAAGCAACCCCTTTAGGCTTTTGGTAGAACAGTCTATTTTTTAAAGCACATAAAGCTGGTTATCACAACAAAATTAACACAACTAAAATAGGCTAAGCTCTATACATCAAGACTCCAGTATTAGAAGTGTTGAATTCCATTTTATACAACTATCAAGCAAAGGCAATAATATATAAATCAACAGAACTGAAAATATTCTAGAAAGCTAAGAGAATTTTTTTTAAAGGAACTGTAATGTGATATTGTCACAAGGAAAGCTTCGTATTACAATAAAATATTATGTTCTCCAATGTTACCCTTTAGTAGAGGAAACATACTCTATCACCTGCGGAAAGACATATTCCCTCCCTTGCTAATTAAACAAAGTGCTGATTTTGTTTAAATTTATGTAATATAACTCCCAGTGGTCAATGTGTAGGACATGATCCAGGTACAAATCTCTGCACATCTTCGGTCATTGTCTTTTAGTGTCACTGTCCCACTTGTAAAATGAAAATACAAGACATACGATGCATAAAAGAAGAACATAATCACTTATAGGAAGTTGTTTAAAAATACGAACAAATTTACATCCATGGGCTGCAGAAATTAAGGGGCTCATACTCCAGTCCCATGCACCCAACAGAACTATGGGCCATTTCCCAGCTCCCACTAACAACATCATAGCAGAGAGAAGTCCAACCTAGGTGCAATCACAAGCCAAAGAATGATCAGCTGCAGGGAACTGCAGCTGCAGTGTTCAAGAAGGACACTGACAAACTGGAACGTGTCCAGAGGAGGGCAACCAAAATGGTCAAAGGCCTGGAAATGATGCCTTATGAGGAAAGGCTAAGGGAGCTGGGCATGTTTAGCCTGGAGAAGAGGAGGTTAAGGGGTGATATGATAGCCATGTTCAAATATATAAAAGGATGTCATATAGAGGAGGGAGAAAGGTTGTTTTCTGCTGCTCCAGAGAAGCGGACACGGAGCAATGGATCCAAACTACAAGAAAGAAGATTCCACCTAAACATTAGGAAGAACTTCCTGACACTAAGAGCTGTTCGACAGTGGAATTTGCTGCCAAGGAGTGTGGTGGAGTCTCCTTCTTTGGAGGTCTTTAAGCAGAGGCTTGACAACCATATGTCAGGAGTGCTCTGATGGTGTTTCCTGCTTGGCAGGGGGTTGGACTCAATGGCCCTTGTGGTCTATTCCAACTCTATGATTCTATGATTCTAACTTATTTCCCCACTTCCTACCAGAAAGGACACTCTGTCCAACTATCAGTTTTGCTTAGGAAGCATATTGTGGGCCCATTCTTCAGTCAGGGCTGCTGGTATATTTGTACAGTATCTCTGTGTGGTGTGTGTGTGTGTGTGTGTGTGTTGTACTGTATAATTACACTATTGTAAGTCACATTGAGAATCATTTAACTGAAAGGCAAGGTATAATTTTCAAAATAAATAGATATTTGTGGTTCAGATGGACAACATATACAGCTCATTGTGGTATTCAGTACTGTGTTTTGTTTTATTTTGGAGATGTAACTTGTGGTAAGTGCTTGTCTAGCCAATCATTTCTAATATGTGATGGCAATGGTTTCCCTCTTAGGCTTAACTCACACTAGCGGTGATCCTGCAAATTTAGGAGATAAGTTACAGCTCAGTTTTTCTTACAGGATGTCACAGTTTCAGTTCCTGGTGTCTCGAGGGTCAAGTGATATGAACAACCTCTCCCTGGGATTCTTGACAGTCACAAGCAGTGAGAACAAACAATCCTGGGATAGGTGGGCAAACAACCTGACCTTCTATAAGCAAGCTTTCTATATTCCAAACATAATGAGGGAGAAGGTGGAGATGCCATTCACTACTCAAAGAAAAAAAGGGAGGAAGAAGCTATGACAAACATAAGTTGCTTTGCTGTGTTACTGAGAAACCTCAATTGCTATGGAGGTGTTTGCTGGGGGAACTAATGCATTTAACCAGCAACATAAAATTGTAAAGCAAACGTTAGGATCCCAGAAACAGAGTTACATCTGTATTACTTGCAACCAAAGGGTTATGGTGCTGTTCTTATTTCTTTAAACACACATGCGTACATAAACATTCTGAAAACACCAGCTGAACATGCCCAGTGCTTCTGTGAGAACCCAAATACGATATAACAGAAATGTGATCCTTTTGTTCCTATATGCACAAGGGTGGTTAGAAGGCTGACCATGGTACCAGTGGACCACTGGATCACTTTCACAGAATGCTGGCTGGTTGCAAGTTTGCTGGGGATCTTACAAACCATGCTAGAGAAGGAAGTCTTGATCTGATTTACGGGACTGTTAAAAGATCAAGTACAGTATATACTCTTGCTTTGCTAATCTAAAATAATAATGATGATGATGATGATGATGATGATGATGGTGAAGCACAGAGGTCCTAGCATTCTTTTTATAAAAAAGACCAAAAAACAAAAACAAAAACTGTAGACCAATCAAGATTGAAATCAGTCTATCTTCACTGTAACTTGGGGAACCTTTGTTTAAATGTTATTTGCTAGCACAGTCTTTCTCCCACAATTTACAAAATCCTGTTCTTTGTTTTTCTTTGAACAGTATATATGTATCGCAGCCCTTAAAAAACTAGAAGGGGGAGAACAGGTTTTCCCCCTACACCAATACTCTCTATCGCTTTTGAGACTTGTAGCACAACAGAGTGGGTGAAGTTGGTGTCATTGGTCACAATATACCGTATTTTTCGCTCTATAAGACGCACCTGACCACAAGACGCACGTAGTTTTTGGAGGAGGAAAACAAGAAAAAATATATTCAGAATCTCAGAAGCCAGAACAGCAAGAAGGATCACTGCGCAGCGAAAGCAGCGATCCCTCTTGCTGTTCTGGCTTCTGGGATAGCTGCGCAGCCTGCATTCGCTCCATAAGACGCACACACATTTCCCCTTACTTTTTAGGAGGGAAAAAGTGAGTCTTATAGAGCAAAAAATACGGTATTATGCTCAATCATAAAACCCCTCCATCACAAAAACAATTATTTAACACCTAGCAGCTCTTAATATTACTGTGGCATTCCTAGCAACTTTTGTGTCTGCCTTTTTCAAATTCTTGCTGCCCTTTGTGTCTCAGTATCTCTTGCATCTGTAGTACCCAGACATAATAGTTGAGGAACATACTTATATATATATAGGTTAGTAGGTCACAGTACCTTAAAAGTCTGGTAAAATTCAGGGTTAGGATATCAATTGATCATCATCTGTCTCGACTGTGGAAGTTTCCTCTTTCTTATATTTGATTAAATCTGCAATGAAACACATGGTAACAATCACTATTACAGTAATAAGATTTTGCCATCTTATCTTGCAGAAGCGAAAAACATTTAATTGAAATTACCCTGATCATTCTCTTCTATGCAGGCCACTTAATACTACTATTAATATTGTCTCAAGCTTATTTGAATAGAATTGCTTGAAGCTAAACTCTCATTACTGTAGATTCTGCATTTGAATAATAGAATGAAGTCTTAAATGCAAATGGTTTAGATTTATTTTTTTTTGTAAGAACTAAACTAAGAAAATCTAAGGTAAAGCTAACAAAGGGGAAAGCTCTCTTAGTCCTGAGATTACAAGAACAAGCCCAGCTTGCTACAAACTTCAGCAGCTATCCAAACCTCAATTGCTTGGGAAGCAATCCCATTGAACTCAATAGGACTTACTTCTGAGTAGACCTGGTTAGGATTGCCCTGTTAAGCAATTCTTTTTCTTTGTGGAGAACTTTACTGTAGATGTATGTATGAAAGCATACTTTCTAGGAATGCTGTAATTTATGCTGACAGAATGTCAGCAAACTCCCAGAAGTAGCCCAAAATATAAACAATACTGAAATCTTTAATTCATAGGCACAATATTTGACTGTCAACTGCTGACTTTCAGTCTCTTTAATGCAACTATCTAAATGTCCTCTTAATGAACAACCTGTAGAACCAACTCTTTCGCAATAAAGTATGTTCAAAGCATTCGCACTAGTGTTTGACTTCTCTATTTGATGTTTCTTTCTCTGCGTAATTACAGCACACAAGACATTCAAAGTTCTTATTTCTGCCCCAACAGTCAATCACAGGCTATTGTCAATAGCAGATTCAACTCCATCTGCAGTAATTTTCCTTTTAACTTCCGGATAATCTTCAAAAGTAGACAGAATTGTTAATGAGATAATAAGATGTATTCACACAAAGTAATTCTGCTTTTTATGTAACTCAGGTAGCTGTTTTTATTTAAACACTGAGTGGCAAAAATGTGTATGCTGATGTTGTAACATTCTCTCACTAAAATACTTCCATCATTTACTCATTTTCAAATAACTGAAGGCTTAGTTAGATAAATTATATTAATATACAGTGAGGATATATTATATGTAAAGATCTCTCTTCATATTATGCCCAACTTTGTATGCAAAGAAAGAAGTATAAAAGTTTGAATTGTTATGATATATTTTCTGTTAATCTTGATTTCCTTCTGGTCGAAAATTATTATAATTAATAATTTTGAAAGATTTCACAGAAAAGATGGGGTAAGTCAGTCAGTAAGAACACATTCTAATGCTTTCCCCATAAAATGCCCAAGATTATTTACAAACTACTGACAAAAACATAAATTAACCAAAATGTAAAACACATTATTCTGCATCTGAGGGAAGGAGCACATGGATATTAAAAAATGCCAAAGCTATTGTTAAACCTCCATGTGCCAGAAAGCTCATTTTTCAACAGTTATGGCTACCATAAACAGGATGTTCAAATGAGTTCCCTAATGTTTCACTACTGTAAATGACTGCAAGTTTATCTGTACAGTTTTAATTTACTATCCAAAGACAGAAAAGGAAAATCTGACTAATAATTTATGTGCCACACTACTAACCTTAAAGAGGAGATTTGTTCATTTACAGGTACAACGCACATCGCTATTCTCAATGTAAACAAAAG
Organism: Podarcis muralis; assembly: GCF_964188315.1. Classification (NCBI taxonomy): domain Eukaryota; kingdom Metazoa; phylum Chordata; class Lepidosauria; order Squamata; family Lacertidae; genus Podarcis; species Podarcis muralis. Next base: position 100,101,509 of record NC_135656.1, read on the forward strand.
ACGGCGGCATGCACCCCAGGCTAAGGATGTCAGCATTTTTCAAACACCTTTCTGACTGTTCCATTTTATGGTGATGCAATCTGACCTACATTTTCAGTGGCCAAAGAGAGACGGAGATACAAAGGGAGGTGGAGATGGCAAGCTGAAGGGGGGGGGGGTAGCGAGTGAGAGATTGAGATTCTTTACCCACCAATCCACTAACTGGGGTTTTAATTGGCAGTACAAAGGGTCTAAAAAAGCAGCTGCAGAGATAAAAACTATTTCAAGGGTAACTATACTGTGCTTAGAATACAAAAACTAAAGGAGGTAGGAAGCAGAGAGTAAGCATTGGATTTTTGATCAAGTGACAAAATTTAGCATCCTCATTAAGCAGAGTGGAATGCTATCCTAGAAGGAATGCTGAAATATAGATGGCAGAGGCAAGCAGCATTACAGTATTTTCAACCAGAGCACTCATCAGAAGTGATATCTAGCCTATTTTGAAACATACTAGCGTTAATAAATCATTATTATTATTTATTGAATTTATATACCGCCCTATACCCAGAGGTCTCAGGGTGGTTAACAGAATAAAATCAAAATATAAAACCACAAAATACATAATCAAAATAAAAACAATAACCCCCCCCTCAAAAGCCACATTTTAAAAGGGCATAGGATGTAAATCAAATCAACCAAAGGCTTGGTTAAAAAGGAATATTTTTGCTTGACGTCTAAAGGTGTATAATGAAGGCGCCAGGCGAACTTCCCTGGGGAGAGCATTCCAGAGACAGGGAGCCACCCTCCGGACCTCTCAAGGAGGAGGCACACAAAGAAGGGCCTCAGAAGATGATCTCAGGGTCCAGGTAGGTTCATATGGAAAGGTTCATATGGTCCTGAACCATTTAAGGCTTTATAGGTCAAAACCAGCACTTTGAATTGGGCCCGGAAACTAATTGGTAGCCAGTGCAGCCAGACCAGGATTGGTGTAATATGTTCAAACCATCATGCTCCGGTGAGCAACCCGGCTACAGAATTCTGCACTAGCTGAAGTTTCCCAACTATCTTCAGAGGCAGCCCTACATATCACACATTGCAGTAATCTAACCTTGAAGTTACTAGAGCATAGACAACAGTAGTTAGGCTATTCCTGTCCAGATAGGGGTGTAGCTGGGTCATCTGCTGAAGCTGATGGAAGGCACTGCGGGCCACTGAGGGCACCTGAGCCTCGAACGACAGCAGAGGATCCAGGAGTACCCCCAGGCTACAAACCTGCTCCTTCAGAGGAAGTGTAACCCCATCAAGAGCAGGCGATCTCCCACCCATCCGGTCTAGCGAACCACCCACCAACAGTGCCTCAGTCTTATCTGGATTGAGCTTCAGTTTGTTGGCTCTCATTCAGTCCATTACAGAGGCAAGACATTGGTCCAGCACTTTCACTGCCTCACCTAAAGATATAAAGGAGAAACAGAGCTGAGTGTCATCAGCATACTGCTGACAACATATTCCAAACATCCAGAAAACCCCACCCAGCCGTTTCATGTAGATGTTAAACAATGTAGGGGATAGGACTGAGCCCTGCAAAACCCCACAATGAAAGTTCCATGGAGCTGAAAAGCATTCCCCAAGCAACACCCTCTGGGAATGACCATCCAAGTAGGACTGGAACCACTGCAAAGCGGTGCCACCTACCCCTAGTTCAGACAGTCACTCCAGAAGGATGCCATGGTCGATGGTATCGAAAGCTAAATGCTATAATTACATTAGTAATACCATACCCTTCAACATTCTTCATGAAAATAGGAACGTTCTATTGCTTTTAATGCAGAATGGAGACCTCTTAGTTTCATGAAAATATTGTTTTCTGTACTACACAGGTATATGTACATGCACACATACACCCCTACATAAAGCCTTTACAGTGGTACTTCGGGTTAAGTACTTAATTCGTTCTGGAGGTCCATTCTTAACTTGAAACTGTTCTTAACCTGCAGCACCACTTTAGCTAATGGGGCCTCCTGCTGCTGCTGCTGCTGCTGCGCCGCCGGAGCACAATTTCTGTTCTCATCCTGAAGCAAAGTTCTTAACCCGAGGTACTTTTTCTGGGTCAGCAGAGTCTGTAACCTGAAGCGTATGTAACCTGAAGCATATGTAACCCGAGGTACCACTGTATACTGATGTTCCATCAATAATGATGTTCCATTGTCGTCCAGGAATTGCTCCAATAGAACTGAAGAAGTATATTTCAGATATTTACTATATGCTAGGCCTTCAACTGCACCAGCTGTAACAAAACATGTCTCTCCCATATTGGTTCCTACACTCACAACAAGCACTGCAACCCTCCAACAGTTTGACTTTACCCCCAAAGGCACACTCCTCCATTGTCTCCCATGCCAGCAACAGAATCACACACAGAGTTGTACATGCAAACTTTGAACATAACAGTAGTACAACTGAGCTTGTGGGAGAGGGAATAAAAACAAACTACTTCAAAATATTTTTTGCTGTTGTGATATGCAAACCACTCATTCTGTAGTAGCCAGGAAATAATTTCATTTGCCTGGATAGAAGCAGTTCCTTCTGCACATGGGAGTACCACTACTTTCACATGGCAAACAGGCAATGGCTATTAAATTACAGTGGTGCCCCGCAAGACGAATGCCTCGCAAGACGAAAAACTCGCTAGACGAAAGGGTTTTCCATTTTTTGAGTCGTTCCGCAAGACGAATTTCCCTATGGGCTTGCTTCACAAGACAAAACGTCTTGCGAGTTTGTTTCCTTTTTCTTAAAGCCGCTAAGCCGCTAATAGCCGTGCTTCGCAAGACGAAGAGACTCGCGGAACGGATTAATTTCGTCTTGCGAGGCACCACTGTACTTAAGAGTGAAGCTCCACATACACAAAGTGATTTCTACGGCATATTTCTATTGTTGGCAAAAGCCTTCTCAACTAACACACAACAAAATGGAAACCTGCTGCGGAGGGTAGGCAGGGCAGCAAGGAGTGAGAAAAAGAGGCTTCTCCTCTCCTCCCACATTGCTTTGGTTTCTGGGGAGAAAAGAAGAAAGCCTTCTCCTGTACTCTGTACCATAGCTGCCTGCTGAAGGAGAAATTTGAACTACAGTAATAGTGCATGCGACAGAACTATGTGTACTTCAAGTGTGGTTTTTTAAAAAAGAAAATAAAATAAAAATTATGCCAAGCTCAAACTGAATTGTCCACTGTATAAAATGACAAAATATCAAAACATATCTGCCTCATATATTTGCTTATTTGCAATAATTTACTTGTCTTCTCCTATTCACCGAGTGGGGCAGAGCGATAAGCATAATTGCAAAGCACCCTGTAAAACAGAAATGCAAAAACTATCTGCAGTATTTCCACACCAGTTTCAACTAATATTTATTTTTCATTTAAAATATTTATATACTATTCTTCAGCAAAGTTTCCAGGACTGTTTACAGAAATGTTGGTGGCAGGTGAACTCCCTAGGGAAGGAATTCCCTAGGCAGGCCTACACAAGGCTCTCTACGTGGTTGCCATTCACCTTAGAAATACAATTGCAGCATTTGACATAAGCTTCCTTCTTCTTGCCTCCTCCTCTATTCTATGAGCTGACTCATAACACTGTAGTTCAGAGACTGAGCTGTAATAAATTAAGAAGTCCCCAATTTGAATCTCAACTTATCCATGAACCGTCCAAACTATTATCTTGGCCTGCCATGCACAATATGGGGATAACAGTACTGGTTTGATTTGAAGGAATTACAAATAAATAAATAAATAAAAATGTGAAGGGCTATGAACAGGCCAATACAGTATCGGCACTAGGTATCCTTGGGCACCTACTGCAACCCCATCAGGGCTCGCTCAACATTAGCTGATGTTTTGAGAGTTAACTTTATTGTGTACTATTATATTCTAATACATAATAGAATATTACTTTATTTGATATTATTTGTTCCATTTTAAAGTTATGTTTTATTATGACTTCCTGTATCGGATCAGATTATTATAAGTTGTGTGTTCTTTGTTGTATATTTTGTTGCTGTAAACTGCCTTGTGCATAGTAATATAAAAAGGCGGTATACAAATTAAAAGTGAAATGAAATGACATGAAACATATTGCTTACAAGCTTGTTCCTTGAAACACATTTATTCCCATATACATTTTGTTCTTTTAAATGCATGGCATCCTCAAAAACCAGACAAACCTTGCAAGTGGCTTCAATTTTAGAGAGCAACAAAAAACTATAAGAGGACGGGATATTTACAAATTAGGTATGAGAAACGGAATCGCTTAGTATCAACTTCTACGAATCTTTTTTGGGGAGGGCAGATTAACTGTCCTCCACTACTCTTGCTCAACCCACCATAGCAACAGGTAAAAAAATTGCCTCTACCACATACCTGCCATATTGGATGTATGTGTAATATAGTATTTTATATAATACAACAAACATAAAGGATGTTGATTTCCCTGTAAATAAACTTTTGATTCTGTGACATTAAGAATCCTGCAAAAGAAAGAGAAACTGAAAGAGTCTGTATTTTCAAGACACTGCATGATTTCATAAACAAAGGCGTTATTTGAATATCCTTCCTCTTTCAAACAATGATTAACTTTGGTAGTTTCCCTTCCCAGACTTTTAAACTGAAACTCTGACAATCCTTACGAAACATTATAAACTTGCTGAAAAAGTCACTTCACCTATCTATATATGTCAGCATTTTAAAAATAGCCTTTGATTAATATTATAATGAAATACTGAAATATTGTTTTGAGTACAAACGTAAAAGGAATTTGCCCTGTAAACGCTACTGAAAGTCTATACAGCTGAGATATACACAGTCCTGCTAACATCACTGATGATGCTGGATGAGGAAGAGGGAGGGGCATTAATTACAGAGGAAGACAAAACACTTGTAAAGCATGAGGGAAAACTGAGTAAGAAAACTTGAATGCGTTGCCTTCAAATTAAATGGGTGGGGAAAATAAAGGGGAAATCTGTTATTTTTTTCACTATGAAAACCTAACAGAAAAGTTCCTAGTCATTGGAATATGTACTAACCAAAATAAATATCAAACTGAAGTCTCACTTATTGACAGCAGAATCCTATACATTTCTACTCAGAAGTAAGCTGAACCACATTCAACAGGACTTACAAGTAAGTGTGCATTGGGGATTGCAGCCTGATTTATGTGATAAATCTGCATTTTCTTATATTTAGTAAAGGTAAAGGTACCCCTGCCCGTACGGGCCAGTCTTGACAGACTCTAGGGTTGTGCGCCCATCTCACTCAAGAGGCCGGGGGCCAGCGCTGTCCGGAGACACTTCCGGGTCACGTGGCCAGCGTGACAAAGCTGCATCTGGCGAGCCAGCGCAGCACACGGAAACGCCGTTTACCTTCCCGCTAGTAAGCGGTCCCTATTTATCTACTTGCACCCGGGGGTGCTTTTGAACTGCTAGGTTGGCAGGCGCTGGGACCGAGCAACGGGAGCACACCCCGCCACGGGGATTCGAACCGCCGACCTTTCGATCAGCAAGCCCTAGGCGCTGAGGCTTTTACCCACAGTGCCACCCGTGTCCCTTCTTATATTTATAAGCACACATAAAACCAATGACTCTAATGGCACTTCCTTGATACAGTTACTATGAAATCAAGACAGCAACTTATTTCTAAACCTCTTGGCCTAAGCTACCTCACAAGGTATGAGAAGGTGGAGAACCATGTTCATCACCACCTTGGAGAAAAAGGTGAGATATCATGCAATAAAAATATATATGGTGTCAAAAGAATCTTATTACTTGAATACTGTTCTATGGTTAAAAAAATGACTTTGTGTCATGTACTTTTGGTTATGGGTGGTGGGGAGCAGGAATGGAAATCTATTTCATGAAGCCATTCAGCCATCTTTAGGGCTGAACCTAAAATAAGATCTCCTGTAACACAGGGGACAACTAACAGCACTCCTCCGGATGATCTCAGTGGTCTTTCAGGTATCCTAGACCCAAGTAGTCTTTAAAGTATCCTAGACCCAAGTTGTTCAGGGCACTGTATGTCAACACAAGAACTTTGAACCAGGCCTGAAAACATATTAGCAACCATTTCAGATGTTTCAACAGAGGTGTGACATCCTGTCAAATCATCTGTTCGCATCAGCAGTATAACATCTGCTTTCTGCACCAGCTGGAGCTTCTGGACTAGGCTCAAGGACAGCCCCACAAAGAGCACATTGCAGTAATCCAGTCCTGAGGTTACCAATGTATGGACTGCAGTGGCCAAGTTATGCTGCTCCAGATATGGCCAAAGTTAGCAAACCAGAGTAAGCTAGTAAAAAGACACTCCTCGCCATAGAGGTCACTGGGCCTCTAGTGACAAAGATATATCCAAGAGTAACCCCAAGCTGCGTACCTGCTCCTCTAAAGGGAGTGCAACAACCTCCAGAACAGGCAACTGGCCAGTCTTTCAAAGATGGGAACCACCTACCAAAAGAAACTCCACCTTCCCAGGATTGAAATTTAGTTTACTGGCCCTCATCCAGTCCACCACCGCATGAAGACAATTGTACAGAGCTTGCACAGCCTCTCCTTATTCGGGTGTCATGGAGAAGCTGAGCTTATATTTAGTCTATCCATAAAGAAAGACAATGATTAAACTGATTATTCCTCTTATCTAGAAGAGTGAAACTTTCCTCACGAGAGTATAATATGATGAGACACTAAACCAGCGTGTGTCATTCTAGGACAGTCAGTTCCTCAGGATGAGACCCAAACCTAATTTCTGAAACACACTTGACAGTGGCGATATTGCAGCATGACACACCTTGTTATGCTCTAAGAGAACAATAAAGGAGCGCTTCATAAATAGCACTAAAATAATTACAGGGTTTACCTTATTTTTTTAAAAAAAATGTTAAAGCAGGCACAGAAGATCCTAATTGCTGCAGGTATAATTCATGAAGGATTGATGCTGTGCGAGAGCTCCTCTGATTTCACAAGGCTTGCATGAAGCAACTGAGAATGTACAACTGTAATTCTCACCACAGCAACAACTGAAACTAAAATTCTCATTGTTACAGCCTATTAATTTAAGTAAACTTTTAGCTCCTGTGGTTGGGGACCAAAATGAGACCACAATATTTATGTGAAACATTTCTTAGGCATCATATGACCAAAGCAGAGGCTCCTGCAACCTCTCAGCATGTACTCTAGGCTAACCTGCCAGTGAAGAACCTAGTTACCAAACTAAAAAGACAGAAAGAGACACTATGTGGTAGAGCAGCTATCCTTTGAACTTTCTTCCTCTGCAGTCACCTGACAGTTGTCTCAACCATCCAGTATTGTGACTAAGATCCCATGTATAATCAACCCTGCTTTCCCTGCAAGGTAAATATTTGGGTCCCACTTAATGGCAACAGACAAGGGAGGGAGAAGCAGAATCAGCTGAACATACTTAATGGAGGCCTGATAGGGGACTACAGATAAAAAGAGGAAACTTGCCAAGCAAAACACATCATTTTCAAACAAATTATCCGAGGCTGAATACAGGCAGTGGCAAATTCCATTTCAAGTAAAGGTTGCCCCTGAGACATAAAACAGTTAGGGGGAAACCTAGCAGCATGATGAAGCTTCTCCTATCAGCTACTGCAATTCAATATGTCCATCTTCAGGATGAGGATATCTTTGTTCTTCCTGTCTAACTTACAAATGAGCGTTCTGAAAAGTATGAACAGTTGCTCAGGAAGAACAACATTTAACAAGTTAACAAAGCAATCTGAAGCATGTCTGCTCCGAAACACCTATGAGTTCAAGGGGTTTTATTCTCAGGTTAAGTATATATAGAAGTGCAGCTTACTACCAAGGAATCTTTAAACAGAAAAATTACAGGGACAGATGACAGACTGAATATTTCTATGTAGGGTTTTCTATTAGGATACAACATTCTAGTTGAGGTTATCATTTTGCTTAGTTATTTCCCTTCTACATCTATTATTTCAATCTCTGCTTCTCCAGTTACAAGGATATCAGGGAACAAGGCTGGGGAAGACCTCCATCTATGACTCTGGGGAGTCAGTACTAGCTTGAGTGTGTTGTACGGGTACATGAATCAATGGTGTGACTCAGATTAACGCAACTTCATTATGTACACAGGGGGCTAAACTTCCAAAGTGAGAACTAGAACTTAAGCCTGCTCAGAAGTCACACACAAAGATTGGGAAGGCCTACCACAACTAATATGTTGGGAATAATGTAGTTACTATGCACTGAAATATGTGATGTTCTTACATCTCATATTCCTGGAACTAAAAACGGTTTCCATGGTTTAAACTGGGGTGATCCCTGGCTCAAAATGAACACTTTATAACAACCTGGCTATCATTAGCAGTTCATCTCTAATTACCTCATTTGATCGTGTCCTATCAGAGAGAGGGTCTTTTAGGCAGTGACATCTCACTGCTGGAATTCTGCCCCCTTATTTACTCTCTTGGCATCAAATCAGATTTATATTAGATGACAAGTAAAAACTTTTGGTTGATGATGTTTCCCCAGGCTTTTAAGGGGTTTGAGATTGGTTTTGGCTCCTGCTCAGTATTTGCCACTGTTAACAATGTTTTAATGATACTATTCTTATTTGCTATTATATTATTCTATTTTGTTGGGATTTCAAAGGCAGTTATTACAAAAAGCAGTGGGTGGGTGGGTGTTATAAATAAAAATCAACCAACTCATATTGTAATGGGGACATATTAAAAGAATGATTACAGAACTGAAATCCAAAATACATACATGTATGTGGTTAGGCAGGCAAGAAAAATAAGTATCAGTGTTAATCATTTGTTAATCACTTACAAGGAAGAAGGATAAATGTTTGTGGACTTTCCCAGCTTAAAGACTGTTCATTACTTGCCACAGGCAACTAGCGATTTACATCAAGTATTGGCAGGTAATACACCAGAAATATGATTACTCACTTAGGGGCTGTCCCCTTCTCCAAATGTGGCCCCATTTATATTGCATCTCTGTGATTAACACTGGCTAAGAATGGCACTGAAAGTAGGCAGAATTCATAGTTAAGACTAAGGAACTCCTTGATTGCTTTGCAATTATATCTCCCCCTCTACATTTGTATTTTTCCTGCAATCATTTATGCAGAATATGCATTTCTTTTAATGCTTCTGTTAGGGCTTCCCACTTTTTTCTGGGCGGCTGCAGAAAAACAAAACAAAATTCAAAAGCATGGAAATGCACCTCACCTGTGGAATTTTTTGCCTATTACACAACACTGTCATGGGTAGAGCGGAAGGCTGACAATCTAAGCCAGTACCATCCTGAATCACATAATGCTCAACCTGTCTAATTCAATCATAGAAAGAACTAGAGGCAGTATCTGCTATCCAAAATATATTAAGTAGCCCACATCATGCCGATATTGCACTACACAATTGGAGTGTTCAAGGTACACCACACCAGAGGTGTCTATAAGGGCAAAGAATGAGCTTAATAAAACCAATGCAGCTCACTTAAGCAAATCAGTTGTTCCACATAGTCACAGGAAGAAGAAAATGTTCAGTGTTACCAGCTAAGAGTCAATACAATCCTTAAGTCTCTTGCAACAAAAAACAACACAGATATACTCTTCCGGAAATTGTTACAATCAGGATGGCTAGGCTTCCAGAAAAGATAAGGTTGCATTTTGCCCTGCTCCCAGTTTGTAGTCAAAATGAAATGGCAATTCCTGTATCAAGCAGGAGTTGAACAAGATAACCTAAAAGGTCCCCTCCAACCCTAGGATTCTAATCTGTATTAGCAAGCATAAATATTGAATCAGATGGTGTTTGATAAGAAGTAAATGTGTACATGGGGACTTTGGGTCTTAACCCTGAAAGTTTAATGCACAGCAGCCCTAACTGAAGTAAACAGGACTCTCTGAAGTAAATTACCGGTACTTAAGGGTCTCTGCAGTAATCAATATGAATATTGCCACTTCAGACTGGATTTCAGTGCTGACTCACAAAATATGCATTTAGATACACCAAAGCAACGTATTTGTAATATAATCTATCCTTCCAAGTTTTCATATTGTCACCTCTCAAAAGGATAGCATATACGAAACTACAGATGATTTTGGGGGTTAGGGTGCAATTTCCCTCTGAACAATTTGCTAAAAGCTGAAACCCTAAAATATAACCCCAACACTACTGAGCTCTCTTTGTCCTAATGAGATCTGCAAATTAAGAAGCAGTTTTACATTTGCAGCTTAGAACATACTTGTGATGGCTAGTAAAATTTCAGTGAGAACAAGGGCATATAAGATTGACCAAACCACTGGACTAATCTTGTAAAACATTTCCTGTTTCTACCAGAGGTTATCTTCAAGTTCGAAATGAATCCCTAAGCCAGTTCACATTCAAAGCAGGACAAATTAGAAACTATTGCACCTTCATGTTCTTCAGATCATTGTTCAGAACATTGTAAATCATTTATTGATACTGTCAAAATAAAATAAAGGCCCTGCAAAGGAAAACAAATGTTCTATGTGAGAAATGGATTAATGCATTTTACAATGTAAGAAAGAAACTGAGAAATGGAATTACTGAAAAAGAAGATGAAACATGCTGGCCAGACATTCAAACATTTGAGACATGTTTTGCCTGAAAAAATAAATAGATCCCATATGGTACAGCTCATGATCTCTGCAATATCAAAGCCTGTGGTTCTATAGGCCTACAGCTTTCACTAACATCACTGCAGTTTTCAGGGTCTGTCCTCCTACAGACTACAGCACCCTACAGTGCTTCTGTAGCTTCACTACTCCTTTAATTTCTTTTTTCTTTCCATACATTACCATAACTCACTCTCTCTCCCCCACATTCTCACCTCTAAACCACAGCAGGAGCTTTGACTGGGTCCAGAGGCAGTTGCTCCGAAGAACAGGGAGACCAATAAGAACACAACTAAAACAAAATATACCTCTGCTTCTTTTCCTTACACCTCTCAGCATGAACACCATTCCTCATTCCACTGTCAGCAGCTGATACTTAAATTGTTGGGAAACAGTAAGTGAAGTCCTAAAGACCAATATAAATATGAAAGCAGCTATGCTTACACCAAGTCACTCTTCTTCCAAATTCACACAGAATTTACTGATACAGTTCCTGATGTGGATTAGCCACTAACCATGTGTAATCAGATAGCCAAAACTGAACATCTGACAACCAAGGTTCTGTGTCTGACAGTTCGTGTTTAGTATTAGCCCAAAATCTGAATACAGAAAAGTGAATTTCGGAATCCAGACGTACTTTAGACTGCTTTCAGCTTGAGAACACAACCAATGCAAGAGGACTGTATTCAATGGAGTGAGTTAAAGATATCCTGCCACTGAGCTATCTTGTCAGTTTGACATGCTCCGACTTCCCTCAGGACAACAAACAAGAGGAAGAATAATTCTGTGGTCAAGTACTCTCCTATTGTTTGAATTTACCAATAATATGGCACTGTTGCTCCTCAGTTGTTATAGAGTGGTAATAGGAGCTTGGCCAAGCATTATGATCCATCAACGTGTACCATGACGGCAACAGAATCAAATGTAGCAAACATGCACAAGGGAAGTAGAAAAGAAAAACTGCAATAGTGATGTATCAAACAACAATGCCAAAAGCTAAGATAAACACACGAGCAAACACAAAATCTACTGTATGGCTTCACAAATGGATCAGAGCAAGAGATACTCTCATCAAAGGAGCTCAGAATGACATACTTATCACTGTTGGAAGAATGTCAAAGAGAGCAGAAACAACTACTTTAGCACTGTAATAGTGAAAATCATAGACATGGATGCTTTAGCTGAGATTCCTGCATAGTAGGGGGTTGGACTAATTGACCCTTGGAGTCCCTTCCAACTCTACAATTCTATGATTACATCAAAAGTAATGACAGAAAGAATTTAAGTGGAGCTTGTGATAGTAATTTCAGATAAAGCAATGGGAAATAAATGGTTTCCCCAAAATATTTGCAGATCTAAGAAGCATGAAATCAAGAAAGTCAACCGTGCTAACAAAGGCCACAATAACAATGCAAAACATTTCAGAAACAATAATAAGCAAAACAGATGCCACAACAATTATGGGCTGGAAAGGAAAATGCCATAAACACCAGCAAAAGGAGTAATGAGTATGGACGGGCTTCTTGTATGGTAATGAGATAAATGGCAAGGATGACCAAAAAGGCAAAAGACAAAAGGAATGGTGGCAACATCAAGCATTCTTAACGTATGTACTATTCTGGTAGTGGTGGTTCTCCAATAGCGTAAAGAGAACTAGAAGAGTTGTCAAACCTGACCTAGAGAAAACACGGAAACAAAGTGATATGGGAGATATGAAAGTGAAAGAAACAAGGGAAGCAACTGCAATGATGGCGCCACAAGGAAAGTTGAACTGGCACAGACAAACTGATGAAGTGATTAGTGGGGAGGCAAGAGAAGCTGTGGTAACAGCGGCAAAGAAGATGGCGGTACTATGGGAAAACCCAATGGAACGGTATCACCAGCGGAGATATAGCAGCAATTCTTATATAGCAGTACCATACTATAAAACCAGCATGGCAATAATGGGGTCGGCGGAGGACGCTAGAGAAGAGACAGTAAGCAAGGGGGGTGGCAACAAGACTGTCCAAAGAAGCTGCCACACCACGGCGCAACAGTGCAGGGCATTGCGGTGGAAATGACAGCATGACACCTGTCCTGGCGGCAGCGACAGCACGGTGGCGACCACGGAGGCCGGATCTAGTGAGGCTGTGGAAGGAAAAAGTGGGGCAGCGGGTGTCACGAAGGAGACACAGGTGACGCCGGCCCCAGGTCTTTGGCGGTTCTGAGGGTGCTGTGCCCATAGCGCCGGCCCGGACAGTTGTGGTGGCAGCGCTGGGGTGGCTGCGCAAAGGTCACCAAAGGTTAGGTGGCTGCTGGCCAACAACCAGGCCACGACCCTGGGCAGCGTGGCTGAGGGGTGGAGCCCCATCCCCTCGCCCACCCCCCACCCCACCCCACCGCCTGCCTCGCCCTCACCTGGCGGGGAAGCAGCCCTGCTGAGGGGCTGCTGGAGGCCGGGGCCCACGGGGCGGGGGCTCCTGCGCTGCCGCCCGCGCTCGGCTGCCCGCCCGTGCCAGGCCTGCTCGCTCGCTCGCCCCTTCCTGGCCGGCCGGCCGGCCCAGCCACCGACCACCCCGCCCGCCCGCTGCCCCGAAAGCTCTCCCGCCTCGCTGCTCCTCAGGCCCCGGCCGCCCCCGCCAGCGACGACGACGACGACGACGCCACCTCCTCCCACTCCATGGCCGCCGCTTACCCGGCTGCCGTCGCTGCTGCTGCTGCTGCTGCCGCCGCCGCCGCTGCATTGTGGGAAGCGGCCGCCTGAGCCGGACCCACCTCGCTCGCTCGCTCGCCGCCGCCGCCGCCTGCATCAGCCGCTCGCCGCCATGGGCGCCGTCACCGATGGTAAGAGGCTGGGTGGCTGGCCGAGCGACCCCGCGGCGTTGGCCCGGCACCGGGGGCGGCCTCTTCGCGGTCCTCTCCCCCGCGGCGCTGCCGCCTCGGACGGGCCCTGTCGCCGCCGCCGCCGCCGCCTTGCTGGCTTTCCCCAGGCCTTCGCAAGCCGGCTTCCCTCAGCCGCCGCCGCCGCTCCTCTCTGCCCGCCCAAGAAGCCCGATCTCGCCCACCAGCCTCGTTTTCTGCTCCTTCGCAAGGGGCCTCGCGAAGCCTTTAGTTCACGTGCGCGGGATCCCCCCTCCCCCAAATAACTACACTAATAATAATAATAATAATAATAATAATAATAATAATAATATAATGCCGGTTCCTCTCACTCCCCCCCCCCCCCGATCACATTTTAAATCCTCGCGAGCGAGACCCCCGTCTGCCCCCGCCCCAGCCTCTTCGCCCTCAACCCAACCCAGCCTCCCCTCTTGAAGATGTATGGAGGTGGTGGGCGAGTTTGCCTACAACTGAGCACATGGCGACCGTCAGAGCCGCAGGTGCTGCTAATCCAAAATAAATTTGGGGAGCCCCGATGCGCGGCTGCTCTTGCGCCGGGGAAGACTTGCATCTTTCAGCACTGCATCTTGCCATTATGCCCCCACCCCCAGGGCGGGAAGCCCTTGGTGAGAGAGGGGCGCAGAGTGGGAAAGGGGGGACGGCGCAGAGGGAAGATGTGGGGGAAGATGCTTAACTGTGTGCATTGTTGTGTTTTAGGATCCAGAGATCTCGCCTTCCGAGAAATTAGGAACTGGGATTTTTTTTGCGTAGGTCTGTGTGGATTTCGTCCTCACAGGGCAAATGCTAAAAATGTGTGTGTATGCTCGGTACATGCGCTCGAGGGGCACAGTGTGAGCTGCAGATAATGACGCTTTTCTGTAACAGGGCCTCTCGCCCCACATCTTGTGTTTGCGTCCCATGGCAAAGAATGGTTAGTTCTGAGAGGCCAATGGTGCATTGTGTCCCCACCCCCGGCTCAGTTCCAGGTTTTGTATGAATGTATGTTTGTTTGTTTTTGCAACATAGCCTTCTTCCTCTTCTGTAGCCACCCCCTTTGATATATTTTTGACAACAAAGTCAGTAATGATAAGCTCACGACCTGACGCTGTGGCCATTTAGCTATCCTCCTGTACCTCCTGTCGTTCACACACTCTCTGGCTTCAGAACTTATTTCTGTGGTGATATAAACATTTCTTGACCATTTCCCCTCTTAATTCCGCCTTCATAAGTTTGTTTATACCTGTAATGACGATAAAAGTTTTCTTTGCATTAGAAAAAAAACCAACCCTATTAATTTATAATATATTGCCACATTTGTGTGAGTCTCAGGCTATAATCCTGTATTCACTTACGTGGGAATAGGCCCCATTCAAATCACCAGGTCTTATTTCTGAGTTCACATGTGTAGGATTGTGTTGAGATACCTCATCTGTGTTGCTTGAAATCCATCCATCAATTGTCTCTCAGGACTAAACACTGTATGAAATCAACTAATAATTAAATAGTCCAGTGTAATCCTATGGGATGGCATTTCGGATAACAATATATACTTACAGACCCCCTCACCCTAATACATACTTTCACTAAGTAAACCCACTGGAACCAGGATTTACTTTTAAGTAAACAGTTTTAGGATTTGGGCAGTTGCCTTATCAAATGGCTGCTTTCTGTGACAATAACCAACATATCATTGTTGCTCATTTTAAATTATTGCTTCTGCCTTAGATGAAGTTATTCGCAAACGACTATTGATTGACGGAGATGGTGCTGGCGACGACAGACGAATTAATTTGTTGGTGAAGAGTTTCATCAAGTGGTGCAACTCCGGATCTCATGAAGAAGGGTATTTCTGTCTTACCTATAAAATAGAAAGTGGGAGTAGGTCATCAAACACCAGTTCTGCATAAATAAAAGCTTTTAGTTTTATGTGGGAATTGTGTCCAGTGGCAGATGTTGGTAACAACATTATACAGTCGTACCTTGGATCCCAAATGTTTTGGCTCCCAAATGCCGCAAACTCGGAAGTGAGTGTTCCAGTTTGCGAACGTTCCTTGGAACCCAAACGTCCGATGTGGCTTCTGCAGCTTCCAATTGGCTGCAGGAGCTTCCTGCAGCCAATCAGAAGCTGCACCTTGGTTTCCAAACATTTTGGAAGTCGAATGGACTTCCAGAACGGATTCCGTTTGACTTCCAAGGTACGACTGCATCCAAATTTCAGAGTTTGAAAGTGTCTTTTGGGAAAACAAATATTTAAACAGTCTAAATACTATAGTGAAGTGTAAACAATTGAAATCCAGCTATGATACATCAGTTCTTTAATTACTTGTCAATTTCAAGTATATTCTGTTGAACACCCACTCTTAATAGTAGGAATGTTTTTGGCAGCTGTGTTTTATAGCAGCTGGTGATCAGTATGAAATGGGCGAAATCGTTTGCCCTGGAAAGGTGTATTGATCAACTGACCTTAAACAAAACACCATGAGAGTCTTCAAACACAATCCTTTTAGTAAAGTAAATGCATAGCTGTGTTGTGTGCAGTCCAGATGACTTCCTTCAGAGCTGTGCTTCTTCTGTAGGCCTACCACATTCCTCACATTAGGCTTGCTTGATTTTATTATTATTTAGGAAAATGCAATTCTGCCTCCAGATAATGGAGCCATTGCAATGCAGTTGCCATGCGGAATGTTGGCTGTTGTGAGTGTTGCAGGCACCTTGAGTACTGATTGTAACATCAATGCTACAATGTAATACAAATGTTGATTGTACAATATTGTCATTGGGTGACACTTGGGAGATTATTATTTTTTCTTTCTTAACTCTTTGGGGAGCATCCTATAGCAAGGATGAGCGGGTTAGGATCCAGCGGATCTCTAGCTGAGCTGCGACATTTCTGGCACGGTCAGGCTATGCCCTCTTAACTCCCTCATCCAGGCTAAATTAAGCTGGCAAAAGGGTGGTGTACCTACAAGGCTTGTTTTTCTTTGCCAGAGCTCAAACCAGCTCAGCCAGCAGGAGGCCTGCTGCTGAAAGGAGTTTGGTATAACTTTATATCAGCTTAATTTGCACCAATTTGCTTCATGCCAGTTTCTTGTGTATAGGATTGCTCCCTTAAAGTGTTTCACTGTTACACAGGAACACTCACTTAGCTTTGCTTTTTGTGTTTGTTTTTTGTAAAGGCAAACAGAATCAAGGATACACACTCATGCTCCTTTAAAGCAAGCCTTTGTGGTTTTTTTATCCCGTTGATACAGCTCTTGAAGGCTGTATGTTCTTTCTGTTTAGCATTGGAGTTCATCTCTGCTTTCAAGAAAAAGTGAATGACAGGATAACTTTTCCCAATGCCGCTATCTATGCCATCCATTCCATGTGGGTTGGATGTGGCATTATTGCTTTCGAACAGGAACTTCCAAGGCTATCACTCAGATGCTAAAATGTGATAGGGCAGGCAGGCAACACTGGTCTGAAACAAACTTTGCTTGAGATGGAATGGTTTTATCAGAAAAAGTATTTCTAGACTGGACTATAGCCATTTTTCAAAAGTGCTCTGAAGTACCAGACTTTTATGCAAAAAGGATGTGTGGAAGGATATTCTTCAAGGCAGGGACCTGATCCTGGATTGACCTCCCCTTAGAGGTGTGATGGTCTCCCATGTTGTTGGGTTACAGATGCCAAGGGAAACATTTCTCTTTGTCAAGGCCTTCATGCTTCGATAAATAAGAGGTGTCCACGACATCAGCAATGTGTGCATTCTGTTTTAATTTGTTTGTTGCCTTTTTTAGTGTATATATGTTTTTTTTTTAGTTGAATTTTGTTCATATGTTTGGTGTACAGTGCCCTGGACTCTATCTGGCGAATCGTGATCCATACATAAGTAATAGATATAGTACAAAGGGCAAAGGACAGGATAGCATGTAAAATTAATTTTAGTAATTATCATTTATCAT
This sequence comes from Podarcis muralis, assembly GCF_964188315.1. Taxonomy (NCBI): domain Eukaryota; kingdom Metazoa; phylum Chordata; class Lepidosauria; order Squamata; family Lacertidae; genus Podarcis; species Podarcis muralis. The sequence continues at coordinate 100,118,960 of NC_135656.1, forward strand.
TGATGAATACTTCCACAAGCCCAAAGATTCTGCATCAGGAAGTTGTATTTACACTTCTAGAAGTACAAGCGGTGCAGATCCATTTAGAATTAGAAGTATAAACATCTTAGGTCTGTCAAGTGATGTAGTGAGCTTTTTGTTGCTGATTTCTCATCCAGATTTTAATCACTTGCACTATTCAATTTAAATACATTTGCATTTCGCACAGTGCTCAAGGACTGCTATCATCTTTTTATTAGCTCTACTTATTTCCCTTAAGATTGAGATTCTAGGAGCATTTAAACCTCAGACTATTTACTGTGGCCCCATTTATGTCTGAAGTAAACAGTTTAAGGTATACAGTTTGATTACCGTAAAAATCAGCTTTCCTTGCTGTTTTGAAGCTGATACTAGCAGCAATTAGGGAACTTAGTTAGAAATGTGGATTCCCCCCCCCCCCCAAAATAACAGACTGATGTTGGGGGTGCTGCTTCACATTGTTTAAATTAATACACCTATAGCACCTGCTCTGGGCTTTTCAATAACTAAGGCCTCAACCTTAACCGTGCATACTCTGAAGTACATCCTGTAGAATTCAATGGGGCTTACTAGCAGGTAGGTGGGGCTAGGTTTGTCTCCTCAGCCTCACCCCACCCTTTTAGAACAGAACCAATGACTGCATCTTGCCTTTGTATAAACTTTGTCTAAAGGATTACACAGAAGAATACTGTGCAATGCCTGTTTTACCCTTACTAATAGCCAACACAATGATTTAGGCAGCTGCTTTATGTCTTCTTGGCATCCCCTCCTCCTCCAGACTATTCTGCATTGCTCAGATGTTGGTTAAAGGAAGCCTACCTCCTCCTTTTGCATGCATTCCCTCCTTGCAACTAATTGATATCAGTTAACCTGTGCATTTACAGAATGACAATTTGATAGCTGTAATAATAGACACATATTAGGAGTGTAAGGGATCAGCTTTACAACAAATGTTCTTTTTTTATATAGTGACTCTATTATGGTGATTATAAATGCCAGAAAAACACCACTAAGAGCAGGTAGCTTTGAAAGTAGCTGTGGGAGCCCTTAAATACACAAAAAAACATTAATTTGTATTGATTTGCATCAGGCTTCAATTCAGCATTGAGCTCCCGAGAATCATTGTATGTCCATGAGATATTAAATTATTGAAATGCATAATACCTTTTCAGCTACACCCAGTACCAACGCATGCTGAGCACTCTGTCACAGTGTGAATTTTCAATGGGAAAAACCTTGCTTGTATATGATATGAACCTCAGAGAAATGGAGAACTACGAAAAAATCTACAAAGATATAGGTAAATACTGGATTTCCGTCTGAATATTGTCGTCTTGGAATGGTGATATAATTGTTTTATATAATATAATTGTTTTATATAATATAATTACGCAAAAAGCAATCCATTCTTGCCACACTGCAGTTCTTTCCATTTTATAAATTGAAACCTGAAGCTGCCAGCTCAAGTCGAGATAAGGCAGAGGTATGGTTAGCAGGTGGTTCATCTATTCAGATGGGTGGTATTCTCCCTGTTCTGAAGAGGGTTGCACTCCTGTGGGATTGGGGGGTAAACCTGTGACCCTCCAGGTGTTGTTTGACTTAAACTCTCATTATCCTTGACCACTAGTTGTGCTGGCTGGAACAGATAGAGGAGTTCTTGTCAGTTGACATGTGGAGAGCTACAAGTTCCCCAATGGTACTCTGAATGCTCAGGTATATAGTCTGGAGGGCTTCCTGATTCCTCCTTGCCATTGGAGATTAGGGTGGATAAAACATTTTTTTAAAAAAAAGATTTTGTTTCATATGCATGTTAGCCCACCTTTGTATTTAAGCACAGGCCTGATAGCATAGAGGATATGCAAACAGGTGAGTGAGCGGGCTGGTGGAGGAGGGATGGAGTTCTCATCCAGCATAGAAAAGCCATCCCTCCTCTGCCGGTCTCTAGGAAGCCAGTGATTTCTGTGAGCTTATTCACAAGGCTGTCTTAGCCCTGCAGATAATCACTAAGCAGAGTCAATGTGTCCTACCAGACGTAGTGCTGAAGGAGGCTTGCTTTGTAAATGAAGAATCAGTTTGATAATTTCTTAAACGTGAATATTTACCCTTTTCCTGTCAAACACAGATCTGATAAAAATAGCATATCAGTCACTGTGAGTTCATTTTTGTTCGCTTCTTTTTTGTGAGGCTGGGCTGAGGCAGACTGAAGCACTTTTGAGTAAACATGGACAGGATTGAACTGTTAACCTCACAAACTGTCATGGGAGCCGGTCATAAGAAAGTCCCTATAGGGGAATACTTTTTAAAGACATTCCCTCTATAGGTAAAACAGGGGAGTACGGAAAAAATAAATGCAATGTGACAAATAGATGCAAGGGCTGCTTGTAAAGCATGCAACTTAGCATGATTTAGTGGTCAGATTTGCACACTTTTTTAGAAGAAGTACCAATAGGAAGCTTGAATTAAACCATTGATTTAAATCAGTTCAACCTGCTGAAAACTCATGTTGTCTCTATATGCTAATGGCTGTTTAGCAACTTAGGCTGCTGCACCTGTTATGATCCTACCTGGATGGGAATAACCTGGCTTCCATTATCCCTGCCTTGGTAACCTCCCATTTGGACTACTGCAAGGTGTTGCATGTGGGACTGCCACGGAAGACTGTCTTGAAACCTCTGTAAGCTCCAAGATTAGTAACTGGGACTGGGAAATATGACCGTATCAGACCACTGCTTTGCCAGCTTCCATTTCTGAGCTCCCAGTCCATTTCAGAGCCCAAGGCAGAGTGCTGGTTTTGACCTTTTAGACCTTCATGGCTTAGGACTAGGGTACCTGAAGAATCCCCTCTCTCCACATGTGTCTTCCCAAACTTAAGATCTTCCTAAGCTTTCTCAGGGAGCACCTGCTAGAGAAGATGCTGGAGGTAATTGACCTTTTCAGTGGTGGCATCCTGGCTAGGAAATGCCCCCCTCCATGGGCAGCTGCTTTGATGTCAAATGCTTCTTTGTTTTCCATGGCCTTTCAATCTACAGTGGTACCTTGGGTTACATACACTTCAGGTTACATACACTTCAGGTTACAGGCTCCGCTAACCCAGAAATAGTACCTCAGGTTAAGAACTTTGCTTCAGGATGAGAACAGAAATCGTGCTCCGGCGGCGCAGCAGCAGCAGGAGGCGCCATTAGCTAAAGTGGTGCTTCAGGTTAAGAACAGTTTCAGGTTAAGAACAGACCTCCGGAACGAATTAAATACTTAACCCGAGGTACCACTGTATTCCATTTCTGATTATGACTATTCTGGCACTGCTACATGGTGCTGCTTTTGTATGTTTTGCTATTCATTTGTTTTATTTACAAATCTCTTACCTCCTCGTAAGTTTCCCTGAGAACGTGGCTATAGAGTGTCATAGAAATATTTTAAATAAAATGTTTAATAATCCTAGCTCCACATCAAAAAAATTGGCCAGTAAACAGATCAGATTTCATGGAGCGTACTAGAAATGGATCTTTTATTTGTCTGGTATATCTACAGAAATATTTATTTCAGAAGATCTGCATTCTGAGCACTCTGACAGTAATTACAGTATTAGAATACACAATGTATTGTGATTTATGGACCTATTCACAATGACTAGAGATGAAACCTGAAAGCCAGATGTTTATATAATGTTGCCACTTAACAGTACAAGTTTTCAAATTTTAATAAATAGGCATTGTGACATTTATAGATTTGTGTCAAATTGTTTTTTTATTTTATTCTTCTGGAAGAAAATAACATAGCTGCTGCACATGAGAAAATTGCAGAGTGCAAAAAGCAGATTCTTCAGGCAAAAAGAATACGAAAAAATCGCCAAGGTAACTATTTATTTTGCAGTTAGTAATTGCTAGTTTTATATGAAGGGGCATGTAACATTAGTGATTTGATGCATATGACAAGCCTTCTCTAACTTGCCATGATTATTTTCACTTGTTATGAAAGATCTCGTTTAGAAATAAATATTGCCTATGCTGTCAATCACTCCTTAGACTTGAACTTAAAGCATAAAGTGCCTGCCCTTTCATTGCATTTCCTTGTGACATGAGTGGAAATAATGTCTTACTCGAAGTGTGGTTTCCCACAAATCATGATCGCAATCCATGTTTCAATCATGTGTTTGTAATTCTGGTTTGCTGGAAATCTGTACTAATAGATGGGTTAAAACATGTCTCCCCTATGTGAGAGAGGGTGGTGTGGATCCTGTGATTGTAAGCTAGAGGAATGGGTGAAAGGAGTAGAGACATCATACCCATCCCTCTGGTGAATGAGTGTTATGAACTAGGGAGATTTCTTTTCAGAAGGGAGACTGGTAAAGAAGTGGGCAAGCCAGTATCACATCTGAAGGCAGCCCTTCAGGGAAGTTTTTAATGTCTGACAGGTTATTATTTGTTTATATTTTGCTGGAAGCCGCCCAGAGTGGCTGGGGAAACCCAGCCAGATGGTCATGGTGTAAACAATAAAATTATCATCATCATCATCACATGGGCAAACATTGAGATGTTTGGTATGGAGTTAAAGTTGAGGCTGTGCATATGCCAAGCAACAGAGCATTCATTCACCTGTCATCCCAGTTATATTGTTTTAATTATATTTCTTATGCTTTTAATTGTTTCTCGTCTGAAAGTTTGAGAATGGGCCAAGTTATAAACAGAAATTTAAAAATTAGTGAAATTACACTCTATAACTTTGTGAAACTGAAATAAAGTCAGATATGATGCTTATAATCTTTCATTCTTTCAGAATATGATGCTTTGGCTAAAGTAATACAGCATCATCCGGATAGGCATGAAACACTCAAGTAAGTATGGGTCTAACACCTGAAATGAAACTGTGATAATACTTTATCAGAGCATCTGAAAGCTAGCAGTCACTGAAATTAAAACAATATGGTGGTATTATTTGAAAGTGCACCACAGAAACTCGCACAAAATGTTCACCTGTACAGAATATGCCTAGATTTAGTAAGTAATTTGTAATTACAGTCACTGTGATCATGCAGAGTGGCATAGTCCAGTTAACACTGCATTTGGGTGTTCATTCAAGGCAGCAGAATTAGACTGTACTTTTTCTATAAAGGTGATGCTTCTGGGATTCCTCCATGCCTGTTGGACATCTTCCCTGGCACAATTCTGTGTGCTGGTTTGAATCATTCTAAGTGACTTGGAATCTAGGTAGCTTCTCCCACACAAATGTGCCCTTGTAGTATTTCTAGGCTGCCAACACCACAAGCAGAGGTGGAGCTGATGGTAGGAGATAGGTCCATCTCAGTTGTGGTGCCCTTCAGAATGTGGTTCCCAAAGTCATGCCTGGTGAGGGTTTGCTTTCTTCCCAGTGTCTTTTTACTTCCCGGGCGTCTTAAAAATGACTCCTCTATCTTACATCGTTTTGCACTGTTTTAAGTGCACGTGCTTTCGTATACTTGTTATTATTTGTGTAAGCTGCTCTGGGAACCACTAGGCAGTTGCAGAGCATAATATAAATGATGAAAAACTTCAGGTTGAAAGTTGAGTTATAAATGGAATTATTAATTAATAAATAGTACAAAACAAAGATAAGGTGTCTTCAATGGCAGTATGCTAAATCTCTTCTCAGGCAGTTAGAAGCTCTGGGAAAAGAACTTCAGCATCTCTCCCATATCAAAGAAAATGTAGAAGACAAAGTAAGTTTTGCTGATTTTTTTCTTCTTCTTTTACAATGAAATACTGCATGGGTAATTCCGTACCGACCAGTGTAACATCTATAAGCTTTTTTTTACAAAATATTTTGTGTTTTTGCTAATATTTTAGCCCTGCCCACCTGTCAAATTTGGCCTGCAAGGCAGATCCTGATAAGAATCTGACCTTTGGGGTTTCCCTATGCCTGTTCTAGATAAGCCAACCTATTCAGCCTAGCTAGGGAGAGCCAATCAGGACTGGTCTACCTCCTCCATGGATGTGAAGGGAAGCTGGTAGAAGCTTTTACATGCTTCAAGAAATGGCGGGGGGGGGGGGGGGGCTAGTAGAGAAATACCAATTTTGTACTTTTCTAAACCATAACATAGGCTACAAGAAATGTTGCATTTAAAATACATTGCAGGTAATATATTTTCTTCATGCTAAGAACCTTGAAGAAGAAAATAATGTTAAAACATAGATTTTCATTTGCCGTGGAGGGGGGAAAGTATGTGTTTATGTGACAAACGTAATGCACTCAGTAAGTGTTGTTGTCCTAATTTCCTTGGATTTTGTTCCTAACATAAAATTTCCTGTCAATGTACCAAACGAGCAAGCGAAAACTATCAATACAATAAAGGGCCATTAACCTATTGTCTGTTTTCTTGGAAAGGTCTTTAACTGAACTTTAGAGGGGGGGGGGAATAGAGTACTGTAAATCTGAGTCATAGGGCATGCCATGCTTCTGGTTGCTTTACTCATGTGTAAAATGCCATTTTGCAAAATGAAACTTTGGCAAATTATTTTTAGAATTAGATAGAACATGTTAACTATATGAAAATGAAAATTGGGTCTGTAGGTTGACATTTTTGTGGCTTCACCCACATATGTTTACTTAGATGATGATTCATTGAAGCAGTACAGAGAGAATCCAAAAGAAATATTTCATATGCTTCAGATTTTGTTTTTGTTTTCTTTTAGCTGGAGTTGAGGCGAAAGCAGTTCCATGTACTTCTGAGCACCATCCATGAACTTCAGCAAACACTGGAAAGTAAGTGAGTTCAGTATATAAAGGCATGACTTACTTTCCTTACTGCGTGGGTTCAGGTTTATTTGTTGCTCCTTCCCTCATACACTCAGCTTGCCAAATTCCTGTCCTCCCCTAAATTTCATCATAAGCTTCAATACGTCTACTTACCTTTTCAGATTCAACTCAGTAGCACTCAAAATAATAGGGCATGACTTTTTCTATGTTCATTTTAAAGTGAATGTTTTTAAACAACAAGCACAATATTTATTTCAGATGATGAGAAGCTTTCAGAAGCAGAAGATGCCTCAGATACACCAATGGTATCTGCAGATAAACAATAGACAGACCCTGGATATAGCTCCAAAGCCTGGAAGCCAATGGATACTTTTTTTTTCTTTTGGTCTCCTGAGAAACTAGATTGTATTTCCATTGGAATGCATTTGACTTAATGTTTGAAATGTCTTTTTAATACAATAAATACTTGGTATTACATACTTAGTCTTAGATTCACATTGCATTTGTATTCTGGAATTAAAATACTCCTTTAGGCTTTGAGCTCTTTTCTGTCTTTTTCTTATACAGTTTTTAAAAACCTCCATATTAATGTTAACACATCAGTACAGCTATTTGCAAACAACAAAAAGAAGAGGAAGCAAAATGCATAAAATATAATACAGGAGCATGACCTTATATTGGTCACTTATTTGATGTCACCTTAGCTCACATTGCTATAAATTTAGATATAACGTAGAAAAAAATGATATAAGGTTGAACAGTATTGCGATATTTCCAAAAACCTGTGAACAGGAATAATATCTCTATAACGTCGTCATTTTGAGAGTTACATTTCAAGTAATAGGTCAGGTTTTTTGAGGAACAGTATATCCCATATTATTTTAATCCATTCTGCAATGTTAGGTGATTGTATTTGATTTCCAGTGTTGAGTAATGTATGTTCTAGTCACCACAAAAACCAACAGGTCACACTTAAAGCATAACTCGTAAATATATCTTGCATGTGTTGCCGTTTGAGGTGTTAGCAATAAACAAAGGAACACTCTTGCCTTCTGAGCTCAGGTTATTGAAGCTGTGAAATAGAGAACCTTTGGACCACAACAGCGAGGCCAAGAGCCTTGTTGTCTGGGCAGCCCAGGACCTCCATACACTCTGCCCAGGCTTGCACCCCAGGGAGGTCACTTCAATTGGACTTTCCCCCCGGAGGCGCACTCCATTGGCTCTTGAGAAATATGGAGGCCAACAAAAGGAAGAAATAGCAAAAACATGAATTGCTGCTGGCTTTAGCAGTAGCATCAAATCTTAAATCTGCTTTGACCTTACTGAGACAGTTAATCAGCTGTTAGAAGCGTCCCAGCAAATGGTTCACTTTCAGCTTGAGTAATATTTTCAAAAGAAAGAAAAAGAAGGATATTAGCAACAGCATTTACACGGAAAGCATGTGTTTTTCCGTTTATGCTTCTTTGTGGTTCTTAAGGAAACCCTTTGGAACTGCTTAGAAGACTGCAGGATCCTGTCTCCCAAAGACTCGCACTGCTGCAGCTCTGCACTTCTCAGAGCCAATAGCTGGATGGATTTTTCACTGATGTTATCCAAGAGATTATCCACCTGTTGAGAAACGAGGATAAAAAATGGTGAAGTATAACAAGATAAAACAAATTTGTTTGAACTGAAAGAAAAATGAAGGGTTTCAGTCACTTGTAAAGATAGAAAACTGACTATACTACACTATGTTATCAGCGATACAAAATTTGCCCATAGAACTGCAATGCGTGCAACACAACAGGCTGTGGACTTAATGTACATGCATTTTCCTACATGTGCAGTACATAGACAGAAGTACATCCCTCCATCAACTCAGGAGCTTCAACTTGAGAAAAGAGCTGAGCGCTGAACTAAAATAAAAGATTTAAAATAAGAATTTATCACATGGGGGAGTCCAAAGAGGAAAAGTCACAATAAGAGCGTCTCATAACCCCCATAATCTGGAGCAACCATGGCTGGTTCCAGGATGAATCGACAGTGAAGTTTGGTCAACAATTCTTAAGTGCAGCTCATGGGCACTCTAAAATGAGTTGGGCTCACTTTTAATTAATGAGCGATACACAAACCCACTGAAAGAAATGGGTTTGCTCTGAGAGTGACTAATATAGTGTATCATTCATACTGTTCATAGTTTGCTGGTAGGCAGAAGGAAGAATTGGAGTCTGAAAGATAAAGGCCTATGGTGGAATTTAGATACATAAAAAACACTCTGAAAATGCTTTTTTTAACGTTTTGAAAAATATATTGAATTTGCCATAGCTCACCATCGCCATCTAGTGTCACAGTTGTATAATGCACCTTACAACACACTTAAAAACGTTTTATTTGCAGCTGTATAGCCAAGTCCTATGTTGCACCGTATAATTAAACAATGCTTTGATTCAAGATACCTGCATTTGAAGCTTCCCTAGTGTTATGTCTGAATGGTACCATACTGGTGGCATACTTTTCTTCTTCTTTTTGAACACTGAGAAATTTTTCTTGTTTGCCAAATAGGAAACCTGTTTTTTTGGGGGGTGGGAAACAAAACATTCAGACAAGAACAGAATTCTGTGATCCGCATGAATCGGTGCTTTCCATTCTCTTCCATGAGAAAGGAACATGCCATGTCTATGTATACAATTTGCATTGTGAACACGGAAGATTTCCAGCCTCATAATAAATGGGGAAAGTTCATACAGGGAACTCCCAAGTCTGTTTGTCTCTATCTTAAATTTGCACCCCTTGTTTCCGCCACATGGTGCCCAGTTGGCTAATACTAGTACAGTATCATAAAATGCAATGAAACAAAAAAATTAAAATGCAGATAAAAATAAAAACAGTTAAAATTAATTTAACACACTTATGCATTGGCTTATAGGCTACAGGCTGTCAAAAATGTATCTTGATATGTTCAATAAGTAGGAAATAGCTATATATGTGCAGTGCAATCCCATTTAAAACATTGTGGATGACTTCTCACCGTGAAAGCTCCTCTACCTTTATAGTGCATTCCTATAAGACAGGCATAGGCAAACTTGGCCCTCCAGATGTTTTGGGACTACAACTCCCATCATCCCTGACCACTGGTCCGGTTAGCTAGGGATGATGGGAGTTGTAGTCCCAAAACATCTGGAGGGCCGAGTTTGCCTATGCCTGCTATAAGGTATATGTCTATAAGAGCTATTACACTTGTTAGCTTTACAAAAATGGAAACAACATGTTTAAACAATGGAAGTTAAGCAACATAAGTTCCCTGGGCCCTCTGGTTGGTAGCAATGGAGTACTGGAGAATATATACCATTTCTCTGATCTAGCAAGGCGATTTTGTGTTGAATTTTCAGGGTATGCTGCACACAAGCTTCCCAAACCAAGATGAATCTATTTTCATTTATTCTTTTTTTTCTTCTTCTTTTTTAAAGATTCATCAGGCACAGTTGTCTTTTGCCATATTTATGAACAAATAAAAAAAAAAAAGAACGAACTTAATTTCGGGTCTGACCAGCAGAGGGCTTCATCAACCAAACAAAATTTGAATCGGACAAGAAGTCCTGTAGTTTTCCCCCCTGAAGAAACCAGCTGCTCAAAATTGGGAAACAACGCTGAAAAAAAGAGAATTCCTCCTTTGGCAGGAAGTTGTCTTTGAATTGGGTTTTAGAAACTGAAAGCCTGTTTCCCCGCAAGCTTGCTCTTTAATCTAGCCTGCCTAGTTTATTAACCTTTTCCCCCACAGGTCAAGTAGTTATATTATGGGCTGCATCCTAATCCACAAGACATCTGCATTATATTAACCTTTATGCTTCTGCATTTAACAAAACAGTTGCACAACGCAGATAAGATCAAGCACTCTAGAAGCAAGAACTGTGCAACCAGTGATCACCCTTCAGTCTGATTATAGTGAGTTTTTTTCCAATGTCTCCTTTAATTTTGCAATATCCTTTTTTTTTAATGGAGTGATCAGGGCTGTACATAGGTGATCAAAGGAGCTGTAGGTGTGGATGCTAGCACAGAAAATTCGTTTCGAAAGAGGAGAAAGAGCCATTGCGAAGGGACAGCTAAATAGCTCAGAAAAATATTGTTATTGTTATTGTTAAATTTTGTATGCCGCCCTTCATCTGCAGATCTCAGGATGGTTCACAACATAAATAGCTACTTTTACACATGTTATGTTTGAATTTATTCAGGAGTGCCCCATTTCAGCAGCTTACTTGACAGAGCTCCCTCTCCTCTCCAGCTGTGCCAGTACTTAAACTGAGTGACTTAAAAACTTTGTGCAAATGTACATAAATGCCATATTTTAAAGTGAGCATTTTATTTCCAAATATGCGCACTGAGTTGGCATGTATATGCATGCGTAACGTGAATAACATAGAAGCTCTAGGGTCTCAGCTGATACATAGGTAAAACACCTGACTCGCTCTATAAAGAAACGAGCCAGTTGCCATTTAATAAATGCAACAAATTTAGTCTGATTCCCAGCAATCATACCTTTTGGATCCCAGGCGGCAGAGACACCACTGAGATGCGGCGCATCATCCGTCTTGCTTGCACAACTGTGTTTGTCCCGTGCATGCTTTGTGCATGTTCTTCCACAATGTTTACATCCAGCTGAATTGATGCTTCAGAGAGGAAGGAAGAGGAAAGAAAGGATACACAGCGAGTCAAGCTGAAATGGCGGCAGTTTCATTACCAATAAAAGATCTGTTCATTCTAGATTAGGTGACCTGGAATTAATATGACTGTTCCTTGGGCCAGGAGCAGATCACAAAAGACCCTTATGCAGATGCAGTACATAAATACACAATGCCTTTTCCCCTTCCCCATGCACAAAAGGTAAAGGTAAAGGGACCCCTGACCATTAGGTCTAGTCGTGGCCGACTCTGGGGTTGCGGCGCTCATCTCGCTTTATTGGCCAAGGGAGCTGGCATACAGCTTCCGGGTCATGTGGCCAGCATGACTAAGCCACTTCTGGCGAACCAGAGCAGCGCACGGAAACACCGTTTACCTTCCCGCCGGAGCGGTACCTATTTAACTACTTGCATTTTGACGTGCTTTCGAACTGCTTGGTTGGCAGGAGCAGGGACCGAGCAAGGGGAGCTCACCCCGTCGCGGGGATTCGAACCGCCGACCTTCTGATCGGCAAGTCCTAGACTCTGTGGTTTAACCCACAGCGCCACTCGCGTCCTTTCCCCATGCACTACATTATACTTAAAGGTAAAATGATCCCCTGTCAATTAAGTCCAGTCACGAACGACTGGGGTTGTGACACTCATCTCACTTTACAGGCCATGGATTTTATGTGTTGTGCTTAGGCCACAATACAGGGACTACATTATATATTTTAATAGGCACCCTTGAAGCATGCTATGTGTGCCCCGTTTGCCTTAATTTAAATGATGCGCACAAAGTGGTCGTTGGCAAAGCGAGTTAAGTTACCGTTCCGTAAAAGCTTCTTCCTTTTCAGTGTTGGAAATACTTTGGGAGAAGGTAAGGCCAGAATAGCCCTTGGAAAGGCATGATACTTAGGGGGAACAGAAGTCGTCTTAGACACCACTGGTTTTGGAGAGCCGTCTTCCCCATGGAGCTTGGCCTTCTTCCTTGCCCTTTGATAGAAAGGGAATAACTTCCTCATTGTTGCCCTAAACTGTTTCATAAGGCTCTTTTTCTTGCCCACGTGGAACTCAAGAGTTTCAGAGCTGTCAGACAGCTGTCCTTGAGGCATCCGCCTATCCTCCTCTCTCACCAAATGAATAGGCATGACTCTTTGCCATCTGATAATGGATAAATAAAGATAATGGATAATTACTGACTCTCCCAGTGAGTAAGCCGCCCACAGTCCTGGTTTATGCAGATGGATCGCTGTATTGTTGTAGACATACTGAAACAAAATTTTGCACTGACACGTGAGGCTGCATTTCTGAAATTCAAAATAGGGCTTTTCGGATTTCGTACCATTCCAATTTTTGTTTATAAAAGAGCACCTTTCTAACAAAGTAAAAAGAAAAGTAGAGTCATACCTTGTGTTGGGTTTGTTTCAGGTTGAGCGTTTTCAGGTTGCGTCCTGCGGTGACCCAGAAGTACCGGAAAGGGTTACTTCTGGGTGTTGCCACTCGCACATGCGCAGATGCTCAAAATGAACAGATCCCATTTGCAAGGGATCAGAGGTACCACTGTACAAACTTCAACCTTAACTTTTGTAAATGAATTCCCTGTGCATAATGGGTTAGCAATAAGGTTAGCGATTGAACTCAATGATCTTGGATGCCTTTCAGCTGAGTGGTTCTATGGCTGTAAGGTTGGAGTCTAGACATTAGAAGGACTGCTAAAGTGGTCCAACATGCTGGACAGGTCTGGTTTGGCCAAGTACAGGTGATTTGTTGCTGTAGGACCTAATGGTTGGAGACCTCCTAGGAGAAGAAAGAGCCTTGTCAGGGTGGGGGTCACCTTCCCCCTCCACCCTCCCAGCTGTGGATTGTGCTAATTCTGTGTATGCAGTAAAGCTAACAGAAGGACAGAGGGCTGAGTTGTCTTCTGTAAGAATATTACGGTGCTGCTGGCATTTCACTGAAAAATCTGATGGGAGCTTTGGCACCTCTGTAGGAGTTCGGCTGTATCTTCTTCTGTGCTCAACTTCCAAAGCTCGCAGCTGGGAAATAACTTTCTTAGGACCAACCCAAAAGCCACCCCTCAAAAATGAAGAACTTGAAAACTTGACATGTTTTGATGACCCTATGGTTGCTCCTAATTACCCAATTTTGTAGAGTTTTCTTCTTATGGCTCAACATGAGTAACTTTGCTTCTCTCTCTCTCTCTGTCTCTCTCTATATGCAAATAAAGCAGATATCACAAAATGCCAGCAAGCCTCCAGAGACCTCTTTTCGAGAAAACAGAATTCAACAGGCATTCGTAGCACCTGGCTCTCCAGAATTTTCACCAAGCAGAGAACTGTGGCATATGTAGCTATAGAGCTGCCTTCCCCAACAGGATGCCCTCCAGATGCTTTGGACTACAACTCCCATCAGCCCCAGCCAGCATGGCTGTACAATGCCAAAGCTAATAGGAGCACAACATTATGGGAGTTGTAGTCCAAAATGTCTGCAGGTTGGGGCAGGCTGCTATAGACATCTCTCTGTGCATGTCCAAGGTTGTTGTTGTTTAGTACATTCACCGGAAATACAAAAATTAGTACCACCATAAAAGAGTTAAAAACAGAGATCGGAGTACCAGGCACAACCCTAAAAGGCAGAGGATCAGCCTGTTAAAACAACTCAAGCCAATAGACTAGATGTCTCCTGGAGCAAGAACACTGTATTCATTCATTTCACTTCATATATTTATATAGTGCTTAATACTAAGACAGTCCCAGTTTACTAAACACCCTATCCCATGTATGTATTCTGTACAACGAACAATGTCATTGAGAAACAACAGTGCAAACCAAAGAATAGAGGCTTCGCACACGCCATAAACATCCCACCCCAAAGAATCCTAGGAACTCTAGCTTGCTAAGGGTGCTGGGAATTGTAGCTCTGTGAGAGCAACAGTTCCCAGATTTCGGGGAGAGGAAATGTGCTCTAAATGTGCTTTGCTCGTATGGTGTGTATACAGCCAAAATCCCCACAAAGCAAAAAGCATAGCTGTGCCTTTTGAAAACTTCTTCTGAGTCAGGGAGCCCTTGACCAGATGTGTGACTGAAATTCCTGGGGAATTTCCACAACTTGTTTAAGGTGCAAGTGAAGAATTAGTGTGGCTCACCTCTTTCTCTCTTTCCCTTTCACTTGGATGGCTTTTCCCTGAGCTTCATGCATCTTTTCACTAGGAGGTCTGCGCATGCAGCTCCGAAGAGGACCAGGAAAGCACCTTGGGTTGCGGCGCATAGCTCTTTCCTTCCCAGGCTGAGTAGATTCCTAATACGGGACCTTTATGTGCATTCAGGGCTAGGCGCTTCCTTGAAACACCTTTCCTTGCCTTGTAGAGATTCGGGCAGGTTGTGTCACGAAATGGCTCTACTTATTGAGAATCACACGGCCTAATAACAAATTTGTCAAAGCCCTGGGAAATTCCACAATACACAGCTCCTCATGGCGTGGTAAATTCCTCCTCAGAGACGTGACACATTTTTGGACTTAGCACAAGAGGACGGAGTGAAGTCTATTTTATCCTCACTGACAAAGGTGTGGATTCTCCTCAAAGGCTGCCATCTTCCACCTTGCAACTCCTGGGTTTTCAAGATGCCCCTTTGTTTTGATGGCCGTGAGACAGGAGTTGCAAATGTGATTCCCTCCAGAAGTTGTGGACTATACAACTCCTATCAGTCCCAGCAAGCATGGTCAGTAGGGATGGAGGGAGCTGTAGTCCACAACACAGGAGTCTAGGAAACTGTGGGTTAGCTCAGTCGGTAGAGCAAGAGACTCTCAATCTCAGGGCTGTGGGTTCAAGCCCCATGTTGGGCAAAAAAAAGTTTCTTGCACTGCAGAGGGTTGGACTAGATGTGTTCGTGGGAGGGGGGTTATTTGTTTGTTATGTATTTTGAGTTCTTTTTTTGTATCTTTATGTTGTAAACCACCCTGTGATCTTCAGATGAAGAGTATAGTAGTAGTAGTAGTAGTAGTAGTAGTAGTAATAATAATAGATTCAGGTAGGTAGTTGTGGTCTGATGCAGTAGAATATATATACAAAAGAACAAAAGAAGAAAAGGCACACTAGCCTGGGAACCTCCTCTCTGCCCAGAACATTGGAGGCTATACACCACACCTTCAACAGTATTTATAGGAACTCAAACACTGAGATCCTGCTCTGTTCCAGTAACAAGAAGCCGAAAGCACCAGCCTGAAGATGACGAGTGAGACCTCGTCGAAACGTCGCCTAGACACCCCAACTTTTACACGGGAAGACACCCGAGGACACCAAAACCTGCATTCCTGTACCCGTGAAAATCTACGAAAGCATATATATATATATATATATATATATATATATATATATATATATATATATGTGAATTGTCCAGTAGCACCTTAGAGGCCAACTAAGTTTGTTATTGGTATGAGCTTTCGTGTGTATGCACACTTCTTCAGATACACTGAAACAGAAGTCACCAGAGCTTTATATATAGTGTGAGAGGGTGGGGAGGGGTATTACTCAGAAGGGTGGTGGGAATGGGTGATTGACTGATAGGTGTGGTAAACCTGTTAACGGCTGCAGTTGGTCTTACAGGAAAAAAGCAAGGAATGAGATGGCCAAAAATAGCTTTATCATGTATAATGAGATAAGAATCCAATGTCTCTCTTCAGACCAGGTCTCTCTGTGGTTTTAAGTTTGGTAATAAGTTGTAATTCAGCAACTTCTCTTTCTAGTCTATTTCTGAAATTCTTTTGTAATATGACAGCTACTTTGAGATCTTGTATAGAACGCCCTGGGATATAATAATAATAATAATTCCTGTTTTAAGATGCCATTTAGGAATTATTGCCACCTTTCACTCACCCTTTCCTTCTCCTTGTACCTAAAATACTGATGGCCACAGAAAGAGAATTTTGCTGTGGTAGGGAAGAGATATGTTCAACAGTAGCTGCAGCCTTCAGCTATCAATGAAAATACAGTGGTATCTCAGGTTACAGACTCCGCTAACCCAGAAATAGTACATTGGGTTAAGAACTTTGCTTCAGAATGAGAACAGAAATTGCGCGGTGGCAGCGTGGTGGCAGCAGGAGGCCCCATTAGCTAAAGTGGTGTCTCAGGTTAAGAACAGTTTCACGTTAAGAATGGACCTCCGGAATGAATTAAGTTCTTAACCTGAGGTACCTCCTTGAAGCAAGGAGTCTTTGGTGGCATTCACTGCTTTCTGTGTGCACACAGGAAGTCTGTTTCGGTGAATGAATCCAAGTCTGCCCAAGAGGACTTGGAGATGGATTTTACCTGAATGCAAGTGAAGACACCTGTCAGTCACCCCCCCCCCCAGGATATTCCCTTCCCCTTTCCACTGCATTTTCAACCCACCCACCCCACCCCCCCCATCTCCAAGTCAATTAGCATTCCATAGCATGGCTACTGAGCAATCTCAATCTTCATTGGTCTGTTTTTGGTGTTCTCCCCTTAGCTTTCCTCCCCAAAAAGGTCCCCCCTCCCATTTCTCTTAATGTTGGAGTTTCCCCAAAATGGCTAGTCCCTCCCTCTTGCATGCAGATGGTGCCATTCTGGCTACATAAAGCTTTGGCGCTCAAACCTGAACATTGGAAATGGAGGCTGTAGCTATGGGGGGGGGGGGGTTACTAGCTGGGGTGGTTTTTTCCTCCAGGTGAACCCTCCAGTGGGGCGCCATTGAGGCTCCCAGCCTGTGTGCGTATGTACGTGAATGCGTGTGGAGGGAGTGCCAAACTGGGTCTTTGACCCAGGTAAAATAAAGCCTAGTTTCGCCTCTGTGAGGGAATGATTTGTGATCCCAAATGGTCAATTGTTTGGTGAACTAGTGATGAAGGTCCTATCTCCACTATAGTCACATGGCTTTTAATACCACATTAACTGGCAGTTTTTCTACCAAAGCCTGAGTTTTGCTGAAAATTCTGAGTAAATGTGGTGTGTGGCCCGTCTCTTTACGGGACAAGCCTGGTCTGTAATGGAAACTTCTTTCCCCTCCCTGGGTGTGGTTCATTCCCCAGCTGAGTGGGAACTAGTTGCAATTTTAGACTTTCCTGTGCAGCTAGTATGCCGAGTTGTCCATCTGTTGTTTTCCAATGAATACATCTACAGTGGTACCTTGGGTTAAGTACTTAATTCGTTCCGGAGGTCCGTTCTTAACCTGAAACTGTTCTTAACCTGAAGCACCACTTTAGCTAATGGGGTCTCTTGCTGCCGCTGCGCCGCTGCTGCACGATTTCTGTTCTCATCCTGAAGCAAAGTTCTTAACCTGAAGTACTATTTCTGGGTTAGGGTTAAAGTATGTAACCTGAAGCATATGTAACCCGAGGTAACCACTATATTAAAATACTTTAAAATATTAATACTTTGAAATATTAAAAGAACTTTGCTTCAGGATGAGAACAGAAATCGCCCGGTGGTGGCACAGCAGCAGCAGCAGGAGGCTCCATTAGTAAAGTGGTACCTCAGGTTATGAACAGTTTCAGGTTAAGAACGGACCTCCAGAACGAATTAAGTTCTTAACCCGAGGTACCACTGTATTAGGGCAGACGGGTTGCAAGGCCTTCCTTACACAGTGAGCACCCTTCCTACACCCAAGGGATACCATCACAGCTCCCTTGACAGGACTAAAATCCCCAGGGTTCCCTGGGCAGAGGAAATGGCTGCCTTACCTGTTTATGTGTGGATTATGCCCAAAGTCAACTGTAGTTCAGCAGAAGGCATTGCAGTAGCGCTTTTTGAACAGCAGAGGACAGCAGAGGATCACAGTGTCCTCTTACGATGCCTTGTTTTCTGATGAAATTTGCCTGTATTTTCTTAGCGGCTCTGAATTGGCAAAAGGGTAAATTGCGCATGTTTGCTATGGTCTTTTCCATTTCATATATTCAGAAGTTTAAAATGTATGTCTAGAGTTGCATAATATGTTGGTCCTTTACAGTGCTTTGATACCTGTTCCAGAGGATCTTGAAAACACACACCTGGAGCATATCTTTCCGGGAATGTCAAAATACATGCCATTTCATGTTGTGGAATTTCTTCCACTCTTAGACTCTGCATCGCAAGGGGTTGGACCTCAGGGTGCCTTCCAACCCTTCATTTTTATGATTCTGTGATTCCTTATGTCTGGGTGCTGGTGGCGGGTGGGAATTACATAAGAACTGTAACTTACTTGAGGAACATAATAAGCCGAGGTAGACCATTGGTCCATCTAGCTTTCTGTCTTCTTTGACTGGCAGAAGTCCTTTACCTCACCTGCTTTCTAATCCTAAAAGATGCCAGAGCCCAGGCCTGCAGGGAGCCTCTGTCGCATGTCCTTCAATGAACCCCTGCTCTTTGATTCTAAGTATGTAGGTATGTATATCTGCATAATTGGGGCTGCTCACTTTGCTCAGAGAAAACCACCTGAAATTTTTGCCAAATGAATTCTGAGCAATTTTGCTTGTTTTCCAGAAGTGGCTTTTATGATAGAATATCTGCAACTAGCAAAATTGACTGGAAAAATTAGAGGAGTGTCAAACCAGAAGGTATATAGGGAATGGAAAATATTTAAAGAATGCTTAAAAATGTACTGTACGAACAATAAGATACTTGCAGAAATAGAGTGATACTGGTAACCAAGAATTAATAGTGAACTATATATCTATATACAAAACAAAATAATTTAAATCTGTGCAAGGAATGCAGATAAGTAGTATAATGAGAATTATTGGAAGTTATATATTTTAATCGTCATGTAAGTGTAATATATTGTATTTGTTGTTGTTTGTTTTTTTATCTTTTCTTATTTCATTGTTTCTATTCATTTGTATCGTTTTCTGCTTTATATGTTATGTAATTCATGTATATTTGTCTATGTGAAAATTAATAAAGATTTTCTAAAAAACAAAACAAAAACCAGAAGTGACTTTTACGCAGACCCCCTCTAGTGTCCCGGTTTTTTCGAGACATCGCAAATTGGGAGAAGCCACCCGGGCTTCCATTCCCAACCCCCAATGTCCTGATTTCGTTCCCCCACATTCATCGTGCCAGAGCAAGGGAGGAAAAGATGGATGTTTGGGGGTTCTGCTGTAGCACAAGTCCACAAACAGAACAAAAAAACGGAAGAAAAACTTGCCTTGACCTCCTCTTCTGGAACTTTGTCTGTGATGCCGGAGGAGGAGGTGGAGATATGTCCAGTCTGTGCTGCGTCAGGAGATGTCACACTGGCAGGTCACACCCAGATGCCCTCTTTTCCAGAGACGGTGGAGGCCGGCTGGCCTGCTTCTCTGGGGGCAGTGGCTTGGTGCGGCCTGCTGGAAGGCCATGCTGGCTTCTGCTGAGTCTGGAGAAGTGATGCTAGAAGGCTTCACCAGCATCCGCCATGTCTCCTGATGTTCTCCAGATGCTGCGGAGGAGGAGAAGGAGAAGGAGGAAGACTGCAAATGTAGGGAGGGGGAGGGGGCGAGCGGGTGGGCGAGGAAGGAATCGTCAGCAGAGAGGGGGCGAGGGATGGGCTGGGGTGCCCTGAACTGCCCTTCCAAAATGTTGGACGGTATGTTTTACGTCATGCGACAGATAATATAAAATGTGGAAATCATCAGGTAAGGAAATGCTGTGAAAACAGAATGAAGTGCCACTGTTATTACCTCCCAGAAGGAGAGTGCCTCTCACACAGGGGGGGGGGGGGACAACTTTAATAAAATACAGCAGTACCTCAGTTTTCAAACGTAATCCATTCCGGAAGACCGTTTGACTTCCGAAGCATTCGAAAACTGAAGCGTTTACTTCTGGAAGCATTTACTTAAGGAAAACTCAATACAGAAGCCATGTTGGACTTCTGAAAAGCATCCAAAAACTGAAGCAGTTACTTCTGGGTTTCGGCATTCAAAAACTGAAATGTCCGACTTCCGAGATGTTTGAAAACCAAGATCCCACTGTATATGCACAATCAATTACATGACTGTGCACACATCATTTGGATGGTGATGGCCACCAACTTTGGGGGGTCCCACCCCCCTCAGATATTTTATGGGGTGGCTCGAAGACCCCTTGGCCCCTAGTCGTTGACTCCTATGCTCTCACACCCCCGTAGTGCCTCTCCCAGGGCGCCACCCAAAACATTTCTCCACTGTAGGAGAAAAACAAGGTGGCTAGCAACCCCCAGGAGAAAGAAAAGGCAGATCTCTAAAGGCCTTTTGTTTCGGAGACATTTCTGTGGCTCTCGCTTGCATAAGACACCATCTAAGATTTCCAAATCTCCAACCGTGCCTGAATTCAAGCAAAAGGAAGCTGTTCACATTCTGGCCCACCTGGGTCCAAGTTTCTTTGCAGAGTGCCAAGACCTGTCATTCACCGGGCCTCCCTGAAACTGCCGCTGTTACGTTGGCAGCAAAAAAGGCAGCTCCCCGTTTTAAGTGGTAACCAGACTCTGCCGTTGGCTTAGAGAAAGAAAAACCAACAAGTTCGTACGGAAAACTTGGAAACAAACCCTGTCACTCAGAACACTTCATGTTAACGCTGTGGAAGAGCTTGGGTTGCCCTTACACTACAGGGTGTGCATCAAAGCAGAAGGCATTGCTGTACGCGCATACAAATTAGTCAGTAGGCGACTCTGGAAGAAGAAGGAAAAGAGGGGGAGAGAAAATGTTTAAAATTTTTATTATTTTTCTTTGGCTGGAAACCACACAGGGTGAGTGCCTCTACTTCCAATGATACAAACCTGAATACATGGTCATAGTTATTTATTTCGCTATATGAGATGACCAGTGCTTGTGTGTGTGTGTGTGTGTGTGTGTGTGTGTGTGAGAGAGAGAGAGAGAGAGAGAGAACTCACCAGTATGGAGTACCACAATGTCCTTTTTTTGCTGCCTCCGGCAGCCATTTTGTGCTGATAATCACAGCACTTATACCAAATGGGAGTACCAGCCCCTCATTTTTATCCCCTTTCCCCCCGAAAGCACTGGAGATGGCTCCTCTTTACAGGGCAGAACCCCTATGAGCTAATTGGCAGGTCCCTCATGAGCTAACTCATTTTTCTAATCAACAGGCATTTCTTTTGCTGCCAGACCAACCACTCACACTCCCAAGAGGGACAGCTATTCAGGTTGCTAAAAATGGATGAGTGCTTTGGGGTTTGCAGAGCTAGCAGGAAGAGCCATCCTGGAGCCTTAGCTAGTGAGGAGCTAATTGCCAAAAATGGAATGAAATGTGATAATAAAAGGATTAAGGCTCAAATGGCATGTTGTTATATTAACTGCATAGCTAGCATCTACACCTGGTTCTCCCCTCTCCCTTTTCTTACTGGGTGTGGAGGGGATTTTCACCAGGATTGGAGTGAAAGGGCATTATGATTATCCCACCTTTCCTTCAAAGAGCTCAAGGTGCAGTATGTCATCCTCTCTGCCACCCCATCTTATCCTCAGAACAACCTGAACTGTAGTGAGATTCATAGAATGAAAGAATTGTACGATTGGAAGGGACCACAAGGGCCATCTAGTCCAACCCCCTGAAATGCAGGAATCTTTTTGTCCAATATGGGACCCGAACCCACAACCCTGAGATTAAGAGTCTCCTGGTCTACCAAACCCCCCATCTCCAAGGTAACCAGACTACAATCACATTCATTTCTTCTCCATGAGGACACTTTGATTTGTTGTGTCCCAAACCTAGCTGAAATCTGGTTTTACTTGATCTGCCCAATGGCTGGTTATGAGCACCATTCCAACAGCATCAGCACAGGTCAAATCTCTCTCTGCAAAAGCACTGCACTGGTACAGAGGGGGTGGAATATTAATTTGGCTGAACTGCTATTGTAGTACTAGTGGTGGTGGTAGAGAAGTGGGTGGCGCTGTGGTCTAAACCACTGAGCCTCTTCCATTTGCCGATCGGAAGGTCAGCAGTTCGAATCTCCGCAACGGGGTGAGCTCCCGTTGCTCTGTTCCAGCTCCTGCCAACCTTAGCAGTTCAAAAGCACACCAGCGCAAGGAGATAAATAGGTACCGCTGCGACGGGAAGGTAAATGGTGTTTCCGTGTGTTCTGGTTTCCATCACAGTGTTCCATTGCACCAGAAGCGGTTTAGTCATGCTGGCCACATGACCCATTTGTCTGTGGACAAACTCCGGCTCCCTCGGCCTGAAAGCGAGATGAGTGCCACAATCCCATAGTCACCTTTGAATGGACTTAACCCTCCAGGGATCCTTTACTGGGTGTGTAGTAGTAGTAGTAGTAGTATAGGTAAAGGTAAAGGGACCCCTGACCATTAGGTCCAGTCGTGACCGACTCTGGGGCTGCGGCGCTCATTTCGCTTTATTGGCCGAGGGAGCCGGCGTACAGCTTCCGTGTCATGTGACCAGCATGACTAAGCCGCTTCTGGCGAACCAGAGCAGCGCACGGAAACGCCCTTTACCTTCCCGCCGGAGCAGTACCTATTTATCTACTTGCACTTTGACGTGCTTTCAAACTGCTAGGTTGGCAGGAGCTGGGACTGAGCAACAGGAGCTCACCCCGTCGTGGGGATTCAAACTGCCAACCTTCTGATCAGCAAGCCCTAGGCTCTGTGGTTTAACCCACAGCGCCACCCACGTCCCTATAGTAGTACAGCATGTCCCCTATTTTCATGCAGAATGTTGGAGGGTATGTAATACAGTGCTTTCAATATTCAGCGACTTCATTACATACATTGTCCCTGCTCTCCTTAGAACAGCCTTGCAAGATAGGTCAGTATTATGATTAGAAACAGACAACTGCATCCCAGCTCACAGTGGATCGATTGGCTGAGAAAACAAGCTGAAGTATTTTACACCGAAATAGCTCTGCTTATTTGCCAAAGCCAAGCCAACTTTATGATGACGCACAGAACTGTGTCCTCTAACTTCCAGAGTATAGGGGATGGCAAGCAAATACAGGGGCACTGAATGGGGAAGAAAGGGGGAGATTAGATCTCTCTCTCCCATGGTCAGAACACCATTCCCAGAGACCTCCGGGTATAGGGCAGTATATAAATTCAACTAATAATAATAATAATAATAATAATAATAATAATAATAATAATTGCTGCTGTTGCTGCTGCTGCCCCAGCTAGTAAACTTTGTTTAATTCATCTTTTTCTTGCATTTTAATGTAAACTGGAGGAGAATTCTGGAGCCTTGTAAATGCTCGGGTCTTCATAGGGCCCCTCCAGACTGGGTTGGGGTTTTTTTTTTTGCTTTTTTTGTGGGTGTGCTCTTCAACATGCCATTGACACTGTCTGTAATAGTGCACTAATGGTGAATTTATACTGGACTATCCGCAAGGCATCTTGCTCTGTTAGTTGTTCTGCAATGCCACTGCATTATTGCCATCTAGAGGGGCACTCTTGCACTATAGCCGATCAATAACGGGGAAAAAGCAGTGTTAGAATTCCTGCTCCATGATTGCAGTCATGGGATTGTTGTCTATCACATGATGGTGTATGTTTTGACTCCACAGAGTGGGAAGAGATAGACAGGATGTTTATGTTACTGTGTTCCATGAGGTGGGACAATTGTCCTTTGTTCTTTTTCTCTTTGCTGTCTGATGCTAGAGAGAGATGGAGCCATGTTGCAGTGCTCCGTGTGTGTTTATACGTAAACAAAGTAGATTAGCCAAAACGCTGAGTTGCTGAGGTCTGTTACGCATTGTGTGCAAACTCTGTGGATCCCTAAGTGTGCCAGTGTCGGTTGGCATCGGTTGCTGTGGTGTTCGGGCAGAAGAAAGCTTTTGAAGCTCCCGAACGATCAACCAGGAGGGAGAGAACATGCCAGTCGGGCATGTGTCTCTACCAGGGTCCTACTCAAGTGTAGGCTGAGCTGCTGACAAGCAGAACGTTCATGAAAAGTTGCAGGATTCCAGCAGTGAATTACAGGGCATGCAGTGATTGGAAACAAAACAGTATTCCTGCCCTGGAACTTCCACAGGTACAAATGGTATTGAAAGCAGGATACCGGCCCTTACATCATCATGAGTACAAACCTTCATGAATGCACAATAAAATGGACACCTTGAACATTTCTTTGTTGTGAGCACAATACACCCCCTGAAGTTTGTAGCTGGACCCAAGCCTGGATTTCTCAATAGCCTGAATTCTGATCCCCATGGGTTATAGATGGGGGTGAGGCTGAGAGACAGGGGCTTGCCTAAGATCACCTAGTGAATTCATGGTGGAGATGGTATCTGAACCAGGCGGATCTCAACTCACACTGCAAACGTATCTACTCAGAATTAAGTTCTATTGAAGGCGTCCTTGCAAAAGGCAAGAGACTGTTTTGCCCTGAAGCACTCTATGGCCACTAGTGGAGAGAACCAGTTAATATACAGCTGCCTGTAGGATTGCGAACTGGGACTGACTGCAGGTTGGCTGCTTTAAAACGACTCGTGTGCAAATGTATGCAGTTTTAATCAATTAAAAGATGGATTAATTGGATGAAGCTTGCAGGATCAATCAAGACTTCTTTAACTGGCTTTATCTATTTATGTACCTTTTAAAAGGAACATCTGGTTCAATGGCTAAGATGTGATGCAGGAAACCAGCTGCATACACACCAAACATTTAAAGCACATTTAAAGCACATGACTTCTCCCAAAGAATCCATGAGGACAGCAGTTTGTTAAGGCTGCTGCAAATTGTAGCTCTGTGAGGGGCAAACTACAGTTCCCAAGATTCGAAGAAGAGGAGGAGGAGGAGGAGGAGGAGGAGGAGGAGGAGGAGTTTGGATTTGATATCCCGCTTTATCACTACCCTAAGGAGTCTCAAAGCGGCTAACATTCTCCTTTCTCTTCCTCCCCCACAACAAACACTCTGTGAGGTGAGTGAGGCTGAGAGACTTCAGAGAAGCGTGACTAGGCCAAGGTCACCCAGCAGCTGCATGTGGAGGAGTGGGAAAGTGAACCCGGTTCACCAGATTACAAGTCCACCACTCCTAACCACTACACCACACCGGCTTGAGAGAAGTTGCATGCCTTAAACAGTTTTAAATGTATGGTGTGTACACTTTAATCATAAACCCTCTTACCCGAGAGTAAGACCCACTGTAAACAGGATTTACTTCTGAGTGGACATGGTTATGATTGTGCTGCAATTGTCTTGTTTTGTTTGTTTCTAATAAAGTAATAAGTTTAATATTGGCAAACAGACTGCAATGCGTTGAAAAACTGAAATAGGTTAAATGACGAAAAGTGTCAAAGTGGCATATAACTTCTTTTCTTTCAGGTCTCACGTTACTCAGCGTAATGTCTGAAAGACCTCGGCCTTTGGCAGAAAACGCACCTGAACATACGTTAGTAACCAACATCACCGTGGTTGTTCCTGACCACAGTTCTTTAGTTGGGGGACCAGCCATAGTTAATGCTCACCCAATAGAGCATCCTTTTGTCATTACTCCAAAGGGCACAGATCAATGGCAGGTGGGTATTAGTACTAAATGGATATAGTGAATTACATCTGATCAAAACCCCACATTGCCCACTGGAAATACTGTATACTCCTTTCATTTGTGTCAAGGGCCTGGAACTTCTTGGAAACTTCCATTCCCAGAGCTTATTTATTTACTTAAGATGTGAGGAGGAAGACGATGAAAGTGTAACCAGATCTGACAGAAGCCAAGGCTCACTGTTTGTCCATGTTACTTGTGATGCTCTGTTATGTTTTAGAGGGGCAAATGGGGCTCATCAACCCAGGAAGGTAGCCCATCTAGGAGAAGGAAAAGTCTGAAGGAAAAGGGCCTTCTCGGTAGTGGCACCCACCCTGTGGAACGCCCTCCCATCAGATGTCAAGGAAATAAACAACTATCTGGCTTTTAGAAGACATCTGAAGGCAGCCCTGTTAAGGGAAGTTTTTAATGTTTGATGTTTTATTGTGTTTTTAATATTCTGTTGGGAGTTGACCCAGAGTGGCTGGGAAACCCAGCCAGATTGGTGGGGTTTAAATAATAATAATAATAATAATAATAATAATAATAATAATAATAATAATCCCAAATCTCCACTGCCTTGCGGCTATATTCATGGAAAGGCTTCGGGAGCAAACTCTGAGGAACAGTGCTTTCCCCCTGGGGGTACCCAAGGGTACACAGTACCAGCACCTTTGTTTTCTAGAAGAAAAGCACTTCTGAGGAACAATCAATACCTGCTACCTTGTGGAGTATCTTTGGGAGAAGAAAGGGTTAAGGAGTAAACCCCACACAAATCTGGAGTCCCTAAGGCAACCGCCTAAGGATGGCACCTTGTATGCTTCCTTCCGGCAACTCCTGTAGCCAGGCAAGTGCTAAATGTATTGTTCTGCTTTCCTTTGGGCCGAGAGGCTGAGAGGCTTTGTCA
Organism: Podarcis muralis; assembly: GCF_964188315.1. Lineage (NCBI taxonomy): Eukaryota > Metazoa > Chordata > Lepidosauria > Squamata > Lacertidae > Podarcis > Podarcis muralis. Next base: position 100,145,679 of record NC_135656.1, read on the forward strand.
TCTGGGCAGCCCAGGACCTCCATACACACTGCCCAGGTTTGCGCCCCAGGGAGGTCACTTCGGTGATGCTAACACAGCAAAAACGGCATGGGAGGCAGTAGTTATTATGTCTTATTATGATATTATTATTGATTGTTTGTAAGCTGCTCTGAGATTCATTTGAACGAAAAACAGTATAGAAATACAATAATTCAATTTATGGTCAAATTATTTATCAAGAGGAATGCTCAATACAGGGCCGGCCCTACCATTGTTGTTGTTGTTTAGTCGTGTCCTCGTGTCCGACTCTTCGTGACCCCATGGACTAGAGCACGCCAGGCACTCCTGTCTTCCACTGCCTCCCGCAGTTTGCTCAAACTCATGCTGGTAGCTTCGAGAACACTGTCCAGCCATCTCATCCTCTGTCCCTACCATTAGATGGAGTGAATTGGCTGCCTCAGGTAGCAGATACTGAGGGGCAGGGAGTGGACAGAGCAATGTGTGCCATATGGCCTGCCCTGCACCAGGGCCAACCCAAGTCATTTTCCTGCTTGAGGCAAAGATGACTCTCCCTTCCCCAGTTCCAAATTCAGAAGCATACCAAACTGGCAGTCAAATACAACCTATAAGCCAGAAATGGAGAAGCTTTTTCATCCCAAGGGCAACCTTCCAGAACCTCTCATGGGCAACTTTCCAGAGGATGCGCATCAGTGGTGGGTGTGGATTAAAGTGATCATTGCTACTATGCGGTTTTCTTCATGAATTAACCCATTCATTTGAAGAAGAAAAATTGTGATTAGTGGTTTATTTGCTAACTGATTCTTCTTCGACTACTAATATACGATGATCCATTTGTATTTTTCATTGAATTTTTTTTTCTCATTCAGAAACCGCAAGCTGATTCCTCTACATGTGTTGACGAGTTGACAAACTCGACAGGTGTTTATTTGTTAGTTCATTTTAAAAACGGACTTGTTGCTTAAGGATGAATTTGTAAAGTAACAGTGGAGGAAAACAGTTGCAGTTTACCCTTGCTGCGGCTGCTGCTTTGTGTTATATATTTATTTTTCCCTGACACCTTTTATCATGCATCAGCGAGCAATTGTGCTTTCCTGTATTTTGCATTATCATATCATTACCCATTGTCGAGCTCCTCTCTCCTTGCTCGTTTTACTTTACAATTATTCCTTCCACCTAGCAGGGGGATCTGGGCAGTCAGTCAAATTAAGCAACAGCGATTTCGCCAGGAAACAATAGTAAGGCAACAAAATGCACTGATTGCATAGGCACATCAGTTTGAAAAGAGGCACGGAACGCTCTGCTCTATAATCTGCCAATTGCTACCTGTCAGAGCACAATTAGCTGCAGAAAATAAGCCGGGAATGAGGGGTGGCAAGCCGAACTTGGGATGGTGTTTGTGTCTGTCTCTTATTAATTTTTATGGCGGAACTAGCACTGAGCTCAAGTAGAAAAGAACCTTGATGTACCGGTATATGCTGTTATGGTGCTGCTCCTGACTGTGTATCATCCCTTCATTACCTGCGCAGTGTCTCCCTAGACCCCCGAAAGCTTTCATGTTGAAGCATGGGCTTGCTGACTTCAACACTGCTTGACATTAGGTGGGCTATATCACCGTGGTTCTTTAGATGCCTTCCAAAATTTTTCTATTTCGGTAGTCCCATCCAGACACGTGATTTGGTTATGCATCTGTTCTTAAATCTGTTTCAGATGTTTAGATGTTTTCGGCAAATTTTGTATTTATTTTATTTGGAATTGTATTTCTGATTACAGATGCGTTCGCCATCCCGGGCCCCTTTGGGAGGAAAAGGGTGGGAGATAAATTTAATAGATACAGGGAGGGAGGGAGGGAGGGAGGGAGGAAGGAAGGAAGGAAATTCCTCCAGCAAGGGTCAGCTACTGCGCACTGGGTATAAGAATGCAAGAATGAAATAAAACCTAATTTGACTACATCTAGTTTGGAGTTTTCCCCGCGATGGAGTGAGCTTCCATTGCTCGGTCCCTGCTCCTGCCAACCTAGCAGTTCGAAAGCACCTCAAAGTGCAAGTAGATAAATAGGTACCGCTCCAGCAGGAAGGTAAACGGCGTTTTCGTGTGCTGCTCTGGTTCACCAGAAGTGGCTTAGTTATGCTGGCCACATGACCCAGAAGCTGTCTGCAGACAAACGCCAGCTTCTCAGCCTATAGAGTGAGATGAGCGCCGCAACCCCAGAGCCGTCTGTGATTGGACCTAACTGTCAGGGTTACCTTTACCTTTAGTTTGGAGTTTGCAGGTGTTTGTGGATGGAAATCATAGAAAAAAGTGCAGGAAGCCTCAAAGCTTATATGCATTGCCTACCTCTTTCCCCATCACCAGTGCTGGATTTACATATTAGCTAAACAAGCTATAGCTCAGGGCCCCCTCTCGTGGGGGCCCCCCAAAAATTTAAAAGGGGAAAATCCTGGATGTATATTTTCCAAAATATAAGATAAAAAAAAACAAATAGTGTTTTATGTTGTGGAGGCTCCTATGATGTAAGTAATGGACCCCGCCTGCTAGCCTGCTCCCTAAAATCTCACTGGTTTGCTCATTTCTATATATAGGGTGCCTACATTCTGCATGGACTGGTTGCAGGGCAACATGTGCAAATGGCTTTAGATACCTATTAGGTCCATAAATTACCACAAGCTGCTCTTACAGGTGGTTACCAAGCAGCATACAAAAATCAGAAGCCCAACTCACTATGTTACCCTGAGGACCGGAAGCACAGATGGCAACCCATCACTCCCTCCAGGACAGGCCCACCAATTCTTGCTTTGCATGATGCACTAGTCCTCAAATCAAAGGGGCTGTAAACGGCACCCTTACCCATCACCCCCCTATTTGTTGGTCATCCCCCTCCCCTTCTTCACGTTCTGCAACATAAAAAATAGTGACAATTTGTTGTTGACAAAGGACAGCTGGACATACAAAGGGCCCCATTACCTTCAGTAGCTTAGGGCCTCATCAAACCTAAATCTGGCCCTGCCCACCAGGCATCAGAAATGCAGCCTCCGTGTTGCTGCAGATGAAGGCACTGACAGACATATTACCTGACCATATACACACATTTAAAATAATGTAAAACATCTCTTGGGTTGCACCGGTTGCTGATGCTTCCAAAAAGCCAGTAAAGGACCTGTTTGTGCATGCATGGATAGTGGTGGTATAGAGTAGACGAGGCTTCTTCAACCTCGGCCCTCCAGATGTTTTGAGACTACAATTCCCATCATCCCTGACCGCTGGTCCTGCCAGCTAGGGAGTATGGGAGTTGTAGGCCAAAAACATCTGGAGGGCCAAGGTTGAGGAAGCCTGGAGTAGACTGTACAATTGGTAGAGCAGAGAAGAAAGTCTGGGCTCCAGGTTTTAGGTCATATAATGACAGGGAACCTGTGGCCCTCCTGTTGATGGATCCAGCATCCCACGGCCCTGACCACTGGCTCTGCTATCTGCAGCTAAGAGTTGGCATCCCAAAAACATATTGAGGGGTTCTCTATCCCTGATACAATAGATCTCATTCCCAGAATCTCACCACACCTTTTTTTTTTAACAGAAGATGCATCTCAGTGGTGCTTTCTTGCAGAGGCACTAATGGGCATAGCCCCCTTGGTCACAGTGGGCGAGTTCATATGAATGCCTCTCAACAGTCTACAAATTAGGGCTCAGTATGACTCAGCTCTTGAGGCAGAGAAGACATAAGTGACAGCTGCTGAACTGCTAGCTTCACATCCATCTCAGTTTTGCTGAACAGGGTAAAATAAGAAAAATGCTACAAGCTGGAAATAGTAGTCTGTGTATTATTATTTTTATACTCACACTTAGTTTTCTGAATTTCTAACCTGTCCAGTTAATGACCACTGCATTACCCAAGTTGGATTTTGAAGTCACAAGTCTTTACACAATTCCCATCCTTGTGAGAGATGACAAGGGGAGTTCGGCTTCTCAGACCATCTTTGTCCAGATTGTTGATGTCAACGAACCACCTGTCTTCACTGGGCTTCTGACTCAGCCTAGCCGAGGTATGAAGCAACTACATTTTGATGGCATGGTCAATGGCTGGTTTCAAAAGGTTCACACCCTCTGACCTGTCTTTGACCCCCTTCTGCCAATATGATCTGCTCACATACAGATGAGGCAACTGTAATGTTCTTTATATGGGGATGCCTTTAAAGACAGACTGCAAACTTCAGCAGGTTCAAATGCGGCTGGTGGAGTCCTGAAGGGTGTAAAGCTTCTATAGCACCTATATTATACAAGCTACACTGGATTCCATTGCATTTCCAGAACCAATTCAAGCGGCTAGTGTCACTCTTCAAAGCCCTAAACAGTTTGTGGCCAAACTCATGAACATCCCGCACCTCTACCATTTTGCCTGCGCATTAATATCTCCACCAGAGATCCTTTTGGTGTGTCTGGGGCCTAAATCTGTAGGATGGGTAACCACCAGAAAGAAGGCCTTTTCTGTGGTGGCACCACACCTTTGAAATACCCTCCCAATGAAGCTACACCAGATAGGGTTGCCATATTCCCAAAAGTGAACCAAGTTTTTATTTTCTTCTTACTCAAAGTTGTTGAGCTTGTGGGGGGAATAATATAACTCCCCTTACCATACATTTTGCCGAGTGGCCGAAAATCTACCTGGAGGCCATTTTCCAGACATATGGCAGCCCTACGACCAGCAGGCTACATCTCAGGCTTTTCAGAAGGTCACAAACCCATTTATTTTGATTGCCATTCTCTGTGTAATTTTTTGTCCCAGTCACTCAGTAGAAAGTTGGATTTTTTCATTTCACATTTAATTTGTATACCGTCTTTCTATTTTACAATACCCAAGGCAGTTTACAAGTTGAAAAAACAAAGAATGTACACCTTATAACAATCTAATCCAATACAACAATGTGATAATAAAACGTAACTTTAAAATAAGCAACTAATATCAAATAAAGTAATATTCAACAATCCATTAGAATAGTATAGAATATTAAATATCAGCATATGATATTTAATGGACAGCTGGAAACCTCTCCTCTCACAGTTCTTCCTCTAAGCACAGCTCCCTTATGAGAACTCCTAGGGGTGGAGGATGGGGTACGTACTGTATTATGTTATTGGAGTTCTGAATTGGCTTTCTCTTCCTGAGTATAGTAGTAGAGGGGAGGTCCAAGTCATGGGGTTGCTACAGAGAAGCAATCATAGCTCCACCTAGGGCAATGGTGTGTTTTGCATTGGCCCTGCCTTTCCAATGTTCCGGGAAGAACTCTCCTGGACCTTGGTCCCTTTTACAAATCTGTCCATGGAAGACAGACTCTGGGTCCAACTTTTGCTCCTAGGATGACTTCAATCCATGCAGAATATCCCAAGCAGGGGTAGAAAACACTGTGTCCTCCAGATGTAACTGGACTCCAAATCCCATCAACCCTAGCTAGCATGGCCAATTCTGTTTTGATTGTTTCGGGATTTTAACATTGTCTAAGGAACGGTGTGAGGGGCAGAAATCAAAATAAAGAAGCCTGTAGGTGGGAATTACAGCTGCCAGATGATTAGGTAATAATAACAAATGAATGATTCATCAACAATATTTATCTGCAGCTCCTGAAATTTATATCACAGAGGATACCCTGCAAAACACTGGAATTTTTAGAGTCACTGCCAGAGATCCTGAGGGAGCCCCTCTGAAGGTAATTCTCAATAACTCTTAGACTTCTATAGCTTAATCTACGGAAATAAGGTGAGGTCTCAAATTACTTCCCCCCACCCATGTTCCTTAAATTGAATATTGGGGAAATGGACAAGGCTTCACCTCTGTTTGTCGTGTGTGACACAGACACAGAACTCTTGGCAATGTAGCACGGTGCTTAAGAATGTCAGTCTGGGACTGGGAAGACAACTCATCCATGGTCCTGGGCCAGTTGCTCTCCCTCTCTCCTTCTAACCGCTCAAACTTGTTGAGCTTTTTTTAGGGGGGGCAGCTCACAACTCTGAGGCTTGGGAGGGAAGCTGTGTGCCCTCCAGCCATGTAGGTGGCAGGTGCACAACTCTCTCCAGTGTTTTGGCTGTACATCTGAGTTTCTGTGTAAGGATACGTGGTTGTTCGTATAGCTCCATTTGTGTAGACGGTGTTACTTCCCTCCACATACTGCACCTGGGCTGGGTAGACATGCTGGACCTGTTGCACCGTTTGCACTTGCTCAACCTGTTGTTGCACTGGTAATTGCTGTACCACCTGGGTAGGCACGGCTGCTTGGCCAGCTACAGAAGTCTGTAAAGTCACTGTCGAACCTGTGTCCGAACCAGTCTCTGATGTCTGCATTGTCGTTTCTGGGCTGAGGGGGGCTGCTGGGGCGCTGCCACTGCTCTGGCTGCTGGTTGTGGTGGTGGTGGTGGTTGTGGGCGAGGCTGAGGCACCGCAGGGTGAGGAGGAGGAGGACAGAGGTGAGGAGGAGCTGCGGCGGGAGGAGAAGGAGGCGGCGGTGGAGTCAGAGCGGAGCCATTGTTGTTGGTGGGTAACAGTCGCCAGGACTATAGTGACTATGGCCTGCATGCCTCGTGTGAGCAGTGTGTGTGCGCTGGGCAGGCCTCTCGACGGCCTGCCAATCCCAGGTGTGCAGGAGGACAGAGCCAGCCAGCTGCCTCAGCGCCCACAGCAGAAAAGCCTGCAGCGCTCCGACGGGCTCTGATCCGCTCGGCAGTGGCTGTCGAGTGGCTTGGCTCTTCAATCTCCGGACTCCAGACTCTCGGCCCAACACCCCTGAGAGCCCAGCGCTTGGGTGCCCCACACCCCTAGTGCCTATGGGTAAGCCAGCCCTGCAGGTGTCCCACGGGCGCCTGGTTGACAACTGCAATAACATTCGCACTGCATTGCAGGCCCACCAGGCATGAAGAAATGTAATTCAATTTTCTTTTTAAAAAAGTTTCTTGTGTTTATTGCTGCTCCTTAGGCCAATGCTCCCACAGAGAGAGAGGGGGAGGGAGAGACAGGGCTGAGCAACATACTGCAATACTGGGTGGTTTAAAGTGCAGAATGGAACTGGCGGGCCGGGGGAAAGAGAAGACAGCTTGCCCTGGCTCCTGACCTGAGATTTCGCCCCTTCCTCCATGTTCTCCAAAAGAAGAATTGTGCCTTGGCAGCCCTGCATTTTGGGGCTACTTTACTAGGAGATTCATTTCAAAAATAAAATAAAATAATTAGTCATCTCCATGAGGAGTAATTATATAGCAAGGAACGATACTTTAGCAATACCTGTAATTAAGGAAGAGTTTGGATTTTAATTATAAACTGCCATCTTCTGTGGTTGATAATTCAGCTATGAAACAAACTTTAAACACAAGCAAGGCATTTTTCAATGTACGGAACAGGCCATCAGCTTTATTTATGATTATAGCTTGTTCCCTTGGTTGTTTTCTTTTAAAAAAACAAAAAACCTTTGGGGAAATTCATGCTAAGTTTTTCAAATGCTAGGCTAGAATATATATATTATTAAAGAATGTATGTAATGTATTTTTAAGAATACATTATTCAAAACTGTGGATGTTCCGCTAATGAGCATGACTCCCTCAGGTCTACTTTTGCTCTTGTTTTATGACATTATAGCACCAGTGGGAATTGTACGACTCCAGCCCAGATTGAATGTTGTTACCTTCTTCAATGCAAAAAATAAAAATAAAGATATCCAGCTTCAGGTCATAGACCCATTTCCTTTGAACAAGCGGATCCCACATGATAGATCAGTCCTCGTGAAGTGGAATTTAGCATTGTCTTTGGGCAGCTAGGTTTTATTTCAGTGGTGTTGTTACTAGGAATGTCCATTTTGTTTTCTCCCAGTTTCTCATTTTTCAGTTCTTCACATTTCCACCTCAGTTTGAGAGCTATATCAAGAAACAGAAATTTATTTTAAAACAAACAAACAAACAATTTTAACAAGTGGGACCGGCAGCAAAAGGTTGCAGAGAAGTGTTCCTGTTCAATGTGTCAGCCAAGCAGCTGTGCCCTTTTAGAGGGTGCACCATTAGAGGGTTTCCCAATTCTGTTTTTCAGTTCTGGCTTCTGGGGTTTGTTTCATTTTGTTTGCTTGCCCCCCCCCCTCAAGAGTTGTTTGCATTTCTGCAAACATCCCCAAGCATGCTGATACCTCCTGCTCGTTTCTCAGTGGCTCCATTTTGTGTTTGCTACTGGTGTAATTATCCAGTATAGCTAGTTGCATACTGTATATCAGAAGCACAGGCACCCTGTGGATTTGGGGGAGTTAAAATGTGTTGTTAAAGTGTGGATTTGTGGAGAAGGTGGCTTTTACGAAGGATGCTGAAGAACAGAGGGTGCAAGAGCACGTTTTCCAAATGTAGGATGGTGTCAGGCTTCGAGGACTCAGCTTCCTCCGCCCCTTTGGCCGTAGACAAGCAGGACAAAGCAAAAAGAGTCGCTTACCATTTAAAGAGTCTTTAATGATCATAGCAAAAGAACAAAGCAGCCATTCTTGGAATGATGGTGTTCCCAGTTAAGGTTTCCCCCCACTTCCCCCCAGTCACTTCTGCGCCTTGCAACCTGAGCTCGCAAACACTTTGCTTTCTGGGCTGCCACCTTACCTGCTCGTTGTGACCTTGGACTGGGCAGATATAGACTTTCATGTTAAGGTTGGAACTTAACTGGTTAAGAAGTTCCCATGATGCCTCAACATTCAGACGTCAGCTGGGAAGCTGGGAGGAGTCTGGGAGGAGTTTCTGTTCTGTTCCCCTCTGGTCTTTGAGGGAGAAAGACGTAGCCGGTAATGGCTGAAAGGAGCCCAGGAGATCCCTGGGGGAATGTCGGAATAAAGAGCTGAAATGGACAAACCTGGACTCTGTGTTTGTTTAGAAGCTAAGTGAAGGACGTGACAGTTTCATCACCGCTGTGCGTATCTCTGCTAAGGCGTGACTGAAGAGCTGCTGGAGACGGAGCAGAGTCTCGCAGGGAAGTGTGTGGGCGGCCATGCGTAGCTAATTGAGGACCAATAAATCAATTAGCGGGGCCCCAAATTCCCAATTTCGTCACAGGTTATGGGTAATTACCGCTTGTAAAACTGTCACAAGAGGCTGCCGGAATGCGTCTGAAGTCTGCGGTCGAAGGCAGAGAAATACGGCAGGAGTTTGGCGGAGTTTTTTTTTGCCTGGTGTTAAAAGGCAAGGAGAGCTGCGGAGTCTAAAAGCAGCTGGCTGAAAGACACAGAGTGTTTGCCTGTGCCGAGGAAACGTTTCTCCACGGAAGGGAGAGCCAGAGGAGCTGAAACTGGTCCGTAAGTACAGCTTGGGGCCCCTTGGGAGAACGGAAGAGGATGGCAGGGTGCCAGGTCTTGGAGGACATTCCATGCTCACTTTAAGAAGTTGGGCAATCTGGCTGCTGATTTGAAGTCTACTGTTCTGGGTGCCAGGAAGCCAGAGGCCACTTGGCTAGTGCTCCAGGGAGTTTTATGAGGCTGGAGGCGGAAAGCAAGGGCCGGGAGATGGCTGCTTCAGGACAGAAGGCAAGATGGCGCTGACCACCTTCGTGAGAGCCGGTGCACAGCTGGGAAGGGCTGTGGGCCCCAGAGGGGGGGCAAAGGGACTATTGGCTTCAGCAAAAGGCCAGAGCCCTGGAGAAGGAATACAAAAGCCTAGAGACGGCTGGAGCCCCTATCCCTGATGCTTTAGCCACAAGGAGTGCTGCTGAGCAAGAGGGGGGGGCGGACTTTTCCAAAGGCACGTTCAAAAAAATTTTTCCACTGTACGTGCTGGAATGAAGTGGAGGTTCAGAGGGGGCGGAGCTGGCAAGGAGTGCTTTTCCGGAAGAAGGAGAAGGAGGCCAGCTGGGAGGAGCCCAAGGCAGTGTTTTTCCACTGGAGTTCGTCATTGCTACACGTGTAATGCAACGGGACGCTTGCGACGCTGCTGCCCATGGAGAGCGGAGACAGCTGGGCAGGAAGGTCCCAAGGTCAACCAGCTGAGTTCCCACAGGGAGTCAGTCTGGGAGAAGAAGGCCAGCGTGGGAACGCAAGGGAAGGACGTGTCTCGGACGCTGGGGAGGGTTGTTTTCTCATCACTGCTTCTATGGCAACTGTGGAGAACAACTCCAGCCAGGGCACAGTGACACGCTGGGTGTTTTGGTTTCTACTATCAGGCAGCACCTGATAGGCAAACTGCGGAACTGCAGGGCTGTTTTCAACAGGAACAATTGTTGTGCCGGGACTGAATTGTTGTCGGTTATCTGTATCTGCTCTAATGACGCAGGGGTTCAAAAATATGCTTTGAAAATGATACCTGTTTCATTTTCAGAGGGGGGCGACAACGGGTCAAAAGCGAAGAGCAAAAACACTTTCTTTGTTCTGGAGACACCTCTGGAGGGTGGTGGGAATGCTGAAAAAAGCACAGGTGCAGTGTGCTAAGGTTCCCAAAGATGTGCAAAAGTTGCACAGGTGCACAAAAGGGTACAAACTCCGGAAATGTGGGAGGTCCCAAGGGTGCAGGGCATGCAAAGGTGCAAAGGTGCTTGGTTTTCCCGGGTTTGGGAGGGTAGCCAAGGAAGCTTTTGAGCTTGTTCACACACAGATCTGTCAGGACCCATGAGATGAGAGTCTGGGTGGGGCCAGGTATGTGCCATCGCTGACAGATGACCACAGCCAGGTTGGCTGGTGTCTCTCTCTCAAATCACAGGGGGAGGAGGCGCAACTGATCCAGGTTTGGATTGCGGAGGTGGAACTAAAGTTCTCCACCAAGGTGCAAGGGTTCAAGAGCGACCGAGGGTCACAGTTTACTGGGTCTGCTCTGGAGGAATTTTTCAAGGAAAAGGGAATACGTCACCAGGTGACGGGTGCAAAGTCTTCTCAAGGGAGAAGGGAGGCTGTGGCTGAGCCCGGTGACGGGGACCAGGTCCAGAATCAGGGTTCAAAACCCGGTGATGGGGACCAAGTCCAGGGTCAGGGTTCAGGGCAGGTTTGGGCATCTCCAAGGGTTGTGAAAGGAGTGTCCAGGTGTGAGGCTTCATCTCCGGTAATGGAGAAAGCTCACAAACAGGGTGTCAAGTCAGAGGGGGAAGAGTCTGACGGAGAAGACACAACTGCTGGCCCTAAAGGGTCAGGAGGGTATCAGATCACAGGTGCGTGGAAAAGTGTCGCACAGTGTGATTCTGGGAATGTTAAAGGGGTTCAACAGGTGCCTGGGAAAGATGCCGGGAAGTGGCACAAGGCAAAGGGGAAAGTGTTGAACTCAAAAGGGTCTTGTCAGAATGCGAGGCATAGAGGGGGTGTTAAGGTTGGAACTTAACTGGTTAAGAAGTTCCCATGATGCCTCAACATTCAGACGTCAGCTGGGAAGCTGGGAGGAGTCTGGGAGGAGTTTCTGTTCTGTTCCCCTCTGGTCTTTGAGGGAGAAAGACGTAGCCGGTAATGGCTGAAAGGAGCCCAGGAGATCCCTGGGGGAATGTCGGAATAAAGAGCTGAAATGGACAAACCTGGACTCTGTGTTTGTTTAGAAGCTAAGTGAAGGACGTGACAGTTTCATCACCGCTGTGCGTATCTCTGCTAAGGCGTGACTGAAGAGCTGCTGGAGACGGAGCAGAGTCTCGCAGGGAAGTGTGTGGGCGGCCATGCGTAGCTAATTGAGGACCAATAAATCAATTAGCGGGGCCCCAAATTCCCAATTTCGCAACATTTCAAGCAAGAAAGAGAGTCAGTTAACTCTCTCTCTCTCCCAGTTCTTCTTCTCCTAGCTGTTTGCCCCCCCAGTTCACCCCAACTTTTGTCTTCAGAACTATGCCCCTCTGCAAACCACTGTTCCAAATCTATACTGTCCCACTGCTCCTGGGAAGATTCAGGATCCTGCTCAGGGGGAGGGGGAGGCTCCCACAATTCTTCATCAGAGTAGTACTCCTCAGCCTGGTTTCTAACAAATGGTGATAAACCACACACACTGGCTTTGCCCAGCTCGAATAACAGGCATGGAGACATAGAAAGAATATGAAAGTACGAGTCAGTGTTCTTTCCCGGTCTTGCTGCAACCATTTCTCCTGTCAAAAAGATAAGCCTCTCTTGAAATGGCACAGCAAGCTCTGTCAGTGCATACGATTCCTGAACATTCATACCCTCCTTAAGACTCAATCCCGCAAATTCAAGAACTACTACAGCAGAACAAAGGTGGTGGCGGTGAGTTGCAAACCATATCCTTGGGTTTTAAAGGCAAATTAGCCACCAGGCGGCAGACTAGTTCACAACGTTACTGACCACAGCAGAAACGCCTTAGCTAATTTTTCCATGGAGTTTTCAGAGATGGAGCTGTGCGCCTTTAGTGCCTCAAATGTCAATGGCCTACTAATCTACTTTTAGAAGTATCTGCACATTATTATTTTTGTTTATGTCCCTGGATGACCTTATCAAATCTCACAGCGCTGAGATAACACACTGGTTGTATTCAGCCAAGCCCCACGCAGAGTAGACCATTGAAACCAATGTACTTCAGTTAGTCATGTCCATTCACTTCAGTGGTTCTACTTTAGGGGAAAGACTTGTGTTGACATTTAAGCGCTTTCTGCCCTGGCCCTGTTTCCAACAGCCAAATCCCGGCCATGTCTGGGAAATTCCAGACATATGGCAAAACTAGGTGGCAATACTGTATCGAAAACATAATCCAGACAAATTTCAGCACTTTTAAATCTCACAGATTTCAGTGAGAGGTAATTAACATGTTTGCTCTCTCATTGAAACCATTTGGATTGAAATCACTTGGATTGAAAAATTGCTTTCAATCCTTAATGTGTCCTTAATGACTTAAAAAAATCTCCAGGGAGCATCAGCCTGTCCATCTGCTGATAATAAAGTCAAGCCAATTGCTCTAATACAGAGGCTATTTGTGTTCTCACTTGCTGGCTGTGATGGTTCCAAAAACTCAAGCAGAAAACTTCCTTGTTCCTCCAGCTGACTTCCAGTCTTTCTGTTGCCTAGTAACCATGTGAGTCCTTTTGTAAACAGAAGTATATCAGACTGTAACAAGCCATCAGCCACACTTTGTTTGTGCGGGGGGGGGGGGAGAAAGCTTTTGTGACATAACTCTTCTCTTTCGCATTAAAAGAAAGCCAATCTGTATGAATTTGCACAATGGTCTTAGGGGACAGCAGTTGGTCTTTGGCGATGGCATTGAAATAGTGGGCACAGGAGTGGCCCAAGCCATTTTGCTGCCTGAGTCGAAGGACAAGGCATTCCCTACTCCGTGCACAAATTCTGACTAGGCTGGTAACTGAATCATCCTTAAGCACTGGTGATGGAACAAAGCCCGACCTCCACACCCTAGGGAAGGAATCTAGACTGCATGGCCCACATTTCTAGCCACTTTCTGTTCCTCAGAATTTTCCGCCTGCGGCAGCTACCTCACTTTGCCTCATGGAAGGGCTGGCCCTGAGTGGAAACCTGGTGGAAGGGAGAGAACCTGTGGGACATGGTTATTATTATGTACTGAAGTTCTCACCCTGGGCCAGCAGGGGGATACTGTAGATAGTTTGCACTCAGGTCCACATATGCAAATAAGGGATTGAAAGTGACATTCAGTGATTGAATAGTTACAGAAAGTTGCTACTGTTGCATTGTACTGGAGCTTTATATAAGCAGGCTGGCTGAACCCTTCAGTTCAGTTCTGCTCTGGCCTGTGAATAAACAAGAGCTGTCTGAAGAATCACTGTGTCGTCTGATATGTTCACCCACAAATTAACAGTTATCTCCAGCTATAAACTCTATAAGAAGGACAAGGAAGGGTATACCAGAAGTACTCTGTGTGTTAAGAAGGAAGGCATTGAGTCCAGCAAGCCAGAGACTCCTCTCAAGGGGCAGACTCCTCCGCAGCATCATTGTGGGTAATGATGCTAACTGTCCCCCTGATATAAATCAGAACTGGATCTTTAGGGAATTTAAAGAAGGATTTCTTCTTCTCTCCCCAGCAAGTCCCCCTGTGCCACATCCCACAGGCCCCCTCCTACCACTCTCCAGAGAGGCTTATGGGAGCAGGGGAATAGAGGGGATGAGGAAATTTCCTTCAATGAACTTCATTTGACTTACTATAGGATTTAAATCAAAATCAGAAAGTAATACAAAGAGCCAGTGATAACCAAAAGCAAATTCAGCCACCCTCCAGAAAGCCAGTCAGAAAATAAATGTTGCTTTATGAGTAATGTTTGAAGGAAGAAGGGATAACAGTTCAATAGATCTATAGCTACTATTGCTACTATCCTGTGGATTCACTTGCATAGGGATGGACTGGGCATTCAAATACAGCAATACTTCTAGTATATCAGATTATTCTTTGCTATCTTTGTTTTCCAACCTCTGACATTTTGCATGAGCCGTAACATTTTAAAAATTTATGCCATCCTTTCCTACTAGTTCTCTATCGAGATCTCACCAAATCTCACAGTATTCAAGATTGATGGCGCAGGGACAATTTCTACGACAGAGACCTTCAGATCTGAACACAGGGAAAAGAGGTAAGCAGATATCTGTTTTGTGGTTTTATTTTGTTCAGAAGTGGAGAAAATCCCAATTGTTTTTCATTTAAAATTATTTCTCACATGTGGTTGCTTGTGGGGGTGTGTGCACTGACCCCTCTTGCTCTCCAGGCTTCAGCGAAAGCAACGCGAAGCCTCCAGAGTGCGGAGGGAGCGCTCCCTCTGCTCTTCGGAGGCTTCGCGTTGCTATCGCTGAAGCCAAGGAGCCTGCATTTGCTCCATAGGACGTACACACATTTCCCCTTAATTTTTGGAGGGGAAAAAGTGCGTCCTATAGAGTGAAAAATACGGTATCTACTTTAAATATGTACTCTTATGAAACTGCAGGTTATTACAATAATCCTGCCAATGTTTTTATCTGTTTGCAAGTTATCTGTAAATATTCAATAAACCATTTCCATTCTTTTATATAAAAAAGTTTATCTTGATTTCTTATTCTTCCAGTAAGTTTCACCATTTCTGCATATTCCATAAGTTTTTGTATCCATTCTTCCTTTGCTGGGACTTCTGCTTCTTTCCACTTTTGGGCAAGTAGCATTCTTTCTGCTGTAGTAGCATACATAAATAAATTTCTATACAATTTAGGTAGTTCTGCCCCTATAATTCCCAAAAGAAAAGCTTCTGGTTGTTGTTTTTTTTAAAAAGTTATTTTGAACCTCCTTTTCAATTCATTGTATATCACAGCATTCCTGTGACTCATAAGGAGTAACAAAACAACAGGTGTTTCAAATCATTACCTCAGCCGCTTCCTGACCCTTTCAGTGTGGAAGTTCCACATCATGTGGTCGTATCATGTGACATCGCCCCACAGTTTAGTCAAGGACATAAATCAGGGGGAGTTGGGAAGGAAAACCAAGGGAACAAAAACATTTTGATTTTGATTTTTGCCCAAAGCTTAGAAGAACAGTTGATTCATGTGTATATGCAAAAATAAATTTAAATTAGGCATTTGAAAATGACAGAATGGAAAAAAACTAGTATTGCTATTAATAGGTTTCTTGCTTATTGCAGGGTTTGTTTGTTTTAGCTCATAAGCTTAAAAGACCTTCAGCTTTTAGCTCTGTATCTATCCTTCTGGTGGGATTCAGGATGTGCCTGAATTCAGAGGGGGGCGGAGGGAGTCTGGGATGTCTAATTAATTCTAACTGCCTCAATGCTGACCTCACCAGCCCTTGCAGGATGCAACAGGGTTATAGCTGTATGTTAATAAGGCTGAACTACATTAATTAGTCATTTCCCTCTACCTGCATATTAATACCGCCTGGTGTTGTTTAAAAATAGAAGGTGTGTCTTTTTTAATCAGAGCATTTCTTACTTGGATGACTTGGAAATGCATGAACATGTCTAGGGAAAGTATGCATAACTCCCCTCTTGCTCCCTCCTTTTTGTCAAGTGGAAGAGAGACTGTTACCCAAATGAGATCTGGAAAGCTCTTCATCATATTCCCAGAGAGACTGCAGAGCTTTCTGCTCAACCAGAAGGAACTTTCTGATCTAATTATTCACTTTCCAATTACAGGCACTCATTGTTTATCATTCTAGTTTTACTCCAGCAGGCTAAAGTGACAATTGAAGCCACCACTTGCTGTACCTTTCAAAGTTGAAACAAAATATTGCGAGAGACAAAATTTCTACTCTGGAGAGTTTTTCAATTAGATATGATTTAACTAGCTAAGACAGACAAAGAGAAGATAGAGAAATGGTACTATAGAGAAGGAGTGGAAAGTTGCCTATGGACATATTCGGCTTTCTGTGTAGGTCATTTATTTAGAGGCTGTTTCTGCTGCATTTCTACAACACAATGCCCATGTTCAAACAGTCGTATCTTGGCTTATTTGGCTTATTATTAGTAAAGAGGATGAGATAATTTCATGGGACCTGATTCAACTATCTGGCCCTACTAGCAGAAGCCTGAGCGAGGACTTATGCTAGCGCAACTGGGCTCCCCTTGTTCCTCCCAGATGCTTAGAAAGCTGATTTGAGTTTTAACTTGTTTTAGTATTTTAGACTTTTGTATGTCTAAAATACACACATGCAATATGTGTATGTATTTTTGTGATTGTTTTCTTTGTGATAATTTTATTGTTTAATCTCTTTCGTAAACTGTTTTGAGGTTTATTGTACAAACTGTTGGAGGAAAGCAAATACACCTCCTTCTCAAGAGGTCACAGTTTAATGATCTAGCCACTCTGCTTATGCTTGTCGTCTAAATTAACTCTAACCCTAAAAGCTGAGCCATTTTGTCTACTGTTCTCTCTAGATAAGATGTCCTCTATTTCCTCTTTCCACTCATCCTGTAAATCGTTCCTGCATGAATAAAGCCTTTGAATTCCAGAAACTGTAAATGATTATTCCAATCCAATTCACCCAAACTGCAAAGTCTGCTGACACAATCAAGTGGTGTATAAGTTTTATGAGTATGAATATAACATATATAAAACCAAACCTCAGCAGATGAAATAGTGGCAGGGAAAACTAAGCGGTACCTGCGAACCACAGATGATAGAAAGCAGTAACCAGTAACTGAAAACAACTATGCAAACCATCAAACAAAAGCTCTTGGGTAAACCAGAAAACCTTTCCTTGGCCCCTGAAGTATATTGAATTCGAGATAGTAGGTAGAGTCACAATCAGGACAACATTCCTAGGGTAGAGTTACTCAGAAAGCTCCTTTCCTAGTGGCCACTTGCACCACCCCTGAGTACAAGAGCACAGGAAGTTGCCTTATACTGAGTCACACCATTGGTCCATCTCTTTCAGTATTGTCTACACTGACTGGCCATGGCTCTCCAGGTTTTCAGACAGGGACATTACCAGGCCTATCTGGAGATACTAGGGATTGAGCCTGGGACCTTCTGAATGCAACACAGCTGTTTTGCCACTAAGTCATGGTCCTTTCCAAAGCAAAGGCAGGGACATAGAATGATGGACCTTAAGCTGTTTGGCAGGTTTATATGGGAAGAAGCCTTCTGAGCACCTGGCACCAATTTTTATTATTTTTATTTCTTACCTGCCCTTCACCATAAGGTCCCAGGGTGAGTTACAACAATGCAACAAGCGATTATGAAAAGTGGTAAAACCTTTAAAATTATAACATCCAATGAAATCTTTCCACCCTGAATGGATCAGTATAAATTCATCAAAAGAGGTGGATCCCACCAAACCAAAGACCTTAAGAGTCTCCTGGCACCTTAAAGACCAACAAGCTTATTATGGCATGAACTTTCACGCAACACAGTCCATTTCATCAGCTGCACGACTTACGATCCTAAATTGGCAAGATGGGAGGGGAAGAGAAGAGAATGCAGAGAATTGAGGCCAGAGGAAATGAAATGTAAAAAGAGCAGAAAGTGACAGCTACCTGAAAGCAAAATAGTTACAGTAACCAATTAACAATGCAGCAGAGTGGCCAATTAACATGGTAGTGTTGGTGCTAATGCAAACAGCCTGGCATTAGTAAACTAATTAGCACATGTAATGTGATTAAAAAAAACAAAACAGCACAGCAGCAATCTTGATGTAACCCACAGGTGACATAATTGAATTGCTTGATAAAGGTCAGTTACAGAGTGTCCTGGAAGATTGATAGGTGTTCCTGTTACTTTCTGGATATCCCCATTTCTGATGTCAGAGAATGGTGTTGGGGTTATTTGGGCTGAGGGGAAAGCAGGATATCACTGCAGTAGATAAATATATAATTTGCTTACAGCTATTCAGTAAAGGTGACTGTGGCTGATCCAGAAGGTCTCTCTGCGACTGGATATATCAACGTGTTTCTTGTGGAAGTAAAGCACAGTGGGGATGTCTTTCTTAATTGCACGTAAGCATCCAAGGTAGTGCTTGGTTCTATAGGGTGTGTATCTTGTGCTTGTGTATAATTGATAGACTTTTTAAGAGACCCTTGATGGTGGAATAAAGTCTCTAGAGCTTCCTGTAGGAACATAGTAGGACTGCGGGGCTGGGCTTGGAATGTAGGAACAGCTATCCATTTTCTGCTGTCTCACCTGTAGGAACAGGTCTCATTTCCCCCACCCCATCCTAGTCCTAGTATGGCCTCTGCTAGTCCAAAAGGTTTTGCAGATTTCAGAGACGTTACTAAAACTACTATAGCCAGACTAGGGATAATAGTGGGGAAGATTTTTTTATTATCATTACAGTTTCATTATGCTGCTTTCAAGACTATTTAAAAAGTAAAATGCACACAGACACACACAGCTATCTTCCCTTCACAGCCATGGAAATATAAGTTCCTTATTGCCATGTGTGGAAAACCATATCACATTTCTGCTTGGGAGAAGAGATTGTCTGAAACTCTGAAATATTAAGAATGATTTTATTTTATTTGTACCGCACCCATCTCTCTCTCTCTCTCTCTCTCTCCCCCCCCCCCTGAAATCCTTCAGTTATTGATCTGTCCCCACCTAAGAGCCAGTGTGGTGTAGTGGTTAAGAGCAGTAGACTCGTAATCTGGTGAACTGGGTTCACGTCTCCGCTCCTCCACATGCAGCTGCTGGGTGACCTTGGGCCAGTCACACTACTCTGAAGTCTCTCAGTCCCACTCACCTCACAGAGTGTTTGTTGTGGGGGAGGAAGGGAAAGGAGAATGTTAGCCGCTTTGAGACTCCTTCGGGTAGTGATAAAGCGGGATATCAAATCCAAACTCTTCTAAGCTCCTTAAATAAGCGAAGTGGTACCTGAGAGTAGGAACTATAGGCCTTAGAGTCACCAGTTCAAAACTTCCTCTGCCCAGTGCATAACTATTTCATCCTCATCTTCCCACTGTCAATATGAGAATTATAAATCTGCCACATCTTGGATAATTACTGTCATATCCACACTTGTTAAAGTGAAGACTCAGACTGTGCTGGCTCAGTGAAAAAGATATGATCCGCTGCTGAGCTGTACATTGTAACTACTGTTTATAAGCTGTGTTGCCTTTCTAGTTTTTTCAGTATTGGGAAAGGCAGATTGACTCCTAGGACAGAAGACTCAGTTTCAATGGCTCTGGTGGACATTACTTTGGATGAAGAAATTCCCATTGGGATGACAGTTGGCAAGTGCCATGCTGCGGGAGAAGATCCAATGGATCCTATCACCTTCGTTCTCGATCCAAGCAATCCTTACTTCATGATTGACAAAGGTAAGCCATGACGGATGTGAATCCTGGCAAAACCCCACCCCTACCCTTAATGCTTTGTTTTTGATTACAACCACAGGAGAAGAGGATAGCTCACTGTCAGTCTACATAATTCTCCTGGAACAGATGTTTTGGACTACAATTCCCATCAGCCCAAGCCGACTGTGCTGGCTAAGACTGATGGGAACTGTAGTCCAAAATATCTGGAGGGCACGAGACTGTCAATAGCTAGCTTATGTGAAAAACAAAGGTAGCCAAGGTGTGTGGTGCATAAGGGTGAGGGGGATACCATTATTTCAGTGGGCGATGGCTTTAAGAGGACCAACCAAAATGTTGCAAAATAATGGCAAGTTTATATGAAGTTTGTATCTTCCACAAGGGGCAGCATAGCGCATGGAATATGCAAAGAGGCGCTTGGGATTTTACAGGGCAGGCATCAGGCATCAGCATCCTACCTTAGGCAGCTGCTGATACCCCAGTTGGAGGCCCACTGCCTATCCCTGGGGTCTCCTAGTCCTGTTTCTGCTCTACTTCCTCTAATACCAGGTCAGACCATCATTCTACGGTAGCTAAATATTGTCAACATTGAACGGCAGCTGCATTACAGGGCTTCAGGTAGGACGTTTTTCGAGCCTTAACCTGAGGCCTTTTGGATGCCAAGGATGTGTTGTACCGTGGAGCTATGGTCCTTCGCCATTGCTGGTGCCCATTTGCTTTCAGGCTTCCTTAGACATCTGGTTGGCCATGTTAAAAACAGGATGCTAGATTAGGTGGGCTTTGGGCTTGACGTAGCAGGGCTCCCCTAATGTGCTTATAAGTTAAAACAGGAGTTTCTGAAAACTTAATGAATGCCAGAATAGAATACACCAAGGAAATGTTAACTGGAAGAGAATTCTGCAACTGTGGGGCCACCACCAAGAATGCCCGCTCATGTGTTCATTAACGTAACCAATTTCAGTAGAGGGCACACAAGCAGAACATCAGGCGGAGGTCTTCGATTATGGGCAGGTTCATAGTTTAGTAAGCATTACTAAATGTTCCAGGCCAGGCCACAGATCACCATCATTATCCTAACAACTATTTTGCAGCTCGTGGTACTCTAATAATTGCATCTAGACTGGACATGGAAGAGGCTGGATTTATCAGTGCTCAGTCATTCACCATTGTGGCTTGCAGCAGTACCCGGAGGTGTGCAGGCATTCCTGTGATAGTGAATGTACGTGGAATCAATGACAATGTGCCATTCTGTCATCAGTATGTATACAGGTGAGCTAGTGAGTCAAGAAGCGGCAGCAAATGGTTAGCTATGTTTTTCTCATACAGTGGTACCTCGGGTTACATACGCTTCAGGTTACATACGCTTCAGGTTACAGACTCCACTAACCCAGAAATAGTGCTGCAGGTTAAGAACTTTGCTTCAGGATGAGAACAGAAATCGTGCTCCGGCGGCAGCGGGAGGCCCCATTAGCTAAAGTGCCTTGAAAAATGGGTTGAAATCAGATGCCGAGTCCTGTGATGCAGGCAGTTACTGGAGCATTAACCAGGGCAGTTAAACACACACACAAAAGAACTGAAAATAGATCAGGAGAGTGGAGACTCAGTACAGTGGTACCTCGGGTTAAGTACTTACAGTGGTACCCCGCAAGACGAACGCCTCGCGAGACGAAAAACTCGCAAAACGAAAGGTTTTTTCGTTTTAGAGTTGCCTCACAAGACGAATTTCCCTATGGGCTTGCTTCGCAAAACGAAGCTTGCCCAGGGGACAGCGGGTCTTCTCTTTTGAAGCAAGGGGCGGCGGGGAGAAGCGATCTTCTCCCCGCAGCCCCAGGTCCGGGGACAGCGGGAAGCGCTTCCCGCTGCCCCCGGACCTCTTTTGAAGCAAGGGGCTGCGGGGAGATCGCTTCTCCCGGTGCTCCGAAGCGGGGTGGGGGGGCGGGAACACCTGCCCCAGCCGCGGGCTTCGTAGCGCTGCTGCGAAGCCGGGCGGGGGGCGGGAACACCTGCCCCAGCCACCCCGCTTCGGAACGCTGCTCCGAAGCGGGGTGGGGGGCCGGGAACACCTGCCCCAGCCACCCCGCTTCGGAACGCTGCTCCGAAGCGGGGCGGGGGGGCGGGAACACCTGCCCCAGCCACCCCGCTTCGGAACGCTGATCCGAAGCGGGGTGGGGGGGCGGGAACACCTGCCCCAGCCGCCCTGCTTCGGAACGCTGCCCCGAAGCGGGGCGGGGGGCGGGAACACCTGCCCCAGCCGCCCCGCTTCGGAACGCTGCCCCGAAGCGGGGCGGGGGGGCGGGAACACCAGCCGCCCCGCTTCGGAACGCTGCCCCGAAGCGGGGCGGGGGGGCGGGAACCTCTCACCCCGCTGCCGGGCATCGGAACGAGGTCCTGGACCTCTTCTGAAGGCAGGCGGGGGCAAAAGTCTTTGCTCCCCCCGCCTGCCTTCCCGGGACAGCGGAGACTTCTCCGCTGCCCTGGGCGATCTTAAAATGCTGGCGGGCGGGAGCGAAGCGTTCGCTGCCGACCCCCAGCATTTTAAAATCTCCTCGGGGCAGCGGAGACTTCGCTCCCGCCCGCCAGCATTTTAAAATCGCCCCGGGACAGCAGGGGCTTTTAAAATGCTGGCGGTCGGCAGCAAAGCCCTCCTGTCCCCGGAGCTTGCGGGGCGGGAGGTGGGAAGAAGGGCTTTTCTTCCCACCGCCAGCCTTCAGAACAGCCTTCTGAAGGCTGGCAGTGGGAAGAAAAGCCCTTGTCCCCCCCCCCCCCCAGCCTTCAGAAGAGGTCGGGGGACAGACTGTCCCCGGACCTGGTCTGAAGGCGGTTTCCCTAGGAACGCATTAATTGATTTTCAATGCATTCCTATGGGAAACCGTGCATCGCAAGACGAAAAAACCGCAAGACGAAGAGACTTGCGGAACGAATTAATTTCGTCTTGCGAGGCACCACTGTAATTCGTTCTGGAGGTCCATTCTTAACCTGAAACTGTTCTTAACCTGAGGTACCACTTTAGCTAATGGAGCCTCCCACTGCTATTGTGCCGCCGCCGCGCAATTTCTGTTCTCATCCTGAAGCAAAGTTCTTAAACCGAGGTACTATTTCTGGGTTAGCGGAGTCTGTAACCTGAAGCGTCTGTAACCCGAGGTACCACTGTATTGTTTTAAGGAGACTTCACCCCACTTCCCTTCATCCTGAAAATTTGTGAGTATCACTGTAGCGCTTAAGAGAGACGGAAATCTTACTGGAATCCCCCTAAAAATGTGAGGGCAAAGTAGTCAAGTTAAGTCTTTTCTTTCTATTGAATTGAGTCTTACAAATATGTTTAAAAGAAGCATTCATGACAGTGCAGTTATAGGACTATAAAATAGGGTTCCATTATACTCCTGCCATGGTTGCACTTGAACTACTGGGTATAAAAAAATTCAGACGGATTACAGTCAGTATAAATCGCAGTGGGCCTTATGAAGCTACACATCCAGATTCTCCCAGTCTGAGCACCTTGTGGAACATTGTCTTAAAATGATAGGCATTATCATTAACGGCTTCTGATTTGATGGACATTTAGAGAAGAAAACTGAGGTCTCTGGAACAAGCATGTCACATTTTGATGACTTCCTTTTAATCAGATATACCAGCAGAGAAGTTATTGCAATTAATACAGTGGTTGCTAATGTCAGATGTCACGATACGGACAATCCCCCCGATGAACTCCATTATGAACCCAACAGTGGCCCGGTTGGCGCTGGAAAGCTGTTTGAACAAGTTCCAGGTGCTAAAAATGCCATTCGGGTGAGTAAATGAAGATGTGGGAGAAGACAAGTCAGGGACACAGGAGCTGAACAAGGGAGGATCCATCATAGCTCAGTGGCAGATTACCTGCTTCGCATGCAGAACATCCCAGGTTGGATCCCTGGCATGTCCAGGTGAAAGAAGCCCATGGCAGGTCTGAAACTCTAGTCAGCCAGTCAGAACAGAATAAAACATATTGGGCTAGAGGGACAACTAGTTTGACCTGATCTAAGGGAGCTCATGGATGCTACTGGACCTCCTAGGTTACTTGGCGAAAAAATTCCTTTAGTAAAATGCACAAATTTTAGTCTGGCAATGATGGGGTTCTCTCCCCCCCCCCTTTTGCAGCAGAATCCAGCCAATTTCTGGTCTTAGCTTACTATTTTTGAATATTTTGTTTTTAACAGTTTTTATTGATAATCTTATTCTTTTTGTAAACCAGTTTGAGGTTTTATTACAATTAAGCATTATATAAATGTAATATTATAATAATATAATATAATATATTATAATAATATAAGTATATTATATAAATATAATATAAGCATATTTTTTTAAGAAAACATATGAAGGCAGACCAGTATTGGAAAGTTTTTAACATTTAATGTTTTATTATGTTTTTATATTCTGCTGGAAGCCACCCAGAGTGTCTGGGGAAACCCAGCCAAGTGGGCAGGGTATAAATAATAAAATTATTATTATTTGTTATGCAGCAACAAGCCTGGGTTTGCCACTGAGTGGCAAGTGGGAGCTAACGCCATTCCTGGCTGTCCATCACTGTCCAATAATATGCATAGTTTGAGCCACTCTGGCCTTCTTTTGGAGAAAGGGTGTTGTGTAAGAATAAGGTGATGATGATGAAGATGATGATGATGATGATATTTGCATTCACCTTTTTATTTTTAAGCAAACTGGCCTGTAATTTCCAAGATCCCCCATGTTCCCCACCACCACACTTTTAAAATAGCATTTCATTGCCATTTTCTACTTGTCAGGTATGGAAGCTGATCTTAGGGACAAGTACATACTTTTGTTACTGGATCAGCAATTTCACATGAGTTCTCTGGGAACTCTCAGGTGGATGCCATCATGCCATCTGGACCTGGTGGTTTATACCCTGCATTCCAATCAAATGATTCTCAAGGCAGTTTATAAGCAACAGCTTGTAATGATAACACAAACTCCGTTCCGCATTGAAGCTCCCACACACACACACACAGACAACCCAGCAGCCTTTCATCCTCCAGGCGATGGGTAGGACCAGCACATTTCAGTTCTGCATTCCTATGGAAACTGGAGCCAAGTGTTCTTTCTAGCAGTCCTCCAAGTGTGAAATTGCCCCTGGTTGAGTCTTATCCATAGTTGCATCTGCATTTCTAACAGGAAAAGTGAGATACATTTAACTGTTAATCTGAAATATGCACGAGCTTCAATCTTCCTTTGATATTATGCTGCTTGGTTTAATTGTTCACCCTTGCTATGTTGGAAGGTAACACAATATTTGGACTATGAAGACCCACGGAATCTTGCAGTTGGCAGCACCCATGAAATGACTCTCTCTGTTTTCGATGATGCAAATCCGTCACACACAGGTGAGAATTTTTATAAGAACCCAAGTGTTTCTTAGCATGCCATGCCTTTTGCTCTTCTGACTGTGTCCTCCTTTGAGATTCTTGTGTGGGGAATCCATCTTTTCTCTGTGTCTTCTTAGGCCCCCCAACTTGCCCCAGCTTTAGGTTGGAAACCTTTGTTGTTGTTGTTTAGTCGTTTAGTCGTGTCCGACTCTTCGTGACCCCATGGACCAGAGCACGCCAGGCACTCCTTTTTTCCACTGCCTCCCGCAGTTTGGTCAAAATCATGTTAGTAGCTTTGAGAACACTGTCCAACCATCTCGTCCTCTGTCGTCCCCTTCTCCTTGTGCCCTCCATCTTTCCCAACATCAGGGTCTTTTCCAGGGAGTCTTCTCTTCTCATGAGGTGGCCCAAGTATTGGAGCCTCAGCTTCACGATCTGTCCTTCCAGTGAGCACTCAGGGCTGATTTTCTTAAGAATGGATAGGTTTGATCTTCTTGCAGTCCATGGAACTCTCAAGAGTCTCCTCCAGCACCATAATTCAAAAGCATCAATTCTTCAGCGATCAGCCTTCTTTATGGTCCAGCTCTCACTTCCATACATCACTACTGGGAAAACCATAGCTTTACCTATACAGACCTTTGTCAGCAAGGTGATGTCTCTGCTTTTTAAGATTCTGTCTAGGTTTGTCATCACTTTTCTCCCAAGAAGCAGGCATCTATTAATTTCGTGACTGCTGTCTCCATCTGCAGTGATCATGGAGCCCAAGAAAGTAAAATCTCTCACTAGGACCATGAAATAGTAAGTGGCACTTTTGAGGACCACTGTGCCTTGATTCTGGGAATGAAATACTGGCCATAGCTTAGTATTTATTTATCATTACACCTGGATCCCATATTTTGTCCAAGGAGCTCAAAGTGGTATACATGGTTCTGCCTTCTCCATGTTATTCTTGCAACAACCCTTTGCAGCACAGTGATTGGTTCATGGTCTCCCAGCGAGTTTTGTGCTCCACTTTGGATTGAATTATGGTATCCCAAGTCCTAGTCCAGCACTCTAACCAACACACTGGTTCCCTCTGACACAATGAAGACCTGGGCCTCTTATTTCAATTTACTCTCCTGTTGGTTGTTTTCCTATTTGCTGTCAGCTGGGTGAATTCTCAGGTTAATACTTGGAAAATGCTGGTCTGCTTGTTCTTTTATTAGTAACTGCTACGATAATTGTGGAAGTCTTACCTGTCAATGAATTTGGGCCGGCATTTAGTAAAGCAGATTATGCGTTTGTTGTTCCTGAAACGGCTGGAGGTACGTCACAATATTTGATTGTTCCTTTTTAAAATTAAGTAAAATCTATTAACTGCTTTGCCTTATAAAAAAAGCTCAGAGAAGCATAGAATGATAATCCTTTTTTTAAAAAAAAATATTGAGACGCAACGAATAAAGCAAAACTTGAGCTTAGGACGAGAGCTGCCGTACTAAACTTGAACCAGAAGCTCAAAATTAAGAGAAATTAAGTCATAACATGGCAATGATCATTATACTGTGATAATTGTAACACTGTAATTATAAAAATTGCAGTTCTTTGTGTTAGTGTGTATGGTTTATTTTATTATTTTCTATTTCTTAAAAAGTATACTCTTATTGTTTCTTGCTTATTATTAGTCGCCTTTGGAACATAAAATTACATTGAAGGCATGGAATAGAAATTATGGGAAGGAAGGAAGAAAAGAAAGAAGGAAGGAAGGTTGTCAGCTGCTCATAATTATCCATAATTATTCACACTTTTACTGGCCTTGACTTGAAATTTGAACTGGATACCGTTGTCATTAGTCATAGGAAGGCGTCATATTTCTCCACCTAGGCCACCAATATTGTCAACTTTGACTGGAAGCTCTCCAAGGTCTCAGGCAAAGGTCTTTTCTTTCACCAGCTACTAAATTGTTGCTAGCTGGAGATGTGGGGGATCAAACATAGAGCCTTCTGTTTGCAGAGTTTGTGACCTGTGTACCACTGAGCTATAGCAATGGGCATTGACTTGAATCAGTTGAGGGAGGGTGGAAATCAGGTAGGTGAAAATAAAAAAATACAGGAACTTCACGATGCTGTAACTTCCTTCATAGCAGTGCCCATAAAAAGGCCAAAAGAACGAGCTGCATTTTTTTTTTTATTTTTTTTTGCATTAGTACAAAATTGCCTTGTATGGGGTCTTGGTAACTATATAATTTGAACACAATACAGCAATCTGAAATATTTAAAGTAATTTTCTCTGATGAAGTTTGACACATACACGGATCCGCTGCTGACAGCAAAAGAAAAAGGCACACACACACATGAAATTAGTTTCCTTTTAACCACCACCTCCCCATCTTGTTTTAAAAGATCCGAAACAGCTTCATGGTAAACGGAAAAGCTCAATCACATTGTGCCGGAAGCCACGAGGGAAATGCAATTCGCTTACAGTAGTTTTTCAAGGAGAAAAGTTGGCAGCCTTTCAGGAGCCTTCATAATGGCTCTATTTTAAACTCGAGCTTGAGAAGTGCTCAGGTTAGCTTTTTATGCTTTATTGAAAGGTTAATTTCATACCCACGTAAAAGTATCGGCTTTCTATTATGTTTAACAGAGTTACAATGTGGAAATGAGAGAAACACTTAGTACAGTGGTACCTCGGGTTAAGAACTTAATTCGTTCCGGAGGTCCATTCTTAACCTGAAACTGTTCTTAACCTGAGGTACCACTTTAGCTAATGGGGCCTCCCGCTGCCACCGGCGCGCAATTTCTGTTCTCATCCTGAGGTAAAGTACTTAACCCGAGGTACTATTTCTGTAAGGCCTATTCCTATGCTACACGCTTTGTTAGCAGAACCAAGGCCCAGTAGTAGACACCTTTTGTCTGACTGCAAAGGTTTCAGCTCAGGCTTTGTAGACATAAAAGGTAGTGGAAACATTTCTTTTTTCCTCCTCTTCTCCTTTGCCCACCCGTCACCCTTAAGTCCTGGGTCAGTTTACAATTAAAACACAATATTATAGGCAGTTTCAAACAACTTACTATTCTAGAAATTAGGTGGGTACTGAGGTGCACCTCTTTGACCTGGCTTTTGACGCTTGAGGTGTATATTCAGCATTTGCCGAAAGCTAAATAATAATAATAATAATAATAATAATAATAATAATAATAATAATAATTTATTTATACCCCACCCATCTGGCTGGGCTTCCCCAGCCACTTTGGGTGGCTTCCAGTAAAATATTAAAATACAATAATTCACCACTTCTTGGTTCCCTGTAACTTCGCTTCTTGCAGTGAGGGAACTGCCAGAAGGCCCTCGGCGCTGGATCTCAGTGGTCGGTCTGAGTGATGGTATACTGGGCCAAGGCTGTTTAGGGCTTTAAAGGTCAGTACCAACACTTTGAATTGTGCCCGGAAACATACTGGGAATTGTGCCCTTCAAACGTATGTAATGAAGGTGCCATATGCATCTCTGTGGGGAATGAGTTCCACAACTTGGGGATTACCACAGAGAATACCCTCTCCCTGAGCTTCTGAGGCTGGTGGAACAACCAAAATGGCCCCCTCTGCTGATCTTAACACCTTAAGAGTGAAGGAGGTGATCTTTTAGGTGTTGGGGGCCTAAGACCTTTAGGGGTTGGAGCACTAATGTGAACACCTTGAATTGGGGCTAGAAATGAACTGGCAACTGGGGCAGCTGTTTTAAAACAGTTCACTAATAAACAGAACCACATTAGCTAGTCACTACTTGGCGTCTGCTTGCTGCGTTTACATGAACACTAGGCACGCTATTTCAGAAATCCCAAACGGTTTCAGGCTGGACTCATGTGAGTCTCGCCTATGGACCTCAGATTTTAATCGGTCAGCATCTCCTCCTGCTATTGGTCTGGGCTCCTTTCAGCCTTATTATGTTCCATTGCTCTGAACATTTAAAAGGACACCGCGGGAAAAGGACAACGGTGGCAGCAACTTGCTGAGTTCTGATGCAGATGCTGCAAAGAGGTGGAGACCTATGTATGGGAGGTAGGATAGAAGCCAGGGGCCAGAGCGGAGCTGATACAAAACATTTTGCAGCTTGAATGACAAGCTGGAATACCTCCCCATTCCATGTACGAAAGCTGTTTCGGCTGACAGCTGAATCGTACTTCAGCACTGCAGATGGGATAGCATCCTCCATGGCACCTGAGGAAGCAGAGCAGTTTAGGGAGGCCAGGACAGGCGACAAAGCATACGCAAATGGGTCCTCCAACAGAGGGTTTAGGAGGAAAAGCCTGAGAGCTGCTGGTCTGATGGTATGGCCAGAGCCATACCATCCTTGTTTTGTGACATTTTAGGGCTATTTATTAAGCAGTACACTATGTGCGGCCTAGGACCCACGTACCTACAGGACCGCCTCTCCTGGTATGCCCCGCAGAGGATCTTAAGGTCCACAAATGACAACATTTTGGAGGTCCCAGGTCGCAAGGTCATTAGATTGGTCTCAACTAGGGCCAGGGCCTTTTCAGTACTGGCCCAGACTTGGTTGAATGCTCTGTCACAAGAGACCAGGGCCCTGCGGGACTTGACATCTTTCTGCAGGGCCTGCAAGACAGAGCTGTTCCGTCTGGCCTTTGGTTTGGACTCAGTCTGACCCTTATATTTCCCTCCCCTTACGGTCTTGATTTATCGGCTACTTTAAAATGAGACTGCATTCTAAATTCCATTTTAACCTGTATTTTAAATTGGTTCTCTCTCTCTCTCTCTCTCTCTCTCTCTCTCTCTCCCCCCCCCCTATTATGTTTTTACTGTGATTTTATAGGTGTTAGCCGCTCTGAGCCCGGCTCTGGCCGTGGAGGGTGGGGTATAAATAATTTATTATTATTATTATTATTATTATTATTATTATTATTATTATTATTATTATTATTATATAAATTAACAGCACTGATGTGTGCAAGAGGCACAGCTGATCTCCATATTTAGCGACAGGTGGGTCCTTCCTCTTTGCCCACCACTCACCTTTGAGTTCTCTCCTTTGCCTGTAAACAAAATGCCACGCAACTAGTTCGGGGGAAGATGCACCCCTAGAGTCTTTTATAGAGAAAAGAAATCAAATTGGAGAAGAATTTAATGGTCAATTACGCCGCAGTCTCATCCCAACAGCGATAAATGCAGCTTATGCCTTGTACTCATTGTGAGGTAATTAAGGAGCTCCTGTTTGTGTCATTTTTGCCCTGTTATATGGCTAAATAAGAAGGGATTGCTAATAAGCCTTACAAAGGCAGCACAGTAATAGGCTCATTTTCTGAGCGCTCGGCTTTCACTGTTGAAAAAGGAGAGGGCTCCACTTAGTCACTACTACATTAATTCCAGGTAAATGAAATCGAGTCTGAAAATTAGCACTTGTAAAACACCACTGTCTTCTTACAGCTCACCATAAAGTTGGACAAGTAACCGCCACAGATGAAGACTACCCATCAGACTGTGTGACCTATAGAATAGGCCGTGGAGACATTTTTTACCCCGTTGAGATATTCTGGTTGGATCCAGTGTCTGGAGTGATAGAACTGATAACAGAACCAGACTACGAATCTGTCCAGCAGTACAAACTGATCATTGAAGCTGTTGACTGTGATCTGTTTCATCCCAGAACTGCTAGTACTCTAGTAAGTCTGAGTTAACCATTTTTCTTATGGACATTATCCAGCCAGTTCTTTTAACTTTCCTTTCTATAGTAGCTGAATTATGCGCAATCTGTCCACTAGAATGGGAAAATCAAAGGCAGGAGGGTGTCATGCAAACTGTTTTATTTCATAGGGTACCAATGTAAAGAAACTCTTGTGCCTTTGCCACACCATTTCATGAACTCCAAAAGTCCAAAGTGGGCCTTGCCTTTGTTTTCACTGCTTCTTCCCAGTCAAACCATCAACATGACCGGAGAGCAAATCTCTCATATCGCATACCCCAGAGGAACTTATTAAATGGCTAGATATGTAGTGCTAAGTAGTAAAAGTAGCATTTCTTTTAGAAAAGAAGGAAAGGTAAATTAAACTCTGGAATTCTCTGCCACAAAATATGGTAATGGCCACCAATTTAGACATCTTTTCAAGGCGGGATTGGATTGAGACTACAGTTTCAGGGTTCCCACAGGCCACTGTAAGAACAGGATGCTGGACTTATGTTCTTATCACAAATTTTGGGCTGTTGGAAAGAATTAACACAAGGGGTGTTTTTTTTACAAGGTAGCACCATGCATCACGTGAAGCCCTGTCTTGAAAAGGAGGCAAGGAAGTCATGGATGAAGAATGATAATGTCAAAAAATGGAAGGCCGTCTGATTTCTTTCCACAGGGCCTGTAAGACAGAGTTGTTCCGCCTGGCCTTTGGCTTGGAATCAACTTGATCCCCTCCCCTTCTTTCCTTTTTCCTTTCTTCTTCTGTGATGGAACTCCTATTTGGGGACTTCCCTGGCTTTTTTCTGGCCCACATAGGACCAGTCTGTATAGTTGGCCTTGGTGAAGATTTGACATTTTCATCCGCAAAAAGTTTTTAATTTGAGTTTCTACTGAAATGAGGCTGCATTTTAATGTTGTATTTTAATCAATTGTTTTTATACCTGGTGTTAGCTGCCCTGAGCCCGATCTTGGCTGGGAAGGGCGGGGTATAAATAACATTTATTATTATTATTATTATTATTATTATTATTATTATTATTATTATTATTATTATTGGGTTGCAGAGGGTAGAGGCAGATGGGGGGGGCAAGGGAACAGATTAAACAACTAAGAGTAGGGAAGGAAGGATTACCTGGTGAGTGATATGGAGACAATAACACAAAGATCACTAAATCTTACCACCAAAAAGCTCTTTGCAATAATTTGGTCTGGCATTCTGCAAAGCAGAAGTAACCGAAAAACAACTTTCAAAAGAGCTCTAGTCCTATTTTGCAGGTAAAGGTCCCATGTGGATTAGTGGAGACGAGAAGGTGCCACCTTTCAACAGCACCCTGTGGCAGTGTGCCAAGCATCAAGTCAGACCAGGAAAGCTCTGAACTCTGGAAATATGAAAAGCTCCATTTTGGGCTAGGGTTCTCAGTGGGTCTTGAGGAAAGAGACATATTGGAATTGACATCCCAAATTACAGCATACTTTATATACGGGGCCATGAAGGGCTTCAGTATAAAAACACGAGTACAGTTGTACCTCGGGTTACATACACTTCAGGTTACATACGCTTCAAGTTACAGACTCCGCTAACCCAGAAATAGTACCTCGGGTTTGCTTCAGGATGAGAACAGAAATCGTGCTCTGGCGGTGCAGCGGCAGCAGCAGGAGGCCCCATTAGCTAAAGTGGTGCTTCAGGTTAAGAACAGTTTCAGGTTAAGTACGGACCTCCGGAAGGAATTAAGTACTTAACCCGAGGTACCACTGTATATCAGAAATGAGCAAAGACCTCCCCTTCCTCATCTAGAGAGGAAGGCGTGGCTCTATATGCCAGCCTGCCTTTTTGTCATGCAAAGTCATGACGGTTAGCACTGGATGTCCTGGTCACAGCTGGGGTCAGCTGGAGCTGCTGGCTGTTGCAACGGAGGCACCGCAAGCAAGCAGTTCATCTGTTGAGCATGTCTCTGTACTGCTGTTCTGTCCCTAGCTGCTGGGAACATTTTAATTAACACCTACAAGCATAGGATTACTGTAACACAGAAAGCTCATTCATTGATAATAAATTACAAGCTTGCAGCACTTTCTTCTGTAACACTAGGGTGTAATAATGATAGGTACAACAGAATATATATTTTCAGGGGGGGCATGTGGAACACATAACAGCAGATCGTGCCTAAGCCAAAGAGACTGTTCTGGTTGCTTTTCCATTTCTCCCTGTATTATTATTGTTATTGTTATTATTATTATTATTATTAATAATCTAGATGCACCTCTCCTGCAATCATCACAAAGTATTTAGATTTGTTACTTAAATTTGATGACTTGATTTTGGTGATTTGGATTAATCCCACAGAAGTCAAGGAGCATAGCGAAAGAGCAGAACAGGGTTGCATAAATCCAAGAAAACAATTGCTTGCAGCGGGACACATTAAGCGAGCTACTAGTACAGTGGCCCAACAAAGCTCAAATGAATGATGTCTCAGACTGCCATAAAGAGGTGTGTCAAGTATCTGGCAAGCCAGAATACATGGCTTGCTGGGCCCCTTTTGGCTTGGCAGGGTACAAAAACTAAAGCATTATTTTATTGGGTGGGGAAAGGAAGTGTCTTAGAAGCTTTTACAGTGGTACCTCGGGTTACATACACTTCAGGTTACATACGCTTCAGGTTACAAACTCCGCTAACCCAGAAATAGTACCTTGGGTTAAGAACTTTGCTTCAGGATGAGAACAGAAATTGTGCTCCAGCAGTGCGACGGCAGCAGGAGGCCCCATTAGCTAAAGTGGTGCTTCAGGTTAAGAACAGTTTCAGGTTAAGAACGGACCTCCGGAACGAATTAAGTACTTAACCCAAGATACCACTGTACTCTCCTTACCTACACAAATGTATCTTTTTTTTCTGGTGGAGAGGCAACAGTGATTAAAGTACACGGACTTAGGATGCAATTAGTCTGCTCCAACAGGAAATGAAGCTGTAACCTGTCGTGTAAAATGCCACTAGCTGTTTCTCTGTCCTTCTTTGATCAGAGCAGCTTCTTCTCTGACTTCTGGAGAGCAGGTTTCTGCTTAAGCAATGCCCTGTTGCTTGTGGACTTTTGTTGCAGTGATTTAAAAAATGATTTGAAAAATTCAGCTGCACTGATTTTCTCAGCAGCAGTAGCACTTTGCTAACGCTTTCTGTCTCCTACATGCTGCTACAAAGCAGATAAGCTAATTACAGGTGTCATGGGCCCTGAGGGCAGATGGAGTTCAGTCAGCCAAGCAGAGACCTGGCCCTAGGGTGATCTAGAAGTGCAGAGGCGAAGCAACCAGAATAGGTGTCAAATACATGTGCTCAGTTAACACCAAAACTTCACCTTGGGACAAATGTATACGTCTATGCTGCATTTTTTAAAATTAACAGCCCTTCCCCAAGTGTAATGTATCTGAGGAATGCAAGAAGCTGATATATACCAGCTTGGACCTTTCATCCATATGGCACACCTTCCAACAGTTCTCTGATGAAAATAGGAATGTCCTATACAACATCAACAACAACAACTTTTATACTGACCCATCTGACTGGGTTGCCCCAGCCACTCTGGGCGGCTTCCAACATATATAAAAACATAATAAAACATTAAACATTTTAAAACTTCTCTATACTGGGCTGCCTTCAGATGGCTTGGGGGCTTGGATAATGCCATACCCTCCAACAATTCTCCGATTAAAATAGGGATGTCCTAAGGAGAAGCAGGACATTCTGGGGTCAAATCAGAAACTGGGACGGCTTCTGTCCATCGGGAAAATAGGGACACTGGGAGGGTCTGATATGGATCCCTGTACTGTCTACTCAGGCTGGCAACAGCTCTCTGGAAACTCAGGGAAAAACTCTTTTCCATCACTTGGACTGGGCAGGACTTCAGATACAGGACACCTTCAGGAGGACTGTTCTTTGTAAAACAGGACACCTGGCCAACCCACTTGGAAGAGCAGCTGCCCCACATTAACATGTGGGAAGGGTCCCTGAAATACCTCTTTGGCTGTGTCTCCTTGTCCACAGTGGCTCTGGAATATTCAATGTGTTGGATGAATGCATCCAATCTGTGAGAGAAGCAGCATGCTCCTGTCCCCTGAATCTCCCATATTATGCATTGATAAGGACTGCTGTTTTCTGCACCTGTAGACTTGCTAGTGAGTGCCTATTAGGTTGTACAGAGAGCTTTCCTCATCCTTTAGCCCACAGGGGCTCATTATGCAACCAGATCTCAGTTCCTCAGGCTTTCCAAGTCAGAAGATTCTGTTTCAGACTGGCTTGAGCTCCAGCATCTTTCATTTTAAGCCTGGAATAAATATAATTACTTTAAAAAAAAAAGATAATCGTAAAAACTGCTGAGAACCATGCCTTACTATTTCAAATGCTACTGTCTCCTTCTTGCACAAGTAGATCAAGGAAGAGTGCTGGTACTTTCGGTTTTCCTTTGCTTGCAAACAACTGGAAAATGCCATTACTGCTTTTCAGTTCCCACAGCTGCAGGGGAAAAGCTTCCTGAAGCAATTCTCTTTGGGAATTATTAAAGCAGCTTTCCCGAGGTGGAGGCAAGCCGGTGACTATATTTCACTTGGCTGCTTAACAAAGGCATTATGCTTCTGAACCCTAGTTGATGGGGGCAAAAATGCAACTGAGCTCATGTCCAGCTTTCAGGCTTCCTGGTGGCCACTGGGAGAACAGGATGCTGGACCAGATTGGTCCAAAAGACTCTTCTTGTGCATCTTAATTTTCTAGTGTGCTTCTGTGTCTTGCCTGGGGGGGGGGCATTGTTACAGTGTTTCTCATCCAAATGCTGTTCTGAGAGAGGAGCTTACTGAGATTACTCATGAATGTTTCAGGTGGAAAACCATTCATCATCTCTGAGGCAAGGTAACCCTTAGGCTGAGTCTGGCATTTCCAGCTTGCTTGGTGTTTTGATCTTTTCTGTGTAAATGAACATTGCCGATTCCCCTGCCTCCCACCCTTTGGTTTCTAATATGTGAGTAGAACCTGCAACAGAATGGGGGTACAGAACACCAAACCTCACCACTGCCTCCCTCTTCCCATCCCCAGTAAACAGCAGCAGCATGGGTGATGGGAGGTATTATTATTATTATTATTATTATTATTATTATTATTATTATTTATTTAATTAATAATAATAATAATCTATAGGGATGTGGGTGGTGCTGTGGTCTAAACCACAGAGCCTAGGGCTTGCCGATCGGAAGGTTGGCAGTTCAAATCCCCGCGACGGGGTGAGCTCCTATTGCTCAGTCCCTGCTCCTGCCCACTTAGCAGTTCGAAAGCACGTCAAAGTGCCAGTAGGTAAATAGGTACCGCTCCAGCGGGAAGGTAAACGGTGTTTCCGTGCGCTGCTCTGGTTCACCAGAAGCGGCTTAGTCATGCTGGCCACATGACCCGGAAGCTGTACGCCGGCTCCTTCGGCCAATACAGCGAGATGAGCATTGCAACCCCAGATTCATCCCTGACCTAACAGTCAGGGGGCACCTTTACCTTTTTAAATATCTATACTGTCATTCATCCAAGGACCACAGTGTAGTTTCAATATAAAAAAACACAAAAACACAAACCATACTAACAAACAAAAGCAGCAATACCCCCCCCCCCAGTTTAAAAGGCCATAGGTTGTTTAATTAGCCAAAGACCTAGGAGAAGAGGAATGTTTTTGCCTGGTGCCAAGAGATATGTAATGAAGGCACCAGGCGAGCCTCCTTGGGGAGAGCATTCCACAAGTGGGGAGCCACCACAGAAAAGGCCCCGTTCTCATGTTGCCACCCTCTGGACCTCTCGTGGAGGGCCTCAGGCATTGATTGCAGGGTCTGGGTTGGTTCATATGGGGAGAGGCATTACAGTGAGCCCCACTTCTGCTACTGCCTTGACAGACTCATCCTTCATGAATCGTCTCATTCCCTTTTATCTCCTCTGAGCCAGTAGACACCGCTATGTCTTGTGGCAGTCTTTCTTCCAGGGCATTAGATCCTGTTAGCCACAGTAGATGAGCCATGCCCCTTCAGCACTCTTCTGTGGGCCCCCTTTATGTATGATCCTCTTGATTTGCTGTTGTTTCTTTTAATAGGTGACGATAGATATCAGAGAAGAGAATGACGAAGCCCCCCTATGCACACCTCTTACCTATAGAGCAACAGTGCTTGACAGTACCTCCCCAGGAACAAATATAAATAGCTTTCGGCTTACCTGCCACGATAGAGACTCTGCTGATACTTCAATGCGGTTTGAGATTGTTTCCGGTAAAAGTTCTCGCATCACGAAATGTCTCCTTACGGTTTTCAATGTGGAACAACACTTTCCAAACCTTGTTGGGCTTAGCTAGGGTTGCAGTCTCCACCCTAACCACCAAATGGAGAGGCTCTGTGCTTTGAAGAGCTGTGCGCGAGTCATGCAGGAATGCAATAAGTGGAACCTTTTCTGGCATGGATATGTGCTGGTGGGAGAAGAAACGTCATTTGTTGATTTCTGTGTTATGGATGGTTAAGGGCATAGGTTCTCGGGCCTCATAAACTCATGGCTTTCCTCAAAGAATCCCGGAAACTGTAGTTCAGCCTTAACAGAGCTACAGCTCCCAGCACCATTTAAGAAACTACGGTTCCCAGGATTCTTGCCGGGTGGGGGAGTCGTGCTTTAAATGTTTGGTGTGTACACAGGATTAGTTCCATGAAATTGTAGTACACTGTAATGCCTCTCAGGCCATTGTAACCACTGATACTCTCAAGAGAGAAGAAAAATTCCCTGCTCCTGCAAGCCTAGTTTGTACCTTTGTTTGACACCTGCTTTTCAAATGTGCATCTTTTATGAATATTCATTTTTAAAGGAACCATTATCATCATCATTCTTAAAATCAATGCTTTACTGAATTTTGCATATTTCAAAATAGAAAGCATATATATATATACAGACAAAAGAAAATAATTAAAAGGTACCATTATTGCCATTGATGATACCACTAAAAGTGCATTCATTGTAAGCCTTTTTGTATAAAAATACACCCGAGATAAGATAAAATTTAGAGGCATTCTAATCTCTCTTTCTGTTCTTCACACAAAGGAAATGGTGGTAACCATTTTGGTTTTGACCCA
This sequence comes from Podarcis muralis, assembly GCF_964188315.1. Taxonomy (NCBI): domain Eukaryota; kingdom Metazoa; phylum Chordata; class Lepidosauria; order Squamata; family Lacertidae; genus Podarcis; species Podarcis muralis. The sequence goes on from NC_135656.1 coordinate 100,183,449, forward strand.
ATTCGAGGGTCCAGTTCACCGCGACTGATTGTGAAAAGCCCTTTCGACTTTGAAGATAGAATGGACATGCAGACCCAGTATCATCTTGTGGTTCACATTATAGATGACAACTTGTACAATAACTCTGTTTCCAAAGCTATGACAGGAACAGTCCTGATAGATGTTTCTGTGGTTAGAACCAGGACTCCTCCTCCAACAACGCCATATTTTGATGTAAGTAGTACTTTGCGTTTAGCAAAGACCAAGTGAAACAAACAGGTGTCCAGTGGGAAAAATGCTACCCATTGGTGAGAAACCTATGGCTGTCTCGTCCTCTCTGGCAATCATTTATAGCCGAGTAAGATTGTCTTCCATAAACACAGTTTTAACAGTTACAGATAGGTAGCCGTGTTGGTCTGCCATAGTCAAAACAAAAAAATTCCTTCCAGTAGCACCTTAAAGACCAACTAAGTTAGTTCTTGGTATGAGCTTTCGTGTGCATGCACACTTCTTCCAGTTTTAACAGTGAGTCCGTAAGTGACTGTGAAGGCCAGTTCTGGATCCACATGTCCTTCCATAGTGGGGAGTTAGGTTTCCAGGTGGGATGTTGATCACAGTGATGGTTTGCCAAATGTGCCTTCCTCTTAGCACATTTCTCCCTTGCGTCCTGAGTTTGAGTGTCTTCAAAGTTCATGACACCTTTGGCAAAGGCTGTTCTCCAATTGGAGCACTTGCAGGCCAGTGTTTATACTACATTTTAAATTTTTTTTTGCCTTGAGACAGTTTTTAAACCTCTTTTGTTGACCACCAGCATTATGCTTTTCATTTCTAAGTTCAGAATAGTTTGCTTTGGAAGATGATAATCAGGCATCTGAACAACATGATCAGTCCAACAGCGTTGATGTTGAAGAATTGTTGCTTTGACACTGGTGATCTTTGCTTCTTCCAGTACACTGGCATGAGTTCGCCTGTCTTCCCAAATGATATGTAAATTTTTTTGGAGACACCTTTGATGGAATCTTTTGAGTAGTTGGAGATGGTGTTTATAAGTGGTCCATGTTTCATCCAACTCAATGGTGTAACGTTGGAAAGTGTCAATCACTTCTCCTACCTGGGCAGTTATTTTTCCCAAGGGCCAATATTGATGCCAAAATCCAGCATCGCCTGTGAGTGCAGCTTTCTCCTGATTGAAGTGCAGAGTGTTTGAGGACCAGGACATTTGCAAGGAAACCAAAATGCTTGTTTACAGAGCTATTGGACTAGGACTACCAGCCTGTGGCTGTACAAATACTGTTAGATTACAATTCCCATCATTCCTGACCACTGGCTCTGCTGGCTGGGGCTTATAGGAGCTGTAGTTCAACAACATCTATGGAGTCATAGGTTCCTCATCCTTATTTTAGAGTAAGGGTGAATTGCAAGTGGCCCCTGAACATTGCAACTCAACTAACTTACTCAGGACTCAGCTACACTCAGTCAGTTATATTGTTGTAACTCCATTGTAAAGATGTGGCACCAGATGGCGCTGTAGAGCACAAAATTTGTCTATGCGAATCCACATAGGGTTTTTTCTTTTGCTATAACGATCTAATTTATGACTTAATTATAGCTCCCCCCCCCCCCCGTGTGTAGATCCAGCCCCAAAGTCCATTTATTAAAATGAATGGCCATGACTAACTTAGGTCCATTAATTTCAATGGGTCTACTCTTAGTAAAAACTACTCAAATCCAACCCCCTGCCTTCCCGTAGTACTTTTCTTTGAATTACTGATATTAGAAATCCAAAAAAGAAAAGGCCTGGGTCTCGTTGTTCAGAAGACTGAATTAGTTACAGAAGATGCTATTAACAAACTTTCTTTCCCTGGGGTGGGGGGCTACATGGGGGAAGTGAAGGATATGTTTGTTTTAAAGATAACAAGTCAAACTCTTTCTGCTTTTGCCTGTTAAAGCAATCCCTGCCTGGCAAGTGCAGGTGTGGAGAACAACTCAAATTGACTCTTCCCTCTTATTAAAAGTCAGGAGGCTGTTCAGAGCCACTCAATATCCTGGCTGTCAGCCACACTTGCGGCTTTGTTCAGCGAATGCAACAGAGAGCCCACAGCAAGATGACTATAGCGGAGATGGAGGGGGACACTTCTGCCACAGCTTCAGACAGGCTGCCAAATCTCATGAAAGGACAGCCTTGACTACTTCTGTTTATCTGGTTGCTAACTTGAGCATAAAATTAAAAAGGAATGTATTCCTTAATTGGTTAAAAGCAGAATGTAGAAATCCCAGAGGGGGATTAGCTGCAGAATGGCCAAATTGGAAGTAACCTCCTTGAGTTTTCAGCCCTTTGGGAGTTGTCAATTTTAGCAGTGTTTGACACAATGGCTTTGAACAAACTTTGTTAAAGGTCTTTATCAAACAACATTCAGGACTAGTGATGCTGGTACTATGCTTGAATTCCAAGAGGACTCCCCCGACCCGCCCGCCCACCTGAAATCATTTAGCAGCTGCCCAGACTTTCAATCTGGTCCCCTGACTCCACCTTTCCCCCCAATATTCCTTTTTGTGGCCTTGCTGGCTATGCCACAATAGGAAGGCACAACTCTCATAGCTGCACAGAAATGTTAGGTACACCCCTCCGCCTATCTATAAAGGCTAGGAATGGGGGAGAAAGCTCATCCAGTTTCTATGCAAACCTGGCTAATTCACATTTCCTGAACCGATACATGAAGCAAAAGGCAGCTATCCTTCAGAATGCATGCTTCTCCAAATATCGCAGCACAGAAAATGCAAAGAATAAATGTTTACATTTTGAAAAGCGCAGAAAAGAAAATGTGTATATTAGTCACACAAAAATATCATTGTACTAGGGGAAATCGGGCGCAAAAATGTGTTTTCCTGTAAACTTAAAAATAATAATTTCGAAGTGATGAAGGAATGGGGGCAAACTCAATTTAAGATTTGGGGAAAAAAATTATGAGGTATTGGAAAAAGCCAAAAATGACAGATCCATCCATCCCTAGTGAAGGCTGCACTAGGCCAGTGGACTGGGAGGAGTTTGCTCATGCAATCAGTAAGTGCTTTTCATTCTGTATCCCTTCTCTGTAGGCTTGGGATATGAGCAGGGGGAGTGAGGCAGAAAAAAATAAATCTGTACAGCATAATAATAAATAATAATAATCATATAATTTATTATTTATACCCCACCCAATCTGGCTGGGTTTCCCCAGCCACTCTGGGCAGCTACCAACCAAATATTAAAAACACAATACAGCATTAAACATTAAAAACTTCCCTAAACAGGGCTGCCTTCAGATGTCTTTTAAAAGTAAGTTTATTTCCTTGACATCTGATGGGAGGGCATTCCACAGGGCAGGCGCCAGTACCGAGAAGGCCCTCTGCCTGGTTCCCTGTAACCTCACTTCCCGCAGGCTGAACGATGGTGGTGGAGATGTTTCTTCAGGTATACAGAACCAAGGCCATTTAGGGCTTTAAAAGTCAGCACCAACACTTTGAATTGTACAATGCCTTCGTTTCTGCAGTGTCTTTATACAGTATACACATTTTATTGCGTGTTCCCCATTCTTGGTGTAGATTGTCCTATTTAAACAATCCTTACATGTCATTTTTGTGTTCTGAATAGTTTCCCACCCCCTGGCACATTCTTTTAGTTAGCCTTTTTTTTTTAAAAGATATTTATTAGAGTTTTACAAAATGAAAAAAGAAAAAAGAAAAATACAAAATAAAAATAGTTAAAAAACAATTCCATCTTTCCATCACTTATCTTTCATTTGCTTGTTTCCCGGACCTCCTCACACCTCCCTTTTTGTATTCCCGTTCAATTTGTTAGTTCAGCAAATCCTTTCCCTCTTTGTTTATCCTAGTCTTTAATCTTAAAATATTATAACATTAAATTTTTGTCTGTTAATAGTCCCTTTTTTTTCATACTCCTTATAGCGTTATAGCTGAAAACCACATAACTTTTGATCCAACATCATTCTAACATTCATTAATTTTACAATATTTCTGTAGGTAGTCTTTGAATTTCTTCCAATCTTCTTCCACCGACTCTTCTCCCTGGTCTCGGATTCTGCCGGTCATTTCTGCCAGTTCCATGTAGTCCATCACCTCCATCTTCTTTTAGTTTGTCTTAATCACACTCCCCCAGAGCCATCATACAGTGTCTTGTGTTGTTGTTGAGATTTAGCTTGGATTTGCCATTCACTGCATCAAAACTAAAATGGTTTCAGAGTTTCCTCTCTCTCTCTCTCTCTCTCTCTCTCTCTCTTTCTCTCTTCCTCTCGCTCTCCCTCTCCCTCTCCCCCTCCCTCTCCCTCTCCCTCTCCCCATACAGCCAAAGAAAGGTCTGACTATTGTATACACATCAGTCAACACATTCCATTCTGATAACTGGTATGTTCCGTTCATCTTCACACTGGCGGCAATTATGGCTGTTGGATTGCTTGCTTGGTCGTGTTTTCTGATATGGAGATATGGCGGGTGTAAGGAAGCATGTCTGAAACAGCGGACCAAAGCTCCCAGGGAAATAAAAAGGTATGTCTTTTGACATAATGGCCAAAATCCAAAGAATGAAAATCTGTGGAAACCTGTGAAGGACAGGAAGATGGTGCATACAATTAGAGTTGGGATTCCTTTGTGGCAGTTCTGTTTTCTATGGAAGGCTTGGGCAGTGTCGGCGGGGAGTTGGGGGCACAGATGTCTTTAATACCAGTCTCGTAGCCTCCCTTGTTGTGCTACCATTTCCCACCGCAGACAGACTTCCATAAGCCAATCTGGTAAGTTGATTCAAGGACCTGAACTTTCAGCCGCCAGTGAAAATAAATGCTGGGCCACATTTTGATCCACCTGCTGCAAGCATCTGTGAGAATTGATGCCTTATGTTCTATATGCATGGAACTAAAAGTATTATGTCTGATTTCTATTAAATGTCTTCTGTTACAGAACAAAGAAATATAGTTTAGGTAAGTCCTTCTGTGGAACTATAAATACAGTACTGTTGCTATGATGTTTGTTTTGTTATATCCATATCATGGATAATGTGTGTCTGTGTTCATTGATTTTATTCCCATAAGTAAAATGCCTTTTATTGTTGATGCAGGAACCCAGAACGAAAACATGGAAGTGATAACAGTAAGTAATATTGTGACACTGGCTGAAAAAGGACACAATTGGTAAAGAATTTTATTATGAAAGTTCACAATAATTAAATAAGTATACATTTTTGCTATGAGGTCAAAGTAAGTCCAGTCAAATGTGACTATGGGGTGCGGCACTCATCTCAGCTTTCAGGTCGAGTGAGCTGGCGTTTGTCTGCAGACAGCTTTTCTGGGTCATGTGGCCAGCATGACTAAGCTGCTTCTGGCATACAAGACGCCATGATGAGTGCCAGAGCATACAGAAATGCCATTTACCTTCCCGCCACAGTGCTACCTATTTATCTACTTGCACTGGTGTGCTTTCAAACTGCTAGGTTGGCAGGATCTGGGACAGAGCAACGCGAGCTCACCCCATTGCACGGATTCGAACTGCTGACCTTAAGATCAGCAAGCCCAAGAGGTTTGGTGGTTTAGACCATAGCGCCACCCGTGTCCCAGTAAAGAAAATATATAGAGAGAGAGCCATCACTTCCATTAAAGCAAACATGGAAAGAATGCATCAGCCCCAGGCAGCTTGGCCAATGGTTGGCTATTATGAGAGTTGTAGTAAAACAACATCTGAGGAGCTAAATAAGCAACTATTCCCCCTCCCTTTGACTTCCCCACCCAAAAATCTGGTATCCGGCTGTTGCAAATCAGTGGTAGGTGTGTCCAGCATCTTCCTCCAGGGATGGTCCAGCATCTCTCCTCTTCCTTCAGTGGAAATCAGCATCAAGGCAAAGAAAGGTGATGGTAGCAAAACTTTTACCTGCTTTGCAGTTGGTCTGGCTGCTGCTTCTCTCCTGCTGCTGCTGAGGTACTGATGTTAATGGAGACCGAGTCATTTATTAATTACAATGTTTATGAAACTTGACTGCTATTGTTTTCACTTCAGGAAACCTCCACTTATGAAACTGTGTTCAATGGAGAAGCCAAAGATCCAGGTAATATATCCTCCCTAGGAGGAATGTGGGGAGCATTCACACGACACACTGACACACTAGCGTGTCGCGACACACAGTTTGGAAAGCTCTGATATAAGGAAACACACTAGCACAGAGAGATCCAGCCTGTATAGCAAATCTGTTTCCTTTTCCAGAGTTCAACTGTCCCAATCTGGTCAGTATTTGAGGAGTAAGATGATTTTCAGCAATCATTTACACATGCCTTCTATGGGTTGTACGGAAATACCTTTCACAAAATCCTTTGGCAGTAGATGGTGCCACCAGGCCTCCTGGAGCTCACCTATTCATTTGTTCCCTTCAGTACTTCTTATTCAACAGCTACTACCTATGATGACTATGTTCTTTTTCCACTCTGAATACCAGTTACTGGGAATTACAAAGGAATGACCCTGCTTGTGGGCTTCCCATAAATAGCTCAGACAGTAGAGCATGAGACTCTTAATCTGAGGGCCCCACGTTGTTCAAAAAATTCCTGCATTGCAAGGGGTTGGACTGGATAACCCTCATGGTCCCTTCCAACTCTAGGTTTCTATGATTTGGTTGGCCAATGTGCAAACTGGATGCTGGACTACATGGGCCTTTGGTTTCATAAAGCAAGGCACTTCTGATATTCTTCATCAATATGAAGCAAATTTTTCAGAAATGAAACTAACTTTGCATTCATTCTAGTCACAGCTAATAATGCAACGTTACACCATTTTTCTTTTCTTCCTTAGTCACAGGAAATCTTTATCAGTATAACAGCAAGTCAGGAGCAAGAAAGTGGAAGGTCCCTCAAGAACCCATCAGAAACAATCTGGATCTCACAAGCATATCTTCGGTGTCTCAGAGTCTCTCTCCTGAAAAGAACATGCCAATGAAATTCCCTAAAGATCCATAACTTCTTCAGCCTTTAAAGCCAATCATTTAATCATAACCCATCTATTTCTCTACTAGTCTTCAGCGGGAAGATGGATTTAGTATCAGGGAGTGGGGTTCAGATGGACTTTTGAAAAGAAACGTTTTCAGAATGAAGCCATGTATGTTTTTGAAGGCTTTTGAGACATGGGCTCTCTCCTTGGAAAGACACAATACAATATCGTTGTATCACCCTGCATCCCTAAGCAACTGCCAAAAATAGAGCGAAGCCAGGGAAGCCCACAATACAAGGACACCATGTCATGAGTTTTGTATTATGAAATTATGGTAGGGAACATTATTAAGCCTGAGGTCCACATTCACTCATGGGCAACTTTCCAGGGGGCAGATCCAGAGGCAAAAGTGGACAGAGCAATATATTACACATTTGTCTCCTCTACCTAGGCAAACAAGAGGCATTATCAGAGTGCAAGGACTCATTCTGGGCAGGCAAAAAAAACACTCAAATAGGATGTAGGGCTATGTAGGATCTGGTACCACCCCATTTCTAGCTCATTCATATAGTGCTAAACCCTGATTTAGTATTATGTGCTCATAGCCAACATGTAGATCTGGCATGAATTTGACTAAGGATGCACATAGTCCAATAGCTCTCCAATATCTTTGCTACCTGATATCCTTTTTCTGGGGATGTTAGAAGTTTATACAACTCCAACTTGTGATCTACCATTGAGCTAAAGCCATTTTCCATATGAAAGGCAATTTCTTGATTGTACTACTACTCCTGGTTTTTGTATATCTAATTAGGATCCATGAAACTTTGAAAAGGGCCTACGTTTTGCTATGATTTCCCTGAGCATCTGAGTGCTTTATAAATCAACAATGTCTAATCCAATAACTCTGATATGAAAATGGCATTTAATCATTTTTTAATTTTTTAAAAAGAAAATTTGATCAATTGCTTTCTTTGTATTGAGGTTTATTAAAAAGAGGAAAAAGAGGAATGGGGAAAACCAATTCCCTTAGAAGTTTAATTTACTTATTACCTATTGATCTGGAGGCCTCTATAGGTTGGATATTGGAGCTGTAAGCAAATGTTTTGACTACATCTCCATAGTGACAGCAGTGACAGCAATCAATTCTAGGTGGCCCTATCTTGGATCATCAATAATGTTGGTTTAAACCATTAACACTTTGCAATTTTTTTTTTGTTTAAAATCTGGACACACTGAAAAGATTGTCAGGATGAAATCTCAGGATGCTTGTTGCTGCTCTGAAATATCAACTATGTTTCCTTAGCTAGATACGGTAAATTTTTCACATCGGCTCATCCTTTTTCATGGGCTCTAAATTCATCTTGAAATTTGACTGAGGAAGCAATGCTGATCAAAACTAGAGCTGGTGGAAAAGAGTGATTTAACCAAATAAAATATCATGGAACTGAGTCATTACAGAAGGAATAGTTTCATTGAATCACCCACTCCCACCATTTTGTTTCACTGATTCATTCCACTGGTTCATCAGTGCATTTTCTGGGGAGCAACTGCCATTGAACTCAGTGGGGTGACATGCTTGTTTTTTGTTTTTAAAAAGATGGCTAATAGCAGTAGATGGCCCTCAATCCTATTTGGACCATGGTGAAATGAAGATTTTTTAAACTTAGCTGGAAACTACACAAAGAGTTTTGATGCATTTCTTATCTTTGCTACAATTCCTAGTCCATCACCTTCCCCTCTGATCATGTGCTTTTATTATGACGCTTGGATTCCTGACAAAAGGAATGAAATTAAAAAGAAGAAATTGGATGCCAAAATTTGCAAGGAAGTATATTTCTCTTCTTATTTTCCAGCACCAGATTGCTGATGATTTCTCTAGGTGGCTCCATTTAATTTGTTTATCTATATCACATTGTGCTGGTTAAATGAAAACTAAAACCTGTTTGGATCGAGCAGGGGAATCCTGATTGGTATCACATACCAAGGCTCTTCAAAATCTGGTTTCTATGCATATCTAGGAAGTTTGGAATTATTAAATTTGCACCTACTGTCTCTTCCCATCACTGAAAAAGACAATATGTGAAGCAGGTAGAGAAACAAGTTAGCAGAATGCACGTGCACTTTTTTTGGAAATTTGCAGCAAATTCACAGGAGCCCATCAATACTACCCTCTGATTTCCTGGGCTTCCTTGAAATGCAATTGTTTTTGGACGAGTGACTCTCAATGCATCTCATTAGTTAAGGCTGTCCAATAAACGAGGCCTTAATATTCATGGAGTTTGTGACAGGCACTCATCATTGTCATCCTCGTGCCTGGGAAGCGATGGGCAGCCACACTGGGGAAATCTATATGCAGCTACAGAAAGAGACTAATTTCACTTATTGATTGGTTATGCCAGGTGACTTGTTAGAGGTTAATTTGACAAAGGGAAATAATTTGCACAGCCCTCAACTTAGGCACATTTCTTTGTTTGCAAGAGATGAAACGATGAATTGCCAGCAAATGAACATGATCCCTTCCCCTACTCCCATTGGCCTGGTGCTGGGAAGCCTCCACCATGGTGCTTAGTGGTCCAGGTTGAGGCCAGTTACAGTTGTTGTAGCACTTCCTTGCTTTGCCTCCATTGGAAGGAGCCCTTGGCCATACTCATAACGAAGTACCATGAGGGCCAAGGCCATTTCTGAAAGGAGGCCCAAAGTCTGCCCTGCCCCAGTGGAAAATCTCAGTTGGCAGTACTATATGTTGGGTTTGGGTAGTGACAAATTTGTCAGGGCTTGCAATGGTCAACTGGAAGGCAGGGGTGCATCTGTAATATCCGGTCAGTGAAACCTTCCCATTTTGAACCCAAGAAGTTCCTGATCTTCAAGACTATGCCATATGCACAATAGATATTTGATCTCCAGTTGACACACAGGCATAGAAATCTGTAGCTCCATCTCTCCAGTGTAAACAACATGGGGTACGTCTTCTCTTATGTCTCTTATGTTTGTGTTGGTGTGCATGAAAGCAAAGATGGGCAGGGAGGAATACATCTGAATATTCCCGATGCCTCACACATCTTGCCTAGATAGTGACAGCTACTTCTTTGATCTAAGGAATGACAAACAATGTGCCTGCTCCTTTCCCATGATAGGTATCTATCGTAGTCCCACCATGAATCACTGGGGTTTTTAAGTTTACGGGTGGATCTACACAGAGGAAAAAACAAGCATAACTATAAACAAGTCAGAAATTAAATCTTTATAATAAAGCTTCCCGGGAACAGTCCCCAGATTTATAAATCAGTCGCCTGACAAAATCCTATCATTCCGACTCATTTCAATGAAGTGTCCCCGGATTCATTGGAAAAAAAAATCTGGTAACCTTACATTATAACAAAAGAAAAAAAATCACTATGGAAAACCGCTTAGAAAATTCTTTTGCTCTCTGGTGCCATCTGGTGTTGCATGTATATAACACATTCAAAACACTGTTTCTTGACTAATGTAGCTGAGTCCCAGGTGTTAGGGAGATACAAGGAATGGTAGGAGGCTATGCTTCTCAGTATCAAAATGCCCTGCCCTGCCATGACTGGCTTTGCAACCAGCTGTAATGAGCTTTGAATTTTCTGGATGTTTAGAGCTGGTTCAGAGGGGGCCGTAGGAATCAGTCCAAACTGGCATTTCAGCTTGGTGGGGGGTCCCCCCCTTTAGATTGTTGCAGAACTCCTTTATTCCATTTCTGTGCAATTTCTTTCCTTCCTCCTTTCTTTTTTTGACAGAACCCAGTAACATTAATTAAGCACAGAGTCTCCTGGATTTTGAACATGAATATACATGATTGTCTCTAACAGCTTTCCTAGTGCAATTGTTCAAATGATGAATGGAGCGGGTTGGAGAATAATTAGTGTTCTCATGAAAATGCTCTTTGATGCAGAGAGGCTTAAATAACCTTAAATCGCGGCTGCTAACCAGTTAGTGCCAGAAGAACATTAGAAGACCTCTCTGGATCAGACAAATGACCCAGCTAGTACAACATTCCGAAAGCCATGGGTGCTTTCGGAATGTGCTCTGCCACTCATTATCTCCAGTTATGAGAATTCAGAAGAAAACAACTTCTGGACCTTAGCAGCCATTATGACAAGAAGCCATCAATAGTGTGATCCTCCAGGAATTTGTCTAAGCTCTTTTTAAAAGATGACCATGTCGGTGGCCATCATCGCATCTGGTAATGGCAATTCACGTTGTCAGAGTGAATGGAAGTACAGTTGTGCTTTGGCTTTCAAACACAATGCGTTCCGGAAGTCTGTTCGTCTTTCGAAGCATTCAGAAACCAAGGCATGGCTTCTGATTGGCTTCAGGAGCGTCTTGCAGCCAATCGGAAGCTGAAGAAGCCGTGCCGGACGTTTGGCTTTCCGAGGCAAAGTTTGCAAACCGGAACACCTACTTCTGGGTTTGCGATGTTCGAGTTCCGAATTGTTCGTGAACTAAGCTGTTCAAAAACCAAGGTACGACTGTACAGCCTCCCCAGTTTCCATATTGTTATGTACTGAGTTGAATAGGATCCAAAATGCAGCAGTCTGATTGGTCCTAGAACAATAGGATCCAGAATGCAGCAGTCTGATTGGTCCGAGAACAATAGGAGTCAGAATGCAGCAGTCTGATTGGTCCTAGAACAATGCAGCAGTATGGTTGGTCGGCAGGAGCCACCCAATCCAGCTCCAGGTGGAAGTGAATCCGCAACCTGATTGGCCTACAGGAGAATCCCGGAATTAGCCAATCACAAAGCAGATATTTTGGGGAAACTTCAATTCCTCGCTACCATGAGCTGAATAAAGAGCATGAAATCCACTCTTGACTCCAAGTATATTTCACATATTCACAAAGGATGCTGGGAGACGCATCCGCCAGACTTGAAACCGCCAAACTTCTCATACTCCGGGCAGGATCAAAGCCTTTTTCTTTACGCCTTCATTTGTCAATCACCCCGAGGAACCACAGGAGGCAAATGGAGACAGATAAAATATGGTATTGATGAGCTGGATAATGCATGTGCAAGAGAAAGGGAGCCCTCTATTGGATGCCAGAGAGTGACAGGCACAATGCAGCAGATGGTACCCTGTGGCGTGATAAAGCTGGGCCCTCCACGATGCTCACACAGGCATGACAAATGATGTACAAAGTAAGGGTTGTTTTTTTTAAGGCCTGTGCAGTGTCGTGGAGAGATGTGCTGGATTTGATCATGCTAAAGCAAGATTGGGTTGTTGTGGGTTAAATGCATTTGTCTGTAGCTCCTTCCCAGACCCTCATATTTAATTTGAACTATAGAGCTCTGACAAACTTCTTAGTGGCCTCTCACCATTTCGGTGCAGACTGCCCAATGCATCATTTCCCAATACGCCCGTCTCTTACTGGCACGGCCGCTGGAAGCCATCAGACTTAAAAATATATATATAATTTAAAGTCCCCCTGCTGTAGTTCACATTAACCTAATTAACCACCATGATGAGCTTCGGCATTTCACATAATTAGACGGCAGAAGCAATTTTTCACATTTTTAAAAGCAATTCATTCAGTCTGTAGGGTGGAATTCAGTATCACACAGTTCCCATTGTTCTATCTGCACAAGCATTGCAGCTTGTGGGATGGGATGATCCCTCCTCTTCTCCTCCTGAACACTGCTCTGGGGTCTCTCCTGGCCCCCCCCCCCCCAGCCAATTGGGTGGGGGGAAAGTGGGGAAAGGCTAGGGCAAAGCCGTTTTGTGCAAGCAGAATCTTGTACAGCCTGCCATTCTGTTTTTGTCTACTTTGCTCCTCTTTTTCCCTCTTTTTTTCTATGATTCCTTCTTAAAGTGATTGCATCCTTAGGATGTGAATTCATTCTAACAAGGCATCCCAATCTTTTTCTAACTGATTTTGGGTTTGGGGACGTAAGACGTAATTTACTACATACATTTCTCGCTGCTATGTCCAGTGTCAGATGGAACTGTGATTTTTAACTTTTCTTTTTAAAATGATTTTATTGATACATCAGGACAACAAAACAGAAGAAAAAAATATATACAGCAATAAAAAGATATTAGGAATTAGATAATGACAATAAAAGTTACAACCAACGAAACCTATACATTTACACCACATAAATATAAATAACATAAAATTTTGACTTCCTTCATCCTGATAACAGCTTTTAAATTTATTTCTTTTCAACAGTTTCCTTTGTGAATTATTATTATGATTGTCTCACATACATAACCTAAGAATCATAAATCATCTTGCAGAAATTAATCAAAATCAAAACTGTTTTATAAAGTAATCTTTACACTTTCCCTACTCTTCTGAACTTTTGTTTAGGTTGGTCTCTGATTACCTCTGTTAGTTTAGCCAATTCAATGTAATGTAATTTTTAACTTTTTCGATTTCCACAAGGGCTTTTCTTATCAGAACTCCAAGTGGCTCCTATATCTTGTCCTACAGTTTTCATTAAAATATCAATAAAAATGTAAATATGAAAGATAGAGAGAATGAGAAACAATCGAAGGTAGTTTAAGTCCGGGGAATTATGGACCTGGGGATGTAGGAGAGCAAATAATAAAATGTTTAGGCGGCAATCTAGTCCATATTTATACACACATAAATCCCATTAACTTCAGTGTACATATTGCTGTGTTCAAGATTTCCACCTCATGTCTCCATCCCATAAATCCCTTTTGCTGATATGAGAGCTCTGATATATTTGTTGAGCTCACCTGGCTGCCAGGGCTTCCTCAGTCACTTCAATGGAGCTCTGTGTGTCTCAGGGCATGCATATTTTTTGCTCTCTCCACTGAAGTGAAAGAGAAAACCCAATCAGGTAGGAACTCTGACCTGTCTGTTGGAAACCATGCCCAGATCTGTCTCAGGTGCTTGTACTGCAATCATTTTGCTCATGTTCTTCCCAAATAAAGCTCCATGGGAGAGAATTCGGAGGTGGAGGAGAATTTCACTGACTTCCTCACCAACTGAAAGAGTTTCAGAAAACCAGGCATTACTCTACACAGAAACACAGCTTTCACCATTGCTGCTAGAATGGAGCAGTTGGAGATGTGTTGAAAGGATCTCAACAAACCTCTGTGTTGCATTGCTTCCTTTATACTACTGTATCTGAACTTTCTTTGCCCACCTAATCAATTTCTATCCCTTCCAATACAGTGGTACCTCGGGTTACATACGCTTCAGGTTACAGACTCTGCTAACCCAGAAATATTACCTCAGGTTAAGAACTTTGCTTCAGGATGAGAACAGAAATCGTGCTCCGGCGGTGTGGTGGCAGCAGGAGGCCCCATTAGCTAAAGTGGTGCTTCAGGTTAAGAAGAGCTTCAGGTTAAGAATGGACCTCCGGAATGAATTAAGTACTTAACCCGAGGTGCCACTGTACTGAGTCTCCACTCCCCTGATCTATTTTCAGTTCTTTTTTGTGTGTTTAACTGCCCTGGTTAATGCTCCAGTCACTGCCTTGGCATCTGAATTCAACCTATTTTTCAAGGCATCATGTTTTGATCTAGATATGTTGTCAGTGAACATTCACGAATGCCAGGATAAGTTACCACTCTAGCCCCTCCTCTTCTCTACAGTTCTGCTGCGAGTGTCAAAAACCAAGTCCATTTAAGAACTCTTCCTACTGTGTGGGCGAATACCATTTTCTTGTCACAGGAAATTTGTCAATTGAACAATCGTTTTGTGATGGGAAGAGATGTGATCTCCTGCAGGGCAAAGGTCAATTGAGTTTCTGTCCAGTTTGTACCATATCAAGCCCACTAATCTTACACTTGGCCAAAATGCCGCTGCTTGGAGACGGAAGCAGAACGGATGGCGAAATCCTCCTTTGCCAAAGTGGCAAAACTATATCTCACACTATTTTAAAAGAAACCTTCTTCACCACTATACTAAAGACTTCTGCCTAGATGCTAGCTCTTTTTGAAGCATTTGATAGATCAAAATAATTTATTTGTTTTTGTTCTTTTAAATCTATCCCATCAGTAGAGAGTTCATAATATCAACTAATTTAAAACATATACTGCAATTTGAAAAGAGCAATAAAACGATGCCAATAATCAATCAGCAGAAAATTCAGAAATAGAGCTCAATAGAGTACAGTTGAACTGAGCTAGGCTGCATTCTCATAGCAGTTTATTTTGTTTCCCTGATGTTTCCCTGCTAATTTTTGCTTTATATCATGGCTTTCGCATGACATAAAAGTGACTTCTGGAAATCTGATGCAATATGGCAGAAGTTTTGTGCTCATCTATGTCTTAATTCGTTCCAGAAAAAAAATAAATCTTTTTGCAACCCTATTAACCCAGAAAATCACAGGACTTAAATGGTGGATTTTTGGGCGGTGTGACAGCATACATTTCTTTCCAGCTATTTTCATAGGAGAATCATGAGGGAACAGAAGCATGCATGCGCAGAAAGGGCAGGGGGTTAGCAGCACCGTCCAATGACATTTGTTGTTGTGTAACACCATGGTCACTGGTACAAATGAGATTCAGTGTGACACCCCAGGATGTCACCAAAAAGCCGCAGTTCCATAATGCAACAGGTACTGCAGTGTGAAAGCAACATTAGAAAGCAGGACAGAATTGCTAGCATTGTACTCAATAATATTAATACAATGGTACCTCGGGTTACATATGCTTCAGGTTACAGACTCTGCTAACCTAGAAATAGTACCTTGGGTTAAGAACTTGGCTTCAGAATGAGAACAGAAATTGCTTGGTGGCGGCACAGCTGCAGCAGGAGGCCCCATTAGCTAAAGTGGTGCTTCAGGTTAAGAACAGTTTCAGGTTAAGAACGGACCTCCAGAACGAATTAAGTTCTTAACCCGAGGTACCACTGTACTATGAACTACAGATATATTAAACATAAATCAAGACAAAGAAACATGTCGTCTCTCCTTGCCGTCTCCTCGGAGAGAGAGTCAAAGCAAAAGAAAAACAATACAGCGGAAGTTGAGCTTGTGCAAGCAAACTGTCCTGGAATGTAAACAGACATGTGACAAGTAACAATCCCATGCCTGCCACTAAAGGTGGAATGGAAAATCCCAACAAGTGAACCCTGCAAGGGTCCGGCGGGGGGGGGGGGGGGCTCTCCAGGCGCTCAGGGCTGCAAACCCGCGGCCTGGATAGAGGAGGAAGAACAGGGGCGAGTCGGGGCGCCTCTCTTCTTCCTCCATGGTGGCGGTGCCTTCCTCCTCCTCATACTCCACTTCCCCTTCCCCTTCCCCATCACCCACCTCCCTCTTCTCACAGGGCTGGCCGCCTCAGAAACTTGCAGCAGTGCAGAGCACAAGGCGGCGGTGACTGAGCGAAGCCAGGTGCCTGGGGGGTGAGCAACGTGCGCTGGGTGGGCGGGCCCCTTGATAGCCCTAGACCAGTCCAAGGCTCCAGGCACACGTGCAGGGCAGAGCCGGCCAGCTGCCTCGTCATCACCTCGCTGGCCCCGAACGCAGAGCACGCAGAAGAAGAGCACATGGCACTCAGACGGGCTCTGCTCTCCCCAGACTACAGCTCTCCTCCCTGGGCACTCAGGCTGGCGCTCTTCAGAGCTCGACACCTGGGTGCCCCACACCCCTTGAACCCCTGGGTAGAGATGAACCTGGCCACAAAGTCTGAAAAAGAAAGAAAGATGACTTTGGCAACTGGGCAATGTATGTACAATGAAGAAACCTGCCCCAGGGTTTTCCCAACTAAGAATTATCTGGTAATTTTTGTTCTCCAGTGCCTTTAGTCAAGCTTTCTAAGTAACCCTTAAAATTTCAGAAAGGAGTAAGGCAGGGGGAGTGATTATAGTTTTGAACTAGCAGCCTGCCCAGTACCGGATTTACGTATAAGCTAAACAAGCTATGGCTTAGGGCTCCACTTTCTTGGGCACCCCCCAAAAATGTCACTTTTAATATACTTCTTCTTAACTGTATTTCAGTTCAACAATTACTTTGATAAAATACATATTTTGTTATGTGCAAATGGCTTTAGATACCTAGTAGGGCCAGAAATTACCATATAGCATATATTCAACACACAAAAGAGTGACAATTTGTTTTTGACAAAGGACAGCTGGACATACAAAGGTCCCCATTTCCTTCAGTAGCTTAGGGCCTCATCAAACCAAAATCCGGCCCTGAGCCTGCCAACCACAAGGGGCATAGCTCAACGGCAGAGCAGCTGCTTTCGCATGCAGAAAGTGTCTGGTTCAATCCACACCATCTCCAGGTAGTTAAAGAGACCCTGCCTGAAACCCTGGAGAGCCGCTGCCAGTCAATATTGAGTTAGCCGGAACTGCAAGCCAATACTGAGCTTGATGGATCTATGGTCTGACTCAGCAGAAGGCAGCATCCCGTGTGCCAAATTGATGCTAATCCACAAGGTTCTTCTAGAAGGTCACTGGTGGCCATTGATTTCATCACTTATGCTGCTGGGTGGGAAATCACTGAAGGTCCTGATTCGTCCCTTTGGCTTCTTCTATTGAGGTTTGCCCACATATATATTTACACTCCTAACAGCTGGATATATAGGAAGCTGTCTTAGTCCAGCTACTTCAGTCCCAGCAACACTCTCCAGCAGAGGTCTCTCTCTTTCCTCTTCACCAGCATCAGTATCCTTTTAATTGGAGATGGCAGAGACTGAACCCTGGACAAAACAGAATCGTAAAATTGGAGAGCTGGAAGGGACCGCAAGGGCCATTTAGTCCAACTCCCTGAAATGCAGGAATCTTTTTTGCCCAATGTGGCACTTGGACCCATAACCCTGAGATTAAGGGTCTTATGCTCTACTGACTGAGGTATGTGCTCTACAACTGAACAAACTCTGCTTCCATTATTATTAATATATTTAAGGGAACAGTTATTCTATTTTTAAAAACAATTATACCACGAGAAAGCCCAGCCACTAAATGAAATTCCAGAGTCTACACAGCCAGGGCACAGGTACCACACACACTTTGCCTCGCAAAAATATTGCTGTCTAATAAAGTTGTTCCCTCTAGTGCTGACATTATAAAAATAGCAAAGGTTCTAAATAGGAAAAGGATCTGTTTACCAGCCTCGGTTAGAGCACTACCATTTTTCACTACATTAGTTCCTTGGTACGTTTCCAGGTATTAATATATACCCATTCCAGCCATGCCACTTCCTTAAAAAAAGGGGGAGGGATAGCTAATTATATGGCATGGATCAATTCATCCAGACAGCTGCTGGATTGACTGCCATTTCTTTTACCGGCAGTTTGTTTTGTGCAAGCTCGGTGACATTCCTTGGTAATTGCTAGAAGAAGTTGTTCTGCAAATATGTACAGTAAGACAAAGTTTTGCCATGGGGATCACTTACCCTGATACTTGTTTGCTATTGATTTAGCCGGTGTGAGAGTGGCAAGCGGCCAGCTTCCTCAACGTCTTTTGAAGACATTCTTTAGGTTTGTTGGTTTGGGTTTGTTTTTTTAAAATAGAGCCACGCACATTTTGAATTGAAGAGGCACATGCCTGAACTTGCAGTTGCTGAAGGCAAAAACCTCCACTGCCCACACACCGAGCTATAGAGACAAGCAGACTCAAAGCAAACACCGAACACAGGTGACTAGACTGTAATAGTAGCCTTGCTGGTCTCACCAAATTAATGGAGGTGATGACTTTTACAAGGGAGAGCTGCAACGGAAGTGTGCAGCATGGTATGCTTCTGTTCAGGACTCTAGGCAGTTTGTTCCATTCCCTTACCCCTCCCCACTCTCTGTGGCCCCTGAGTATTCCTAGGGTGCATTCAAACACGGTGAATATTGTGTTAGCTTTCTTGAATACAATGCAAGTTCTTTTGCCCTCTTTTCCAGTGTTCCTTTCATATAGCAGTCCCTGTTGTGTTATAGAACGGTGGCTTTTTGATCAATATGCCAGCGTGTTGTGCTAAATTTCATTCACCTGAGTGGGCAAGGTGTGACACAACAGCAAGCTTCATTGGACAACCTCGCTGCTGCTGTTCCCCCATGATTCCTCCATAAAAACAGGAAAGAACCATATTCACATGAGGAAACATGAGGAATTTCCTATTTGCCTTGAGAAGACTCTAGGGTGAGCAGATCCACAAGGAAGCTGGGTTCCTGCACCTTCAGTAGTTGTGCAGAAGAGGGAATTTCAGCAGGTATAGCTTTTGTGACCTGCTGGAAACTATTAAAAGAGCAGGAGGCCTGTTCTCCTTTGCATCTAAGAAGGCTCACATGGGAACTCCTGCTACATTCCAATATAGTCCAGCCTTGAGAGACACTATAAGAGTGTCACACTCGGATGGAAGTTGCCTTCTACCAAGTTAGACCTTTGGTCCATCCAGCTTAGTATTGTGTATCTATGTCAGGGATTCAGAAAGGCATCTCTCTCAGCCCTACCTAGAGATGCTGGGGATCTCTAGTGGTACCTTGATTCTCAAATGTAATCCATTCCAGAAGTCCATTCCAAAACCAAAGCGTTCCAAAACCAAGGCACGCTTTACCACAGAAAGTAATGCAAAATGGATTAATCCGTTCCGGAGTTTTAAAAACAACCCCTAAAACAGCAATTTAAGATGAATTTTACTATAAAATGAGACTACTGATCCATAAAATGAAAGCAATAAACCATGTACTGAGGTCACACAATCAATCAATCAATCAATCAATCAGTAGCTAAACTGGGTTCCACACAATCACAAAAACAAAACAAAAAGAGTCACAAAAACAAAAACGCAAAATAAATAGCAAAACCAGACAGTCCTCAGCGTAACACTCAAAATGGAAGCGTGGCACTCAAATTGGAAGTGTAACGCTCAAAACAGAGCACGTTCAGCTTCCAAAAAAAGTTCGCAAACTGGAACACTTACTTCCGGGTTTGCATTGTTTGGGTTCCAAGTTGTTGGAGTATCAAGTTGTTTGAGAACCAAGGTACCACTGTACCCACTTCCAAGTGTGTGCTCTGCCATGGAGCTACAGTCCCTCTGGGTGCCTGTCTGTCAATCTCCTTCCATCCTAACTTGCATCACAGGGTTGTTCTGTTCATAAAAAGGGGGATGGAGAGCTCCTTGGGGGGAAGTGTGGGTTGAAAATGCAAAGTCAATCCACCCTAGCCTTCCTCTTTCAGGTGGACTGCATGGACATGAGAAACACAGGTTGCTATAGCACAACGCTTCTGGTGTCAGTGAGCTAAATCTGTCCTTAAGCCCATACATTGTACTCCTTCATTAGCACCGAAGGTCACCAGTGAACGGGTTAATTTACCCCCATTTCTCTTTCTTCCTGCTTAAAGAAAATAAGAGCATGCCAAGGCAAAAGGACCGCCCGCCCACCTCCTCAGCTCAGGCGAGAGAGAAAATGAAAGGGTTGGAACATTTGTAGACACATTGATATCTCCAGGGCCTTTTAGGGGCATTTTCCTTCCAACTAATTACTTAGACATATTTTTTGCCTTTTTAAAATAGGGGAATTAGAAACATATTTAGCGTGGAAGGCAAGGCTTGCTAGAGTTTATTCATCTATCTTTAACATGCATGTTGCTCTCTGAAAGCTTGCTGCCTATGCTTAGTTTTCCTAAAACCCACTACCTTGTGTCTCCGCTTAACTGTCTAAAGCTGTTGCCGGGGATTGCATCTCTCCCATTAAAACCTCTGACGCACCAAGCGAAGATGCAGCTGGTGAAAGTCTGGCCCCAGTGCTCTTTCCGTCTCTTTGATGGCCACCTGGTTTTCTCCGCCGTAAGACCTCGTTTCACCCCACAAGCAAGAAAGGAGGCATAGCTAAGGGAGAGGCAGAACAGGGGACAGGAAGTACTCCAGCTAGTTCATCTCATAAGGAAAGCACCCACCATTTCGCAGCGGGACCCTGACAAGCCTAACGATCATCCAAATGTAGCCAGGAAATCATCTTCATTGTTGGGTTGCACTTCCCTCTAAGAGATTAATGTTTCCTTGCTAAATCTATTCTTGTGTGTGTGTTGGGGGGTGTACATTAATATGCAGGCGTCAACAGCGATGGGGAACAGGTTCAATTCAGTCTGCATCTAAAGGTGAAATTGCACTTCCTGAAACAATGCACAAACTAGAACACAGCTGTCCTTTGAAATTCACGCTTCCCTGAGTTTTGCAATGCAGTTCTCCTGCCAAGGGATGAGTACACAAATGCACGTGTTAAAGTTAAAATATTAAAATGGCATACTCAGTAGAGTGGCCAGATTTCAAAGGAGACAGGGCTCTTGAACCTTTTAAGAGGTGTGTAAGAATTTTAGAATTTTCATGCAAGTTACATCTGCCTAAAAATCTTCTTAGGGTCCCTCCCAACTCTAAAATTCTATGGTTCTATGCAACTATGAATGGTGCCAGAGCCAGTGTGGTGTAGTGGTTAAGAGCGGTAGTCTCGTAATCTGGTGAACCGGGTTCGCATCTCCGCTCCTCCACATGCAGCTGCTGGGTGACCTTGGGCTAGTCACACTTCTCTGAAGTCTCTCAGCCCCACTCACCTCACAGGGTGTTTGTTGTGGGGGAGGAAGGGAAAAGGAGATTGTTAGCTGCTTTGAGACTCCTTAGGGTAGTGATAAAGCAGGATATCAAATCCAAACTCCTCCTCCTCCTCCTCTTCTTCTTCTTCTTCTTCCTCTTCCTCTTCCCCTTCCTCTTCTCCTCCTCTTCTGTATCTTTGCATTTTGCATCCACTAGTTTTCCGCCATTTTATTTTACTGCATGTGCATCCTACTCTTTTTCCAAGCTGCTCGGGGGCATGCATGGCTCTCTTTTTCACCCAGTTGATTCTTACGACAACCTTGCTAAGGTTGGTTAGGCTGTGAGCTAATGATTGTGGCTAAATTGGTATTTTGGGACCCCAGCTAATTGATTTATTGGCCCTCAATTAGCTATTTATGGCAGCCCGGTCCGGCGCGCTTCCCTCAGCTGCGCCACTCAGCTCCACTCAGCTCCGTCGTCCGGTAGCTCTCAGTCACACCTTAGCAGAGATACGCACAGCGGTGATGAAACTGTCACGTCCTTTCACTTAGCTTCCAAACAAACACAGAGTCCGAGGTTTGTCCATTTCAGCTCTTTATTCCGCCATTACCGGCTACATCTTTTTTCCCTCAACGACCAGAGGAGAACAGAACAGAAACTCCTCCCAGACTCCTCCCAGCTTCTACTGCTGACGTCTGAATGTTGAGGCATCATGGGAACTTCTTAACCAGTTAAGTTCCAACCTTAACACCCCCTCTATGCCTCGCATTCTGACAAGACCCTTTTGAGTTCAACACCTTCCCCTTTGCCTTGTGCCACTTCCCGGCATCTTTCCCAGGCACCTGTTGAACCCCTTCAACACTCCCAGAATCACACTGTGCGACACTTTTCCACGCACCTGTGACCTGATGGCCTACTGACCCATTAAGGCCAGCAGTTGTGTCTTTCCCGTCAGACTCTTCCCCCCCTGACTTGACACCCTGTTTGTGAGCTTTCTCCATTACCGGAGATGAAGCCTCACACCTGGACACTCCTTTCACAACCCTTGGAGATGCCCAAACCTGCCCTGAACCCTGACCCTGGACTTGGCCCCCATCACCGGGTTTTGAACCCTGATTCTGGACCTGATCCCCGTCACCGGGCTCAGCCACAGCCTCCCTTCTCCCTTGAGAAGACTTTGCACCCGTCACCTTGTGACGTATTCCCTTTTCCTTGAAAAACTTCTCCAGAGCAGACCCAGTAAACTGTGACCCTCGGTCGCTCTTGAACCCTTGCACCTTGGTGGAAAACCTTAGTTCCACTTCCGCAACCCAATCCTGGATCAGTTGCGCTGCCTCCCCCTGTGCTTTGAGAGAGAGACACCAGCCAACCTGGCTGTGGCCATCTGTCAGCGTCAGCACAAACCTGGCCCCACCCAGACTCTCACACCTCATGGGTCCTGACAGATCTGTGTGTGAACAAGCTCAAAAGCTTCCTTGGCTACCCTCCCAAACCCGGGAAAACCAAGTACCTTTGCACCTTTGCATGCCCTGCATCTTTGGGACCTCCCACATTTCCGGAGTTTGTACCCTTTTGTGCACCTGTGCAACGTTTGCACATCTTTGGGAACCTTAGCACACTGCACCTGTGCTTTTTTCAGCATTCCCACCACCCTCCAGAGGTGTCTCCAGAACAAAGAAAGTGTTCTTGCTCTTCGCTTTTGACCCGTTGTCGCCCCCCTCTGAAAATGGAACAGGTGTCATTTTCAAAGCACATTTTTTTTGAACCCCTGCTTCGTTAGAGCAGATACAGATAACCGACAACAATTCAGTCCCGGCACAACGTAGACCTCTTACTCCTCCTGTAATGGAGAAAAACACGTTAGCCAATTGTTCCTGTTGAAAACAGCCCTGCAGTTCCGGAGCTTGCCTATCAGGTGCTGCCTGATAGCAGAAACCAAAACACCCAGCGTGTCACTGTGTCCTGGCTGGAGTTGTTCTGCACAGTTGCCATAGAAGCAGTGATGAGAAAACAACCCTCCCCAGCGTCCGAGACACGTCTTTCCCTTGCGTTCCCACGCTGGTCTTCTTCTCCCAGACTGGTTCCCTTAGAAACCCAGCTGGCTGACCTTGGCAACATCCTGTCTTGCCCCTCTGCTCCGGTGGGGGCAACAGCGTCGCAAGCGTCCCGTCAAATTGTACACGTAGCAAAGACGAGCTCCAGTGGAAAATCACTGCTCTTGGGCTCCTCCCAGCTGGCCTCCTTCTCCTTCTTCCGGAAAAGCACTCCTTGCCAGCTCCGCCCCCTCTGAACCTCCACTTCATTCCAGCACGTACAGTGGAAAAACTTTTTTTGAACGTGCCTTTGGAAAAAGCCGCCCCCCCCACCTGCTCAGCAGCACTCCTTGTGGCTAAAGCATCAGGGACAGGGGCTCCAGCCTTTTTAGGCTTTTGTCCAGGGCTCTGGCTTCCTGCTGAAGCTTCACAGTAACCGCAGCACATTTCCAAGTGCCAATAGTCCCTTTGCCCCCCCTCTGGGGCCCACAGCCCTTCCCAGCTGTGCACCGGCTCTCACGAAGGTGGTCAGCGCCATCTTGCCTTGCCCAACTTCTTAAAGTGAGCCTGGAATGTCCTCCAAGACCTGGCAGCCTGCCATCCTCTTCCGTTCTCCCAAGGGGCCCCAAGCTGTACTTACGGACCAGTTTCAGCTCCTCTGGCTCTCCCTTCCGTGGAGAAACGTTTCCTCGGCACAGGCAAACACTTTGCGTCTTTCAGCCAGCTGCGTTTAAACTCCGCAGCTCTCCTTGCCTTTTGACACCAGGCAAAAAACTCCGCCAAACTCCTGCCGTATTTCTCTGCCTTCGACCGCAGACTTCAGACGCATTCCGGCACTTCCAGTGACAGTTTTACAAGCGGTAATTACCCATAACCTGTGCTAAATTGGTATTTTGGGACCCCAGCTAATTGATTTATTGGCCCTCAATTAGCTATTTATGGCAGCCCGGTCCGGCGCGCTTCCCTCAGCTGCGCCACTCAGCTCCACTCAGCTCCGTCGTCCGGTAGCTCTCAGTCACACCTTAGCAGAGATACGCACAGCGGTGATGAAACTGTCACGTCCTTTCACTTAGCTTCCAAACAAACACAGAGTCCGAGGTTTGTCCATTTCAGCTCTTTATTCCGCCATTACCGGCTACATCTTTTTTCCCTCAACGACCAGAGGAGAACAGAACAGAAACTCCTCCCAGACTCCTCCCAGCTTCTACTGCTGACGTCTGAATGTTGAGGCATCATGGGAACTTCTTAACCAGTTAAGTTCCAACCTTAACAATGATTACTTCACACAGTCACCCCTCATAGCTGAGTGAGGAAGTGAATCCAAGCTACATTAGTCAAAAAAAGCAGTGTTTTAAATGTGTTATAAACATGCAACACCAGATGGCGCTGGAGAGGGACAAATATTCTTTGTGATTTTACATAGCGTTTCCCCCCTTTTGTTATAACAATTTAATTTCTGACCCTTTCTGACCCTGTGTGTAGATCCACCCCTGGTCTATAATAGTGCAATATTCAAACAGCTATATAAGGCAGCCATAACCATGCCTGCAAACCAGGGCAGAGCCAAAAACTCTGAATTGCATTGAATAGGTTCCTTATACAGTCATACCTTGGCTCCCGAACAAATCGGCTCCCAAATGATTGAAACCCAGAAGTGAGTGTTTCGGTTTCCAGACGATTTTCGAAAGCCGAATGTCTGGCATGGCTTCCGATTAGCTGCAGGAACTTCCAGAATGGATTCCGTTCGACTTCCAAGGTATGACTGTATTTTGTTAAAAGTCCTATTCTCTTTTTGCATCTGGTCATCATCCTACATGGAGGACCAGATTCCACAGAACAGGAAAGAATATCTGGGGTCTTCCCTTCAGATCTCTGGAGTCTTCACAAAGTACAGACACTGTGTTTACGCTAATAGACATTTGCTCTAACACACTCTGCTTGAAGTTCTGGAACTTTTCATAAACAGGAGCTGGTAAAGCTAAAGGGTAGCATTCAGACTGCCCTGTTCCCAGACACATCCTCCAACTGTTTCAGTCTCTCAGGACAAACCAAGCTATATCATTTATAAATGTGTTTTCTGAGAATGATGCCCAATGCGTTCAATGGCATTTAGGCCGCACTCCTAAACACTTAGTAGGGAATAAATATCTCTGGACACAATGAAGTTTATTTCCAAGGAATGGAATCCATAAGATTGTGTTGTCAGTAACCTTACAGCATTATGTCATTCATTTCCCTTCAGAAGTCCCACTGTGATCTGTTGGGCTTACGTCCAAGTAAATGTGCAGCCTTCCAAAGTTATCATCGCTCAGGGCTGCTTTGTGAGCTGAAAACCTGACATTTGAATAATCAGTGTACAGGTTATCAAAGAAATGTCCCCCCACTACTTTTTGCGCAACATGGACCATCTGAAAAGAGAGATTCTAGCTGTCACAAAATTGTCCAGAGGCAAAGCCAAGATAGACCAATTTCAGGATGCCTGAGAATCTACTTCATGTGAAATAACATTAAGGAAATTCTGTGCTTTTGACAGCTCTTTACCTTTTGCAAGAATAAATAGATAAACCATTATTTGTCTTGGTTTAGCATTAATTTTATTCGTTATAATGCATCAGGCTAAGATTCAATATAATCTTTCAACTCAGCTCAATAAGCCAACATTTAATTGCAGCACCCAAAGTCCTCAATACTAACTCTAGGTATTTTCCTATACATTTCCCACACAATACCCTAGTCAATGACATACCTAGGAGATGAAACTATTTGTATTGTAGACCTGGTCCACCCTTAAGGCTGCTTCACATGCTCACCCAGCTGGGGTTCTTGTGGAGGAGACGGTACAAGGGAGTGTGTGATGCGGGGCATAATGCTTATGTAATCTAACAGACGTGGGGTTGCAGGTGGCGTTCAGTAAGGGCAGGACACTTATGTGAGTCAACTCATGCCTTCTCCATTGCTCCAGAAAGTGCAATGTTTGTAAGGTATTCAGGGCCAACATACAAAGCCTTCACACCCCCATTGCTTGCTTCATGCAACACCTTCTTGCGCACCAGTATCTCCGGATTGGGGCCAGTATCTCTTTTTCACCATATTGCTTTGCCCTTTGATGTGCAATTGAAATGCAAATTGCTCTTACAGCCCAAACCTATGCATATGTACTCAAAAGCTTATTGATTCAAAGGTTTCATGAGACACTCTCGGATAAGAGTGCGCAGGATTGCAACCTCTGGCAGCCAAGTGCATCCTTACTTGCAAATAAGCCCCACAGTTCAGTGGGCAAACCTGCAAAGATTTGGGTTGTTGGTTACTCATCTGATCATTGATGGTCACACTAGAGCCTAACGGAAGGCAGGTAACCTTTGTTTGAAAAGACTTTTCTCCCCTTTTAGAATACTGGCATCCCCCAATTGGCATGTGATTAACTTGTGTGTAAACCGCGTATATGCATGGTGCCAGGAAATTAAATCATTCCATTTACACCAGGAAATGGAGTGCGCAAGAGAGAGAGCTGGAGAGCCCTAGTGGCTTGTGAGGAGACTCTCCCCAGAGTCCGAAGAGGACTTCAGTCCTCTTTAGGGGCAGCCCTCTTTAGGGAAGTTTTTAATGTTTGATGCTGTACTGTTTTTAATATTCAGTTGGAAGCCGCCCAGAGTGGCTGGGGAAACCCAGCCAGATGGGCGGGGTATAAATAATAAATTATTATTATTATTATTATCAGTGGGGGCAGAAAAGAGACTGGAGACACAGTGGGAATTTGTTTAGGCTGCTCAGCCTCCCCGCCTAACAGCTGATGTGTGGGATAGCTGCCCCCCAGAGCTTCAATCCCATTGCGGATATTTTTGGTACAGCATTTTTGATCTGAATTGGAGAGACAGTGGCAGAGAGGGCATGAAAAGTGTATTTAGAGTGTGCTCCCCACTTACAGGAATTTCACTTATGCACGCAGGGCACCAGAACGAAACCCCCGCATAAGTGGGGAGTCACCCATACGTCTGTGCTCCACAATTCTGCCAAGGATACCAGTGATCTATCTTTCATTCTGGAAACATGCCATAAAAATAAGATGCTCCCCTTAGTTTCTCTCCCCCCCCCCCATCCCACCACCCAAAAGATCTGTTCAATCCAGCATCCTTTATCACTTTGTTTTTTTCACGTTTCGGATCTCTTCCCGGAGATCAGACATCAGGGTGAGGCTAAGCAACTGAACCATGAAGTCTTCAAAGTCAATTTCGCCGTCCCTGTTCTCCTCAAGAGCAGAAATGATCTCTTGGTATTTTGGCTTGGTTTCCTGACCCTGTGAAAAAATGTGAATCATGTTGTGGCAAAATATGGAAGCTGCTTTCATCACGGCTGCTAATGAGGGAGAGCAGAACAGTTACAAAACATGCTTCCTAGACAGGTTGCAGAATCAGGGTCAATTTAAGGGGAAGTGCCGCACGTCAAGAGACTATTAACAGACACAATCAAATGCGTTCGGTGCAAGAATGCCAAAGGCACAAATAGCTATGCTAAAAAGGAAAAGAAAAGAAAGGGTATGTGTGACCAGCTGACATGGATTGATGTCAGAAGAAGTAGCCAGAAGAAAGGCTCTGAAAACACACTGCTTTTTTTTAAGGCCTGGAGAGGAGCTTATACTAAAATCTCATATGCTGCTCTTTGTTCCTCTGAGCTGACAAAATAGAAAACTGTATTAAGAGAAAAGCAATAGAAAACGTAATGAAAACAGCAGCAATAATACTAAAAAACCAACAACAGGTTCCCACATAAGATTAAATGTTCACCAAATGTTGTTTACCCTTCAAAGGGAGAAGAAGAAGAAGAAGAAGAAGAAGAAGAAGAAGAAGAAGAAGACGACCATCAGAAATGGGAATTCCAGATTCTGGGCCCCTAAACCCTCACCAGCCCCTGCTCAGCTAGCAGTGGGATATGGGGTGCCTTGCAACTCCTCACCCCCAGTAGATCTCAGCAGGTGGTCCTTCACATATTCCAAACCCCAGAAAGTTAAGGCTTTATTAAAGGTGATATTGGTACTTTCAGCTTGGCCTGGCAATGTTCTTGGCCTAGGGCTGAAGAGTTTGGTCCCTTCGGGGGCTGCTAGGGGCGCATTGGAAGATGGCCGACAATACCATCTCTCCGGCTCACATGAGGTAATTAAGAGGCTGATACGGGAGTATGCAGCCTCCCTTGTTACCCCAAGGGAATGGGGAACACTGCCTTGCCTGCGGTTGCCATAAATCACCCCCGGATTCAAAAGAAGGGGGTGAGGGCACTAGGCACACAGCCCTCATGTGAGACGGCTCTCCCGGACGCTGTCTCTGATTGCGCGGCCTGGTTGCAGGAGCTCAAAATAAACAATTAGAGAGAAACAAATGCACATATTTCGAGTGAAGAACGGGAGTTAAGACTGCTAATTGAAGTGACCTCTGTGAAGTGGAGCAACCGGTTGGATTTAACAGGAAAACATAACAAGAGGAAGATACATCAAAGGGTCGGTATGTCGGAATGGGACGGAATGGGGGGGGAACCTTTCTTTTCTTTTATCTTATGTGATTACCCAACAACCCTCCCCCCAAGAAGAACCGTTGCGATTACTGATTATAAGTAGGATGATTAAGAACTGTGTGGAAATGAATTACTAATCAAAGACATGGTTTGTGAAACATCGGGGAAGGAATGAAGAGCCTTTGGAATGACACAGTCATAAAAAGAGACTTGTTTAATAAGCAGGCCTGGCTACTGGATTTATGATCGAGGGGGAGGAGACCATGGTAATTGGAATGTGAGTTCGACCTGGCAGAACCCCCTAAGATTGAGGAGAGACTGTCAGACCTGCGAGGATTTAATGGGCAGACTTTAAGAATGTTTTGTTCGGAAGTGTGGAAATGGCGTCTGTCTGTTTGAAATATGGCTCTTGGAGGAACGGAAAATCCACACAGGATAAACAACGTCTGTTTTCAACCCGCTTGTGGAGACTATCAGAGGTCACAAAGAAAGGAATATATGACAACAAGAAAATGAGGAAAACAATAAAGAGAAGATTGGATAGAACTGTGAATACTATTTGGACAGAACTGTAACATTAAAGCAGCAGCAAGAGAGATGTTTGGATCCCTTTCTGAGCTCGAAGCATGGGTACCCCCAACAAAAATTTAAAAATTTGGCTTTGTAATTTGGAACTAATGTGATTTGATTGGTTTGTTAATAAAAATTATATTTTTTAAAAAAAGAGTTTGGTCCCTTCTCCCGATGTTCCCTTTATACCAGCTTGATTACTCCCTTCAACCCACTTACCTGCATGAAATGCACAAACTGAGTCTCGAGCAACTTTTTTGCTTCGGCTTTGCTGAGCTTGCCCTCTGTGTCTGCAACATTGTCATAAACCAAGGCTGCTGTCGCAACAGCTTTCTCCAGATCCGAGCCTTTCCCTAGAGCTGAGGCGCGAAATACAATAAGTGGGAGGCCAACGGAAGCAGTTTTTGAAACAGCAACAACAAGAAGAAGAACAGTAGAGTCCAGAGTCAGCGAGTAAATTATTCTGAGCTTCCTGCAGTTAACAGCAATGACACTGCATACTGCATTTGTATGGCGAGGGTGTTGATGGTTGTGAGCTACCTGCAGAAGAGCCAGCTGCAGGATTCAAAGGAAGGCTTAGAACAGTGTTTCCCAACCTTGGGCCTCCAGCTGTTTTTGGACTACAATTCCCATCATCCCTTGCCACTGGTCTTGCTAGTCAGGGATGATGGGAGTTGTAGTTCAAAAACAGCTGGAGGCCCAAGGTTGGGAAACACTGGCTTAGAACAGTGTTTCCCAACCGGTGTTCCGCGGCACACTACTGTGCCGTGAGACATCGGCTGGTGTGCCGTGGGAGGGAGGCGGGCGAGTCGGGCGGCGAGACGCGGGGCGGCGGCGGCGAGCAGCGGCTGCCCAGCGCGGGGCTCTCGCCGTCTGCCTGCCTGGCTGCCTGCCTGACGCGCAAACCCCCGGCGCAGGCGCCCCGCTTGTTGACACGGGAGGGGAGGGGGGAGAGGAAACGCTGCTGGTGTCGCTGCTCCTCGGCGGCGGCTCCTCCTCTCAGCCCGCCCTGCCTATATTTGCACCAATCCCCGCCCACTAAAGCATTCGCGCCTCCCAATGGGAAGCCTTGCCGGGCGGCGGGTGCTGCTGCCTGAGAGTTCTGAAGCCAAGCCCACTTTCCCAGAGACTGGCGGTTCTGAGGGATCCAGGGCAGGGCCGGCGCGCGCGCGCTTCTTGCTGCCCGGGCGCTTGCTCTAATCCCGCCTTCCCTGGGAGGGAGGGATGGCGGTGGCCGCGAGCGTCCGGGGTGGGGCGCGCGCTGGCTCTCCCTGGCGGCCCCCGTGCCTGGCGTTCTATCAGTGCGCCTCCTCTCTCTTTCCCCACCCATCCTCCACGTGCTGCGCTCTAACCCGGAGTTAGAAGCAAATTAGAACACGCCCCCCGTGTGTGGTGTGTTTTTTGTGCTGCTCCTCTTTTTTTAGGGCTTTTTGGCGGCTTTTGGGACGGCGTCGAGGGGTGGCCGCCTCAGCTGCCGCCGTCCCTCAGTCCCTCGCTCTGCTGCCTCCTCCCACCCCGGCAAGGGGGAGGGAAAAAACTTTCACTTTTGTGCGTCCCTCCCGGCGTGACGCTGCGCGCTGACGTCACGGGGCGGGGCTTTAATGGTGGTGTGCCGCGAGATTTTTTTCCGGTAAACAGGTGTGCCGTTGCCCAAAAACGTTTGGGAAACACTGGCTTAGAAGACCCTTAGCGGTGGCCCGGTGTGTTGTAATAGAGCCCAGCACTATGGATGCCTGCTTAGAGGTGGAACAAACTTGCAGACTAAGAGAGGGCTGTGTTTCAGGCTGATGGTTAGAGTTGCCATTTTGCAAAAATAGTCCTGAGCCTGCCCAACCCTTAAAATCTATAGAGGGGCCTTGTTAGCATCCTGGTGTGGGAAGAGATTCATTCTGTAGTGATGCAGGAATGGGCTTCTCAGCGGTGGCAACTCCATTGATGGAATGCCCTCCCCTCTGAGTAATGTATGGTAGGTAAAGGGACCCCTGACCATTAGGTCCAGTCGTGGCCGACTCTGGGGTTGCGGCGCTCATCTCACTTTACTGGCCGAGGGAGCCGGCGTACAGCTTCCAGGTCATGTGGCCAGCATGACTAAGCCGCTTCTGGCAAACCAGAGCAGCGCACGGAAACGCCGTTTACCTTCCTGCCAGAGTGGTACCTATTTATCTACTTGCACTTTGACATGCTTTCGAACTGCTAGGTTGGCAGGAGCTGGGACTGAGCAACGGGAGCTCACCCTGTTGGAGGGATTTGAACCGCTGACCTTCTGATAGGCAACTCCTAGGCTCTGTGGTTTAACCCACAGCACCACCCGCATCATACCAACTCATTAAAAAAAAAATCAGCATCAACTAAAAATGTATTTGTTTCCTCAGACGTTCTTAAGAGAACCTCAAAAACATTTGGCTTTGGGATGGGAATGATATGTGCTCTGTTTTGCAATATATTCAGGTTGCAATTCTAACCCCAATAACCTGGGAGTAAGCCCAACAGAATAAGGTTAGAAGTAAATATGGTTAGAAATGCTATGTGCATCACAGCATTTTATGCTGCCCTGTCCAGGAAAATAGATGAATGTATAAAGGAAACAAGGGGAGTAGCTCACTTACCTTTTATAGAAGCCAGCTGCTTGGATATTGGTATACTGGAAATTAAATAGACATTGTTACTGGTATATCTGGGTGGTTAATGTAGCAAGAAATGATTTTTTTTTTATTATCTGAGAGCATAGTGGGAGGGCTTTTAATATTGGGCTGGTCACTCTCCTTTTCGTTATAAGTTTCTTTTCTTTTCTGAGATATAGGATAAAAATGTAATGCCCCTCAAAACATAATCAGATTCTGTTGCATGCAATAATAGAATCTGTGCCTGTGTATATTGAACACATCTTAAGAAAAGACCTTTAGAACCAGGGGTGCCAACTTGAATATAATATTGGGGGGCAGGTAAGCCCTGCCCCACATAATCACATGACGTGGTGCAACCTACACCATTTGAATGGCAAAGCTCATTAACTTGGGGGGCAGCCCCCCAAATATTTTATAAGGGGGTGGCAAAGGGACCTCGGCCCTTAGGACTTGGCTCTGATGTTTTCAACTCATTTTGGACAATTCCGGCTTCTGTTTGTGGACTCTACTCCTGCCTTAGTGAAGCAGCCGCTAGGAGTTGACCTGAGTTTGCTAGTTGCCCAGTGAGAAGCCCATCTAAGTGGCTCTGGGATTTCAAAAGGAAGTGTGGGATATAAGTTTGAAAAATAAAGTAATCAATTTTTTAAAGCGCCTATCAAGAAAATGCTCTTGGAAGATTTTCCTATTCTCCCCTAAGATTTAAACATTTTAATAGACAGTATGATTAGTTTTGCCGAAGTGTGAGAAACTCATTACAGCCCAGCCCACAAGCTGTGAAACCTCTGTCTTTTCCTCTCCTGTGGAACCTCATTCACACACAGAGAGAGAGAGCAAGGAAAATGTATGAGAGCCTGCTAGAGGGAAAGAGGACAGGATTAACACTTACGGCTTGGCCATCTTCTTGGAAGTTGAATTTGTGCCTTTCTTCGAAGAAGAAGCATCTCCTGGCTGATTTAGAGAATATGACTTTTTGTCCGCAGCGCTAGATGCACAGCCACACATCTTTTGCTACAGACTGAGCACTGTTTACGATCTCTTAGCAACTTCCGAGGTTGTAAAAAAAGACAAACACAAGCTGTGAAGGGGGAAGGGGGTGCAGCCTAAGTTGATGGCAAAATAAATCAGCCCGGGAGGACATTCTAAGAGATTAACAAAGGAAGCTCATTGCTGCTTGGGCAACACACCTGGCTCAGGCTGCTTCAGTGCATGGGGCTAAGAACCATCTTGAGCAGGGAAGTCTTTAGCATACGCGCCGCCGGGGTGCAAAGATCCGCTCAGTGCCCCCTAGTTTAGTTTAGCCCACAAGTTACTTTTATTATGCTTATGTCAGACACCACGCTTACGCCTTATCTCTTGTTTACGAAAGAAGGGAGGAAAAAGAAACAAACTTTATTATTTGCAATAGACTTACTGTATACTCGTTGAGTCTGACAAGCGCCGCCGTTGTGAATGACAAGCGCTGCCGCTGACGGCGCGTCTTTGGCAAATGAGCGCACAAAGTTGAAAGTCCTTTAGTGAAACAGTAGGTATGCAATTCGGTAATACCTAGGTATAGGTGTATTTTGTTTTTCTAGCTTGATCAAAATTATTTATTATTTCATAACAGGTAGATAGTTAAGAGTTTAGGCGGCTTAGCGGTGGGCACCTGGCACCCCATCCCCCAGAATTTGGTGCCTGGGTGCCCCACACCCCTTGCACCCACGGGTAAATACGGCCCTGATCTTACGCTTCCTGCAAACACTTTGTGAATGTGAGTTCACAACAACATGTGAATGCTAACGTGAGATTGAAATTGGGGTGGGGAAATCACTTTGTTAAAGGAATGCAGTACTTTCTGGTCAATGTAGATACTACATTTAGATTTCACCCAGCACTTTACAGGCATAATGCAGCCATAATGTCCTGTTTGAATAAAGTGGTATCTCGGGTTACATACGCTTCAGGTTACAGACTCCACTAACCCAGAAATAGTACTTCGGGTTAAGAACTTTGCTTCAGGATGAGAACAGAAATCGTGCAGCGGCAGCAGGAGGCCCCATTAGCTAAAGTGGTACCTCAGGTTAAGAACAGTTTCAGGTTAAGAACGGACCTCTCGAACGAATTAAGTCCTTAACCTGAGGTACCACTGTATACCTTCAGAAGGGACCCAGAATTTGCTTCTGAGCTAGAAAACTACCGTGATTGCTACCCATCATCTCTAAAAGAAAGTGATAGGTGGTCTCACCTTTTGATATGAATTTTGTATGGAAGGATATAAATTTTAAATCAAGGGATATCAAATTTATATTAAAATTTTATATCAATTCTATATCAAAGGATTTCAATCTGATCGATTTGATATCAAATTTATATTAACCATTTTTCAGGGTATAATGCAGCCCAAGTACATAGAATCAGCATTTTGTCGAGTTGGAAGGGACCACAAGGAAGAGTTAGAGGAGTATTGAATCAGAAAATATTTGGAGAACGGAGAATATTTAAGGATTATAAGATCATATTGTACCAATCACACCATATTAGCAGAACTTGAGTGATACAACAAACAGTTACAGATGGGTAGCCGTGTTGGTCTGCCATAGTCAAAACAAAAAAAATTCCTTCCAGTAGCACCTTAAAGACCAACTAAGTTAGTTCTTGGTATGAGCTTTCATGCACACGAAAGCTCATACCAAGAACTAACTTAGTTGGTCTTTAAGGTGCTACTACAACAAACAGTGTTTGTGGAGTAGACGGGAACAATATTAAAGAATATAAAGCTGTGCGAAAAAAACAATGACAGTATAAACAGTACAATGAGAATGATTGGAAGACTCATTTTGTCAGAAGCCTTTTTTATCTAAGTGTTTAATTAAGTATTAATTAGGAAGATTAAGGTTATTTTATATACGTAAATTTGCTTTTTCTTCTTTCTTTTTTCTGTATTTTCTTCTTTTCTTTTTTCTTAATTGTTCTTTCTTTAATTTTCTTTTTGTAGTATGAGATTGTAAATTCTTTGTATAAGTGTTTAATTTAAATTAATAAAGATTATTTTTTTAAAAAGGAAGGGACCACAAGTGTCATCTAGTCCAACCCTCTGCAACGCAACCATCTTTTGCCCAATGTGGGGCTTGAACTCATGGCCACGAGATTAAGAGTCTGATGCTCTGCCAACTGAGCTATTGCTGAAAATGTATGACCATCTCGCTTCCCCAGATCTGGAGGACGTTTTGAGCCCACCCTAACCTATGGCGTGAGTGCTAATCCTCCTTGACAGTTTATGAGGGGCTTAAACACTGGGATTCACCTCAGCCCCCTTGGGTGTATGGCATGTTTTATGAGTCCTAATTCTGCCATTGTGAGACATTAAATTATTATTATTATTATTACTTATTGAATTTATATACCACCCTATACCCAGAGGTCTCAGGGCGGTTCACTTAAATGTAAATTTGCTTCAGGATATGTCAAATAAATTCGGTATTAAAATACTGAACACTTGTTTTGAGCATCCCTGATGCTACAGAATAGTTTTATATCAAATTTTATATTTAGAAAATCGATATAAAAATTATATCCTTTCATCTGTGGAAACCAACTCTGGAATGCCGAAAAAAATTCATACATAGTTTGCTTGTACGTGGTTTTGAAATGAAATAATGGTATTGAAATTTGTTTTTCTGCTTTGTAACATTGGCAATGTGTTTTGAGACATGCAACCCTTTTGTGAAAGCAACTGAAACTTTTTTAGATAGAACTGCTATTCAGATTCATTTCCCCCTCTGCCCTCATTATTATTTTGGTGTTCCCCAGCAGTTTTCCTTTGGACAATACGGTTGCCACCGCAGCATTGAGCTCTTTGCACTGCTGGTGACGTGAAATTTCCAAGCGTGGTGTAGTGGTTAAGAGCAGTAGACTTGTAATCTGGTGAACCGGGTTCGCGTCTCCACTCCTCCACATGCAGCTGCTGGGTGACCTTGGGCCAGTCACACTTCTTTGAAGTCTCTCAGCCCCACTCACCTCACAGAGTGTTTGTTGTGGGGGAGGAAGGGAAAGGAGATTCTTAGCCGCTTTGAGACTCCTTCAGGTAGTGATAAAGCGGGATATCAAATCCAAACTCTTCTTCTTCTTCCTACCAACCCATCCCTATAGGTCACTGCATATCACTGCTTCTCAAATTTCTACCTAGTATTTCCTGTGCCGTGATAAATTCCAACGCCAAAACTCTCTGGAGCGACTCTTTATGTAACATGATGATGACACAGAAAGAAGGTTGCAACAGATGGCCAAAAGAATTAAGACTTCTCCCTCATTTAGCTGCAGTGAAATTACTGAGGCCAAAGCAAATATAGATATCTACAACCATCACTCTTTCTGGATTTTAATTATCTTTAATTATCTAGGAAAATATCACCCCATACACCTCACCTCATCTCACCCACACCATATTTAGTGTGTCATCTTTCAAGCCATTCTTTTCCCCACCCTTGCCCTTTTTGGAAGTGCTTTAAGATTTCTTACATTCCTGGTGCCTTCTTTAGGGAAGGCTTATGAATAAAAGAGAGCCTGTAATTGCAATGTCACTGCCAAAATGCATGTAATCCATGCTCATTATTCCTTCAGTTAACACACTTAAATTACACAGAAATTTATCTGCTCCCAGCTTGAAAATTAGAAAGAGCTTTCACATGAAGTGTGAGTAATAATCTGGATTGTTTTCCCCATCAGCTGAACCCCACAATATGGCACGCAACGTTCTCAGTCATGCTGTTGGGAAGATTAGAGTCACTTGCCAGGAACCAATAACTGCTTTGGATGTGGGAAGGGTGAGTCTGTCAATTTCAGCTTGTCTCACTTTCTGATTTCCCCCCTTTTCAGTGCAGTTCTCCACACTTCTACATCAATTGTGAATTTGTGCCTGTACACATGTTTTTATGTAATTCTGCCTAACGTGCAAATTTCTTTTTGCAAAGCACTCTTGCCTAATGTAGCACACTTTTGCTAACATGTGCATTTGCATCGAAACATTACTAGCCTTTGCGCATATTACGCGGCTGGAGGTGCGCATTGCAAAATTCAGAGAGCTGCGAATTCCAAAGGATGGCTGTTTCAGTTCTCATATTGTTTTAGATCTTGTGAATCGGGTAGGTTCGTCTTTCTGCCCCATCTCTAGTTTAGACTGTGTACCAGCTTTGGGCAGTGTTGTGTGTCAATTTACTCTTGAAACTTAGGGGGCTTGCATTTGTGACATGACATAGGACTAGGGACATAGGACATAGGACATAGGACTAGGACTACCCGCCTGAGAAATAGTTTCAATCCAAATGCAATTTTGGTTTTAAACACAGTATAAGGTAGTCTCTGGAAGGGATGCGGGTGACACTGTGGGTTAAACCACAGAGTCTAGGACTTGCCGATCAGAAGGTCAGTGGTTCGAATCCCTGTGACGGGGTGAGCTCCCGTTGCTCGGTCCCTGCTCCTGCCAATGTAGCAGTTCGAAAGCACGTCAAAGTGCAAGTAGATAAATAGGTACTGCTCCAGCAGGAAGGTAAACGGTGTTTCCGTGCACTGCTCTGGTTCGCCAGAGGGGGCTTAGTCATGCTGGCCACATGACCCGGAAGCTGTACGCCAGCTCCCTCGGCCAATAAAGCGAGATGAGCGCCGCAACCCCAGAGCTGGCCACCGACTGCACGGGTCTCTTTATCTTTAAGGTAGTCTCTATGGCAGTATATTGTTTTTAATTACGGGGTATCAGAGTTTTTAGGGGGTTAACCAGGCTGGGATAGCAGGCATGTTGGTTTTTGAATGTCTGATGTAGATTTTTTCAATTTCGTTGTTCTGTACGGGACAATGACAATAAAGATTATCATATCATATCATATCATATCATATCATATTGTATCGACATGAAGGAGGGGCTGGCCCTGGAACTCTAGCTGCTTGGACCCTACATGCACACCAAGAATCATAGAATTGTAGAGCTGGAAGGGACCCCAACGGTCATTTATTCTAACCCCTTGAAGTGCAGGAAGCTCAACTAAAACACCAATGGCAGATAGCCCTGCAACCTCTGCTTAAAAATACCCAGGGAAGGAGAGTCCACCACCTTCCAAGGAAGTTTGTTCCACTGTCTAAACAGCTCTTAATTTCAGAAAATCTGGAATCTCCTTTCTTGTAACTTAAAGTCATTGGTTTGGGCCCTACCATCCAGAGCAGGAGAAAACAAGCTTGTTCCCTCTTCCATGTGACAGCCCTTGAGATATTTGAAGACGGCTATCATATCACCTCTCAGTCTCCTCTTTCCCAGGGTATAGGAAAGTCATGAGTCTCCTCTTTCCCAGGGTATAGGAAAGTCATGTGCTTTAAATGTGTGTTGGATGCGCTTTAAATATATGGTCTTTTAAAGTGGTTTGTCAGCGCAGGATGTTACAATGGTGTTTAGCCTGTAGGTGTGAACAGCAAGACTCAGGAGTGGTTTGGTTGTGGTAAAACTCAGCTTTAGAAATCCATTATGCTCTTCAGCTGACAACACACTTTGTGCAGCTCTGACAGTTAAATTGAGCTCTGTGGGTCACTAATGATTAAAATACTAATCACTTGTTTCTGAAGATAAAGCTGGTAAAATGTCATTCTGAGGAGCTGCTATAATAGGCCTATGACTGCGCAGGTGAGGGCATATCATTTATCGCTTCAATTCCAGGCATGCTTCAGAAAGAGATCACCATACTGAATGTGAAAAGGCTATTTTTGAATTTCAAGGTACCTCGGGGATTATGGAGCCTCACCTTGCATTTGTAGATAATCACCTGCATGTTCCTGTGCTCTCATCTTAAAATGCAACCCCCATCTCTTTGTATCAACTGGAATGGAGAACTGGATCATCATCAGGGAAGTGTGGCTGTGTGGTGATTTAAACTGTCTCCCCAGCTTCTCTGTCTCCCCAGCATAAAAAAATAAAATAAAATAATCTGAAAAGAATTGTGTGAAAGCTGAGCACCCATTTGCCAAGAGGGTCCACAGGACAAATTTCCTATCTTTGGCTGTGTCATTTTTAAAGCTAACTTACGGCCCTTTGAATGTTGCTGGACTAAAACTTCCGCCGTCCCTGACCATTGGGAGCCAGTGCAGTTGGACCAGGATTGGTGCTACATGCTCAAACCGGTGAGCAACCTGGCCACCAAATTCTACACCAGCTGAAGTTTCCGAACCATCTTCAGAGGCAGCCCTGTGAATAACACATTGTGTCTATCTAACCCAGGGGTTGTCAACCTGGTCCCTACCGCCCACTAGTGGGCGTTTCAGGGTTCTAGGTGGGCGGTAGGGGGTTCTACGGCACAATCTGAATCCTCCTTCCACCGAGCACTGGTGGGCGGTAAGGAAGCTTTACCATCAAGAAAGATGCATTAGTGGGCGGTAGGTACAAAAAGGTTGACTACCCCTGATCTCACCTAAAAGTTACCTGAGCACAGACGACAGTAGTTTGGCTATCTCTGTCCATGTTACATGTGCCACAAAGTGAATTTACATGTGCAACCCTTAAGATGTAACTGCAGTCACCAATCTGGATGGCTTTAAAGAAGGATTAGACAAATTCATGGAGGATAAAGCTGCCAAAGGCTACTAGCTATGATGGTTATGTACTACCTTCACTGTTGGAGGAGGTATGCCAGTAGGGGTTGTAGGTTGTGAACAGTGCTTTTTCTGGGGGTACGCAGGGGTACGCATACCCCTAAACATTTTGTGAATCTAAGTTTGGCCTCATTAGGGGCGGTATTTCAATATGAGTAGGAAAATGAGAGTATCCCTAAACAGTTTTTTTAGGAAAAAAGCACTGGTTGTGAATATATATTTTAGGTTACATTGTTTTTTCCAAAAAACCCTAGGCAGTTGTCAGGTACTGGGCAGAGGAGGAATGGTGGAGATTGCATAGCTAGACAGACCTTTCCAGAGAAGAAGACAGTTCAGAATGACAACAGGGGTTTGAGGGAGATCACAGCTCAGAGGCAGATGAGAGGGAAAACTGGGGAATAATGGGAGAGGAGGAGGAGGAAGAAGCACCACCAGCAGAAAGCATTCCAGACCCACCCCTATCCCAAAACCTGGCTAACATTGAAAGTGGGAGAACAAAGAGCTCAAAGGCAGAGGGCACTTTTCAGCACCTGTACATGAGGGAGGGGGTGTGTGGAGACTCACTCAGGACAACGTCATTACTCCAAGAGGCTGCATTCCCAAGCCTCTCTCTGTGAATATTGAATAAAAAACAGATAGTAAGGACTTTTCCTTGTCTTATCTGTTCCTGGCTACCTGGCGTGGGGGTTGGTTCCTCTGATGCCTGACAGCAGTAGATGGTGCCACCAGACCATACGCGAACCAGACAACATGTGGCCTATTCATTTGGCTCCCTCAGTACTGTACAACAAGCTTCTTCAATAGTTACTAGCTCTGATGGCTATGCTCCACCTGTCCTGTGGGGGGCAGTGGTGCCTCTGAATCCTGCTTGCTGGAAATTGCAAGCGGGGAGTGTGCTGTTGCACTCAGGTCCTGTAGGCCACTCTGAGACCAGGACACTGGGCTAGATGATTCTTTGGTCTGATCCAGCAAGGTGCTTCTTATGTCCTTATGTTCATCCCAGCTGGAAGAGCACCCAGAGTTTATCTGGTAACAAACAAATGAGCATCTGTTCTGTCATGCTGAGGTGTCGATGAAGATACCATCTAGTAATGATGGATTTCAATTAAGGTGGTTACCAGCATGATCCTATACTCAGAAGCAATTTGAATTTGTTGAGTTCAGAGGGTAAGTGGATATAGGATTGTAGTTTAATGCTCCAGGAGGAAACTAATGATAGAGACGGAGGGCCAAGTCACATGTTGGGGTGTGTGTGTGTGTGTGTGTGTGTGTGTGGTATCTGCAGTGGCGTAGCGTGGGGGGTGCAGGGGGGGCCGGCCGCACCGGGCGCAACATCTGGGGTTAGGGCAAATCCACAGGTT
Organism: Podarcis muralis; assembly: GCF_964188315.1. Classification (NCBI taxonomy): domain Eukaryota; kingdom Metazoa; phylum Chordata; class Lepidosauria; order Squamata; family Lacertidae; genus Podarcis; species Podarcis muralis. Next base: position 100,224,547 of record NC_135656.1, read on the forward strand.
AGGGGGCGCAAATCCACGGGTTAGGGGGCGCAAATTACTTGCCTTGCCCCGGGTGCTGACAACCCACGCTACGCCACTGGGTATCTGATCATACAGGAATGCTTGCCAGGGACCCTGTAAATGGCTGCAGGTCCCTGTTTCATATGCACCGAGTGGCAATCTGCGTCCCCTCTTGTCTAATGTGAGAAACGACCTTTGTAGCTTAGATTAAATCATTTAGGGAGCAAGCAAAGATTGGAAAAGAAGAGTTATATGAATGATAACGGTAGGTGGCAAAGACAAGGCAAATGGAATAAATGTCGCATGCAGCCTCTTTTCATCAATATATCAGAGGCCCTGCTAAGAATAATTCAGAACCATCCTGCAATTCAAGCAATACTTTGTGATGCAGAGTAGGAATTCATCAGGGTGTGTGTGTGTGTGTGCAGTGGTACCTGCTGATAAAATAATGACCGACTTCATTGATATTAATTTACTGATGAATAGCTAACTGCGCTGGAATCCTGAACACAGATTGTAGCTATTCCATTAATAAGGGAAAGGGTTAAATAACAGGGCTACAAGTCCATGCATGGTTATCCTGGGAGATATAAGGGACGTGGGTGGCACTGTGGTCTAAACCACTTAGCCTCTTGGGCTTGCCAATTGGAAGGTCAGCGGTTCGAATCCCCACGATGGAGTGAGCTCCCGTTGCTCGGTCCCAGCTCCTGCCAACCTAGCAGTTTGAAAGCATGCCAGTTCAAGTAGATAAATAGGTGCCGCTGTGGTGGGATTGTAAACGGTGTTTCTGTGTGCTCTGACTTCAGTCACGGTGTTCCATTGCGCCAGAAGCGGTTCTGTCATGCTGGCCACATGACCCAGAAAGCTGTCTGTGGACAAACGCCGGAAAGCGAGTTGAGCACCGTAACCCCATAGTTGCCTTTGACTGGACTTAACCATCCAGGGGTCCTTTTCCTTTTTTACCTATCCTGGGAGTAAGGTCTACTGAACGCAGCATGACTTGCTGCTGAGTAAGCATGCCTGGTGCAGCAATACAATAAACTACTATCAAGCTGCTATAGTTTGTGGTGCCCTATGCATTGTTCCAGAATGCCGTTACTAAAAGTCTGTCATTTGCAAGGTAGTACAAGCTATAGTACAGAAACAGACTATTTGAGGATGCATTTGCTTAGATTTATAACTTGGGCTACATCAAAGACTCAAGGCGCAAAGTTTCCACTTAGGGCCAACTAAATGTGTCCTAAGACAAAGCATGTCAGGGATATATTGGGACCATAGTCATGATCAGGGGTAGGCAACCTAAGGCCCAGGGGCCGGATCTGGCCCAATTGCCTTCTAAATCCAGCTCATGGATGGTCCGGGAATCAACGTGTTTTTACATGAGCAGAATGTGTGCTTTTATTTAAAATGCATCTCTGGGTTATTTGTGGGGCATAGGAATTTGTTCATCCCCCCCAATATAGTGCGGCCCCCCACAAGGTCTGAGGGACAGTGGACTGGCCCCCTGCTGAAAACGTTTGCTGACCCCTGGTCATGATGGCATGCTCAGGGGACCTTACCCCTTCCCTCCCTGTTATCTCAATGGAAATTGTCTCCTGTGCTGCTATTAGTGCCCATTGTGCCAAGCAGCGCAGGATGAGGTGGTAAGTGTTTATAGAGGTGCATTTAGTGTCATATGTGGTTTGGCCTTTGCCTTGTATCTATGAGTTGCAGAGCCCTTTGGCTAGTTATTACTATGCTAGCCAAATGTACTGACCAGGGGTGAGGAATCTATTGAATATCCAGATGTTGAACTACACTTCCTATCATCCTTAACTGTTGGTCCTGCCGATTAGGTGTCATGGACTGGCTGAATGCAGAGGAGTGGTGGGAGGCATAAGCTGGGGAATCCCCAAGGGATGAAGGCTCAGAGCCAGGGGATTGGTGGTGGGACGACGATGCGTGGTCAGAGGGAGAAGAGGGAGCAGACTGGGAGGAGGTGTTGGAAGTTGAAAAGGCAACAGGCTTTAGTGAGCAAGAAGAAGCTAGGGCAGAGAGCGGTCCAGATTCAGAGGCAGGAGAGGAGGGAGCCAGGAGACAGAGGTGAGGTAGGCTGCTGAAGAAGCCAGAGAAACTCCCCCTCCTACTGCGACCAGCTCCCCTCCCCTCTGGTCTCCCACAACACAAAGAGGAATGAAGAAGGTAGAGCAATGAGATACAAGGCAATTGAGCCATCGGCTTCTGGGGAAGGACCCAGGGCAGGAGCTTTAGAGAGTGTTGAGAAGGCAGGGGTTTTCAGTTCTTGTAACTGTCTGATTGGGGCAAGACCTACGGGAAGAGTTGCTGTGATCACTAGGCCGTCACTGTTTTGTTTTCTTCGAATAAAGAGTTAACTTCACTAACAGAGGACAGAGGTACATCAGAACAAAATGTCATGTTTTTCCTAACCAAGAGTCTTCTCCAGTTGCCTAAAAGAAAGTCTTGTTAGAAGGCAACAAATCTCTGGCGTTCTTTATAAGATTAAGATACATGATGTGTCCATGTTGAGAATTCCTCTACATTCTTGTCACCATGCAAGCCCTCCGGCAAGAGGTTCATCACCCTTTTTTATTGTGATGTCTCCAGTCTCCTCCTGACAGCAAAGCTAGTACAACCTTAACAGCACAGATTGAAAATAGCCTATGATTCATTGCTTCCCCTTCTTTGCTAAATGCATAATGATGTGCCTTCTTCAGGGTTGGCATGTGCCCTTATGGCAAAGGAGGCATTTATGCTAGATTTTGGGCTTTGCAGAAGGTGTCAAGCCATCAGCTGCTCAACTCCCCTTCCATCTGTTTCCTACAATGCCTCTTTACGACCACTCTGTACAACCACTCTGTTTTCACCCTTTTGCCAGACCGCAAGAGACAAGGCTGACTGCTATGTGCTTTCTTCTTCTCCTTGTGAACTTTAATTCCTGGGTTTGTTTTCCGAATGTGCTGTGTAGGTTTCCTGGAGGAAAAATATATCTGTGAAGCTAGGCAGTCTATGAACTCTAGTCTCAAGGTAATCCAGAGCAAGAATTTATTGATTCCTGTTGGTAAACAGGAAATCTTGCAACACTCTCAATGCCACAGCCAGGCATTTCATTGGCTGTGGTTCAAAATAGGGTGTTGGAAAAGATGGATCCTTTTGATCTGATCCTGCAGAGTCTCCCCTCCCCCCATTTTTATGCCTTAGAATCAGATGATGGTGGTGGTGATGATGATGATGATGACGATGATGATGATAATAATATCCCACCCATCTGACTATGTTTCTCCAGCCACTCTGGGCAGCTTACAGCACATAAATCAGGGATTTTGAAAGAATGTTAATTATGTGATTACATATTTCTCCTTCTAGGCACTAATGATTTCCCCCTGTGCTGGTTCTAGGCCATTTGAGATTGATTTTGTGCTGTTCTGTGCTGGTTTTGTGTTGTTGATGGTGTTTTTTTTGCTGATTTAGTGGGGGAGGGGGTTAACAGAAAAAACACTAGGTGGTATACTTTAATATATGTTTTGATTGTAGCTTGGTATTGTGTTATGAGCCACCCATATGACTTTGTTTAATGGGATGTTTATAAATGTCAAAAACAAACACCCTGACAGTGAATGTCGAATGTTTTCTACAATACAAATGTCATTTGTCACTCAGCTTTGCAAATAGCCCATTGCCAACAAGACAAATTTGTTCAGGCCATTGTAACTTGTATTCCTGAAATGTTGCTACCTTTCTCATCTGTAATGATGAACGGCTGCATAAACTCTCCCCAACCAAGTCTCTTCCAGATGTTTTGGGGTGGAATTCAACATAGCGCTCAGGTTTTATCAGCACAAGGACTTCACCTTGTACAGTTCAATGCTCTCCCCCTCTCATGTACCCCAACATCTGTTCTAGGTGTTCCCCAAACCCTTGGAGCAAGTTTGGAACAGTCACAGTGTGCGTACGGGGAGGAGAGGAGGGACAGTCCCATTATGCAAGTGGACGTTGTTCCGCTCACACAGTTATTTAGCTGAATACTGCAGAGCTACAACAAAACATGTCTCTCCAATATCGGCCTCTACAGCCACAGCAGGTGCTGTGACTCTACAATACTTTGAATCACAGGATGATGTGAGCTGTAGTCCAAAATATCTGAAGGACTATCAAGTTGCAGAAAAATACTCAAGACTATGTTGCACATTCCCATATCAGGTTAAGCTGATCCAACAGAAAACATAATTTCCCCCATTATTTCCAATCCAGACATAATGCATGTACAAGCTGACTTGTCATTTCAGGTTGAAGCCCAAGTTAGACAATAACTTGGAGTGAAAATGGATGGTAAGAAGATGCATGTCCTATTTTATCCTCTCTCTCTCTCCCCCCCCCCTCTCTGTGTGTGTGAGTGTGTGAGTGTGTGTGTGTGTGTGTGTGTTGCAGCACCACCACATGCCTTTAAACAAGCATTGTATGCAATAATCTTTATTTATGCGGGTCAAATAGATATATCACAATATTGAGTCATCCACTGAGCAGTCATACATTGGTTACAATAATCATATAAGTGACTATGCCGTTTTATGCTAAGATAGGCTTTGAACATTTACAGCTCATACAATGATATCATAGACGGATACACTTCTATTTAGAAATGCAGATGTTCAGTTTTTACAGTGGTGTGTTCATCTGTAGGCTGCAAACTGAGTTTCGGGGGTTGCAGGGATGCTAAGATGACCCTAATTTTGCTGCGCAGTATCCAATGTGTTTTAGGTTAGCAGTTAGCGACACTTTCTCACCAGGATGAGTCTCAATCAGTGAGACTGAGGCAAGGTAGCAACTCAGTACTTAACTCCCTCCTGACCTTACCAATTCCCTGCAGCATATGTGTATATGTGGAGACATGGAAATGCTCAACTCACACAGGAATGAGAGTAGATCTCAGTCTTTCCCCTTGCAGTGTGAGAGAGGTTGCTGCTCTCAAATTTGGCTCCATTTAGCAGCATGGCTTGGGTTCTTTTGCTGCTTATTATGTGGAGTCCTGTCTATTGCTGGAGGAAAGAGAAAACAAAGCTTTCCATCTAGCAGCAGAAGTCTGGCTCTGTTGCCTTGCCATGGAGCTAAAGGGTTCTGTGGAAAAATGGCTGAGCAGAAACCATTTCCCCCCCTGGAAAATATTACGCACAATTTGAGATCAGCATGATCTCTAAATTACCTTTACCCCGCTAAGGAAATGGCTCAGTGTTCTCGATTGCTGAGATCTTATGTGTTTGACACTCTCTTTTTACTTACGAATAGCACCAAATCCAGTATACATCATCATAACGACTGGACCAAACAGACGTTGAACAACTTTGAAACAGCTTAGAGAGAAAAACATTCTTCACCATCAATGGCCATAGAGGAAAAGTGTTTCGCAACAGCTCTGAATGTGCACATGCTCTGTTGCGCTATCTGTCAAGGTGGCGTTTGCCACCAGATAGTTTCACTTACTGATATCTGCACCTCTGTTATCCTAATTAAATAAATACCTTTGTAAACATGTAAACACAGTTACTTGGTCCTTATATTACACAGTTCACGTTCAAAGAGTCACAAAACATCAAAATATGGATTTAAAGAAGGAATACTGAGCTCGATTAAACAAACAAATTGGTCAGTTTACAGCATATTATTTCTGAATGCCCCTTTAAGGAAAACTGTTTTAGTTATATGCAGCATTCAAGATTTGGGTAAGCCGTTGATCCAACTCTGCAAAATATATAAAATAGGCATACGTACATACATACATACATTATCTAAAACATTATATCAAACAAACAAACCAATTAAAAAGTAGTAGTGGTGGTGGTATTGAAAAAATCCCATATACACAGTTCATAACATTCTGTTGGCGTGAAAATGATGCAACCTCATGCACTAAGACACTCTGCAAATTTGCTAATCAGGACAAATGTCAAATAAATTTCTTATGTAGAAAAAAAACCAAAAACAAATATTGTAAACCAACAGTCATAGACAGGCAAAGTTGAAAACTTAGGCGCTACAATGCATGCATTGTGATACGATCAGAAATAATGCGAAAACACACATTTTGCTGTTCACCAAAATGCAGAAGAAAATCTAAAACTAATTCAGTTGTGTTCTCCATATCATATACTACAGACTCGAGGCTACAAAATGCTGCCACCATACACATACAAAACTACCGTAAGGTTATCTATACAGTACATACAACAATTATTTACCCCAATCCACCACCTCTGATGACTATAACCTCAATCACCTACTCACAAGGAGAAGATGCTTCATATATAAACAAAGTAAGAACCACAACCCACCTTCTTCGGATGGTACCCGTAGACCTTTGATTTAGATGAAATTCTGTCACATTTATCTAAAACTTGAGAAATCTGCTGCCTGCCACTGTGTTTCAGCTTTCCACACACAATGCTCAACGTAAGAGCTCTTGGAACTCTGAGCGTGCTAAATTTGATTAGCAAAGGAGGTGGGGCTGCTCTGTTGCTGCTGGCCAAATTCATCCACTTGGCCATAGTTGGTCTGCTGCCCAAAGCTGCTTCCCTGTTGGTTATAGCCACCAGTTGGCCCGTAGCTATCTTGATTGTAGCCACCTTGGTTAAAGCCGCCAGACTGCTTCTCCATGGTGTCTTGAGGGTGCCTCGTGCCTGAAGAATGCCAGCCAGTCTCCTTGAAAACAAACCAAATGTTTCCTGCCCAGAGAATAAAGTTCAAGAATCCGAAGACCTAAATGGGAAGTAAATCAAGACGTGGATATGAGACTATATTATGAGGCATCCTATCTTTGTGGGTTGAAGGAATGGATGACATTACAGAATTCACATATTGTAGACTCAGAAGGTCATTACAATATTTTTGGCTGGCACACTTATTTATGGTATGAAAAGGTGAAAGTTCATAAAGGATTTACAAATCATATAATTAGGAAAAATCTGTATAGAGTATGGCATAAATACAATAATTTATTGGAGGTAAAAACACCACTTTGGCTCTCACCATTGGAAGCTATAGCAGTAAAGAAAAAGAATATGATAGAAGGGTTGACAACTTATAGAAATCTATTAAAACAAAAGGGAGGAGAGTATAAATTAAAAGAATTTAAGGATTTATCAGGGAAATTAACAACATGGATATAATATCATCATTTGAAGTATTTAAGAAAGATAGGATATGAGGGTCAAGGATACGATGTGCAGGTCAAGCACCTTCAATGATACTGTGTGTCCTGGGTGCACTCCCTGGCCATACATTGGTAAGGAAGTGTTTGCCTGCACATACCTTGGCATCAATGGGATGGGACTTGGTCAGCACATTCCCACTTGCCATTTTATGCGTTCAGACGGAAGAGGATTATTAATGCAGACAGATCACTCCAGCAATTAAGATCATGTTTGCTTTTCTTTCTACAAGCTCTTTGGTCTACACCAAGGGCCAAGGGTGTCATCCCATTAAAGCAAATGAAAGATTGATCTAGCTGCTCCTAGTCTTTATAAACTGAGATCATAGGAGTAAACAGGAATCTACCAAAGGCTGCCTACAGCTTTCTTCCAGTAAGAGGACTGCTGGTCCCTGATTCAAAGAAGACTCACGTACTTTGGCAGGAGGCATTACACGTCTGTGGCCCCTGTTAATTATTGTGTGCATTATTAGATACGATGAATCACTACCTAGTTGCCTTTTCTGATCGCAAAGATGTTAAAACCATTCTAAAAGGAACTCTTTTGCAAGGCAGATGACAACTCCCTTGGTGGAAGTAACAGTAACATTAGTAGTAGCGGTGGCAATCATCTATAAGAATAGGTAAGTAAGAACTCCCTTTTACTCCAAATACTGCATAATCTAATTATCAAGTTATTTTGCATGCTTGTTCTCCAGGCTACTTTGATGAATGCATATTGATTGTTAAGTGTGCCACAGCACCCAGTCTTTTAATCTTCAGGTAAGAAGTTTGTCATTTACTATAGTCGGTTGCTCAGATTATTATCATTGCTCCCTCTCTGGTGTTTATGCTCCACAGAAGAGCCTTGTGAATTAGGTGAAGTCATGATGTGCTGCGTGTTGGACTCCAGTGGTTTGGCAGGGAAATAGAAAACCCAAAACTCTTGTCTGATCTCATAGCTAAGGACCATCCATCTTCTTCCATGGATGCTTCCTCCCCCCCCCCCCCCGGCCTGCCTTTCGATAACATAAAAGCAAATTCTTACCACTGAAGTGTTCAAACTAGACATAACTGGGCTGCGCACAGGCATGCACTTGTTTGACTGCTGCTTGCAAGCCGACATCAGTAAGAGCACTTCGTCGGGGTCTGTAGCAACTTTCACATCCGAGAGCCCTTTAGCCCAACCAGAGGAGCCCACGAGCCACAGGAACGAAAACACCACCGTCACAATGAAGTCCTACAAAAAGAAAAGAGAAAATGGAACAGTGCAGGTTCATGAGATGCCTGAATGGGGCAGAGGGGCATGGGGCACAGCCTTCTGCATTGTTTTGGTTTCAAAGTACTCCTGCATCAGTATCTCCTCACATGTAGGCAATCATTGCTCTCCAGTCGTCCCAACATCATGTGTCGTTGTTGCGTAATCAAAAGCGAGAGGGGCAAGGCAGCATGAGCTCTGTGGGGTGTTGGTGCGGTGCAAACACGGTGGCGGGAACATCAGATTGTCTCCACCACAGCGCCTGCAGTTCAGCAGTGATGTATAGCGTTGGGAAGGCAGGAGGGCAACACAGTCCCAACTACACAGCCTTTCTGTGGCCATCATGGCAAGAAGCCATACCAACACATATGTAAGGAGGAGGTTTGGCGTTCGGCATACATTGGAGAACCAACAGAAAACCAGCGCTCTCTGGGATGTGGAGGAAAACATCAATCCTTCTGTGTGCATTCAAATGGAAGGCAAACGTAAGAATTACAGGCCCGAAAATGACAAAGCCTCAACAGGGCTTTGATGAGCGGTGACCGGAGTTCGGTTTCCCTCAGAGCTCGTGTTTTAAAGCTTAGGAGCTAATCACAAGCATTGAAACATTAAAGCGCTTTGTGGCAGGGTTTAAATGCTAGCCTGGAGGACTCTCACCAAGGCCTCCAATCAAAGGGAATGATTGCAGGCATATGGCTATGTTAGCAACAGAGTAACGTACGAAAGTGGGTCATAGATGTGTGGCTCAAATGTAAACTTACCAGGGGGGGGGGAATGGTGGCTGATGTCCATTGGGGCTGGTAGAGCATAAGGCATTGGGACCACTGGGGGCACTGCCCCACCAACATCTGTATGCCCTCAGCCAGCCTCCATCTACCTCATGCTTAGTTTCAATTTTGCTTGCTTTTGTACCTCTCAGCAGGAAGGAGGAACTGGCTCTGGCGCCACCTGCTGGTTGTCTCCCTGCCCCATTCCCTGTCAGTCCCAATGAGACAATGCAAGAGAGGGATGTCATTCTGAGCAGCACCCTGCTGTGGTGCATAACGTGTAGTTTCGCCATCTGGGAAGAACTGAGTTCAGATCCTGGGCCACTTCCTTTACCTCACCTACCTCTCAGGGTTATTGTGGAGATAAAAAGGGAGGCAAAGCAGCTACACCATCCAGAGTTCCTTCGAGAAAATGTGGCAGAGATGGGGGAGAAAGTGCAGATCAACGAAAAGGTTCCATTTATACAGGCTACTGATTATCCAATTTGTCTCTCCCCTGAGACTGTATGGAAACACAACACTGATTTATGCAGCGTGTGATAGCCCATCTAATTATTTTCAGAAATCGCAGACAATGAAAATGTCACCATTACATTACAACCTTGGTACGGTTTATTACAATGGTTTATTTTCTGCTTGTGGCTAGTTCAGGCTTTATGGACTAGAAAGACATTACCGAAAAGAGGAGAGGAGTCAGTGCATTAAGAGTCTGTCACAACCTCTGCTAATCAGGATTATCTGCCCTGAAAATAATGGAGCCCTAATAGAGTCAGGGAACTCAGATAGGGGGCCATCCGTCTTAGATTAGGTGCAGCCCATGACTTGGGAATGTCTTTTACATGTCAAGCGGAACCCAGGCAAGGGAATGCTGCCTGCTGAATGATGAAATATGCTTTCGACAACACCGCCCTGTTAAAATTAAGTGTGCAGGGAATGGTGCCCATACAGCTTGCTCCTATGGAGTTTATACATACTCAATTCCTCTTTTTAAAGCATGGGGTTTGCTATGGGCAGTCCTACATGTCAAATAGGTGCTTCCTGAGATTAATTTTAGAACTTCTCTGTAAGTGTGTCTGTGTGCCTATTCCAGTGATGTCTTTCCATGGGGCAAATTAAATGGGGCAAATTAAGACTCCCCTCTCTCCACAAAGAATGAGGTAATTTTATTCATGAACCCTGATCATGATTCTTGCTGGCCTAAACAGAGGATATAGAGGGTATAGGTGAGGGTGAAGAAACCAGCCTATGGAACAAAAGTCAAATTCACATGTCTATCGTTCTGCTCGCTTTTGCCTAGGACTTTGCCTGTCACTGGCATGTGGCCCCTGAGAGGTTCCACAGAAAGAAATGTGGCCCTTAGGCTTCTCTATCCCTGGTGTAAGCAGAGGCCATTTTTCTGAGGTGGATTTTTGGAAAACCGCAACAACTTGCCACCATGAAAAATGCCTTTCCCAGTCTCTGGGACTGTGGCTACAGTGGACAGCAACTTAATCACAAACTTTGTCTATGAGGCAAAGTTTAGTATACACCAGATGGTGGCGTGGCCAGCTGTTTACTGTATGACTATGATTTTACATAAGGCTCCTTCGCCCCCAATTTCACTGTTACCTTGTTCTTCATAGTTTGCAACTGGAAGATAGGTGGGGATTTTTAACGTCCCTTGCTAAGGAAAGTCTGTCAGTCACAGCTCCCTGGGCACGTTTGTTTAGAAGTCAATGCCCAGCTGAAGAGATAGAAAGCACTCTGCACATGGTCAGTGAAACGGCAAACTTTTTTTTACCTTTCAATTTATGTATGTGGAAGGAGGCACATGCTCCTATCAAGCCATGGAGCCTTTCAGTAACACTTGGGATACTTTCATTTAAAAAGAAAAGAATGTGCTGATGACCAAGATTCACAGCGAGGACCCTGTTTACTCAGAAGTAAGGCCACACATTCCCAAGCAAACAGGGTAGGTCTCAGTTTCACACATTTGGCTGTGGCTGTGCAACACACTATAAACATAAAGCACATTTAGATTGCACGACTTCCCCCAAAGCATCCTGGGAACTACAGTTGCTAAGGGTGCTGGGAACAGTGGCTCTGTGGGGTGTTAAGTCCAGTTCTCAGGGTTATGGGAGGGGGAAAATTATCTGCTTTAAATGGTGTGTACACGAGGCGCTGTTTTTCTCCAGATCTGTCTAGTAACTGGCAGTGCTTGTATGCTTCTGAATCAAGAAATCCACTACAACCGCATTCTTCATAGGCGGTGGTCATCCAGCCTCTGCCTAGAAACCTCTAATCATGGAGGGTCCACCATTTCCCAAGGTAGTCTGTCTCCTTGTCCGACAGCTCATGCCATCAGGTATGATGTTTAATGTTTCAGCTAATGATCAGAAAAATCCCCTGTTCTGTAACAGGAACCTGTGGGCACGGATCCTACCCTCTGGCGCATCAGAAAGCAAATTTGCTCCATCATCTGTGTGTGACAACCCTTCGCCTCTTTGCAGCCTTCAGCTGCAAATGCCCCATTGATCTCGGTGGATCTCAGTTCTTCTGGGAAACTGATACATCTGCAGGTTTAAAGGAGGCACAAAATCCTCATTAACACCAAATATTTATTGCATGCCAACAGCATCCTGGGAAACAATATATATATATTTGTGCTGGATTATTTAAAGAAAATGGAATTTTTCATGGGGGGGGAGACCAAATCCTGCTCCTATTATTATTATTATTATTAAAGCTACCACTTGGCTGGAAAGGGAATAATCAATATACAATGAAAATAAAGGTTGTTTTAAATTCTCAGCGGAAGAAAAAGGCGTTTAACTTTTCATGAATAATTGATACAATGTAATCATTAGTATTGCTTTCAAAGCTTCACTTTTTTTTTTTAATTAATGAAATGTTGCAAAAGAGTTTTGTTACTTCGGGGAAATTTTAATGTTGTAAAGCCTCTGCGTTGATACTGTATTCTATATTAAAGCAGTCTCAAAGCACATTTCAGGACTGTTTGTTTTATATTGGGTATAGCTTTTCTAATTAATATTCCAGCAGCTCTGCAGCTTTTCGCATTGGAATTAACTAAGGCGGTGCTGCCAGACATCCTGCCAGCTCCTTCTTCAGTCATTCGTGGGGTGGATGGAGAAAAGAGGTTCTAATTTTAGCCTTCCGGCAAGCGAGGGGTGGGATCCAGGAGGAACCAGAGTCAGACCAAAGTAGAGTGCATCTGGAAGATTGGAACTGTACAGACGCCACATTAACAGACAGAAAAGATAAAAAGAATATATAACTGAAATATAAGTTAAAAGGTAAAGGTAAAGGTACCCCTGCCCATACGGGCCAGTCTTGACAGACTCTAGGGTTGTGCGCCCATCTCACTCAAGAGGCCGGGGGCCAGCGCTGTCCGCAGACACTTCCGGGTCATGTGGCCAGCGTGACAAGCTGCATCTGGCGAGCCAGCGCAGCACACGGAACGCCGTTTACCTTCCCGCTAGTAAGCGGTCCCTATTTATCTACTTGCACCCGGGGGTGCTTTCGAACTGCTAGGTTGGCAGGCGCTGGGACCGAGCAACGGGAGCGCAAACCGCCGCGGGGATTCGAACTGCTGACCTTTCGATCGGCAAGTCCTAGGTGCTGAGGCTTTAACCTACAGCGCCACCCGCATCCCTGAAATATAAGTTAGTGCTATATAAAATGAAAAGTACAATGTGAGATGCAGATAATGATTTACCGAGTAAAAAAGGGGAAAAAATGTGAAATAATTGGCAATTACAGAAACAATAGATGGGGCATGGCAGTAAAATGGGAATATAAAGATTGGTGTAATCTGCAAATAACAACAACAACAATAGTAGTAGTAGTAGTAGTAGTAGTAGTAGTAGTGTTTAGTCATTTAGTCGTGTCCGACTCTTCGTGACTCCATGGACCAGAGCACGCCAGGCACCTCTGTCCTCCACTACCTCCCGCAGTTTGGTCAAACTCATGCTGGTAACCTCGAAAACACTATCCAACCATCTCGTCCTCTGTCGCCCCCTTCTCCTTGTGCCCTTCATCTTTCCCAGCATCAGTGTCTTCTCCAGGGAGTCTTCTCTTCTCATGAGGTGGCCAAAGTACTGGAGCCTCAGCTTCACGATCTGTCCTTCCAGTGAGCACTCAGGGCTGATTTCCTTAAGAATGGATGTGTTTGATCTTCTTGCAGTCCATGGGACTCTCAAGAGTCTTCTCCAGCACCTACTACTGTCCTTCCAGTGAGCACTCAGGGCTGATTTCTTTAAGAATGGATGTGTTTGATCTTCTTGCAGTCCATGGGACTCTCAAGAGTAGTAAAAAGGTAAAGGTACCCCTGCCCGTACGGGCCAGTCTTGCCAGACTCTAGGGTTGTGCGCCCATCTCACTCTATAGGCCGGGGGCCAGCGCTGTCCGCAGACACTTCCGGGTCACGTGGCCAGCGTGACAAGCTGCATCTGGCGAGCCAGCGCAGCACACGGAACGCCGTTTACCTTCCCGCTAGTAAGCGGTCCCTATTTATCTACTTGCACCCGGGGGTGCTTTCGAACTGCTAGGTTGGCAGGTGCTGGGACCGAGCAACGGGAGCACACCCCGCCGCGGGGATTCGAACTGCTGACCTTTCGATCGGCAAGTCCTAGGCGCTGAGGCTTTAACCCACAGCGCCACCCGCGTCCCAACCTCAAGAGTAGTAGTAATCCTTAAAAGGGATCCAGATAGACAATACCAAACTGTATGTAGCATCATTCTAGACAGAGATAGGGAACCACATGCCAGTAGTGGGTTGCACCAGAGGCAGAATTGGACAAAGCAATACAGTGGTACCTTGGGTTACATACGCTTCAGGTTACAGACACTGCTAACCCAGAAATAGTACCTCGGGTTAAGAACTTTGCTTCAGGATGAGAACAGAAATCAGGCTCCGGCGGTGCAGCAGCAGCAGGAGGCCCCATTAGCTAAAGTGGTGATTCAGGTTAAGAACAGTTTCAGGTTAAGAACAGACCTCCAGAATGAATTAAGTACTTAACCTGAGGTACCACTGTATAGGATCCAGAAGGATCTGGATGGAAAATTACTTCTGATAAAAAAATTAGAGGGAAAGGTTTGAAAATGAAAAGGGTGAAGTTTGTGCAAAGCCGTAAATGAAAATAAAATAAGGACATAATATTATATGCAGCAGGGATTATATGCTGAAGAGCATACATTGTGGTCCTGACTGATAGAGTCCCATCCATCCATCCATCCATTCATCTCCTCTGCAATCTTCATTGCTGTGTTCAGCAATGATGTCAGACGACTGAATATTTCATTCAACCCTGGTGTCAAAGAAAAACAATACCACACCAGAACTCAGACTGACCCAACAGAGGGTATTCAAAGCGAGAGGCTAAACAAATGAATCAATAAATAGGAACAAAGCTGTCCATTTAATGAACACTTACAATCAAAGGGCCCCTGTTGTTTTCACGGTATTTGTTCTGGAAGAAAATGTAAACCACCGTTGCGGCCAAGGAGTAGAGGAAGGCAAAGACTGCAATTGTGACGAAGAATTCCGCGGAAGAAGAGAAGTCGCCTATTAGCGAGAGTTTCTCTCGTCGTTTGCCTTCGCAGGTGGGAACATCAAAATTCACCTGGTACAACCTAAAATCCAGAATGAGAGGACAGAGAGTTGGATTAGTTTTTAATTAAAAAAACAAAACAGTTGGGCTGACAGTTATATGATCATCTCTATATAACTGCCCCATTCTAGAATTCAGTGGGTCAATTCCTGGGTCTTAAGCTAATACTTTTTTCTTTTTTTTTAACAAATGAATGACCAATTAGAAACTTAGAGATAGCAGCCATTTAGCCACTTCCAGTTCCACACTGCCACAGAACCACAGGCCACTTCAAAGCTTGCAAGGCGACACAACTTGTGACCTGCTGAGTTTCACTGAGCCCACCAGCCACTGATTGCCAGGAGCTAATATATACTGTACTCCATTTTTTCCTGCCTTTGGAACTGCCAGACCTGGAAGGCTATCAAGTATCTTGTAGGCCACTGAACATGACAGCCAGGCTGCACTTGGCTTAGTGGGGCACATGCTGAGTAATCTGAAGTAAAGGTAAAGGGACCCCTGACCATTAGGTCCAGTCGTGACCGACTCTAGGGTTGTGGCGCTCATCTCGTTTTATTGGCTGAGGGAGCCGGCGTACAGCTTCCGGGTCATGTGGCCAGCATGACTAAGCCACTTCTGGAGAACCAAAGCAGCACACGGAAATGCTGTTTACCTTCCCGCCAGAGCAGTACCTATTTATCTACTTGCACTTTGACATGCTTTTGAACTGCTAGGTTGGCAGGAGCAGGGACCGAGCAATGGGAGCTCACCCGTCGCGGAGATTCGAACCGCCAACCTTCTGATCGGCAAGTCCTAAGGTCTGTGGTTTAATCCACAGCGCCACCCATGTCCCTTAATCTGAAGTAGGAAAGCACTATTTGATTCTATCATTTATGTAATTCCGTTACCAACGCTTGTCACCTATAAAGAAGAGAGGAGCAGAAGCACAAGGAAAGCCTTCTACTGCAGCAAAAACTCAGTGATGCTGCTGCCTAGAAATCTGTCCTGGAGAGCTTTGAACTTCTGGTGGATTGCCATAAGTTGCTTTGTGTTGCTAGTCCATATAGAAGTCTTTTGTTTTCGGACTGCATAAAGACTGTATATTTAGTCAGTTTCCCCATCAAAGTGGATCCCATAGTTTCCACTAATAGTATATATTTGTATGTACCATACTTTTCCATGTATAAGACTAGGCTTTTTTACTTAAAAATAATGTGAAAAACTGTGGGTCATCTTATACATGGGGCAATCTCCATATTTTCTTAAATTGGAGTCCCTTAAAATAGGAACTTATACATGGGGGCGTCTTATACATGGAAAAATGTGGTGATTGTCCTTTATCAGCTGATAAATAATAATCAGCTGTTTCAATAATTTATAAAACCAGCTAGATGGCATGTAGTCTGTGCTTTGAGGTGCTGAAACATGCTTGACACATTTTTTAAAAATATTAAAAGTTTGCCTCTCCACATTGTGCCAGCGTACTGTCAGGCTTTGGGGAAGCGGCTTCCTCCTTACCTTTGGCCGTGGATAAGCAGAACAAAGCAAAAATAGTCTCTAACCATTTAAAGAGATTTTAATGATCACAGCGAAAGAACAAAGAGTCCATTCTTGGAGTAAAGGTGCTCCCAATTAAGGTTTACACCCACTCCCCCCCCCGAGTCACCCTCGTCACTTTCTCGCCTTGCAAACTGATCTGGCAACCATTATGCCTTCTGTGTAGATACCTTATCTAATCTCAGTGACCTTGGACTGATCGGCTGGATGTTTACCAGCGAACTGGAGTCTATTAACTCTCTCTCTCCTGATTCTTCTTCTCCTAGCTGTTCACCACCCAGTTCTTCCCAACTTTTGCCTTCTGAACTATGTCCCTCTGCGAACCACTGTTCCAAATCTATACTGTCCCACTGCTCCTGGGAAGATTCAGGATCCTGATCAGGAGCAGGGGGAGGCTCCCACCATTCCTCATCTGTGCAGCCCTCCTCAGCACGGTCCCTGACACGTACAGCCGCACAACAACAGCTGCTTCTCTCTTTGCACACATCTCCCCTCACCCACACAGCCCTACAGGCCTTGTGGACAAAACCATTTGGGCAGAAGAAAGAACTTAGAAGTGTGATAAGGATGCTTCTAAACAAAGCCAGAGCTTTCTGACTAGTCTTTAAGGTTTTCCATCTCAGTTATGCAAATACTATTCATCAGGGTTTATTGTCTTCTCATGGAGGAGGAATTCTCTCTTTGCATCTGCCTTTGCAATTTTGCAAAGCATGGAGACAAAGGCTCCACCCCCCCCTAAAGCTAACCAAGGTTACTGGGGGTGTTTGAAACAGAAGATGGACTAGGGCACAGAAAAACAAAAACACTAGATGGCAAGCAGCAATGCATAAACAAGTTGCTTCTTATGTATGCTAAATATAGAGGACACTCAAAACAGAAGAACTTAAATCCCATGGACTTCAGTAGGATCTGGATCTCTTTATCAATTTGATTCCCCCCCCTTTTCTTTTTTGCTTTCTCCTCCTGTGATGCTGCATTTTAATGTTTTAATTGTTTTAATGTTGTATTTTAATCTTGTTTTTTAAGTTGTATTTCAATCAACTTGTTTTTATTATTGGTTGTTAGCCACCCTGAGCCCGGTCTTGGCTCGCAAGACGAATGCCTCGCAAGACAAAAAACTCGCTAAACGAAAGGGTTTTTTGTTTTTTGAGCTGCTTCGCAAGACGATTTTCCCTATGGGCTTGCTTTGCAAGACGGAAACGTCTTGCAAGTTTGTTTCCTTTTCCTTAAGACCGTTAATACAGTTGCAACTTGACTTCGAGGAGCAACTCATAGAACGCGGTGTGGTAGCCTTTTTTGAGGTTTTTAAAGACTTTGGTGATTTTTGAAGCTTTTCCAAAACTTTCCCGACACCGTGCTTCGCAAGACGAAAAAATCGCAAGATGACAAAACTCGCGGAACGAATTAATTTCGTCTTGCGAGGCACCACTGTAATCTTTAAATAGACTGCAGTGACACAAACACTCTTACAACCTTGCCTCTCTATCTTCCAATCATAGCCCAATCACACCCACCCACAACATCATTGGGTAGAGGTGAACACACACACCACATTTCCAGGACAGTCTACACCAGTTTTCAATTTGGCATGCTGCATTTGCTGCATCAGAGTCTCTAGGAGGTCTCTGGAGCACAAGCCTGGGTAGTGTGTATCAGGGTCTTCACCTTCTCGCTGATGTCGTTCAAAGGGAAGGAAAAGAATACATTTGACACCAGCTTGGTTGCAGGAGTTGCTGGAAGGAGACATACAAGATGCCATCCAACTGCCTTAAGAACCCCACCCTTGATTTGTGTGAGGTTTACTCCTTAGCCCTGACTTCACCCAAATATGTCCTACACAAGGCAGCGGGCATGAATTGTTCCTTGAGGTTCTTTTCTGATGAATGCAAAATATGTAACAGATTTGTGTTGTTTGTGGACTGCGTTCTGAGTCGCCATAGATTCTAGAATAAAACGATGTGTTTATGCAGCTTGGGCAAATATGCACATGATTGCATGGCACTTTCCTGTAACTTTCATCATTCATTGCTCCCTGACAACCTCCTAGCTTTAAATTGCAGGTGGTGTGTAATATGTAGCTTGCGCCTCCCTTGGGCTGCCCCGTTCTTCCCTAACAGAAAACTCTTCGACACACAGAATGGCAGGAGTAATTGGAGGTATTCATAGCAGTGATGAACTATTCTTTGCTGTTCCTCGCTCTCTCATTACTCCTCTCAGTGTATGGCAGAAGCAGGTATGTTCTGTTCTCCTGAGAAAGCTCCTCCAACAGACAGTCAAGCTGTGTTAGCAGACAGACTCATCCTGATTGGTATGCATCAAAATCATCTACGCTTCCAAAAATTAGAAAACCCTCTCATCATTAAGAGGAGCTAGCGTGAATCGGCTAAAATTAGTCTGAATGTATTCTCAAGGTTGCATTTGGTACAGGCACAAATGCACTATTGTTTCTGCTTTAGCATATTGGGAATGATTAGACCTGCATTCATTACACAGGTGGGGAAAACAGGCAAGTCTCACCTGGAGAATTGCATTTTGGATGGGTTGACTCAGTCCCTTGATAAAAAAAGGGGGGAAGGGGAAATCTTTGGGTTGAAAATGCTGGTTCTCGTTAGTAACGTGCTCTGCAAACAGCAGGTAAACCTAGGTTTAATGTTAGCTGGGTGGTCATTGGCTCTCCAGCAAAAATTCCGTCCCACAATGTTGGCTTGGTTGAACTGAGCTGGGCAAATGCTACATCTCAGCAGCAAGTTCTTCCGCAGATTGCAGAGAAATGTGGGCTGGGTCCAATTAGGCTGGCAAAGACTAGTTCTCAGCAGCAAACTCCTCCTTACTTATTATGGATATATCCATGGGAAGAAATCTGAAATCTCCACCATGTATTCTCACAGTTATAAAGAAAAATAATGACTTGCTAGGTTGTAGCAGGATGTAGAAATGGAGTTTCAACCTCTGGAGTTAAAGAAAGAAGCCAGGAAGTTCTTTTGGACAATGAGAAACAATGATTTATCCTACCTCTAGTTGGTTTGCCAGTTACAGCCATCCTGGGACAGGGGAAAGCCTGACTGTAGTTACCCATGTTCTAGTAACCTCCTATTTCGACCATTGCCATTTGTTTTACATGGAGCTGCCCTTGAATACGGTTTGGAGGCTGCAGTTGGTGCAAAAATGCAATGAACAGAGTTTCAACAGACCAGACTATACGGGGTCATTAATTTTCAAAGATCTGTGCTGGCTGTCTATTTGTCATGAATCCCAAATCAAGCTTTTAGTTTTGACTTCTAAAGACCTGAATGGCTTAGAATTTATTTAAAGAAGGGCCCATCCCATACTGTCAACAGGATCACAACCTTAAGAGCTTGCCAGCTGAGATAGCTGTTGTCTCCACAACAAAATAAGTCTATCCGTTAGGAGAATGTCTATCCATTAGGAGAATGGATACACACAAAAATTGGTAGGATTCTGCAATATCTAAGTTTTGGGTGGAATTCAGCGTTGCATTATTATGATTGTTCCACCAGTGGAGAAGTGGTGGTAAAGAAGGTTTACAAATGAGTGCAATTGGGTTGTGGTCGGTACAGAATTAGGATGATCTGAAAGATGAGTGTGCTGACCATCAGCACCAACTAGATAAGCAAGGACCACTGGGGGGGAAAAGCACATTTTCCCCCCTTAAGCATTTGATCCAGGTATTAATTTTCCTTTTTATAAGCTCTCCATCTCTCTTCCACAACAGCAATCAATGGATTCGAGCATTCTAAACTCTCTACAAATTAAGTTTATGAACTGGAATCCACACTCTTCTCAAAGTACAAAGGCTTTCAGGATTTTAAAAGAGTGGAAACTGAAACCATACAGGTAGCTTGGGGAATTTGGGGAAGTGGAATGAGGATAATTGATAAGTTCCGGTATAATGCATAGTATAATGGAGAACAATCTTTGCAGCAGGCTTTGAAAAGCTGATCTGTAACATACAACCCCATCCCCTCCTACCTGCACATTTCTTTCCATTTTTTTGAGCTGGGGAAAAACATCAGTCAGAAATGTCGATTGAATAATCATTTACATACCCTATCCATCACTGCACTGAGCACAGAACTAAATTAAAGTCTTCCAAACCATGGATAAATGTATTTTGGGTAACACAAATGGAGCCAATATTCTAAAGGATCGATTTCTTACATCCTGCAGAAATTAGTGAAGGGTGAAATCTGCCCATCTCCATTTGTAATGGGCTGGGGTCTTTCTAGGCCTTTGTAGAAGGTCATGATTTTTCTGAGAGTACTTCAGAGATTGGGGAGATACAGCCCTTCTCTAACAAAGTGCCATCCTAACCATGTGATAGTTGTGCTCTGTTATTAAGGCAGTTGTAATAAGCTAGCCTGGGCTCTGGTAGGAGGGACAGGGGAGGTATAACCATAAAAAAAATGAATGAATGAATGAATGAATGAATGAATGCACTGAGTCACACATTCATTTAATCTTTCAATCTCACTGCAAGCAGAGTTGTAATAAATACGTGGCAGAGTTGTAATAAATATGGAGGACCTTACGGTCTTCAAATGAAAACATCTTGGAGGTCCGGGGCCACAGGGAGGTTAGGCTGGCCTCAACCAGAGCCAGGGCTTTTTTGGCTGTGGCCCCGATCTGGTGGAATGCTCTGTCCCAAGAGACTAGGGCCTTGCGGGACTTGACATCTTTCCGCAGGGCCTGCAAGACAGAGCTGTTCCACCAGGCCTTTGGCCAAGGCACAGTCTGACCCCCTCCTTCTGTAATCCTCATAGAACTCTAGCCCAATGGCTGCCATTAATTTGAATTGATTTTAGAATGAATTGATTTTAGAATGTATTTCAATTAATTGATTGTGATTTTATGTAAACTGTGTTATTTTTTACTGTTGTTAGCCACTCTGAGCCCAGCTTCAGCTGGGGAGGGCGGGATATAAATAAATTATTTTATTATTATTATTATTATTATTATTATTATTATTATTATTATTAAAAAAGTATTTTTGACATTACTCCCCCCCATAATAACTAGGGTTGAGCAAAGCCGAGACTTGATGATGAAATGGGAGGTTATAGGGTTCATGGTACACTCCTGTAGACCTATGTATAATTCACCTCTTCTGTGACTGCTCACAAATTTCTCTGCTACAGGGGAAGTGAGTCTGCAACACAGGCAAAGCAGAGTCACATTTTCCCACTAGACAATCCGGTCCAGCTCTGCCATTGGGCAGAGTGTGCCAGTTGCCCTAGGCATTAGATGCTGGTAGTAATGCGTGGCGCCCAAGTGTTCAGAGGACAGGGCTGTGTCTGTATGGTTCATATCTTGACTTGTGGACCCGAATTTAACCTGCTGCCCCTCAAGCACAATGGAAGATGCTGCCTTATTGTCAGTGTGGAGGAAAGATTGAGCTGCTGTCTGGTCAGAGTGATGGGGATGCTCATCTGGACCTTCACATTAGGCTGCAAAATGGCTAGCCTTTCAGGCAATTGGTTTCCCAGGCAATCTTCTGGCACAAGGCTACAGCACACAGTATATGAAAAGAGGGAAACATCTCCACGTTAAGTAGCCAATGCATCTCTGCAGTTTTGCCAGCCCTGGCAGCACAATGAACAAGCTTTTCTTATTTTTCTACTCCCTTTGAAACACCAATGAAAATCAGGTCAAGGTCATGGGTCCTATACATGAGGCAGCAAAATTTGGGTTAGGACTTCTCCCATCCCTGCCCCCCAAACCTGTAACAACTTCTTGACCACCGGGATCACTATTAAATGAAGACACTTGTAGTTTCACCTTCCTAAGAAAGATGCTGGAGCCTTGGGTCTACTTTCTATCATTAGGTCGCATTAAATATAAAAAAGGGGAACTGAGCTGCTGAAAATGTCACGACGAGAGTTTTGTGTGCCCTGAAGGATACTTCTCCCAAATTCTGCACGGCGGGGTGCAACATTACACTCTTTGCTTGTTTCTTTTCCAACTGAAGTGAGAGCAATTTAGAAAGAGAAACACAACGAAAAAAGGTCCGCTTAGGCTAATCCATTCACAAAAGCCCCAAATTACATGGAAACTGCACTGCTGGGACCACAACGCGACACTGAATTGTGGAAGTTGATCATAAAAGCACTGACCTATTCCTTGCTGCCCATCCTGGCAGGGCGGTTTGTATAATTAATCGGCAGAGCTTCAGATCTCTGGCTGTCCTGATGCATTATTGAACACAGAGGCATAAAGTGCTGGGTAGACTGAACCCAGCAGATATTATTTATTTTTTTTACTATATGAGGTGTGAGGGGGTGGGGGGGGGGTGGGGAAAGGAATTTGATTTCCTGATTGATTTTAATTGATTTTATCTTTTGTGTCCCTTGGACAACTTCGCTGTACATCGCTTACAAAAAATTATGTTGCTTAGCAGAATATACACGATTGAAATAAAGAAATAAAACAATAGAATTGAATGGATGCTTCACCAGCCCAGCAAGCAAGGACCAGTGTAGGCCAGTGGCCAGTTCTGGGCATGGACCTGAGTTCAGATCTCAGCTTAATTCTCAGTGTAAATTCTGATTGTTAGCCTTTCCTTATGTGTGCATCCCTCTAGAATAGGAAAGGGGAACTTGTGGCCCTCCAGTCATTGTGGGACTCCAGTTCCCACCAGCCCCGGCCAGAATGTCCAATGGTCAGGAATGATGGGAGTTGTGGTCCAGCAACATCAGGAGGCCCTGAGGTTCGCTATCCCAGCTCCGCAAGAATAATTTGTAAAACATGCCAATGGGAAGAGAATGCTCTCTTAAAATTACCATTGGCTAAGTACATTGGTGCTGTGGGTAAAACTTCAGCGCCTAGGACTTGCTGATCGCATGGTCGGCGGTTCGAATCCCCACGGCGGGGTGAGCTCCCATCTTCGGTCCCAGCTCCTGCCCACCTAGCAGTTCGAAAGCACCCTTAAGTGCAAGTAGATAAATAGGTACCGCTTCATAGTGGGAAGGTAAACGGCGTTTCCGTGTGCTGCTCTGGTGCCAGTTCGCCAGAGCAGCTTCGTCACGCTAGCCACGTGACCCGGAAGTGTCTGCGGACAGCGCTGGCTCCCGGCCTCTAGAGTGAGATGAGCGCACAACCCTAGAGTCTGTCAGGACTGGCCCGTACGGGCAGGGGTACCTTTACCTTTTACCTTTAAGTACATTTAAAAGCTCCACTTTATCAACTGTACAAAATTTAGTTAAGTGTGATATTAAATAGCTCTTTTCTAGATGAATTCCTTCTTAGGTAAGGGCTTTTGGTCCGTTTATGTTTACGTACCATTTGTTTATTTACCGTATTTTTCGCTCTATAAGACACACTTTTCCCCTCCTAAAAAGTAAGGGGAAATGTGTGTGCGTCTTATAGAGAGAATGAAGGCTGCGCAGCTATCTCTTGCTGTCCTGGCTTCAGGGATAGCCGCGCAAAGCCTCTTCAACAACATTTAATTGAGAATATTTTTTTTCTTGTTTTCCTCCTCTAAAAACTAGGTGCGTCTTATGGTTGGGTGAGTCTTATAGGGTGCGAAAATACGATATCTGTCACAGTTTCCTGTATGATCAGCTGCACCATCTTGTTCCCACGTTTTCCAAGCCACGGCAGATATCCTTTCTTTTGCACAAAGTTCAAGGATGAAGAAAGAAAAAAACCTGACACAAACACACAAACTGCTTCTAGAACTGAGTCATGTCGGTAGATCCAGATTTTTAAATTTTAGCTTCTTCTTGTTTCCAGCACAGCGTTTGACAGTCATGACAGGTACAAGCTCCGTGGGCTCTCTGCGTGGCATCTTTTGTTTCAGGCTCACCCCCTCAACTCTTCCACTGTCAACCAGTAATCATAAATCAGGGAGGAACTGGTGAAGAAATGCTGCACAAATACAGATTTATTCACTCCCAGGTGCAGTGAAGGAAAAATCTGCGATGTTCTTTCCACGAAGAAGCTTACCTGTCTCTTGAACAAAGGCGCTGAGTGGCTGAAGGTCCTAACTTAACAAATACGGAGGTGATTTACTCAGGCCTTTTGATGCCATCACTGCCAGCAAAGGCACTCTCTGTTACATTTGAATCATAATCTATATATCTATTTTCAAAGTCAGCTCTGAGTAATCTCTTAGCAGGATTGCAGACGGACAACTAAGATATCAAATTAATAGAAAGGATTGCAGGGGGGAAATAGTGATTTTACTCACCACCACCACTCCAAATTAAGTAAACAAAAACAAAATGAGGTAAACAAAAGGTGCACAACTTTTGAAAACACCATTGCTGTTGGCTATAAGAACGTAGAGTTTCAGATCATTGAAACAAGATCTTGCTAGCCACAAGGTTAGTGCTGGAATGCAAGGTTATGAAATGATTATGGACATTCCAGCTTTGCAGAAATAATAATAATAATAATAATAATAATAATAATAATAATAATAATAATAATAATAGCGAGACCTATGGGACTATGTGGCCCTAAGGAACAGTGGACCTGTGTTCATTAATGTGTGTATGTGTAAGAAAGAATGAACAAGCATTTTGAAAAAAATGCTTGTTTAAGCTGGAGGTAGGCTGTATGAATTGTGCATTGCTTTGTAATGATTTGTTGGGTCTCTGGACTGTAATAAAGATTGATTTGATTTGAATAAGTGGACTTGGACATAGTGTAAGGAAAAAGATATCAGAGATATGGATATCTGCATATATAAGTGGGCCTAATTTGAGTATTTGTCATGACATGAACAGAAAGAAATATACACAAGTTCCTCCTGATGAGGAAACTGTCTTCTTGCTCAACTATGGAACATTGATTGTTACATTCAGAGCAAGCAGAAACCTTGCTCTGTGTGATTCTGCTGTTGCATCAAGAGCTCTTGGGTATCCAAACCAAGCTTTACAACAGGCACCCCCAAATTTGGCCCTCCAGCTGTTTTGGAACTACAGTTCCCATCATGCCTGACCACTGGTCCTGTTAGCTAGGGATGATGGGAGTTGTAGTCGCAACACATCTGGAGGGCCGAGTTTGGGGATGCCTGCTTTACAATAAATGGGAGTGGATGAATGGCCTCATGTCATGTAACTGTATACTCACTTCCTTTTTTATTCCTTCTACCATCCCATGAATTGTGGTTCTTGACCAACAAAACTTTCCTCAAGCCCTTTCATAGCATGAAGGAATGCTTGATCAAACTCCAAAAAAATAGGGTAAGAATACTGCTCAGGGATGTATTCTGCATAAAACCCCAACTTTATTATTTCTCTCTGTATTAATGAATAATATCCTACCAAGTGAGACTCATATCTTCCTTTATTAACACAGCATCTCTATACACACTAGTCAATAACAGAGTAGATCATATCTTTGCTTATTTGGGACAACTTATATGAATCTTCACTTGACAGTGTATTAATAATGCCTTCTATTTATATATTAAATTAATAAATTAAGCATGGATTTTTATTTTTATTTTGCAGAAAGACCACCACAACAAAGGCTTTCCAGTAATGTGTGGCAGACCATCTTTTAATAAACAATATGGTTTTAAAGTAAGCCCACTGATGGATGTTATTTCTGAAACATTATATTGCATGAAGGTAATGGTGTCAACGTGGGACACGGGTGGCGCTGTGGGTTAAACCACAGAGCCTAGGACTTGCCAATCAGAAGGTTGGCGGTTCGAATCCCCATGACGGGGTGAGCTCCTGTTGTTCGGTCCTTGCGCCTGCCAACCTAGCAGTTCGAAAGCACGTCAAAAGTGCAAGTAGATAAATAGGTACCACTCCGGTGGGAAGGTAAACGGCATTTCGGTGTGCTGCTCTGGTTCGCCAGAAGCAACTTAGTCATGCTGGCCACATGACCCGGAAGCTGTACGCTGGCTCCCTTGGCCAATAAAGCGAGATGAGCGCTGCAACCCCAGAGTCGGTCACGACTGGACCAAATGGTCAGGGGTCCCTTAATGGTGTCCACAGCTAGATGTTCATTATCTTAATAAGCCAAGATATCCACATGCCTTGTGTCAGTCAAATTCATTTGCTAAAAAGCATTGGTCATCACAAAAATTCAGACATAGTCAAGCTGAAAGATACATTTTAACATAGGTGGTCTCCAGGGCACTGTGATCTGTTGGGAACCTAAAGCAAACATAAAAACCTTTTATGCAATATATTTATCCTAGTCAAGCAATAAGAAACAGTTTTTCGCCTCACTGTTAAAAACAAACAAACCTGTCTCAAGACTCTCTTTCAAAAATCTTTCCCCAGGGGAACTATCCAGGGAGCAATATAATAGGCCTCCTTCCTCTTTCTGGACACAATTGAATAAACAACCATTTATAGGTATTCCTGCATCTCTCCCCTTGAATAATGCTGTGGGCATAATTTGAAATCTCAAAGCAGTGAATCATTGCACAAACAGAGGATGGGGGAGGGGGAGAGAGAGACCACAAACAGATTTAACAGAATAATAAAACTGTGAGAATTGCAACAGTTTGAGGTTAACTTTAACTTTTTTAATTCAGTATTTTGCAGCTATGGGCACCATACTTAATCACAACAGTTAGCCCAATTTTGAACAGATCTATTACAAGTTTCCTTCAAACAGGGCAACCTTATATCTGGCATGTATTGCAATTTCAGCGGAAGCAAGACAGCATGAAGGATGGACAATACTGAAGAAAACACAACATCGCATCTCATCATGGCAACAGGAGTGCCAGACTGTAGGTTTAAGAGAAACCTTAAAAAAAAAGAGTAGTGGGGCAGTCTTTCACTCGCATGCCCCAGCCTCATGCTACCTTTCCCCACCTTCTCATTGTGCTCTTTTTGAAGACTTCCTGGGTTGATTAACCATAGTTCTAAGAACATCTGAACTGGAGAACTATGGTGATGAGAATAAGCCTTGGCTCTTACATGATTTGAAATTGGCTTCAGTAATATTCTGGCTTGTTCCAGTACTGGTAACATCACCAGATTTTGGGTGGTGTGGCTGGTTCCCCTTCACAGGGTGCCGAGTTGAAGGGAAACAAAATTAAGAAGATTCATAATTGAGAAGATCCATTTGGGGGTTCCAAATTTTAGCCTCACACAGGGCGCCATATTGTGAAAGATGTCTGCCCCTGCTGATAACCACAGTTTCCTGATTCAAACTTCACAGGAAACTATGGTTAATTAACCGAGGAAGACTTCAATCACAGCTCACCAAAAAAGGAGGAAGGAAGGGGTAAGTATAAAGATGGAGTGCACTAGCAAGTATCATGCATACCTCTGTTCAATAAGCTATGTATTTCTGATCTGAGCCAAATAATGCTGGCTTTCAAGCTTTCTTTCTTATATATTATTATTATAAACTAATAACATATATAAACCAACATCTTAAATAGCAATTTCTATTGTGGAACTCCCTCCCATCCTCTGTGAAGAACACTCATGAACTGTGACAAGTTTGGAAGAGAATCAAATTATAAATTTGCATAACTCAATTTTCCAAAGCTGCTTCATGAATACTAAAAGAAGCAAGAGATGAAAGATTGTACAGAACAGCAAAGTTAGCAAAAAGGGGGGAAATTTAACATTTGTAATAAAGGGCAGTACAAGTCTGTGGAGCACAAGTATGGCATAAATATCTCATAAATTAACAACAATTCATGAGTTTGCCAGCTGCTCAGATCCATTTAGTGAACAGCATTACTATCAATAAAGGCATAAATGGAACTCAAAAGCAAAACAGCAAATGATGTCTGATGGAAATAGCCATTTTACAGACAGATGGTGTTGCTGTCTTTAAAAACATTTCTTGGAATAGAATTTGTATAGAAAGAAATAGATATCTGTGAATCTACTTTTAGGTTTGGGGACTTTTTATAGATGCAGGACATGACCGTTTAGATGCAAGGGGGATGGGGAAGGCTGATAGCCATATTTATTTATTTTTTGCATTGCATCTGCTTGTGAATGTGTTATGTCTTATTAACAGCAGGGTTTTAAAAATATTTCATTGTTAACTTCTGGCATTGGACACTTGCCCTCATTTCCATTGGTGTTTATCATCCTAAAACTGGCTTATGAAACACATCAGACACATCACTAGGCTAAAAAAGGCTTTCCAGGACAGCTTAGCTCAGATGCTATGAAACCAAGACATATTTGAATCTTTTGGAGAGCTGATGTTTTTAAAAGGCAATTTGTTAGTCAATGCATACATACATTCTGAGAATTATTTATCTATTTAACTTGTTAGTCACTTCCTACAAAATGTCAAGAGCCCAACAGGAATGACACAAAACCAAAAACAACATATGTCAAGAAAATCATTTCGTAGTGCAGGGAAAAAGGACAAAAATCTTCAGCAGCAAAAACTTTCCATCAAGTAATTTGTCATATGTCTGGGCGAAGAGATATGTTTAAACCTAGTACATGGAAGACATTCATGATGGCACCAAGTGGACCTCACTGGGGACAGCATTCTACAGCCAGGGAACTTCAACCAAAAGAAGTCAGAGGCACCTGGAGGAGAGCTTCAGATGAAGACTGAAGGGTCCAGACAGGGTCATAGTGGGAGAGGTGCTTTGAAAGATACTGGGGCCCCGAGCCATAAAGAGCTTTATGGATTAAAAGAAGCATACAGGCAGCCAATGCACCTGTGCCAGATTCAGTGTTATATGATTGGCTCACCTCACCTGTCTTCAAAAGCAAACCCATGAAAACCACAATGCAATATAATATTGTAATATAATATTGAAGTTACCAGAGCCAAGGTTATGGCAGACAGGTTATCATCATCCAGATAAGGTTGCAGCTGGGCCACCAGTCAAGGCTAGTGGAAGGTGACAACAGTGGATCTAGGGGGATCCCCACCCCAGCCCCAAACCACAGACCTGCTCTTCCACAGCGAATGTGAGCCCATCTAGAGAAGGGCCTACACCACTTGTCCAGTCAGAAGAACCACCCAATAGAAACATCACAGTCTTGTCTGGATTGAGCTTCAGTTTATTGACTGATGTAGTCCATTTTTGTGGCCAGTAACCAGTTCAGCACATCCATCAACTAATCTTTCCCCCACTTTTTAATAGCAGCACAGTACTATTTTCCTATAAAAAATAAAAGTTTCTTTTTTAAAGAAATGATTAAATTGGGGGGAAATCGAGAGTCTATTTATCACTATTCTCACACCTTTCTCATTAGGAGTAGTAGGAGTAGTAGTAGTAGTTGTTGTTGTTTACCAGAAAGAAACTTTTCATTAACATTGCTGCGCCTAAACGTTAGCCTTGTGAACAGGACTAAAAATTATAGTCAAAATTGGCCATGGGGAAGAACACTGCCATATAAGTTACAGATAGGTAGCCGTGTTGGTCTGCCATAGTCAAAACAAAAAAAATTCCTTCCAGTAGCACCTTAAAGACCAACTAAGTTAGTTCTTGGTATGAGCTTTCGTGTGCATGCACACTTCTTCAGATACACTGAAACAGAAGTTGCCAGATCCTTCTATATAGTGAGAAGGTGGGGAGGGATATAAGTGCATTATAAGTTTGGGAGGTAGGAAGTAGGCTGTATGCAAGATCCTTCTAACCCCTGAATCCAGCAAGTGTCAAAATATAAACCAGGCTGGCTTCTTGTGTTGAGGCAATCACTTGGGTGATGGGCCATTAAGAAAACAAAGGAAATAGGCCTAAATAGGTGAGGCCCCTCCCTCTACTCAGAGACAAATGGACAAAGCATTGAGTTAAAGGGGGCAGTGGTGTGACCTAGATGTAAAGCAGCAAGCTGGAGAGAGAGTCAGAGCAAAGTTTGAGAGCAATGTCTGATTTCTGTTCGAATCCAAGGCTATGGCTATAGGAGAAACAAGACCTTTTTGGGGTGTTGATGGTGTGAACCCCCTCCATCGTAGGCTCAGGTTGCATAATAATAATAATAATAATAATAATAGTAATAATAATAATTTATTATTTATACCCCGCCCATCTGGCTGGGCTGCATATATACGTAAATAAACCAAATGGCATAAAGACACCACAGTCTCTGTTGTGCCTCATTCCCAAAAGGAAACACAAACCCTGGGAGCCCCTGAAATCTTGCACCAGTCAGAGATTGGGATGGTGTGCAACAATATCACATGCTTCCAGAGGCAGGTCACCAGGCATTGCAGAGCCACTATCCTAGATTCTTGTCAAGTAGACCTCAGTCACTTACTGGCAGAGGGAAGTCAGTGAGGTGCAAACGTATCAGCTGGAGCTAATCGGAGTGCTTCTGAGGAGTCTTCAGTTTAATTCCACTTCCAGCTAACTGTGTGAAAGCAAAGCCTCAGCAGTGCTAAAGGGTTCCAGCTTAGAAGCAACTTGACATGCACCAGTAAGTGACATCACCTTAAGTCTTTGCATGTCTTGTCACCTGCAAATATCTACAGGAAGCACTACACTGAACCACAGTAGACAATGGCTACCCCTTTGCATGTGAATGGCAAAGAACGACAACAGATTACCTGAATGGATAGGCAAAGGCTATGTCAATGCTGAGGTCGCTCTCTGTCTTGTTTGCACAGTCCACGCTGAGCCGCAGTCCTCCAGAATAGCCGCCACATGTTGCAAATGCAAAGATTGCAAAAAGCTGTGGGGGAAAATACATACATACATATAGATGTGCGTGTGTAATTTTAGCTCATCTACCAATGCAATTTTAGCATGTGAAAACATTTGTGGAATAGCAGTTATGACAGTACAATTATAGGTGTCCTCTGGAAGAGGAAAGAGGTATTTTACTTATTTAATAAATTTCTGTACCACCCTTCACCCAAAGACCACAGGACGATTTACTGTATAAAAGCACAAAAATGCATAGCATAATAACAAGCAAAAACAATACCCCCCATAAGCAGAAGTTAAATGGGTTTTTGTGGCATATTCTTCATTTTCATACTGATACTATACCAGTGTTAAATTAAAAGCCAGTGACTTGTCCTCCCAGAGAGACAGTAGTTTTGAATTGCAGCAAAGGGTTGCATGCTCTCAAATGAAGAAAAATGAGTTATTGGAAGAAAGCAACCCAGCATGTGCCCACCAGGCAATATTGGACTCCATCTACTGTAAGGTCCAACATGTATTGGCAATGGGCAGGAATAATGAAAGCTGGACCCCCAAAACATTGGGAGGGCACCATTGGGAGTTAACAAAAGCAAAAAACAAAACAAAACAAAAAACCCAACATACAGGAAACCAACAAGAGTTTCATCAAACGAAAGCATCACTGACGTTTCCTATCCTTCATCCTTAGTGACTACTTCCTGCTGCTTCTATGGGTTATCCCTCCTTAATGCTCCCCTCTTAGGACACACCGACTCCACATGCCCATTTTGCATTGATTTTTCCCAACATGATGAGCCATATTTAGGAAGTCCTCTCACAATACTTCAGACGTTATCGATTTTTACATTCCTAATCAGGAGCCACGCTTAAAGAAAATGCCTCCTGCTCCAAGCGCTAGCAATTCATCGCAAGACTGCCTCGGACAACTTGAAATTGTAATTTCGGATTATTAGATGTTACATGCAGTTATGTATCTGTATATATAGATCAATGCAAAGAGACACAATGACATTCCAAAGCAAAAGTGAATTTGACAGCCAGTTCATACAAACCACAGTGTGTAGGGTATCCTAATGGATAGTTTGTCTACCTTTGGTCCCCACTCTGTACTCATCTCTCACCCGTAACTGCCACAGCATGCCACACCCAGGAGCAGTTTTGACTGGCCGGCTAAACCAAGTGAGGGTAGCCAATGGCTCTCAAACCCTTGATGAGTTAGGGACTTCCCCTGCATGCAAAGACAGGCTCCGGCGGATTGAGCAGACAAGACCAAGAGTGGGTCCCACAGTGAAGAAGGCAGTTTCTGCCCATGTTGTAGAGGGAAGTGAGGGGCAGATGGGGCTTGTCAATCTGGGAAGGTAGCTCATCAAGGAGAACATAAACTCTGTTCCTAAACCTCCGCTGCCTTGCTGGATATCTTCAGAAGAAAAGGCTAAGGAGTAAACCCTACGCAAATCCAGAGTAGAGTCCCTAAGACGGTTGGATGGCACCTTGTACACCTCCTTCTGGTAACTCCTGCAGCCAAGCTGATGCCAAACGTATTGCTAAATATTTTCTGGGCAGGATGAGACACCTGGCTGAGAGTATGCGCTGCTTGGGTATATGTACTGATGCTTATTTTCTGCAGAAACTCTGATTTCCCCCCAAGGGCTGGCCCAATACATTTTGGCACCTCTCCACAAAATGGCGCCCTGCCCATCAGGGAACAAGGGTAAGTGAAAATTGACATCAGGAACAGGGGGTGGGGAATAAAGATCTACACTGGTGGGAACAAGGGTGGGACGAGATAAGCAGCGACTCCTATTTGCCAAGAGGCCGCTGTAGAGGTAGCATTGGTGGGGGGCTGCTGAGGAAGAGGCACAGCCAGCCTCCAAAGAGTGCAATGCACCATGGCGGCAGCAGCATGCGATGCATTCCTTGGAGACCTGCTGCCTGAGGTGGTTGCTTCACCTTGCCTCATGGGTGGGCCGGCCCTGTTTCTCCCCCCCAGTCTTGTGGGACTCCAACTCCCATCAGCCCCAGCCTGTCAAGAGTGATGAGAGTTGGAGTCCAACATTTGGAGGGCACCATGTTGACTATCCCTGTATTAGGCAAGCATTGAATTTACAAACGCAAGCGGCGGCTAAACCTATTAAATAGGCAGATTTGGAAACCAGACAGCATATTGCAGCTTTCTACACTTGAATCAATTCACTGAATCTTCTTGGAGGACACATTCCTTTTGTTACCTCGTGAAGATGGGCCCAACAAGAGCTCAAGGACGAAGTCTATTTATTTGAGCCATTATAAATATTGTATGCCATATGCTGTCTACAAACACAAAGCAAATCTAGCACTAGAAAACTAGCTCATTCCATACAGCACCCTACAAATCTGTTCTAACATTCCTTTGTTGCAGTTCTTCACATGTGGTGTGTTCCCTTGTCCTTGGGCTGCTTTTAGCACAATTAATAGCACTTATCTGCTTTTACCTCTTAGGACTGCGGGCAGCTGAATTCTAGTTTCATTGTTCTCCTTTTGGAATTTATTCTAGCATGGCATGGCAACTCCAGCTGAAAGGAACGAGGGGTACCCAGAAAGAAAGACTCACGATTAAGGCACACAAACGCGAACAAAAGCAAACTTCATTTGCACAACATAGTCAAGATCACACCTTTGAACCAACTCGTAAGAATTAGTGCTTTCTAGTTCTGCATCCACAGCCACATAAATTCTCCCCTGTCACAGAAGGGGCTCTCAGCTCAGTGGCAGAGAATCTGCCTTGCATGGAGAAGTCCTCAGGTTCAGTCCCTGATATCTTCAGATAGGGTTGGGGGAATAGCTGGCCAATATCTGGTTTTCAACATCACAATATATCACCAGCTAAACTTCGCAATATCACAATGTCTGAAATAAAGTTGGAACTATGCAGAGGTGAACAGTTGGGCTGGGTGATATCTGGTTTTCAGCTTCATGATATATCACCAGCTAAACATCAAGATCTACTGATCTACTGTATCATAGTGTCTGAAATAAGGAGGAACATTTGCTGGTTTCACAGTTTTCCCCACATTGTGACTTTTGCATAACTAACACTTCCCAGCAGTAAGAGCTTTTCGACAGTGGAATTTGCTGCCAAAGAGTGTGGTGGAGTCTCCTTCTTTGGAGGTCTTTAAGCAGAGGCTTGACCACCATATGTCAGGAGTGCTCTGATGGTGTTTCCTGCTTGGCAGGGGGTTGGACTCGATGGCCCTTGTGGTCTATTCCAACTCTATGATTCTATGATTCTAACACACACACACATCATGATCCACAATATATTGCCAGGTCAAAAACTATGAAACCAATATCATGATATGATCTTCAAACTGGTTTTGGACGATACATATATAGATATATTACCCAGCCCTGTCTGAAACTCTTGAGAGCCAGGAGACTGACTCAGCATAAGGCAGCTTGCTATGCTAATATGGAAAATTGCCTTGTGCCAGGTCAGGCTATGTGTTTCTCTAGCCCAATATTGTCTGTCAGGTGAGCTGCCCTACCAGCTGCTACTGCTGGCAGTGGCTCCCCAGGGTCTGAGAGCCAGAGAGGTCCTCCCCATCACCTGCTGCCTGGGCCCTCTTAGCTGGAGGTGCCCACGTTGAGTACGGGACCTTCTGTGTCTGAAGCATGTGTTCTGCTGCTGAGTTACAGCCCTTTCCACACTTTAAGACGACCTTTAGACATTATAGCAGTGCCAAGTGACTCATTTTTCTGTGGGTTCACCCAATGGCTTAGCAGCAACATTTAAAGGCCCACCACCATATTCCAGCCTAGAATGGCTGCAAAAGGCCACAAGGCCGTACTAGCCTGCCATGAGTCAGAGTGAAGGAGCTACCTCATGCAGCAGATTTTCAGCATCATGAAAGAGCAGCAATTTGGGTTATTTAGCTTATTGTTGTTTTCTGTTTTACTTCCAGAAAGAGGAGGTCGTGGATTTTTTCTGTCTCAGGTGTTAAAAGAACTTGGTCGGCCCTGGATACTGAGGGAGGGGGAGCCATTTGCTTCATTGCCTCAGGCAGCAAAATTTCTTGGGTCAGCACAGGCCTAAGTTATTGGCTGAAGGGCCACTCGCTGACTATAAATGGGCTATGTGAAGGGATAAATGCTCATGAAAAAATATCTTTTTGGGCAGTTCTGTTCAAACTGTCTCTCAGCTGCTCACATATTCTGAACAACAATAGCAAGATGTAATAAAATGTTAATGAAACAATTTGTCCAGGCCCAGGTAGGGCCAAACTGATAGGCAGGGAAAAATACCGGCAGGTAAAATGGGACGAGGCGGCTCCGTGTGCATTTTGTTGTTATATATTTACACTGAAGCTGTAATTGTTGCCACTATGTCATGAACAATAGACCTCTCACAAGTAAATGAGGCTCAATTATTTCCTCTAACAAAACACTCAGAGCTGATCTCCCCTTGGAATTAATTGAGTTGCACAGGGAACAGCATTGTAAATTGGTATTAATCGTGCAGCTACAAATTGTGCGGCAAAGGGAGAAAACAATATATTTGGTGAGCCCGGGAAAAGCATTGTTGGAAGCAACATTCCCTCTCCCCAATGCCCCATTTTAATTCCAGTGGCTTCAATGTACTGCAAATGCACAGGGTCTCTTAGGCTGCGTACACACCACACATGTAAAGCACATTTCTGCCTCCCAAGCAAGAATCCTGGGAACTATCATTTGTTAAGGGTGCTGGGAACTGTAGCTCTGTGAAAGATAAGCTACAGTTCCCAATATTCTTTGTGCTTTAAAGTTATGGTGCATACACAGCTTGACACCACTTTCCACACAGATGGATTTAGGCTCTTAGGCATAGGCAAACTACACTTCCTATCATTCCTGACCACTGGCCCTGTTAGCTAGGGATGATGGGAATTGTAGTCCCAAACATCTGGAGGGCTGGAGTTTGCCTATGCCTGCTTAGTGGTCATAGTTGAAAAGGCAGGTGGCGCTGTGGGTTAAAGCACAGAGCCTAGGGCTTGCTGATCAGAAGGTCGGCGGTTCGAATCCCCGCGACGGGGTGAGCTCCCATTGCTCGGTCCCAGCTCCTGCCAACCTAGCAGTTCGAAAGCACGTCAAAGTGCAAGTAGATAAATACTTCCAGTGGGAAGGTAAACGGCGTTTCTGTGCGCTGCTCTGGTTCACCAAAAGTGGCTTAGTCATGCTAGCCACATGACCTGGAAGCTGTATGCCGGCTCCCTCGGCCAATAAAGCAAGATGAGCGCTGCAACCCCAGAGTCGTCCACGACTGGACCTAATGGTCAGGGGTCCCTTTACCTTTACCTAATCTTTGCTGGAAATGTAAGGAGAAAGAAGGCACATTCTACCATATGTGGTGGACATGCAAGATAACTAAAACATTCTGGGAAATGATGTACAATGAGTTGGAAAAAAATGTTTAAAATAACATTTGTGGAAAAAAACAGAGGTTTTTTATGTTAGGCATTTTAGGTACAGAGATTCCGAGAGACCAGAAAAGACTATTCATGTACGTGATAACAGCAGCGAGGATACTACTGGCCCAGAGATGGAAAGAAGACAAAGTTCCAACCACAGAGGAATGGCTGGTGAAGATGGTGGACTATGGCAAAATGGCAAAAGTGACTGGAAACCAGGAAGAGAAGAATTTTAAGAAGGAATGGAGAAGATTTTTAATGTACTTAAGAGAACACTGTAAACAACTAAAAACTTTGGCAGGATTTGAGTAATGCTTGTAATGTACAAAAAAAATTGAAAAATGGGCAATATTCTTTTAACAGCTTAAAAGAAATAAGATAAGCAGATGGAAAATTGGATTGATAATGGTAACTATGGAAGGGTGGAGGGAAGTCAGAGAATTTAGGGAATCTTAAATGAAGAGGTGATTGATGTGTTTGAATTTAAATTTGTTGTGTAAAACTTAATATAAAAATTATAAAAAAAGAAAAGACCTTTTTGAGTCTAGGGCTGACCTGAGAGGTTTTGCTGCACGAGGCAAATGACAAGGATGGCAAGAATTGTGACATATGCAATTCTTCCACTGAGCAAGGATTCTTTCAAGCACACTATAATGGGTTGTATCCAGTTCTTTCCCTGAACTGACCCTGCACTGAGAGTATTCCATAAACATTCCATAAACATAAGGGCGGGGGGGGGGAGTTCCCCCTCTAATTATCCTTTCTCTTTGCAGTCCTCTTCTTTCTTTATGCCCCCACCAAATCTGCTTCAGAGGCTTGGTGGACCCTTTCAAACAGTGTGCAAGGTGGTGTAGAGGAGCTACAGGACAAAGGGATGGATTTACAATAATAATAATAATTGCCTCCCCTTTTCTACACAGTGGAGGGACAGAACTGGATACAACCGAATAATTACATTAACGATAATGCTAAGCTACACAACTCGGGTGACATTTGAGGATTAACTAGATAACAAATGTAAAAGAGTTTTGCACTTCCAGTGTGCTGCATTAAAGGACATCTTGTCATTCCGGCAATAGGTCACCTGTCAGGAGATACGGCTTGTTAAGGCAAAGCCACTCACCAGTAGCAAGTCTGCAACCAGTACATTTTGGGAGAGTTGAGAGAATTACAATTTCTCACACTGCGACAGGGAAGAAGATCAGCATCAGGGAGAGGGATTTGCCTCCATTTCATGCTGAATAGGGCAGAGTATTTTTCTTACTTGGCTTCTACTTGGGTCTGAGGTTCATCTGCGCTCTCAGATGACCACTGGCAATGCCCACCAGGTGAGGAAATAGAAAGCCACCTTTGTGGAATGGGCAATAGCTCAGCTAAACTTTCAGTGGTGTTTAGAATCTGGAAAAAATACTGTGGTCATAAATAAATAGCCAGTATAGGATAGTGTGGGGTGTATAGGGTGTTGGGGGGGTAGTACTTCTGGTGGGGAACATGGTGTGCTCTTCCTGGGGTAGTTTGTCTACCTTTGGTCCCTGCCCTGCACCCAGCTCTCACCCGTGGCTCCTAGAAACTGTCAACACGTGACGGCAACCACACTTTGGGAAATGGCTTTGACTGGCTGGCTAAACCAGGTGTCAAGCCTTTGGTCAATCAGGGACGTCTGCCGCATGTGAAGACAGGCTCTGGCAGATCGAGCAAATGAGATTAATGGTGGGTCCAACAGTCAAGAAGGCAGTTTCTGCACGAGCTGTAGAGGGAAGTGAGGGGCAGGTTGGACTTGTCAACCTGGGAACGTAAGACTAAGGAGTGAACCCTACACAAATTCAGAGTCCCTAAGGTGGTTGGATGGCATTTTGCATGCCTCCTTCTGGCAACTCCTGCAGCCAAGCTGGTGCCAAACTCATTGCTCTGCTTTCCTTTGGACCACATCAGTGAGGCCAAGAAGGGGGCCTTGTCATCTGGGCAGTCCAGGACGTCCATACACACTGCCCAGGCTTGCGCCCCAGGGAGGTCACTTTGGTGCTGCTAACGCAGTGGTTTGACTTCATCCCCAGAGGTGCACTCCATTGTCTCCCAAATGCCAACAATTGGACAATACCGTATATTTATATAGCTATTTCTCTCTCTCTCTCTCTCTCACACACACACACACATACCCTGCAAAACTAAAAGTATTAGGACGTATCTGCTGCATTTAAGTTCTGTGTTTGTTGACTCAAAAGGCACTGGATGAATTGCGAGCCATCAGCGCATGTGGACACATGATCTGACTAATAAAAGGCCTGGCTCTTCATATGTCATGCAACCATTTTTAGAAGAGGTAAGGCAGCGCCTCTAACCTGCCCTCATTAGGTCAGGATGTTGCACACTATAAACACTGTGCTTGGGTATCCCCACCCCCACTCCATTTCTCACCACTGCCTGGTATAGTGACCAAAGGATGGAAGACAGCCACCACTGCTGCCCATGTGATGTTGGGATCAGACAATGAAAGCACCTAAGAAGATGCATTATATCAACCAATGTTATTGATCCATCTAGCTCAAGAGTCACATTCTACTGAGGAAGCATTCTATTGTAGCCAATAGAATAAGAGATTGTGGTGTCTAGTGTCCACAGCAGTTTCTCTGGTTTACAAAAACATTGGTAACCCCTGGTCCTGTTCAACATTATTTACTGACTGGCAGTGGCCTTCCAGATAGGAATCTTTCCCAAGTACTGTTTGGAAATACAAGAGATTTAATCAAAAACATTTTGCATGCAAACTGTACTGTATCACTATTGCAGCATTGCAAAACTATCCTTTGGAAACCTGCTATGCTTCATTCTTATTATATTAAAAAGGCTATTTGATCCTTTAAGGGAGGATGCTACTGAGAGTGGCCAGCAACTGACTGTTAACTTGGGGTCCAAGAAACCTGGAGAAAATGCATTGCAGAAAGGATTCCACATTTGCTATAGATATATAGCATCTTTTAGTT
Organism: Podarcis muralis; assembly: GCF_964188315.1. Lineage (NCBI taxonomy): Eukaryota > Metazoa > Chordata > Lepidosauria > Squamata > Lacertidae > Podarcis > Podarcis muralis. The sequence continues at coordinate 100,263,873 of NC_135656.1, forward strand.
CTATGGCTGTATATTTATATGGTGATTTCATCCTGCCCCCCCCCCCAATATAAGAACATATCTGCTGCATTTAAGTTCTGCCTTTTGTTGACTTAAAAGGCACTGAATGAAGTACAGGGAATCTTGTTTAGCACCAACACAATGCTCCTCAAAAATATTTCAGTTTATAAGCAGAGGAAAGGTTGTGAAATGTTAGACCCCGGCATGGAATCATAATCTACCTGCCTCCAGCTGACATCAAAAGTGCTTCAGGAGAGCAAGTCAATGGAGTACTTATGTAGCGTGATGAAATTATTGGCTTTCAGCCATTCGACTTTCAGCATTTGCCACAGCAGGTCAGCATTCAATCTAATTCACACTGCGTAGTATCTTGATGAAGTCCTGATTATTGTGATTTTTTTACAACAACAACAACACCAAAAGGAAAATGGAAGCAGCTCCATTTTACAAGGTGCTTCAGAGGCACCAACATAAATGTGCAACAAGTCAGGTACGAAGTATTTCTGAACATTTGTCACTTGTCAATTGTTATGGAACCAATTCTTCTTCTTAAAGCCACACTTTTGTGTGGGGAACTTTTCACGAGTAATTCTGATATGCCGTCTTCTGAAGGCTGGAAGTGAGAATCCATGCACGTGAGACGATTCAGTTAGGAATTCCAGGGACAGAAATCGAATAATCTGATAGATGAAGAGGTAAACGGCGTTCATACTCATTCCAGTATGCAAGAAAAGGATATAGCTCAGTGGAAGAGAAGACACTTTGCATGCAGATGATTCCCGGCTCAGTCCATGGAATTTCTAGTTAGAAGGATCCAGAAGCTTCTAATAGCCACTTACCCTGCTCTGGGTGGGCAGTGGTTGCAGTCCCTCGTGGGTTGCCCTCCATTTCCAGGGCAGTAAGGAGTCACATCCCAGCGGACGACGGCCGTTTAAATTCCCTGGCTGGCAGCATTGTAGGGCAAAAGGTGTGGCAAGGGGCATCCAAGTGGCAGGAGCCTGGACGGCAGACCTGAGGGTCGAAATCTTGCTCTGGTCCACTGGCCAGGGTTAAAACTGACAACTTCTGGTGGGTAAGGCATTGGTTGGAATCCTAGTCATCAAGGTTTGGGGTGAATTGGTGCATCACCCAACCTAACTAAAGGGGTCTAGGTGGAAGTCTTTATCCAGAAGCCAAGCGTGGGGCAGGTGGGCCATAGAGCTTCCAGGGACGGCCTGGGGTCGGCCACCTCGTTCTTGGTAAGGCCACAATCCTTGGCACGACCCCGTTCAAAATTTAAGCCCTCTAGCAGGAGGCTGAAATGGATATACACCCAATGCCTGAGCCAAAGTCCATCTATATTTGCAATCAATAAAGTTGCGACCAATTTCTATCCTAAATCGTTGTTACGTCTGTTCCTTTACATCATAACTGTTGCCCTTGCACTGGGTAGGGGGGGGGGAAGAGAGAGGGATCCCCACAATGCAAGGATCCCTGCCCAAGGCCTTGGTGCCTCTACCAGTCAGAGTAAGCAATCTTGGGTGAGATGAGCCAGAAATCAGAGCTAGTATAAGGATGCTTCATATACATACAGCATCAGACGCTGTGCACCACCTTTCACCTGACCTGTGACTAAGAGGCAGCGTGGGAGGGGCAAGGCTGTAAGGCCGCAACCCACCCTGGGGCCTTTGGGTGAAGGGTGAGTGAGAATGAAGTGAACAAACACACTAGTAGGAGCACTGGGTTGGCTCTGCTGGCATGTTTGCATTGCACTAACATCAGTGCTGCCTCCCCACCTTCCCTTCTAACTCCCAGTGGTGATGTGCCTGACTGGATCAGTGGTGGTACCCCACCATGCTGTCTGGCGCAGGATAGGAGCAAAGTCAGACAGGCCGTTCAGCAAATCAGATACAACAACAATGGACTTTTAGGGCCATTTCCCACATCAAACAGCAACTCCATGTGCACCTTCAGCAGGGAGCCATAGCCAATCTTGGCTAAACCCTTATTAGGCATGTGCTCTTAAACACCTATTTGTCACATGTACACTTTTAGCATTTACATTTTAATAAATCATTGGAAACAAATAGGACAGCATCAACTTGCACCAAATGTTCTGGGTTTTAGGTGTGTTGTAGGCTTCAGCTGTTTCATTTGACATTGTCTGTGTAATCAAAGGAGCAGCTCTCAACAGTGTACTTTTTTATAAGTACTTCAAACAGTTACAGGGCCTACACTTCTCTCCTCTCCTCGCCTCTCTATCCATCTCCCAATCTCTATTTCCTTACTTCCTGTTCTTCCTTCAGACTCTTCCTCCTCCTATTGCTGATTTAACTTCCGAGCAACATACATACTATTAGAACAGTCGAACCAAAACTGGTTTCCCCTCTCCTTTTTAGCAAGAGTGATCAGCCTAAATAAACTGGGCTTTTTCCACATCCATCTATCGATCTATTATCTATCTATCTATCTATCTATCTATCTATCTATCTATCTATCTATCATCTATCTATCTATCATCTATCTATCATCTATCTATCATCTATCTATCTATGTATCTATCTATCATCTATCTATCTATCTATCTATCTATCTATCTATCTATCTATCATCTATCTATCTATCTATCATCTATCTATCATCTATCTATCTATCTATCTATCTATCTATCTATCTATCTATCTATCTATCATCTATATCTATCTATCTATCATCTATCTATCTATCTATCTATCATCTATCTATCTATCTATCTATCATCTATCTATCTATCTATCATCTATCTATCTATCTATCATCTATCTATATCTATCTATCTATCTATCATCTATCTATCCATCCATCCATAAATCCATCCATCCACCCAGATATACATATACACAACCATCTAATATGGTCCAACATGCTTGTGCACAGATTCAGTCATGAGCCAAGTGACATTTTTGATGCTTGGCTCATTGGCAATCTGCAACGCCGAGGCCAAAACATACATATTCTAGTCGGGACTGGATCCAGGTAATGCATTTTCTCTCTGCCACTCCTGAACTCCGCAACCACCATGAAACACCACTGTGGAAGGTTGCCCAAAAGAATCCAAGATGTCAGGACCAGCCCTACCATTAGCCAGAGTGGGACAGACCCACACCGTACATACAGGTTGTGCAGTCACGGTAACCTGTGGTTTGGCTTATGTGTGAACCAGGCCTATATGACTGAATACTCAGGCAGGATCATTCAGTCTGCATCAGACTGTACAGCGGTACAGTCTGAGAACACTTTTACCATCCGGTGAGATGTTTCCCTTTGGGAAACCAAGATTTTCCTGCACTTGCACCAGAAACATTATTGAGGGGCATAGGCCAATATTCAGATTTTGAGGAGGTTGTGGAAATTGCCCTTATTTACATGGGCCACCTGTTGCTCAAAGCTTCTATTTCAAAGTTATCTTCTTAATAACATAAGAACCTTTTGGATGAGGTCAGTGGCCCATCTACGGCAGCATCCTACTCTCACAGAGGTCAACCAGATGATGAAGAAGAAGAGTTTGGATTTGATATCCCACTTTATCACTACCCGAAGGAGTCTCAAAGCAGCTAACATTCTCCTTTCCCTTCCTCCCCCACAACAAACACTCTGTGAGGTGAGTGGGGCTGAGAGACTTCAAAGAAGTGTGACTGGCCCAAGGTCACCCAGCAGCTGCATGTGGAGGAGCGGAGACGCGAACCCGGTTCTCCAGATTACGAGTCTATCGCTCTTAACCACTACACCACACAAACATGACCCAAACAAAAAAAGACCCTCCCTTCCTGAGCATAGCCAGCTTGGCTAGTGGCCAGTTATAGCCTTATTCTCCATGAATTTATCTAATCCTTTTTAAAAGTCGTCTGTGTGTCTTCATTTCTGTTACTTTCCATTAAAGGGTTCCCTGAATGCTGCCTTTAATGGCAGACGCTCCAATTTAGTACTTCACGTTTTAAGATGAAAACCACTTAATATGATTCTTAAATCGATGGATGATGGCACTTGGCGCTGTGAATATTTTAAACCGAGTAACCATCATGTTCTAATAATTTTACTTGCATAATAGTTTAATTCCAGGGAGACAATTTTCCATCTTTTCCTTTGAAGAAAAGCTTTATCTTAATCATCTCCCATTGATTATTTTAAAATAACCATTCCCCCCTCTCCCTTCAACACACCATTTAGCTTAACCACATAATGGAATACTAGTACTCCTCCTCTCTCATTATATTTTAATAGAAATAGAATAAAACTCAATTGTATTCTAATCTAAACTATTAAGATGCTTGCAGGTTCCTTGGTATGTCCAGAGGGCATTTATCTGCAATGGAAAACTGAGCTATTCCCACACACCCACACACTTCCAATTCAGAAAACAGCTCTATTCCAAGCAAAACTGGATTCTGTCATACCCTTAAGGATGCTTTTGGGAGTGTGATGGGAAACCCATTCTCCAGCCCCCAGGAGGCCTCCATACCTTCTGCTTCCCCTCTGTCTTCAAACCTCCTCAGCCTTCCTCCAATTACCAGGCATGGTGAGGTGGAGGAAGGCTTCCTGGCATCTGGTACATTGCTATGGCTGTGAGTCAGGTGCAAGACAGGAGTGCTGGGAAATGCAGATCTCGGCAGGAAGGACTTGCTCTTCACTGGATTGGATTTGAAGCTTGAATGCCGCTCCTTTGACCCTGCCTGATATTATAAATGCTACTGCTGCAACAATGCTTACCTATTCATTTCAATAATTTGTATGCCGCTTAATCAATATGGTCTCTAAATGGCACCTAATACAATAAGACTACAAATGAGTTGCAACTAAAAATATAAACTTTTTGCTTTAAGTATACCCAGAAAGCTGGCCATTATAGTTTTAGTTTCCAGTGAAGCTTCGTTTCCATATGGTGTATTTGTTTTATATATATATATATATTTATATATATATATATATATATATGCAGGTTTTGGTGTTCTCGGGTGTCTTCCCGTGTAAAAGTTGGGGTGTCTAGGCGACGTTTCGACGAGGTCTCACTCGTCATCTTCAGGCTGGTGCTTTCGGCTTCTTGTTACTGGAACAGAGCAGGATCTCAGTGTTTGAGTTCCTATAAATACTGTAGATGGGTGTGGTGTATAGCCTCCAATGTTCTGGGCAGAGAGGAAGTTCCCAGGCTAGTGTGCCTTTTCTTCTTTTGTTCCTTAATTGCTTGAGGGATATCTTGAGTGATTTCTTGAGTGGTATCCTGAGTACCACTTAGGTGGGTCATTAGGTGTGGATTAGTTGCTAAAGCCTTTGTGTCTTGACCTCTTGAACTTTGTGAAGAGTTTTTCTGAGAAGTTTTTTGTGCTCTGGCTTGGCTTCGTGTATAGGGGCGAGCTGTGGTTTTGTGGCTTGTGCCAGCCAGATCTGTGTAGGGATTGCAGGGGGGTGCAGCATCCGGAGGTGCCACCATGGTTTGGCTACTGGATGGTGTCTGTAATTTATCTGTGGAGAGGGTCTGGGTTTGTGTCTGGTGTGGTTGATTGGTGATGGCGTTCTGTGTGCCTCTGGATCTGGTGTCAGTTTTTGTGGGGAGGGCTAATTTCCAGATGTCTGGCAAGCGGGATGTGTCGTCACGCTTGTTCATGTTGTGAGGGTGTTTCTCTATCTCGATGGCTTCCATGATTATTCTCTTGTGGTGATGTTCCATGTTAGAGAGCAATTTGGAATCTGCAAAATTAATTTCGTGTCCTGTTTCTTTCATGTGTTGGAAAAGAGAGGAAGTTTTTTCTTCTTTTTTGACGGCATTCTTGTGTTCTGCGATACGTGCATTTATTCGTCTGTTTGTTTGTCCAATGTACGTGGCTGGGCAGACTTTGCAGGGTATTTCATAGACCCCTTGGTTTTCCAACTGGATTTTATCCTTGGGGTTTCTGAGGATATTGGCTATTTTTTGGTTGGCGCAAAAGGCTGTTTTGATATTGTGTTTATGGAGGATTTTGCTAATTTTATCTGTAGTGCCCTTGATATAAGGAAGGAGGGCCATGCCATTGTTTTCTTCTGTGTCTTGGTTTTTGGGGGGTGTTTCTTTTTGGATTAGTTTCGTAACCCTGTTTTGCTGGTATCCATTGGCAATTAACACATTTGAGAGATTCTGTAACTCAGTTGTCAAGTGGTCTTTGTCAGCCAGGCGTTTGGTTCTGGAGATGAGAGTCTTGGCTACGGAGTTTATTTGTGCAGGGTGGTGGTGTGATTGTGCATGTAAGTAGCGGTTGGTGTGTGTTTTTTTCCGGTAGATAGTGTGTCCTAGGGAGCCATCAGGTTTTTTGTAGATTAGGACGTCAAGGAAGGGAAGTTGGTTGTTGGCTTCTATTTCCATAGTGAATTGTATTTTGGGGTGTAGGCTGTTGAGATGTGTGAGGAAGCTGTCCAGTTTTTCCTTCCCGTGTGGCCAAATTACAAAGGTGTCGTCAACATATCTGAGCCAAAGTTTGGGTTTGTGTTCTGACTTGTCTAAAGCATTGGTTTCAAAGTGTTCCATGTACAGGTTTGCGATGACCGGTGAGAGGGGTGATCCCATAGGTGCTCCTTCTATCTGTTTGTATCTTTGTCCATTGTGGATGAAGTACGTGTTGGTTAGGCAGTGGTTGGTCAGGTCCAAGATGTATTCGGGGGGATTGTATTTGTTTTGAATGGCTGTCAAGGCTTCATTAATGGGCACTTGTGTGAAGAGAGATACAACATCGAAGCTCACAAGTAGGTCATTGGGATGTAGGTTTTGCTTCTTTATTGTTTCTATGAACTGGAAGGAGTTTGGAACGTGTGAAGAGATGGATTCTGCATAGGGCTGAAGTTGCTTGGCGAGAAATTTAGCGAGATTTTGTAGAGGTGAGCCTATGGAGCTGACTATTGGTCTGAGTGGTGTTCCTTCTTTGTGTATCTTGGGGAGGCCGTAGAGTTTGGGGCATCTGGATGATTTTTCTCTGGGGATGATTCTTAGCTGGATTTCTTCACTGATAGGAGAGGCTTTTATTTTGGATTTGGTGGTTTTTTCCAGATAGGTGGTGGGATCTGTTTTTATAGGTTGGTAGGTAGGGTCTTGGAGTAGATTTGATAGTTTTGCTTGGTAGTCCGATGTGTTCATCACAACAGTGGCATTACCTTTGTCTGCTGGGAGAATGATTATGTTGTTGTCTTTCCTCAGGTTGGTGAGTGCTTTCTGTTCTTCTTTGTGTAAATTGCTTCTGGGTGGTTTGCTGGAGCAGAGGATGTTGGTGACTTCAAGTCTGATTTTATCACTCAAGATATCCCTCAAGCAATTAAGGAACAAAAGAAGAAAAGGCACACTAGCCTGGGAACTTCCTCTCTGCCCAGAACATTGGAGGCTATACACCACACCCATCTACAGTATTTATAGGAACTCAAACACTGAGATCCTGCTCTGTTCCAGTAACAAGAAGCCGAAAGCACCAGCCTGAAGATGACGAGTGAGACCTCGTCGAAACGTCGCCTAGACACCCCAACTTTTACACGGGAAGACACCCGAGAACACCAAAACCTGCATTCATGTACCCGTGAAAATCTACGAAAGCAAATATCTCACCTCTACGGGGAGGAAACCTTCCAGCTGACAAGAACCTACGAGAAACTAGAAATCCGAAGAGCCACCATCTTATGTGATCTCTTGTTCCTACGCAACTGCCGAGACAACAACTTAATTCCCACATGCTTCCAACTTAAATTCCACTCTAAAACCCCAGCTACCGAAAGGATCCTGAAACGAACTGAACTATCCCTAATCAGAAACGAACTACACAAGAAAAGATACCTACTAAACCAAACCAACAAAGATCTGCTCACTCTTCACCTCAAACTCTGTAACAAAATCCACCCTGCACTCTGGGACAAATGCAAACAACTAGCCGTCTGGAGAGCTGAAACGGAGACCTCACATAAGACAGACACACACACCAACAAACTCCACAAACTAGAGAAACGCCAGAAGCCCAGCCAACCTCCACAACAACCCATGAAACAAACAGTACATAACATATCAGACAGGATCCTCACCTCAACTGAAACCAAAGTACTCTCCAAAGGTTTCAACTTTGCAGTCGCCCCGAGACGCATCCCCACGGAAAACATCATATGCGGAGTCGAAGCTAGCCTAACCAAAATCAACCCAGATGAAGCCAATAAAATCAGACTTGAAGTCACCAACATCCTCTGCTCCAGCAAACCACCCAGAAGCAATTTACACAAAGAAGAACAGAAAGCACTCACCAACCTGAGGAAAGACAACAACATAATCATTCTCCCAGCAGACAAAGGTAATGCCACTGTTGTGATGAACACATCGGACTACCAAGCAAAACTATCAAATCTACTCCAAGACCCTACCTACCAACCTATAAAAACAGATCCCACCACCTATCTGGAAAAAACCACCAAATCCAAAATAAAAGCCTCTCCTATCAGTGAAGAAATCCAGCTAAGAATCATCCCCAGAGAAAAATCATCCAGATGCCCCAAACTCTACGGCCTCCCCAAGATACACAAAGAAGGAACACCACTCAGACCAATAGTCAGCTCCATAGGCTCACCTCTACAAAATCTCGCTAAATTTCTCGCCAAGCAACTTCAGCCCTATGCAGAATCCATCTCTTCACACGTTCCAAACTCCTTCCAGTTCATAGAAACAATAAAGAAGCAAAACCTACATCCCAATGACCTACTTGTGAGCTTCGATGTTGTATCTCTCTTCACACAAGTGCCCATTAATGAAGCCTTGACAGCCATTCAAAACAAATACAATCCCCCCGAATACATCTTGGACCTGACCAACCACTGCCTAACCAACACGTACTTCATCCACAATGGACAAAGATACAAACAGATAGAAGGAGCACCTATGGGATCACCCCTCTCACCGGTCATCGCAAACCTGTACATGGAACACTTTGAAACCAATGCTTTAGACAAGTCAGAACACAAACCCAAACTTTGGCTCAGATATGTTGACGACACCTTTGTAATTTGGCCACACGGGAAGGAAAAACTGGACAGCTTCCTCACACATCTCAACAGCCTACACCCCAAAATACAATTCACTATGGAAATAGAAGCCAACAACCAACTTCCCTTCCTTGACGTCCTAATCTACAAAAAACCTGATGGCTCCCTAGGACACACTATCTACCGGAAAAAAACACACACCAACCGCTACTTACATGCACAATCACACCACCACCCTGCACAAATAAACTCCGTAGCCAAGACTCTCATCTCCAGAACCAAACGCCTGGCTGACAAAGACCACTTGACAACTGAGTTACAGAATCTCTCAAATGTGTTAATTGCCAATGGATACCAGCAAAACAGGGTTACGAAACTAATCCAAAAAGAAACACCCCCCAAAAACCAAGACACAGAAGAAAACAATGGCATGGCCCTCCTTCCTTATATCAAGGGCACTACAGATAAAATTAGCAAAATCCTCCATAAACACAATATCAAAACAGCCTTTTGCGCCAACCAAAAAATAGCCAATATCCTCAGAAACCCCAAGGATAAAATCCAGTTGGAAAACCAAGGGGTCTATGAAATACCCTGCAAAGTCTGCCCAGCCACGTACATTGGACAAACAAACAGACGAATAAATGCACGTATCGCAGAACACAAGAATGCCGTCAAAAAAGAAGAAAAAACTTCCTCTCTTTTCCAACACATGAAAGAAACAGGACACGAAATTAATTTTGCAGATTCCAAATTGCTCTCTAACATGGAACATCACCACAAGAGAATAATCATGGAAGCCATCGAGATAGAGAAACACCCTCACAACATGAACAAGCGTGACGACACATCCCGCTTGCCAGACATCTGGAAATTAGCCCTCCCCACAAAAACTGACACCAGATCCAGAGGCACACAGAACGCCATCACCAATCAACCACACCAGACACAAACCCAGACCCTCTCCACAGATAAATTACAGACACCATCCAGTAGCCAAACCATGGTGGCACCTCCGGATGCTGCACCCCCCTGCAATCCCTACACAGATCTGGCTGGCACAAGCCACAAAACCACAGCTCGCCCCTATACACGAAGCCAAGCCAGAGCACAAAAAACTTCTCAGAAAAACTCTTCACAAAGTTCAAGAGGTCAAGACACAAAGGCTTTAGCAACTAATCCACACCTAATGACCCACCTAAGTGGTACTCAGGATACCACTCAAGAAATCACTCAAGATATCCCTCAAGCAATTAAGGAACAAAAGAAGAAAAGGCACACTAGCCTGGGAACTTCCTCTCTGCCCAGAACATTGGAGGCTATACACCACACCCATCTACAGTATTTATAGGAACTCAAACACTGAGATCCTGCTCTGTTCCAGTAACAAGAAGCCGAAAGCACCAGCCTGAAGATGACGAGTGAGACCTCGTCGAAACGTCGCCTAGACACCCCAACTTTTACACGGGAAGACACCCGAGAACACCAAAACCTGCATTCATGTACCCGTGAAAATCTACGAAAGCATATATATATATATATATATATATATATATATATAATTTTTATTAAGTTTTCTATATTTCATTACATATCAAAAATCAAAGAAAAAAACAATCCATAACTTTAAGCATTGCTTAAATAAAGCATCAACTTTCTTCCCTCCCTCTGACAGACTTCCACACACCTTTACCAATTTCTTCGCATACCTATATCCACTTTTTTACCTTATATCAATCTTTTAGCAATCACCTTCTTATATGTAAATCAGCTCCTTAATTTCCCATTACCAAACATTTCAACTCAAACCTACAAGCGTTTTCAACTGTTTACAATTTTCTTTCATATAAAGTATAAATTTGCCCCAGTCTTTTTGAATACACCATATGGTGTATTTGAGGTTTGTGTTTGTTTTTTTGTTTGCAAAAAAAAAAAGGTGGTTCCATTTTATTGCCTTAAAAATGCAATGCAACTTCAGTGATCCACATGGCTCCAATAAACATTCCAAGTATTTAATAAGTCAGAAGTTGAGAATGTGTGCTAACATGGGACATGATGCGAAGGACGCTCAAGGAATCTGGATCATTTTGATAAGAGAGTTTAGGATAAGGGCAAAATGAGCTCAAGTCCATGGAGGAAACTTGATCAGCAAGAATGCTGATCAAAGAATCAAAGTGGGATTAATAGTCTGGAGAGAATGTTAATCCACGATAGAAGGCCTGGCCCTGCTTATCCATCGCACACAGCTGTAAGGCAATCAGCCTCCTAGGGCACATAAACACTCTCTATCTTCTGCACATTCCACATGTGGTTGCCACCTCTCCCAGAGGAGTAAACGATTGCTGCAATTCCTCATTTTCATTTGTTGGTATAAATATATGTACATTTGAACTCCCCCCTCAACAGTCTTTGAAGTTGCAATAACCAGCACCAGATGCTCTGAAGTAGGTCATCTGCAAAGTCATCATAATAAAATGGACAGAAAAGGAAAAATCTCCCTGCCCATAAGGACAACTCAGCAGAGAAGGAAGGTTGCGGCGCTCATCTCGCTTTATTGGCCGAGGGAGCTAGCGTACATGACTAAGTCGCTTCTGCCAGCATGACTAAGCTGCTTCTGGTGAAACAGCAGCACACGGAAATGGCATTTACCTTCCCTCTGGAGCAGTACCTATTTATCTACTTGCACTGGTGTGCTTTTGAACTGCTAGGAGCTGGGACAGAGCAACAGAAGCTCACCCCGTTGTGGGGATTCGAACTGCCAACCTTCTGATTGGCAAGTCCTAGGCTCTGTCACCTCTGAACGTTGTTGGAAGGGCCATAGCTCAGTGCTAAGAGCATCTGCTTTGCACGCTGAATGTTCTTGCTTCAATTCCTGATATCTCCAGTTAGGGCTGGGAGAGATCTCGGTTTAAAACCCTGGGCAGTAGCTGCCAGTAAATGTGAACACTACTGACATGGACCATTGGTCTGACTCAGCAAAAGACAGCTGCCTGTTTTCCTATCACTCCTGACAAGCAGCCGTGATGGCTGGAGCTTATGGGAGTTGGAGTTCATCAAATACAGGGAGGACATCCCTTCTTCTAGAGTTTTGAAGCTGACATCAATTGAAATGTTTTTTCTGCACAGGGTTTCCAGGCAATGGTGCTCCATACCAGAGGCATAATATCTTAGAGCTTCATTCCACAGGGATGGCTCAGTTGTGTGTATCTGCCCATATAAGTGTCAGGGACTGTGCTGAGGAGGGCTGCACAGTTGAGGACTGAGAGGAGATATGATCTTGCATTGCAGGGGGTTGGACTACATGACCCTTGGTGTCCCTTCCAACTCTACAGTTCTTTGATTCTATGATAACCATCTTCAAAGATCTAAAGGACTTTCACATGAAAGATGGAGCAAGATTCTGACTGAACATTAGGAGGGACCTTTTGACATTAAGGGCAGTTTGGCAGCTGAACAAACTGCTTTGGAAGGTGGTGGACTCTCCTTCATGGGAGGTTTTTAAACCGAGGTTGGATGACCACCTGCCAGAGATTCTTTAGTTGCGATTCTATTATTCTATGATTCCTGCCTGGCAGGAGGTTGGAAAAGATGTACGTTGTGATCCCTTCCAACCCTACAATTCTATGATGAAACATTAAATGCCATTGTGAATTCCATCAACCACCTTCTGCTCTCTCAGTAGTTTAGGTATTGATAAATGCTATTTCCTCCCAATTGCCAGGTCCATCGCCTGAACCTTTAACCCTCCTATGTACAATTTCCTTGTACTTTTTAACCATCTTGTGAACCTTTGACCTTGCTATGCCCGAGAGCCCTTCTAAAGCAAAAAGCAACCATTTTACAACCAAAACACAAACACACAGTGTCGGAAAGTTCAATTTCTTCGCATTAGACCCTATCGGTAGGCTCCACACGCTTCCTTTCCTCCCTGCTGTTCCTGAGGAGCAAAGGTACACAGACCAAAGGAGTACTGCGGAGGGGGAAAGTCTCTTCTATCAGCTGCCAAAAGCAGCAGGTCATTGCTCCCTCCAAAGAACACAGCACTGCCCTTGGCAAATTCCTGGGGTGGCCCTGGCTCCACTTGGCTCTGTGGAAGCATAACACAGCAGGGCTTTGCTGCTTCCACATTACAAATCCACACCTTTGGAAAGTATATCAGGGCAAGGCCAACGCATGAGGTTTTAACAGGTTGCATCTGACTAAATTATTACTTTATTCCTGTTTGTTTAATTTGTACACCGCTCTTCATTCAAAGATTACAGGGCGATTCACAATATAAAAATACAAAAATGAAAACACAAAACTCATGATAAAACACAAACAAACCAATAAGGCTCCTACCACAAGGACATCAGCCAAAGGCCTAGTCATAAAGAAACATTTTCACCTGGTGCATAAAGATATGAAATGAAGGTGCCAAGCAAGGCTTCCTGTGGAGAGCATTCCACAAACAGGGAGCCACCACAGAAAAGGCCGTTCTCATGCTGCCATCTTCCTGGAATCTCATGGGTAAGGCACACAAAGAAAGGGCCTCAGATTATGATTGCAGGGTCTGGGTCGGTTCATATGGGGGAATAAGTCAGACTCAGAGTAGACCCACTGAAGCTCAAGGATCTCACAAATAACTTAAACCCACTGATTTTAGTGGGTCTACTCCGATTATGACTTTTAAAAAATTGGATTCAACTCATAATGTTGTTTTTATTTTTACTGCTTACTTCAACATTGCATTGATTTCTGGAATTTTTTATGAGTGTCACGCTGGAACCTATGTTTGGATGAAGGTGCATTTTAGAATTTCTCCAAATAAATTCATAAATAAGGTCACTGCAGTCACTTTTTTTCATTTCATTATTATTATTTTTTGTAGTAGCAGCTTTGTTCTTAAGATTAGCATAGTGATTCCCTCCCCTCCCTATTCCTAGAGACTGCTTTATACATCTATTGACATCTCTCACAGGAAGCTGCCTTACACTGAGTCCAGCCATTGGCCCATCTAGCTTGGCATTCTCTACACCAGATATAGGCAAACTCGGCCCTCCAGATGTTTTGGGACTACAACTCCCATCATCCCTGACCACTGGTCCTGTTAGCTAGGGATGATGGGAGTTGTAGTCCCAAAACATCTGGAGGGCCGAGTTTGCCGATGCCTGGTCTACACTGATGGGCTGCAGCTCTCCAGGGTTTCTGGCAAGGGGAAGTTGCCAACCCCACTGGAGATCTCAGGGATTGAACCATGCAAAGCAGACGCTCTTTCACTGATCTCCAGCAGTTATTGTACAGCAGCAATTCCCCAGAGCAGCAATTGTAGATAACGGGAGGACTTTATCAAGAAAATGCAGTGGGAATTCAACTTGGGATCTTTAAAAAAAAACTACCCAAGGAAATCAGATGGGTCAGAGAGGTAAATAGGAGACAAAAACCCCAAAACCCCAAACACCACACTGCCATATTTGTAACTGATGACTGTAAACTCTTAGTTATTATTATAGTAAAGGCTTCTATTGCATTATATTATTTATAATTTAAATTGCTCATTGGCAACCTTCAATTAAACCTAATCCAGGATGATGTCGAATTAATGAGGTTGCTAACTTCATTAACGTCACGCTAGACGTTGCGGCAATTGTGAACATCACAGTCTATTTTAACAACTCCTCATTAATTTTATGTAGGAGCTCTTTGGAGAACTTGACACAAACGTTTTGTTACCCTCAGTTTCTCTTATTCTTCTTCACTGGAGCAGAAGTAAAAGATATGCGCAATATTTTACCCATCCCATTCGGGTAAGCATGTGCAATGTTAGTATCTTTGCAATGCACCTAGTAATACATTTCTTTCCTTGGTTAGCTGTGTGTGTGTGTGTGCTATATTTTTCAACACACTTCAGATTTTGCTTTTTTAAAAGTACAGCATGCCATGTGTGATCTTTCCAGGTACAGTTAAGGAAAATTCTTTCTGCTGTTACATCACTTAATGGGGAATGAAATCGTGCGAATTGTTTTATGCATCTATCTTTTATAACTTTACAACAGAGGGAAAAATTAAGGTCCTGCCAAATGCAAAGCAATGTAAGGCAATGTAAGTGTTAACTGGTAAAGAAAGCCACTTGTAAGCCACTTTGGTACCCCAGAAAAGCAGGGCATGCATTTTGGTTTTCCGACCATGCTCAGAACTGAGCACAGAAATGTAGAATTGGAGGGGTGGTTTCTCTGGGATGGTGGTGGCGATCTCCTCAAATATTTTATGGGGGGTTGGCTAGGAGTTGGCTCCAATGTTTGTAGCTGAGGGTAGCACTTCATATATCCAAAGAAGTGCAGTTTACAAAAGCTTGTCTTTAAACTCTTTGATTTTTTCTGCAAGAGTCAGCTATCCCTGTGGAAACACTTAAATTTCATATCTCACCTGGGTGAGAAGGAGTATTTTAGCCTGACACCAAAATCATATATTAGCATTGGCACTAGTGAGACCTGCCTGGCCCCAACACTAATATCACCAGTATTTGGAAAGCTCATCACTAAAGTCATCAGTACTTGGCAAATAACAAATAAAGTAAATAATGAAAACATTCCGAGAACAGTCTTGAACCAAATATGAAACCAGGACCAATCTGAATCTCCCCCTCCACCCCACCCCACTCCCTTTAGGTGCTGTTTTCAGCGCGTGTGTCAGCGGGAACACGCATGCTGAACATACATAAGTGGGGAGATGCCTGTACCATAAAGCTGTGAGCCTGTTCCACGGTTTTCCTGGAGGGCTGTTACTGCCGGATGCTAGCAACCCTATTATAGGAGCGTCATAGCACCATCATGACCTTATAAGGGTATGCTAGCGATTGGACCTTGCTGCACTGCCAACCCTGTGTGTGAGAGTGAGTCACACAACTGACATGGAGCCCAAGGCAGACAGCAAGTGTCCGTGTTTCATCCATCTACAGCTTTGCACTAGACACAGCCTTGGGGGACTGATGCATTGATGAAGCACCCAGCTTTCCCCCACCAGATCCTGCTGGTACCCCATGCCTTGCGGCGGAAAAATTACAGCAAACCTATGGATGTATTTATAAAAACATATCCTATGCTGCAATTTCATTTTTTAATAAACTAGAGCACTTTACAACCACTATATATAAAATAAGACCACATAAAAACTAAGATCACAGATTGCTGGCTAGCTACTGCAAAAAGTATTTCTTTTTCTTAAAGGTCTGCATAAACCTACATAAAAAAGAGGGTGGGATTCTATGTAGAAACTTGGAGGAGGGCCCTGTAGCTTAGAAATGTGCTTCGGATGCAAAGATCCCAGGCTGAATCCCAAGAATTGCAGGGGGGGGGGGGAATGACAATAAGGTAGCAAAGAGGGTGGGTTGGGTTGTGGGTACCTTGAAGAACCAAACAATGTCAACAGTACTGAGTTTGATGGACCAATGGTCCAAGTCAATACAAGACAGCCTCATATGACCATAGACCTCTGCGTATTAAATATAGAGATGGTGATGGTAATACCAGTAACCAATTCTGGCATCTGTTTGCTTTTGGAGTTTTTCCCATTGGAAAAAGGCATGGGTGGAGATGTTGTGTTGGAGAAGTGGAGGGAAATCAGCATGGGATTCCTCTGGAGAGATTTAGGAACACCAGGCTCTTGGAATGTAGTGCCCTTCCCACATATCTTTCCTGCAACATCCATTTTGATTTGTCTTCTCCATAATAATCTGAAGAGCAGTCCTGCGGAGGAAAATGCTGCGCTGGAGCTGGCCCCGAGACAGAGCTGTCTAGTGGTGATGCTCAGCGGTTGGGAGGGGAGGAACATCAGCTCTCAGAATAGCTCGGTGATAACAGGGCTCAGCAATCGATCCTGACATATTGCTATTCAGTGCATAAATGATTCACTCCTCCTCTCTTCTTGCAACAAAAATAAAAAGACTTCACAGGCTTGCAAAGTGCCAAGGTACCATTATGGAACGTAGAGTGAAATAGAATCACAGAACTGTAGAGCAGGAAGGGACTTCAAGGGTCATTTAGTCCAGCCCCCTTGCAATTCGGGAACCCTGCCCACAGCCGTCCCTGGGTGGGCTCGAACCACCAAACTTCCAGTTAACAGCAAGATGCACTGACTCAGCGTGCCACTGGGAGGGATATTGTAAGAATCACAAAAGCCGCTCTTGAGAGAGGGAAACGATTTTGGTGGAAAGAGCTTTGACTTGTGTTGAGATCCTGGCTGGGGTGGGATGCAGCACGCTGTAAGAGCTACCATGTTACTTTGGATTCCTCTTGTAAAAAGAAAGAGCACCCAAGATGTGCAAAAAGGGCAGGGCCAACCTTCTTCAGTCTAGTGTCCTCCAGACTATGACTCCCATCCAGCATGGGGACAGAAAGAAATGGCATGCACTGATAACATGATTGAGGTTTATATTCATTTTATTTAACACATTTCTATACTGCTTTTCATCCTAGGTTCGCAGGGTGGTGTGCAATATAAAAACACAAAAATATGTAACATAGTAATAAACAAAAACAATACCCCCATGCCACACACAGTTTAAAAGGCTGTATATTATTTAATTAGCTGAGGGTCTGAAGAAGAGGAATGTTTTTATCTGGCACCTAAAGATATGTAAGGAAGACACCAGGTGAGCCTCCCTGGCGAGAGCATTCCACATTCCTTCAAAGGAAGGGTGGTATACTACTGTGGGTTAGGGACGAGGGTGGAGCTGTGGGTTAAACCACTGAGCCTCTTGGGCCTTCTGATCAGAAGGTTGGAGGTTTGAATCCCTGTGACGGGTTGAGCTCCTGTTGCTTGGTCCTGGCTCCTGCCAACCTAGCAGTTCAAAAGCACAAAGTGCAAGTAGATAAATAGGTACCACTCTGGCGGGAAGGTAAATGGCGTTTCCGTGCGCTGCTCTGGTTTGCCAGAAGCGGCTTAGTCATGCTGGCCACATGACCCGGAAGCTGTACGCTGGCTCCCTCAGCCAATAAAGTGAGATGAGCGCCGCAATCCAGAGTCGGTCACGACTGGACCTAATTGGTCAGGGGTCCCTTTACTTTTAGTGGTAGTAGTAATTAATAATAAGAGAAGCAGTCCTTGGGGTATTGCAGTTTTTAGCTGTTTATGATGTACCAGAGTTATTTTGGATCTTGTGCTCCTACAATGCAGGTTAGACAATAGGGATAAAACTCCCCCCCCCCTTTCATTGCTTCGAAAGATTTAAAGAGTGACACTCTGCTGCCTTTTAGCACTGTATGCTAGGATCCCTTGACCTGGATGTTAGGACAGCACAAGGGGTGTGATCACACTAAGCCTTTTATCAATGGAACACAGCAGGGAAAGTTCATGGTATCAGAAGGGGGGGAATGACAGTCCAGTGGCAGCAGCTGTTAAGGAATATTGCCCTCTTCTCGGGAGCTAGTTGAAATTCTTGTGTGATTGTGACCACCTTGAGCTGTATGACGAAAGGGATATATAAATACCTTAAATCAATCAGATTGCATTGTGTTATAGCCATAATTGTTGCATCAGCCAGGTGTGAGCATTTCTGTTTGGACAGCTCCGTTCAGACTTTTCTCAGGCCAGTTTTCTAGGATGTAAAGCAAAAGCTCTCCCTCCTCTAGCAGTGGTAGATGTAAATTGATGCCACTTTTTAATTAGGAAAAGCTTGCACCCTAATCTCCTCACACTTTTGGACTAAATCGCTCCAATGTAACAAGTTGCCTGCACCCATCTGTTAACAACTGCTGAACCTATCAGATTGCTTTCGAGGCATGCTGATACATAATGAGGCACAAAAGTTGAGACCGGGAATCAAGCTTCCTTAAAAGCACCATGGGTAGCATGCAAAGCTTTTGATGGCAAGACTGACACAGTTTAACAGGCATACAGCACCTCATTCATGCAACGCACAATCCGTTTATGGAATTTGCTGTTATGGGACATGGTGGTGAGTACTAGCTTAGTGGCCAGCCTATAAATCATTGTGTAAAGACCAGGTTTTTTGGGTGTGCGTGTAAAATTGGAATACTTTTGAGTTACAGGTAGAAGCATCCTTTTTTATGTAGTATGCATGTTTGAACTATATAACCTACGCAATGCACACTAAGTTTCAGCAGGTAGCCAATCTAGATGCAACTTGTCTACAAGCTCCATCATACTTGACCACTGATCAGGCTGAATCAGGGACTGATGGGAGCTGATGGTCCAACATGATCTGGGGTGGGTGGGGTGATTTGGTTGGCTACTTCTAGTGTGAATGACTGAAGGATGCTTGCCCTGCCACCCGCACACCTGATAGTTGAGCCATTAGTGAGTCGGTTGTTGTTGGCAGAGCAATAGGCTTTGTCTTCTATCCCTCTCTGTGTGCAGTTCCTTCATCACACACTAGGACACAAGCACAGGTTCACATAGCTCTATCTACATGAGCAAACAGAGAAGCTTTTTCATTCCTGATGAAGTCTACTAGCCTCTGCTGCCCGACACGCTCCTGGCTTTATCCCAGCTATGATAATTTTTCAAATCGAAAGTTTTCAACTCTTAATATAGCCCAAAACATAGTTGTGCTGTGTCAGAGGGCATGGTGAGTAAGGAGCCAGGAAGGTCTTCAGTAGACTACAGATGGTGCCTGTCTAATATTTCTGGGGAAGGAATTCCAAAGGGTAGCTGCCATCGCATTAAAGGCTTGAATCCTACATTGTCCAGACTGGACCTCCTGAGAAGATGAGATCTGCAGGAGGCCATCACTGGCAGAGCACCATGACTGGCTGGATATCTAAGAATCTTTTAGATAATCCCAAGCTGCATAGGACTTTATACACCAAAACCAGCACCTCAAACGTAGTCCAGGAGTTAACTGGCAGCCAGTGACATTCTTTCAACAGTTGGTTAACATGTTGGTGACATCTTGCCCCAGTGAGCAGTCAAGCTGCCACATTCTGCTCCAGCTGCAGCTTCACCAGCTACAAGAGCCACTCAAGGACTTTAGTCAAACTGCAGCACCACTGCTGAAACTTTTATATAGAGCTAGTCTAAGACGTCAGTGTGTTGACTCATATAGCAGTAAGCTATATATGTGTACCACCCGTGCTGGTTGGGTTGGAATAAACTTTGGGTAACTTAAAAAAAGAAGAAAACCCAGACACAGGTTTGTCACTCACCACCACCGAAAATAATGTGTGATATATCCTAGAGGACCTATGTACAAATGGGGGTACTCAATGCTGACTATCTCAGCTGCAAATGTGCAACTTGTTATGATCCTTGATCCACATCTCTGGATATCATGGATCTGATTGTCTTAGGTTTGTAAGGCATTGAAACTTGCACGTATTGGGAGCAGCGAGGCAAAATATTGTATCTGGTTCTGTGGCAAAACCAAGCAAGTAGTTCCTTTACTGTTCTTTCGTCCCCAATTAAAGTGATCCCATGTGCATGAAATAATGTTTTGGATTCTAGCTATGGAAGCATCTATGTTATCAATAGCAAGATGATGATGATGATGATGATGATAGGCTTGCTATTGCTAAAAAGAACACTAACTTATTTACACTCCATATAATAATTTTCTGAAATGAATGTGCTCGCTCATGCTTTATCTAAGATATTTAGCATTTTTATATAAAGTTTCAGATTCTATTAAATAATCACAAAAATGCTAATTGGTAACATTTATTGCCATGCGTTCAAATTACTGGTTTCTCCCTTCTTTCCGTTATGTTTCATTATCCTTTACACTTCGAGACCAGAAAAGGGGCACCCTGCAAAACTTATTAGCATTGATTTTGGCTGAAGCAGGTGAGACTCAAAGGACTTTGGGTTATTTTTGGGGGGAGGGGGAATCTACAATGGGACAGCTTCAATTTAATCCCCATTCTAAAGCTGCTCCCCAGGAAATTTGGAACAGAAGGTTTTAAACTCCCCCTGAAAGCCACAGTTCTGCTATTGTTTTCTTTCTGAGTTTCCATTTAAATCAATCTCATCTTCCATACTTTGAACAATGCCATTTGACTGATACCACGATAGCAAACGTATCAGGGTGTAGGTTGGTGGATTAGTTAAGTGCTGAAAGACAACAAGGAAATCTCTGTTCATACATGTATTCTGATTGTTAACAGTGCCGAGCAGTAGAACAATTAATGGACTTTGCTTGTACTTTTCAAACACTTGGCATCAAAAGCCACTATTTCCAGGAGGAGCAAAAGCTACAATGCTCATCGTTACAAACCCAGAAATTCTATCGTGCAGCTTAACCACTTACACACCGCTTGTTTTCCTTAGCTACAGAGTTACTGTACTGTGTCATAAATGTACACAGTATTACAATGCTGCATATCAAAATAAATGCTATATCCTGTGACTACATAGAATAAAGAATGTTTTCAATGAAAAGGTAGTATATAAAAACAAAACAAAACACAGTGAACTATTTAATGCACAAAAAAACCTCTGCTTTACAAAAGAAATCATGCATAGATTGTATCAGATTAATAACAACTCCAAAGGTGCTGTTGATCTGAATTGTGAGAAATGGTCAGCTGCTGTGATACCATCACTTAACTATTTTGTTTTGCATAATACTATCCAATGGCAGCAAACATCTGCATCAAATTACAGTATGACACCATGCAGCCTGTCCTTAATTTTGATATTTTTTTCAATATATTGCATTACTTTGTTCAAAAAAACTGCATTACTTTAAGAAAAGAAAGAAAAGTAAAATATTCTGAAAACACTTGGGCAGTACAGACCAAAGATTCAACGATAATTTTAAAATAAATTCTGCAATCTTTTTTGTGTGTGTGTTTATGCACACATCACTACAGCTTCCCGAAGTGCAGAATAAGTTCACTAAAACAGTTCTCTCTCTCTACCCCAAAAAGCAGTATTTTTAATAAACATCAAGGAAACCCACAGAAACAAAATCACCTAAGATTAGGGTGCAGTTGCTAAGACAGAGAGACACAGATACACACAGATCAGTGTAACAAAGGTAGCTTTGGATTTTAAAATAAGAGTTCCTCTAGAGGAAAAAGAACATTGACTGGTTACAGTTGTTGTTAACTTACCGGAGCAAATATCACCATACACATTTACAAAAGGTTTTATAATCCAACTTCCCTCATCTGAAAGAAGACAAAAATTGGCTCATGCTAAAAATAGAGGCACCCCAAAAGCTCCTCAGTAGCCAGCAGTAGCTCCTGTCCCTGTTTTTATGAAGCAAATAAAAAGCAAGCAAGAAGAAGAAAAAATCAATGCTCAGGGAAAGTGAGATGATATACCAATCAGGCAGCAGCTAGAGCCTTATTTGCTAGAGGGAGGTGGGAACGGTGCAGAAATGGTCTCATGTTATTAGAGAATGACTACACACAGTCTAAGGACAGGAATCTAATACTACTTTCTCCCTTGGTGGGAGAAGGGACCTGGCTGCTTTTGTAGCAAGTGCTCAGCTCTTGTCTAGGAAGTGCCACAGAGCTGCACAGATCATTGCTCAGACCTGTGAACGCACTAGCTTTGCTTTGTGGGAAAGGTCATTGTGGAGAACTGGGTCCTGGGCTTGTGCTAAATAAGCCTGAACATTATTCATTCACCTCCGTGTTCATTTGAGAAGAAATTGTGGGGCAAATACTGGTAAGGGGGCACTTTGAATGTGAACAGCCAGGACTGGCAAAACAAAACAAACAAAAAAACAGAGACACAAAACGCAAAGGTCCTGCAAACACCACAACCGCCAACTAAACATGTAAAGGTAAAGGTAAAGGGACATGACTTATTATTTATTTATCACATTTCCATCCCACCATTTTATAGTTCAAATCAGGAAAAATAAATATAGTAAATGGACAAAAGTACAAAGATTCACAAAATGTTTAGAGGTATGCATACCCCCAGAAAAACCCCACTGGATTTAGGTCAATCATGCTGTAGTGAAGTATGAACAACACCTGCTTTTTGCTATTGACCCCACAAGCACAAGATGCAAATCACATGGACTCCATAGGCAACGGATGTGGAAAATCTCTCCCCCTGCTGGCTTTAAATTGTATGTTGTATACATGAAGAAGCGTCTCCATCCCTATCGTTCAGCCCGGACACAGAGATCCAGCACCGAAGGCCTTCTGGCGGTTCCCTCATTGCAAGAAGTGAGGTTATAGGGAACCAGACAGAGGGCCTTCTCGGTAGTGGCGCCCGCCCTGTGGAACGCACTCCCTTCAGATGTGAAGGAAATAAGCAGGTATCTTATCTTTAAAAGACATCTGAAGGCAGCCTGTTTAGGGAAGTTTTTAATATTTAATGCTGTATTGTTTTTAACACTCGATTGGGAGCCGCCCAGAGTGGCTGGGGAGACTCAGTAAACTATTATTATTATTATTATTATTATTATTATTATTATTATTATTATTATTATTTTAGCACATCCATAGTTGCCCCAGCGGCTTATTCTGGCTACTGTGTACAAGACAATAAAACACGGCAGCTTCATTGCACATGCAGGTAAAGAGGTGAGTGGCAGAAGTCTTCTTGCTACCAGCAGCTCTGCTGGTCCCGAAGGAAGTGCAGGAACTTCGACGTAATGGATTTCAAGAGATTTCCCCAAGCTTTATCACATTCTATAGAATGTGCCAAATCAACCTGGGAAGGACAGGTAGCAGAGTGGAAGTAGCAGAACAACAATCAGTTACATGTCAAGTACGGTAAATCTGAATGTCTTCAGTTGGACTTCCAAGTACGCAAATGTACAAAGGTCTGCTGCCTGAAACTGTTTACTCCTTTAGATTATCTATGCATTTACCTGGGAGTAACTTCCTTTGGAAACCCAGGTATTCAGCTCTGAGTCAATAAGCATGCTCTACACATCTGCTTTACAGTATACCAACAATATAGTTTAGCATATATGGGGTGGGAGCCATCTGTCTGTCAAAGGTTGAACTCCCTCAGGGTTAATCTGCTAGCAACCACCTGCTGGTGGTGTGTGAGAGAGGCCAAAGCTGATGGCGGGTTTGAATTCGCGTGATGGGGTGATCTACCGTTGCTCTGTCCCAGCTCCTGCCAACCGATAGGAAAGTACACTAGTGCAAGTAGATAAATAAGTACCGCTGTGGCAGGGTACTTATGGCATTTCTGTGCGCTCCGGCACTCGTCACAGTGTCCCGTTGCATCAGAAGCGGTTTAGTCATCCTGGCTACATGACCCGAACAAACGCCGGCTCCCTCGGGCTGAAAAGTGAGGTAGGACTCTGGCAGAGACACATGCCCGACTGGCGTGTTCCCTTCCTCCTGGTCAATCGTTCGGGAGCTTCAAAAGCTCTCTTCTGCCTGAATACCACAGCGACCAATGGCAACAGACATCAGCACACTTTGGGATCCACAGAGTCTTCACAGCTTGTGTAACAGACCTCAGCAACTCAGCATTTTGGCTAATCTACTTTATTTACATATAAACACACACGGAGCACTGCAACATGGCTCCCCCTCTCTCTAGCATCAGACAGCAAAGAGAAAGAACAAAGGACAACAGTCCCACTTCACGGAACACGGTAACACAAACATCCTGTCTCCGTCACTTCCCACTCTGTGGAGTCAAAACATACACCATCATGTGATAAACAACAATCCCATAACTGCAATCATGGAGCAGGAATTCTAACATACCACACCCCATAGTCATCTTTGACTGGACTTAACCATCCAGGGGTCACTTACTTTTTCCTTTTCTCCCTGCCACTCTCCTCTCTCAGTTTCTGCCACCCAGCTCTTCAGATTAATATCCTACCCAGAGATCATCCTGAATCAATTCCCCCCTTTCCGCAAATCATTACCCAGCTGGATTGCCTGACATGAATTTATATGTTCCATTCCACACCCACCGAAATTAGCATCATCATTGTTACAATTAGGATAGCAAATAAAGGTTACGTTTCAATCTTACAGATGCAAGAAGGGCCTGCTGGATCAGGCCAATGGGCTGCCTAGTTCAGCATCCTGTTCTCACAGTGGCCACCAAATACCCATGGGAAACCTGCAGGCAGGACCTTAGCACAAGAACATTCTCCCCTCCTGCTGTTTCCAGCAACAGGTATTCAGAAGGATACTGTATTTGACTGTGAAGGCAGAGCACAGCCATCATGGCTAGTAGCCATTGCTAGTCATTTACTCATACTTTTGGGTGAAGCAGTAGATTTATGTTGCAAATGCATACCGTGAACATATATATGCATGTCAGCTGTGTTATATGGATTCATGTGTAGCACAAGGATGGGTGAGTGGGTGCGACTGCAATATGGAGATTGCAATATACAGAGAAACTTAAGCCATATCTGGTCATGCTGCATGTTGTTTGCTTGTTGTAGCTACAGCTTCTAAGTGCTATTCCATCACCCCTGCATTCAAAGAGTGTCCTCAATGACACAACGCTACAACCAGACACCCAGTTATCAATCAATGAAGTGGCTGTGCATGGAGAGAATGGAGCAGCGTGATTTTTCCACTTTTGTGCTCCCAAAATATATGCAAGCACTGTGGAAATAAGAGGGTGATGTGAAGCAGTATGCTACGAATTTGAACCTCCACTTTTCAGACAACCACAAGAGAGAAAAATGTTGACAAAGGAGCGGTGGAGGAGGAACTGTACTCCAGTTAAACTCCTGTAGTTTACTGGTAATGGTAATTCTTCACACATTGCATTTTTAGATAAACACTTATCTTGTCTTAAATACACACCTGAAAAGATAACACATGGATGCAAACGTGCTTGCAAATACATCTTAAGAAGGTGCATGATTCAGCAAGCTAGAATTGGCTTTGGTTGCAGTATAATGTGTGAAAAAGCCATTAGTTTTGACGCCACACTTGGCACTTATGGCAATTCTTTTCAGAACAGCACAAATATTTTACTTAAATTGGCTGTCCGTGAACCATCTGCAAAGATAATCCTGAAAGCTGAGGTTTGATCCATTGCACAATTATCTTCTATTTTAAACAAGCTGTGAGTGTTTCAGCATCCATCATGTATGCTTTAACTGAGATACCTGCATCACAGGGGTTTGGACTAGATGACCCATGGGGGATCTCTTACAATTTTACAGTTCTATGACAACTCATCTCTTAACTGGTAGTTTTTAGCAGGGATGTGGGACCTTGTGCCGGTGGGCCAAATGCGGCACTCTGTCTGGTCCTCTGGACTCTCCCCAGTCCCCACTCCTTGTCCTCCTTTGTACAGTGGTGCCTCGCAAGACGAAATTAATTCGTTCCGTGAGTTTTTTCATCTTGCGATTTTTTTTTCCGTCTTGCGAAGCACGGTTTCGGAAAAGTTTGGGAAAAGCTTCAAAAATCACCAAAGTCTTCAAAAACCTCAAAAAAGGCTACCACACCGCGTGCTATGAGTTGCTCCTCGAAGTCAAGTCGCAACTGTATTAACGGTTTTAAGAAAAAGGAAACAAACTTGCAAGACGTTTCCGTCTTGCAAAGCAAGCCCATAGGGAAAATCGTTTTGCGAAGCAACTCAAAAAACCAAAAACCCTTTTGTCTTGCGAGTTTTCCGTCTTGCGAGGCATTCGTCTTGCGAGGTACCACTGTATCTTGAGTGCTTTTTGCCTGGCTTGAAGATGTCCTTGAACCTTTGATTATACTTCTTGCTGGCCTGTATAGATAATTGAGATAAGTGTGAACCAGCCCCGGAGCGAAAACAGTTTTACTTCCTGATAATGCTTTTAAACACACTCATCTCAACCACACTCAAAAGAAACGCAATGCCAGATGCCCCAAGGAAGAGCAGAAAATTAAATAATTTTATCTTTTAGCAAGAAAAAATGAACGAAAACTATCCTGCACCAACATGGGGGCATCCGGCAATGAATTTCTCTGATCCTGGTTTGGGATCTTTGCAAAGAACCAAGAATGGAGGAACTTGTAGCAGGAGAAATGGGTATTACTTTGATTATGGCGCTGAAGTCCACCTTGTGGACTTTGCTCTCTGCACCCACCCTGGTTTGTTAGCCTGCAACTTGGAGTAATGGGGAGGGTCAGTCAGCCTGGCTGTGGCTTGTTTAACCTGAACACTGAGCTGCCACTTACATTTCAGCAAGATTTGAATTCTCAAAAACGCCTTCTTTTACTTTGTGAAAGTGGCTGTGTGTGCCAGTCCAGAAGAAATGCATGGCAACATTATCTCCTGAAAGTGATCGGGTTCCCGTGATGGCTCACTATTTGCAAAACTGTTTGATTTTACTGAATCAACATCAGATCAATTCACTGGTTGTTTCTCCCTGTATTCCACTGCTGCTGCCGCCGCTGCCGCCTTGTAATTCATTTCTATGACCACTAAGCCATGCTCAAGAAAACCACAAGGTACAACATTGCAGTGAAATATATTTTTTTATTATTATAATGGAGGACAGATCACTGTGCAGTTCTGTTTTACATCAAAGCTAGAGGAAAACAAGCACAATCTCAAAATAAAACTAATGCATGTCATGTGTTTTAAAAATTAATCAGGAGAGGGCCAAACCCGAGGGAGTCACTGGGCTACGTTCTGCAACCCTCCCGAACCTAATGGTGTTGAATCAGCATAATTGAGAGAAGAACGTGGCCTCTCATTTCTGGGCTAGAGTGCTAGTGATGACAACACAGAAGTGAGAGTTAAAATTCTGAAAACGGGGGCAGGAGGGTGCAAATTCTGTAATCAGGAACTTCAGATTCTCCAGCTGAAATTCCTTGGTGGCCAAAATGAAGTGGTCTTTCTGCTTTTAGCAACACACTTTTTCTTGGTTATTTAAGAAGACTTCCATTTTGGTCATGAAATGTCTTAGAATCCCCCCCCCCCCCGAAGATAAAATCAAACTTTGGGGGAGCATTTTCACTCCTATCCCCCTGAAATGCTGAAGAAAGCTGGGCAAAATACTCCAGCCCTGCACTAAACCCAACAGCAAGTCACTTCAGCCTGGGCATAGCTTTACATAATTCATAAACCTCTTCTGTGTTGTTTTTTAATATAACATAGGATTGTTCTGATGGCACTCCACTGTATAAAAGCACACTAAGACGGGTATGAAAAAAGAAAATGGTGATGAACCCCTGCTGAAAGCTCTTGCAGTGCCTCACTTTTTTTTAGAGTCCATGGAATCTGCATTTCCGTTTGGGGACAGGAGCGACTTGCAGGAACATTCGAAGCTAAGCCAATAATAAGCTGCCATGTCTAACAGTGAACCGAATATCCTAAGCATAGTATGGGAATACTTGTATATGGTGAGCTATATTGGACTTCCAAAGAATAAGACCCAAGGTACATCTCTCTCTAATCTCCTATTGCTGGGGAAAATTTCAAGGCCAGACCATTCCTTTTTCTCGTTCTCTTTTGTCAGCTCTGCAAAATAAAGAGAGATACAGATTACACAGGGAAGAAAGAAACTTTCACAAATTTGCCTTAATCACAGCTGCCTGATGAATGAATGTCTTTTACACTGGACGATACACAGGAGGCACTTCAGTCAACATTCCAGACACATCTCACAATGACATGCAGCAAGAACAAGTAGAGTAACAACGTGCAAGACTGACCAACAGGCGTATCCAACACAGTGTGAAAAGGTGATTGAGAAACACGGAGGAAAAAATCCCAAACTTACCATTGACAAAATCCCATTGTAATTGAATCAGGAATGATCTGCGTCCTCCTGTCACTGTTATTTAAACCCCACATCTCTCACTGAGTTTCATAGAGTTTGGATCCAAAGATCCCAAAAGATCTCACTCTGGTTCCAAAGGGTCAGGAGACCCTCAGGAGCAGCTTGAGAACACAGGTGGTTATGGCATCGCACTTTGGCCGGGGACTGCAAGGGCTTCTTGCTCACATGGCAAGAATTCTTGGATCGAAGCAAAGATCAGAAGAGAAATATAAAGTCACTTAATTGGACCTTTCCTCCTCACAAGAAAGGCTACAGGAATTCAAGAGATTGTGCCACGAGGAACCTGACCACTACTTAAAGAGGCAATAAGGTTATCATTTGCTAAACTTGTTGTAAATATTACTATATTTTTATTATATTTTATTTATACGTTGCCTTTTCTCCTGACAGGGACATCGAGGATGGTGGGAATAGGTTTTCCAGATGTTTCAGACAGCAGCTTCCATCATCCTTGATCACTGTCTGCCCTGGCTGGGGCTGGTGGGGGTCAGGTGCCCAACAACCTTATACTGTAAACCGCCCTGTGATCTCTGGATGAAGGGCGGCATATAAATTTAATAAATAATGGTAAATAAAATAATAATAATTGAAGCGGCTTACAGATAAAAATAAGAATCACTAAAAACATAGAAGAAACAATTAATGAAGAACCATTAAACATTGTTAAAATTTATTATAATCTAATAAAACCATACAAATAATTACAATAAGAAGAGCATGGCACCAGCCCTTTCATTAAAAGCAGCCAGTTCCCTGTTGGAACAAGAAAGTCTGCCAGCAGAAGGACAACAAGGAGGGAGCCAGTCTGGCTTTTCTAGGGAGAGAGTTCCCTTGTGAGTAGAATTGCATGGTATGGAAGCATAGGGCTGCAGGTGTCTCCTGTGTGCTGGTTGTGATTTATCGCTTTCGGGAGATTTAAAGACCACTTAATCCCAAACCTTTCTAAGCAGTACACACAACAGAATGGTAGATGGGCAAATATTATTTATTATTCTTAATTGCATTTAGTCACTTTTTTATGAAAAGAAAACTCAAGCCTACCTAAAAATATGTCAAAAAATTAAAGCCACTATAAAACAAAACAAAACAAAAGCTTAAAACATTGACAGACAGCCCTGGTCTTGTCCTTCATAGAAAGTTCTAGTGTTGAGGATAGCTGCTTCAGCCCACAGAACACCTTCAAAGCACACCTGAATTATAGGAATGGTCAGTACTCTCAGAAATACCTCACCCCTACCATTCAGAGAAACATTAACAAAACAGCAGCACTGCATAACACATGTAAGTGTCATCAGGCCTCAAGTCCTTCTGTTTGAATACTTGCAATTTAGAGCTTTCTAGAAGTATGCAATTTAATTCCCAGGCGCCGTCAGAACTATTGTGGTTTATATTCAGACTCTTTTCTAATATTTACAAGGCTAAAGGCATTTTCAGGATGCTATAATAGGCTGATGTCTTAGCCACAGCAACTAAAATAATAAGATGGCAGTGTGCATTTGCTAATAACCCTTGTGGCAAAAAGTATCTGGGGAACGTCACACACACACACACACACACACATTAAGCCTTAAATACAACTGGAAGTATCCCCCCCCTTTCCTTTTCGAAATGGCACACTACTTAATGAACACTTGCCTTTTCATTTCTAAATGCAAATGTCACAGAGCGTGCATCAATCCATGGCTTACTGCTGCAGTTTGCAATGCTAATAAGTAAACCAGGGCTGAAACATTATTATGTAAGCTGGTTTCAGAGAGGGGTTTTTGGCATGCCAAATGTAAACAAAGACACCCTCCTGGCAGCTATATAAAAAAAATAATAATACAGTTCTCAGTAAGAAAGTTTTTGCAGACTGGATCCTTAAGATTTACAGCAGAATCATTTCTGATTTACAGCAGTATTGTTTGGAGTGGGAAAGAACAAGACTATGAACTCAATGCACAGTGTGGCAGCAAATCTCCAAACCTCTTGTTCTTCTGCTTCATGTAGCTGGGATGCTTTCAGCAGTCACAATCATGTCGTAAGTCACTTCCAGTTTTCCTGGCAAATTTTATAAGGATTTCAGCAAATCCTAGAAATATAAATATATGCTCTGGCTCTCACTTTCTAAGGGCAGCAACAGCAGCGGTGTTCTGCAAAGGGTGGAAAGTGTCTTGTTCTAGGATTGTACTCAAGGCTAGAAGAGTATTTCATGTTTCTAGAAGCTGGCCTCAAAATTTTACAACCCAATGCTACATGACTCAATAAATATTTCAAATTTCCATGTGAGCAGGCAACTGACATCCCACCCCCACCCCCGTGCTTGTTTTATTCACAGAAACAAAACATTGTAAGGAAGCACAAACCCTGTAAAATCCCAGGCATTTTTCTTACCTAACAAACCTAGACAGCATCTTAAAAAGCAGAGACATCACCTTGCTGACAAAGGTCCGTATAGTTAAAGCTATGTTTTTCCCAGTAGTGATGTATGGAAGTGAGAGCTGGACCATAAAGAAGGCTGATCGCCGAAGAATTGATGCTTTTGAATTATGGTGCTGGAGGAGACTCTTGAGAGTCCCATGGACTGCAAGAAGATCAAACCTCTCCATTCTTAAGGAAATCAGCCCTGAGTGCTCACTGGAAGGACAGATCCTGAAGCTGAGGCTCCAATACTTTGGCCACCTCATGAGAAGACCCTGATGCTGGGAAAGATGGAGGGCACAAGGAGAAGGGGACGACAGAGGACGAGATGGTTGGACAGTGTCCTCGAAGCTACTAACATGAGTCTGACCAAGCTGTGGGAGGCAGTGGAAGACAGGAGTGCCTGGTGTGCTCTGGTCCATGGGGTCATGAAGAGTCGGACACAACTAAACAACAACAACAAACTAGATGTTACATGGCAGATGCATGTAACAGTCTCCTGACTTTTAAAGAAATCAGAACATCCCCGAGCCCACTTGCCACCTTAGTTTGCCCTGAGGCAACTATACATATACATTATATTCAAATTTGTTTCTCTTTTAAGTATCTAGTCATGCCCCTGGCTAGAAGAAATAAAACAAGAGTGAGGGGAGAATACAACAGCTTTCTGGGGATATATGCAATAGAATTGAATCCTTAAAGATAAAGACAACTCCTCAAAAGGGGAAAAAAGGCCACTGAAGCAAATCAGCCTTAGCAGGACCAGCCCAAGACATCTTGGCACCTCTAGTGGACCCCAAAATGGTGCTCCCCTCCCGGCCAGGGCAGATATACCTCAGGAGCAAGAAGGGAAGAAAGAATGAGATCAAGATCTGCTGCTATAATGAAACCTGGCACCTGAGGCAGTTGTCTCATCTTGCATTATGGGTAGGCCGGCCCTGAACCTTATGCATATCCAGACATTTTTCACACATAGTAAGAAAAGCTGGACAACAGGGAAAAATGACTAGGTAAATCATGAGAAGAATCCTTTTCCATATATATTTTTAAGAAGAGGCCAGACTAAGTATCCATACATCTTCTCTTCATAAACCTTGGAGAAGCTTTCAGCTTCTGTTGTATCAGGCAGTTTACTCCACAGTTCATGACAGCATTTCTTGCACCATGTTAACATTGCTCTGTTCATCCATGCCCACTATTCTGCGCTTCGCTCACTTCCAGAAACAACCTCCTTTCCTCTCTCTCTCTCTTTCTCTCTCTCTCTCTCTCTCAAATACAAGGCAGTTTAAATGCACCACCAATCATGTAAAAACAGAAAACACTGAAAGGTAGGAAGGAGCAAGATGAGTTTATATTCATTTTTTTGCTGCTGTTGTTTTTATTTAGGAGTTAAAAAAAAATCAGCTGATTACCATCAACTGTACTTTACGTTTCCAGCTACTATTCAGCCAGCAGAAAGCTGTTATTAAACTACTAATTGCCTTCCTTATCCTGCTTCCCACACAAGAATCATTATTTTACTCATAGCCAAACTTACAATATTAGCTTCATTAGAGGATCTGTCAATCAAAAACCCCAAGTTGCCGCCTAATGGAATTTTTTTGAAGAGTTATTTCTCCAAGGCCTGACTATATTCACTTTCCATCTGACCATCTAGCCCATTGTGATCAAATGCAACGGGGTTTTACTGAATGGCCACATTTGTATCTGGGTGAAATGAAAACAGCAGTCTGTTCCCAATCAACACAGGAGTAGCTGCTCCCAATGGATCAGATATTACAATGTCAGTAGCTGAAGAATGGTTCCTTTGCTTGTGCACCCTCTCACACACAAGACCAGGGCCGGCCCACCTGTGAGGCAAGATGAGGTAACTGACCCAGGCGGCAGAATCCACAGGGGCAGATGATCCCAATGCTGATTTTTATTCAAGGCCGGCCCACACACAAAGCAAGATGAGATCACTGCCTCAGGTGGGAGGATCCTGATGTTGATCTTTCTTTCCCCCTTGATCCACATGTAAATCTTCCCTTGTGGGGAACGGGGAGCCATTTTGGGGATTCGTCCTTGGCCCAGCCCAGCCCAAGACAAAATTAACCCTTACAAATAAAAGTCCCTGATCTTTCCCACATATCCTACCCTCTTGGTCCCTTTCACCCACCTGGTGAGGCAGCAATGTCACAAACTGGCAGTATGGCTCATGGTCTGGTGTATTTTCTCTCACCAGCAAAATGACTTTGAGGACTTGTGTTGCTAGAAAGGAAAGCAGGTCTCTTTACGCCCTTCCCAGCCAATTCTATTGTCTCCCAAAGCAAGTCCATACCTCATGTATGCCTGCTGTCTGTTGCAGGAGGTTGTGGTGACTTAAGGAAGCATCTTAATTCTGCAATTTTGCATGGGAATTTTAGGGGCCGTTATTTAAAACAAAAAACATGGAATGTAGCAGAGGCATGTTGCCAGTTGCTGAGAATCAATCACACTTCAGAGACAGCAACACTGAGTTGTCACTGTTACAGTCTCTCATCAGATCACTCTGAGTTGCTGGGTAGCTGTTAAAAAAGCAAATATAGCACACACCCCCTCCATAATGCACCCTGTACTCAATGCTCTTTCACTAAAATCGTTGCCCTTCCTGAGTAGCTGAATATCAAACTACTTTCATGCTCTTTTAGCAAAGACAGTAACACTGAGCCATGCTTGCTCTCTAGCGGCCAGAGATGAAAACTACAAAGCAAATCATGAATAAAAAGACGAGAGAAATCAGCTTAGCATCAAGAACAGGAGTCAGCAACCTTTTTCAGCCATGGGCCGGTCTACCATCCCCCAGACCATGTGGTGGGCTGGACAATATTTTGAAGGAAAAAAATGAACGAATTCCTATGCCCCACAAATAACTCAGAGATGCATTTTAAATAAAAGCACACATTCTACTCATGTAAAAACACCAGGTGGGCCCCACAAATAACCCAGAGATGCATTTTAAATAAAAGGGCACATTCTACTCATGTAAAAACATGCTGATTCCTGGACCATCCGCGGGCCGGATTGAGAAGGTGAATGGGCCAGATCTGGCCCTCGGGCCTTAGGTTGCCTACCCCTGATCAAGAAGCTCACTGTGGTGGGCACAAATAAACATGCACATCTACTTGCTTCTATTCCAGTTAAAAATAGGGAATTTAGGCCACAAGCTTAACTCCACTTACCTGGGAGTAAGTCCTGCCAATTTTATAAAAGGACTTAGTTCTGAGTAGACATGTTAGGACTGCAGCCTTCCTTCAGAAAATTTCAGAGGTAAAGAATGGATAAGGGATCTTTTTCTTTTCTTGAACCAATTTCTTTTTAGGCAGACTGAAATTGCTGGCAATTCCCAGTTTATAAAGTGTTGGGTGTGGGGGAGAGAGTTTACAACTTATTCCACAACCAGTTGTTGTTTCCCAGTTGAAACTCATGATATGTTGACACTATTGCAATGACACCCACCAAACCAGTATGATTTCAATACAGTAACAGATGTTAATGTATAAACTACCGACAGGCCTATATTTTAAAATGTGTCATATATTATTTTCTATTCTGTGAGAAAGTCCTGCGCCATTCAAAAACAAAAACTTTTGCACGTCCCCGTTATAATGACATTTTCTTAACAGGTGAAGAAAAATAGAAGAGCACCAATGTAGCAATTCTCTGTTAAGTGGGAATTCTTCTTGCATGTGGAAAGCTTTCATAGGATAGATTTGGATCTCTGTTCCAACTATCAGAAGCCCTATCACAGATTATAACCTCCAGTCAGGGCTGGATTTAGGTTTGATGAGGCCCTAAGCTACTGAAGTTAATGGGGCCCTTTATATGTCCAGCTGTCCTTTGTCAACAACAAATTGTCACTGTTTTTGTGTTGAATATATGCTATATGGTAATTTATGGACCTAACAGGTATCTAACTAGTGATATTTCAGGGAGCAGGCTAGCAGGCGGGGCACACTACTTACATCAGAGGAGCCTACACAACACAAAACACTGTTGCTGTATGTAGATTTTATTTTATTTGTTTTTTATCTTATATTTTGGAAATGTACATCCAGGTTTTTCCCCCCTTAAATTTTTTTGGGCCCCCCAAGAGAGTGAGGCCCTAAGCTATAGCTTGTTTAGCTTATACGTAAATCTGGCACTGCCTCCAGTTCAGTTCAGTTCTTTCTATAATCAAGGTGCTGCCCTTCAGGTATAGGCATATACCTCACTTGGCGCTGTCATTATATATCTAGGTGCCAGGCAAAAACTTTACTCTATAACCAGGCCTTGGCTTTTACCTATCTGTGGATGGGATGTTTTTAATATATTTGGTTTTCCTCTTGATTTTAATGTATTAGGATGCGTGTCTCTGTCTGTTTGGTTAGTTGTAAGCTGCTTTGGTGCTCGCTGGAAGGACAGATCGTGAAGCTGAGGCTCCAGTACTTTGGCCACCTCATGAGAAGAGAAGACTCCCTGGAGAAGACACTGATGCTGGGAAAGATGGAGGGCACAAGGAGAAGGGGGCGACAGAGGATGAGATGGTTGGACAGTGTTCTCGAAGCTACCAGCAGGAGTTTGACCAAACTGTGGGAGGTAGTGGAGGACAGAGGTGCCTGGCGTGCTCTGGTCCATGGGGTCACGAAGAGTCGGACACGACTAAATGACTAAACAACAACAACAAAGCTGCTTTGGGTTGCCCTGGGCAAGATAAAGTGACTAACAAATTAATAAATAACAAACAAATAATGTATGTGACAAATGAAGAGGGGAGACAAAAGATTCTAAACTCCTGTTTTCACTGGTTGCCAGTGCAGTTGGGAGGCATGCAGAAACATCTTTGCTGCTGTTGAATAGTT
Organism: Podarcis muralis; assembly: GCF_964188315.1. NCBI lineage: Eukaryota > Metazoa > Chordata > Lepidosauria > Squamata > Lacertidae > Podarcis > Podarcis muralis. The sequence goes on from NC_135656.1 coordinate 100,299,783, forward strand.
TACACTCTGCCAGGGATGTGTATACAGTAGGCTACAATCAAAAAACAAAATTATGTGCCATGAAAAGCCGAATTCTGCAACCTGTATAAATTATGCAAATGATGCATTTTTTATTTTATTTTTTGCTTCAGCTGAATTAAGTTCTGTTGCTGTTCATCTGGACCAGGAAGAAGTTAGGCAGCATAATTGTGAGGATGGGGGAAGTACCAGGTTGGCAGCAGCGGGTACGAGGGCTTATTCGTCTGTGCTCATCATAGATGCTCACACAACCTTATTACCACCATGCTTCCTTGCTTCATTCTGACCCTGCTTAGCAGTGCCTCACATTGCTGCGATGGAACAGGAATTCTGCATCCAGTCTCATGTTCTATTTAGAATACATGTAGTAGTCCTGCTTTCTTTCTTGTTTGACATTCTGAAGGTAAATGCCCTTCTTTGGACTTAGCACAGAAACTGCACATCAGGTTGTAGGGAAAACCAGCATCTACAGCAGGACAAAGGCTTTTCTGGTCTAGCATAGCCTGTTCTCACCATAGCCAGCCAGACACCTATGGGAAGCTGCAAACAGCACAGCACTGGTATTCAGTAGAATACTGCCTCCAACAGTGAACTGACACCAAATATTAAACATGGCACAAGCTTTTGTAGACTGGAGTCCACTTCAGCAGAAGCTTGCTTGTTACTTGGTCTATTGCTACGTTTCTATGACGGTTGTTCACTGCCCTGAGGGTCCCATTAGGAATGACATCTAAGTGTGAGCTTGGTGAAGCATGTCTGGAAACTGGGGCCTTCGGGGGAGCAGAGTTTAAGTGTTGCCAACACTAGGTGACCCCTGGCACAGAGGTGGGGACCCCTGGCAGCACAGCAGATGCTTACCAATCACCTGGGCCAAACTGAATACATTTTGCTGGCACTGAAGTCCTTTCTGTGTGCCCTTCTCACGGCGCATTTATTTTTGCTGCCACTGAACTATTATGCTGGTTCTTTGTTTCACCTCTGGGGCTTTGTTTCACAGTCATTTCCCTAGCAAAAGAGCAGCCTCCTCTTCTCTTCAAACACAATTAACGTGTCATTCACATTGTACTTTGGACCGGAATATAACCACTTGCAATAGCTGCTCCAAAAAAAGGGGGGGGGGAATCATTCCATAATCACCATAATTATTGCTCGCATCAAGGGAACACTCAACTTCTTTGCTATGGCAACTAGAGCTAGGGAAGCTGTTTAATTCAGGGAAAGCGCAATGCAACCAATTACTTTCCAAAACATTTGACTGCCCACCTGTGTCCACTGGAAGTAGGATCAAGAATGTGGGGGTAGAGAGGATGGCTCACTTAACTGAACATGCATATACTAGCTTATATAATGAGCAAAGTCAGAGGCTACTGCATTATGCAAATGTTGGTTCTGCTCCTCAATAATTATGTGTCTGTAATAGTACAAATCACATCTCTATTGCAAAGAATAAACTGCTCTCTGCTGACACTCCTTGCCTCCTCTCCACTGATACATGTAATAAAACTCTGTGCTAAGTATGTAGTAGGCCAGAGCTCTATTCCGAACTTAAAAATGGGAAGTGTAATACTGGTGGAAAACAAAAGAGGTTTAAAGACGTCTCAAGGCAAATCTAAAAAAAAATGTAACATAAGCACTGATAATTGGGAAACACTGGCTTGTGAGCATTCCAACTAGAGAACAGCCTTTACCAAAAGGTGTCATGGACTTTGAAAACGTTCAAACTCAGGACGAAAGGGAGAAACGTGCTAAAAGGAAGGAACATTTGGCAAACCCTCACCATGATCAACTTCCACCCGGAAACCTATGTCCCCACTGTGGAAGGACGTGTGGATCCAGAATTGGCCTCCACAGTCACTTACAGATTCACTGTTAAGACTGTGTTCATGGAAGGCAGGCCAGAGAATTAGATGGGCTTGGTGCCTGTAAGTGGACAATCCAGGCAGTGCTTTAGTGTCCATCACCAACATAGGATCCATGGTGGGAGGTTATTGCTTTGTTTGTTATTATGCTGTGTATTTTTGTGTTTTTATACTTTTAGCTGCCCTGTGAACCTTGGACAAAGGGTGGTATATAAATTTAATAAATAAAAAGGGTGGAGTCTGACACAGACACCTTTTTTGGAGAGCCAACTGGCGCTAATGCCAAGCAGGGGCATAGGAGGGGGGTGCAGTGGCGGCGGTCCACCCCAGGTGTCATCCCTGGGGGGGTGACAAAAAGGCACACTGTGGGGGGCTTGCCCTGCCACCCCTGTGCACAGCGGCTCAAGGTGCCACCTCATGCGGCGGATCATACTGCCGCCCCGCAACTCCCCCCCCCCCCCGGGTGCACGGCCCGGCCACTGCTTGGGGCGCCCATGCAGCTAACTCCGCCACTGATTCCAAGTGCTTTCCAAGAGCTTCTTTTCCATCACAAACATACACGAAAAGCAGTACTTTGTTAAAGGTGCTGGGAATCGTAGCTTTGTGAGTAGAAACTACAGCCCCCAGGAATCTTTGGGGGGAGTCATGTGCATTGGATGTTTTTTAAATGTATGGTGCAGAACTGCCTTTAATGATGTTTTGAACACTTGGATCCATCTGAGTTGAGCCGGTAGTAATGGCAGAAGAAAAATAAGGACCTTTGATGGCTGACACCCTGAGATGTCCTTGTGGGCCACAAAAAGAAACCAACACACAAAGCCCACTGTGAGCTTATTCCAGGTCCCATGTCTGTCAGATTGGGTCTGCAACTTGGGACAATACCTAGGCATTGTTCTATGTGCTGTCATAACATTTCTGGATCCCTTATTAAAGATCCCGTTTGCTAGAGGCTCCATAAGCCTGAAGTTCTGAAAGTGCTGCCATTTCACGCATGAGAACTTGAACTTACAAAACGGCCATCTCAATGCTGTTCCCCATCTCACAATTCGTTTGCATCTAGTATCAGGTTGGTTCTTTCCACAGAATGTGTGGATTGTTCATATGCCTGCAATATGTAGAAAATGTATTGACAGAGCATGCCCGCTTTTCATGACACCGATAGGACTATCAAAAGAAAAACAACAAATTCAGAGCAATCCTTCTGGTTTCAAAATACATGCTTGAGAAGCATGGATTTCTGCAACAAGGCAATAGAAAGCAACAAGCAAACTTTAAATGAAAAAAAGAAAACTAATAAAATGGTAACACTGCTTTACAGAAACATATTTCAGAGATTTGTATGCATAGGCCAAGCCTGCAGACACACCATACATTTAAAACACCACCTAAATAAATTTGGGGACTATACTTGACACATCATAGAGCTAAAATCCCCTGCACTCTTAACAAACTAGAGTGCCCAGGATTCTTGCAGTGTACTTTAAATGTATGGTGTGTACTTTAAATGTATGGTGTACACACAAGCAGTGCTGGGAGTGGGGATTGCAGACCTTCCTCAAGGTCAATCCTGCAGCTTCAGGGTCCGAGAACCAGCTTTTCTTGCAGTTGATCAAGTTGTGCCTGTTGCAACTGTAGTTGGTCCACCACCAGAATCTCCATCTGGTACGTCTATTACATTCTGCAATATGTTTTGCATTATGTATTTTATTGTGGTTAACTTTTTTATGTACTGCTTTGGGGAGCTTTTAGCGGGCAGCCATAAAAATGAATTTCACCTTACCTGATGAATACACATAGTTGGTCTAGAATGTAAGTTATTAACCGGGTCCTACTGTAATGAGTATCTTTAACCTGTACTTAAATATTGTCCCTGGATCTCACTCAGCTTGTTTCCAGGCAAAACTGTAAGGCCTTAAAACACACACCTTACAGTGACCTAAATTATCTGTGACGACTTTCTGGCATCTGAACCTGCCCATCATCTTGGTTCCTGGTCCGCACCTTCAGATATTCAGCAAAAGCAGCCTGTGTTGCAGTGAGGTTTTGTGGGCACATACCTGCTCCTCATGTAGCAGTATTGGCCAGTGGAGTGTGTGAAACACCACAACTCCTGCTATGTTGAGCAAATTGCTTAAGAGTGAGGCAAGCTAAGAAGAGACAGCGAAACATGTAAATTCGTCCTTAATCTCTCACAATTGGAATAACTATTTACATGCTCCAAGCTGCAAAAAAAAGGTCTGGTTCAAAGAACTGGGTGCTTTTTATGTTTGGCCACTCAATTAGCTGATTAAAACACGCACTGCTTGGTACATCATTTTACGACATTAAAAAGCAATTAAGTCAGGCAGGTTGGATAATTGTTTTGTTACAATCATAAATAAATCAGCCCTCATGGGAACTCTGGTTACAGTGTTGTACAAAGAGCAGATTACCTTGGAGGGCAAATTACAAGCACTATCTTGCAATAAGTTTCTAAAATGAAATCACTGATGATACTATTGGCTCTTTCTCAGCAACCTACCTAACCTCTAAAGGTGGAAACACCTAGAGGAGGGGCAGGCGTATGTGGAAGAAGAAGGCACTTCTCCACATGCTCCAGTTTTGGATTTAACCTTAGAAATTCTAGTTAAGAAATCAGAATTTGGGACCCATGGAATGAAAGGCAGAAAACTACAATACAATACAATACAATACAATACAATACAATACAATACAATACAATACAATACAATACAATACAGAAAACATTCTGCGGGTGCAGAATGCCGCAGCGAGACTCCTTATGGGGTCCTCGCTGCGAGATCACATTCACCCGGTGCTATACCAGCTGCACGCCCCGGTGGGGTACAGGATCAGGTTTAAGGTGCTGGTTTTAACCTTTAAAGCTCTATACGGCCTAGGACCCTCGTACCTATGGGACCACCTCTCCTGGTATGTCCCACAGAGGAACTTACGGTCTTCAAATAAAAACATCTTGAAGGTCCCAGGCCACAGAGAGGTTAGGCTGGCCTCAACTAGAGCCAGGGCTTTTTCGGCTGTGGCTCCAATCTGGTGGAACGCTCTGTCACAAGAGACCAGGGCCCTGCGGGACTTGACATCTTTCCACAGGGCCTGCAAGACGGAGCTGTTCTGCCAGGCCTTTGGTCGGGGTTCAGTCTGACTCCCTCTCCCCTTTCATAAGAACTTGCATGAAAGTGGCCTCCCAATTTTTCTCACAGGCCCATATAAGTTCAGCACAAACAGTTGGGCCTGGTGAGCATTTAAGGTCCCCAACCCTAATCTGCGGGTTGCCATCTGATTGGATTTTATTCTGATCCTGCTCTGATTTGAGGATGTATTTTAATTGATTGTCTGATTTTATGTTAATGTATTATACATTTGAAGTTAGCCACTCTGAGCCCGGCTGTGGCTGGGGAGGGCGGGATATAAATAACATTTATTATTATTATTATTATTATTATTATTATTATTATTATTATTATTATTATTATTAAAAGAACAGGGCCAGGGGCCTGCCTGTTATCTCTGGAGTCTCCATTAGCTAGACCACAAAGTTCCTTTTTAAAGCAAACATGTGAAACATCTAGGTGGGTATTTGACAAATATTTCAGATGGACAATTAAGTGCTATAAAAAGAGGTATCTGCACTTATCTTGATAACTCATGCAAGAACCTGACCTCAACGTAAAAGTCAAAATTAGCATTTCATAAACAAATCAGCCATGTCACTGTGATTAGAGGGTTGCGCAGGTATCCTTCAACTTATCATGACTCCCTCTGGTGAGATTTCGAACCGAAATATTGAAGCACGTGAACGTAAGCCAGTACACTGCAAGCAGAACTAGAACTCCGTGCTTGACCAGTGCTTGACCAGGAGCTGGTAGTGTGACAAGAAGCTTGCTAATAGGCTAATTTTTGCTGAAAATATCGTGAATCCCTCATGGTTATCTCATGATCTATGATTTGCTGTGATCTGCTCAGGTATAAAGACCTCTGGATTTCTGTCAGTCGGGGTCCCAGTTCCTTTTGGAAGAGATTCCAAACTGGGTCCTTATTGCCTGGCAATAAACTTCACCTTCTAATTCTCCATTGCTGCGTCTGTCTGATCCTTATTAACGCCAAGCGAGTACTGGCTTACGTTCACGTGCTTCATTTGGGAGTCCTTTCCTCAGAGGTGAAAAGGGACCTTGAGGAAGGTCTGCAATCCCCACTTGTGATCCCTAACTTGTCTTTTTCAAAGCCACATTGATGTTTTAGTGATCTATTCACCCCCCACGCTGCAAGATCTTTCACAGAGAATCACAGACAGTTCAGATTCCCTTCAGCACAAAGGTTAAGTGAGCATTCTTCTTTTTGTTTGGCCCAGTGAAAATGACATTGCCCTTGTTTACACCAAATCTCTTTTTGCCATTTGTTGCCCATTAGCCCAGTTTGCAGAGACTGAGTTATCTAGTATCACCATCCTGAAACATACAATATCATCCACATACCCCCCCTGACTCCAGATAATTCACGAATAAATTAAATAGGCTCTGGCCCCAGCTCCTCTACCCGTGATGCACTGTTTGGGCAGAAAGCAATCATATCCTTTTAATGTAAAAGCTCGGCATATTCAGGCAGAAGGCCTTTAATCCCAGTTCCCTTTTTGTCAGCCTTCTGAAAACTCTTATGCTGCATGTCCTCAAAACAAAAAAGGCTTGCTAGTATCCTGAAGGCAGACAATGGAGGTGGATGGGAGAGGGAGATGGCGTGGATAAAGCGAAAGAAGTTATTTGGCTGACACTTAAGGACAAGAGGAGTCACAGGCAAACAAAGCAAGCATTCCATTACATCTATGCAGTATCTTTCCAAAGCTAAGCAGAGGAGGAATGGGGCTAAAATCCTACGTACTAATAGCAAATTCGTATAGCCAAGATGGTACCAACCAGACACACCAGAAGTGTCAGCGAGCTTGGGGAAACCCTGAGGCTTGAAGAACTACAAAAATCCAAAATATTTAAAAGGAGAGTTGAAAACCCCAAGAACACCCCAATCAGGGGAGAAGGAATGGAATCAAATATTTTGGAAGAAAGCACCCTGAACAGGAGTACTCTGCCATCTCACTTGTATCATGCATACCCATGAAATACTAAAATTCCTTTTGCTTGCATCTTGGTCAAAAAGCAAGAAGTCTTGAAGTACTGAACCGATCCTGTTCACACAACCACCGAAATGGGGGGGGGGGGAATCTAAAAGATGGGGAAATGCCTAGGTAGAAATATTAGTGACTGGCATATGTGTTATCTTAGTGAGCGTTCAGATACTTAATAGGTGAGCTTGAAGATGCAATGTAACAAGCTGCCAATAGGGGATGTGGAGGGAACCACCTTTATTTGTTTATTTTAGATATTGAGATGCTGCCCTTGAACTGAATTCTCAGGTTGGTTTACATATAAAGGAAATAACTGCAACACAATTAAACTGCAACAAAAAAATTTAAAAGCCAGTTGAAAGGCAGCAACCATTCCAAAGGCCATTCCTTAGTTGAGGTTACACCACCAAGAATGTCCTCTCCCTGATAAAAACAGCAACATCCTCACCAGATAGCAAGGTATTTTTGCTTAAGGTACAGGTAGACACGTCAAGCAGCTGGTGGTCCTTCAAGAATCTTAGCTGCAAGCTCATGGAAGCCTTTGTTAACCAATGGGCGGCCATATTGTGTTCCCATACTTTTTATTACCATAATCTCAATCAGGTGTCATAGTCACTTGCAGTGCATAAGGGGCAGGCAAGCACACAATCATATTTCAGTACCTTCATGATCATTGTTCAGCATAGCCTGCTTAATTTTACCACAGCCCGTTAAAGTCTTTGTCACTGTAGGAACAAGTGTGTGTGTGTGCATGCGCGCGCGCACACACACACAAACACACACAATAATGAAATATTATGTAGTTTTGTAATTATTACCAGAGGTTGGATGTCTATTTGCCTTGGATGCTTTAGTTAAGATTTCTGCATTGCAGGGGGTTGGACTAGATGGCCCTTGAAGTCCCTTTCAATTCTAGGATTCTGTGATTCTATGAATTGCAACTGCAGTCTATACATTGTTTGTACTTCTTGTTGTACTTTCTTTTTACCCTGCTTACTGTCTTTCTCAACTAATTACCTTTTTATTGTTTTGAGCTTTAATCTTCACAAGATAAAATCATCATATAAACAAATAAATAAAATCCTATAGCTATGTTAGCTTATAACAAGAGCAGTAAAAAACCAAAACAAACAAGCAATGAGATTCTCTTTTTTTTATTATAAATATTTATTAAACTTTTTCAAAAGAGATACATTAAAAAAACAGAAAGGAAAAACAACAAAAATACAAACTACACAAAAAGTACAAAAACAGAAAAAATAAAAACCCATAAAATTCCCATTTACTTATTTTCTTTTAACTTGTTTTCCTGACCTCCTCGTACCTCCCTTTCTTATATTCCAGTTCCAATTATTAACTCAGCAAATTATTAATTCTCACCATTAACTTTACTTATTTCAAGATCTTAATTTTTCATATATCTTAAAACATTACAGCTGAAAACTACTCAATTTCAATCCAGCATCGTTCTAACATTCCTTAATTTTGCAATATTTCTGAAGATAATCTTTAAACTTCTTCCAATCTTCTTCCGCCAGCTCTTTCCCCTGGTCTCGGAGCATTTTTCTTTCTCTTGCTGCTTACCACTATTTGGAAGCAGAAGTTTTCCCCCTCTGATTTCAGCAGTGCCCCTTTTTCTAGATATGTATCGTTGATTCCTTGTAAATGGGGTAATGAAAACAAACTGAAAAATAGAATTTCCTTCTAATGAGTCAACACCAGATGCACCATGTCTCTGGAGTTAAGGAACACTTTTTATTTGACCATCCTTTTCCATGGAGAGCAACTGTTCAAAACTAATTAGGATAAAGAACCTCTTCTTATTAGAAGTTCAGTAATATCCGATAAGTACTTTTCATAACAATGACCGCATTTTATCATTTGAAACCAAATGCTTTATTTCAGATTAGCCAACAAGGTCAAATGAGATTGTTTAAAAACATGACAGTTGACAAACTGGAACACAAATGCAAGTTTGGGAGAAATCTGTGCAACTGGAGAAAGTGAATCGTCCTCTGATGCCATGACACCCTGTTGAAAATATAAAATGGTATTTGTTCTTGTTTTGTTACCCTTCCTTATTCCATAGATAACAATTTGAAGGAATAATGGAATAAACCTAAGTGGACTCCCATCTCAACCGGCATTAAACTAAACTGGTTAAACTCTAAGTAGCAGCTGTGAGGGTTTGGCTACTCCCAAATCTGATCCAGGATGCAAAGAACTATGAACAGAGAGAGAAAATGTTGTGTTGGTGCTATTTGGTAAGCTATTGCGCAAGCACTAGAAGAGGAAGAATTCTTGCAGCAAAGTGTCAAAATGTACCAGAACGTAGCGAACAAGGAAAATACCAACTTTAGGATGCTAACTCTACTGGGCCATAAGAAGGTCCACAGGATTTGTGCAACTTCCTTAAGTTTGTGGTCACTTTCTTCCTACAACGCTACTTTGTTGAGCCAAGGAACAATCATTCTATGTGCAGAAAAGGCCTTCTGCTAGCAGAAGGGCCCATTCAGATCCAAGCCACTTAATTTTGATCATGGACTCACTGATTTACAGATAAATTGTTGCATTGTGCAAAATACGAGCAAGCCAGGGCTGAACTGATACTACCCTTGCTGGTACCTTTCCGGGGAAATCAGAGGCTCACTATGTCAGGTTCCTACTGGAAGACCGGACAAATGCTAGAACATTAGCAGTGGCAAAGTTTTTATCGGTGGTTGCAAGAACAAATGATCCCTATATTCTGAACAAAATGCTTGTTTAACCTGGAGGTAGGCTGTATGAATTGTGTATTGCTTTGTAATGATTTGTTGGGTCTCTGGACCGTAATAAAGATTGATGATGATGACAGATAATAATGTCCCCATAATAACTAGGTTGGCATCTTATGAATATGCAAATGTAAAAACAAACCACTACAAAATACTTATTTGACCTAGGATCTTTTTCATTAAAGGTTTTATTGTTTATTTATTTATTAAATTTAGATACTGCTCTGTATTCATAGATCTCAGGATGGTTCACAGTTTAAGCGAATTTGCGAACGTTCTGGACTATCATTTAATCTTTTCTAATAGAAGCACAGACATTTCCTCTAGGGTTTCCATCACATTTTCCTTATTCTAACCACTTGAGGTGCCTCTCTCTTTGCTACTGTATGGATGTATGAATCTATTCATTAAATAATCATGTCTAGCTATAACTGTATTTTGAAATCTGGTGGCTATTTTTAAGTAATTGCAACTTCAATCTGCACATTGTACTGTCTAATTAAAAATATACCCTTTCTTCTCTCTCTCTCTCTCTCTCTCTCTCTCTTAATTTTATACACTTACTCATTACTTTTTCCAACTTTAATTAACTGAATATATACTATCCAACCTTGAGGTGAACTCAATAACTGGACAGAACTGCGTAAGCATAACTGATGCTATTTAAAGCACTTTGATAATTAGTATGATCCATTGTTACAAAAGAAATGCTACATCCCAAAAGAAAAGGTTAATTTTAATTGCTCATTTTTCATTTTTAAAGATATATTAAGTTACATTTCTTATTTCAGTCTGCAGAAAACGAAGTGAAAGATCAAAGGCAGAAACTCTATATAGAGTCTTCATACAGCTCTGACAAGTTCTGATACTGCCTGAAGTTATTTTAAGTTTCCTGATTATCATTTTAAATAAAACTAACAATTATTATTGTAAAACATTATTCTTGTCAGTTAACAGCTTTTCAAAGTTTGAATGCATTGCTTATTTCAATTTTGTTTTGATACTTATTTGGACTGCCAATATGAATTAATACAATTAAAGCAGGATTTATGGAATAACTCTTATTGTTAAGGTCAGCTTGCAATTATTATTATTATTTGCTGTGGTTTTATCACTATTATATTATTTGTGTTTTTTTTTGTTTTTTTCTGTTTTTTTTGCAAATAAAAAAACCTGGAATAATTAAGGCAAGAAAATATATTTCAAATTATTTAGATGAATCAATATAAATGATAGTCTTTTGAGACCAATGAAGACATGAACTACAATCTTTCCCAAACAAATGTAACAAAGTGGTATTTGCTCTTCGCATCTCGTTTTTATATGTCCGTATGTTATCAGATATATAAATCTGATCGTGAGGTCTTTTAAGTGATCCAATAAACTGACTGAATTGGCTCAGTGATACACTCTAGTTGTATTTTGCCCATAGAATCATAAAGTTGGAACTTGGAAGGGATCCTCTCGTCTAACCCCCTGCAATGCAGGAGTTCGTTACTTTGCAATGTAATTTTGCAGTGTGCCCATGTTGTGCATCCGTTACAGGAATCTGTGGCGGACTTACTATCAAATCCATGAGTCTCTGCCCTGCAAACGCCACTGTATCGACTGTCAGGATTATATCAGCTACTGATATCAGAAATCTGCTGCTATTCTGTTGGCTTTTCACTCTGCCCTTTCTTTCTATAGCCCTGCTGTCACTCGGAAAGGCTCCCATCTCCCACCCAAATAAGCGCTGCAACTTTCTCATTGTGCAGAGGCCTGCTGATTTCTTGGCCTACAAAAGCCAACAGCAGATTGATCAGGAAAGGCAGGAGAGAGAGAGACAAAGTGGAAGTCCAGCTCAGTAATTGTAGCTGAAGGAACAAAGACCTCATCTCCCTCCCATCTTAAAGACTTCAGCTTGCTCGCCTTAAGGGCATGACTAGATTTTGAGGCCTGTCTGATGATAGGGGAGCTATCCCCTATCAAAAACAAAAAACAGAGGAAGAGCAGCGGATGAAGAAAGCAATGTGTGATGCCATAAACCTGTCAGCTCACAAGGTGTTTTCACTCTCTTGCCTTATTGCCAGGATAAATGTACATATTTTAAATGCAACAATTTTATTAACATCAAAGACAGCTATGGCAATGATTCTCTTTCTTCTGCCTATTATGTAACTGAAATGCAATTATGTGGCTGATACTGAAACATGAGAGTTTGGAGAAAGCCTCACTGATCTGAAGAGACGAGCTGTCAGAAGACATTGGGAAGCTCAGCTGACAGGTGGGCTGCGATACTATCAAGTATTTAGCTTCTTTGATGGCTTGTGGCGCACCACTGTTTTGGATATCGGTGCATAGAACTTCCATTTCTATTGCTGCCAGGATACCGCTTTCTTGGAAATCACAAATGAGCTTCGGTTCCCTCAGAAAATCTGTGATGTTTCACATATGACTGAGAGTGCTGGTCAGCAGCACCCAGTATGTTTGGGCAGAGCCAGCTGGGCCACTCTCCTGACCCCAGCATTGTATTTTTACCTGTAAAGCACCTTGAGCCCCAGTCTGGGGAAAAGGCAGAATAGAAAAAGAAATATAATATTACACAAAAATACGAGAGACAGAGAGAACTTCAGCTGGGTATGAGAACTACTACTCATTGATCAATCCCTTTTGGATTGCTCACTTAACTCCTCTGTGTCCTAATCAGGCCTTTCAAATTGGCCAGGCGAATCACAGGCCTAGACTGAGTCTGGAAACAGACCACCTAAAATCCCTCTGAAAATGCTCCGCAGATTGGCATCTTGGTTCTGCAGACAATGCAAAATGCTGTAGCGCAGGGAACTAAGAGGACCATCATCCTGATTGTGAAGCACAATGAACAAAACTACCAATCTCACTCTGCTTTGACTTCACATTGGCTGCAGAAGCAACTTATTGCTGCTTCGAGATGGGTTTTCCTTTTTTTTTTTTAAGGAGTTGCCTATACTTCTGCTTGTACTGTGGGTAGAAAACACAGGTATGAGCGGTTTCCCACTTGCTCCGTGCTTTCTAGGCACAGGTCTGAGTGGCTGCTGTGAGTTCTGATTCAGAGCTGAACTGTGTGTGTGAACAGAAGTGTGGATGCGCCCTCAATCGTGTAAGGCTAAGTATTAGTACATTGGGCTAGTGCCTGAAATATGTTCAAGTCTGCCTGGAAAGTACGGGTCCAAGTGGTTTTACATTTACCCTGCTCACTTTCCCCCAGAAAAAAACAACACTCTTTACCACTGAACTGGAACAAACAGCAATATGCAGAAAACCTGATTGCTGTTTGGTGCGATTCAGCAGCAAACCACTGGGAGAACTGAGCAGAACCAGGACTGAGCAAGAAGACACTCAAGGGCAGAGAACAACTGTAGATGCCGGAGGCAATTTTTGGACTTCCTTGCTGCCAAGACAAGCACAAGACAAGATCTGAGTCTGACACTGTACAAGGGTGATTTTAGTCAGAAACAGGTGGAGTGTTTAGCTTGCTTTCTTTTCTTTTTCTTAATACGTATTATCATTTTTATTACTATTCATTTCATTTCTACACTGCTTTTTAAGACAAAAAAAATCTTAAAGTGGATTGCAACACATTAAAACATCAAATAAAACAATCTAGAATAAAACACTACTGAAGAAAGTCAAATATAAAGTTTACATCCAAAGCAACATAATCGGCAGGAAACAAAAATATCTTAAAGATTTCAAAATAAAACGTTACAAAGGAAGTCGACTACAGAATGCACATTTAATGGGACCGTTCAGTCACTGGAGCATGAGACTCTTAATCACAGGGCTGGGGGTTCAAACTCCTTGTTGAGCAAAAAGATTCCTGCATTGCAGGGAGTTGGGAGTAGATGAACTGCACAGTCCCTTCCAACTCTACCATGCTGTGAAAAAATATTATTCTAATGCAGCTAAGTCAACAACAACAAAAATTATCTTAAACATTTCAAAAGAAAACAACACTAAGGAAAGCCAAATATAAATTGCACATTTAAAACAGCATAATTAACAAAATATAACATATTATCATAAGCATAGGACATACTGTATTTTTCCATGTATAAGACTAGGTTTTCCCCTTAAAAAATAATGTCAAAAATTAGGTGGCATCTTATACACAGATACATCTCTCCCCATTTTCTTAAATCTGAGTCCCCCAAAATAGGGGGCATCTTATACACGGGGGCGTCTTATAGATATCTGCTGTCACTGCCAATCCCCATCTGGCGAATGCTCTCCCCAGGGAAGTTTGCCTGGCGCCTTCATTATACACCTTTAGGCACCAGGCAAAAATGTTCCTTTTTAACCAGGCCTTTGGTTGACCTGACTGACATCCTATATCCTTTTAAAATGTGGCTCTTTTTGGGGGGGTATGCGTGTGTTATTGGGTTATTGTTTTTATTTTGATTTTATATATTGCAATCTTTTTTGTGAACTGCCCTGAGACCTCTGGTTATAGGGCGGTATATAAATAATAATAATAATAATAATAATAATCATCATCATCATCATCATCATCCTTCCAATGGTGGTTCATGGCGGGCGGTGGCTGTAGAAGCTCAGGCTCATATGCCCCTCACCCCTCACTCACAATACCATATGGTGCCAGGAGTCGTCCTGTTTCCTATGTGAGCTAACAACGTTCAGTACTGAAAGTTTGCACTGCAAACCCTATTGACTGGAGTGTAACATGGACCAGTTCAAGCCACCAGCTGAGTTGTGCCTAACAGGCAATCCTGGTGTAAACAGAAGTCCAGTGTTAGAGAAATGCCATGTTTGGCAGCACAAGTGTAACGAGGCAGCAGGAATAGACAACTTTCAGGATGATCCAATGGTCCTTGCACAGGTATGTCACTGAGTTAGGATTTACAGCAGTGCCCTGTTAGTTACTGTATAGTGGATAGGAACTGCAGACTCCTGTTGAGAGGCCAGTCCTATTTCAGGGTATAAACAAGGAGCTAATAACTCAGCCTTTTTCTTTTTTGTGGAGTGCCTGTCAGGGAATTTGTGCAGTTAGAATATCTGCTTAATGCCCCCCTCGCCACCCCCACCACCAAACAAAGACAGATACTGTTTCTGTCAATGCCATTCTGTAAATGCCTGAGACCATGGGGTACCTGTCTGTGGAGTTTGGATAGAAAACAGGTGATTCTTGGTGGTGGCTCATGGCGGGAGTGCTAGTTCCTGAAATATGTTCATACACTTCCATAGGGATGTTTACTGCAAGTTGTTCAATTCCTTTTGGTGCCTCTCCGTAGGGCCTAAGGATAGTTGCTGATCATATGTTGGAGAGTTCTGGTCCATGAAAACTTATGCCCCAACAAATATGTCAGCCTTTAAGGTGACACAATTCTCTTTTTGCTTCTGCTGCAACAGGTTAACATAGCTACTCCTCCAGCACTTTCTCTTTTAAATTAAACGAGTTATTGGCTGAGTGCATTTAGTTAAGTTTCCTTTTTGACACTTTTTTTTGGGGGGGGGGAGGGGAGCGAAATCTAGTTGTGTTGAAGCCACTTAAAATGGAGGCATAATCCTCTCTTTGTGAAAATTCATAAATGGGTTGTCTTGGGAAAAATATGTCGCAAAAATAGGCCTTCCTGCCAGCAGTAATTTTAATGTGGTGGAACGGATTTGCTTTATTCTCCTCGAATTCTACATGTAAGCAGATATTACTCACGGGTTAATGCACATGAGAAGTAAAGTCAATTAAAATTCCACTGCTTCCACAGAAAGCAAAATGGATTCAGCATAATTCAACCTCCCAGATCTTTTCAGTTGATGTAAACTACGAAATGCAAATAGTTATGCTAACTCAAACAGAACCTTTGATATTATTTTAAATGAACCCAACTGCTAACCAAAGGCATTAGGGAAGAAACAGTGCGAGGCAGGAAGCTTGCAGCAGATAACCCTGTCTGCCCATTTAACTTTGCCGAAGGCTTGAAATGCTGTCAACACTCTGGCTACCCTACTCTGACACACAACGTTGAATATTACTTTCTCACATAGCTGGGTGGGTGGGGTGACGGAGCTGTGCAAGACATGGAAGATCAGGAGAGCAGCATCTGCCAACAAAAGAAAAACCGAACAACAGTAGAATCAAATATATTTAAAATTCTATTAAGGTTGCTTTTATTGTTTTGTTTGTGAAAGCACCAAGGCATTAAAATAAATTCTAGAGGGGTAGCCATGTTAATCTGTTGCAGGAAAAACAACTAAGATGCTTATTAGGCATCTTAAAGACTAACAAATTTATAATCCATGAAAGCTTATGTCACAATAACTTTAAGGTGCCATGAAGACTCTTTCTTTTGTTAATTATTTTCAATAAAAACGTACCCAGTCTGTGAGGGTAACTGAAGTCACCTATTACTATAATATTTCCTCCTTCGGTTGCTTCTTTGATTCTGTTGTCCGTCTCAAAATCATCCTGGGCATTTTGCTCAGGTGGCAATTGCTCTTGTGCAGCACAAGACTTAATCTCAGGGTCCTGGGTTCAGCTTTGGACTGGGATGCCCACATTGCAAGGGTGCCTCTGCCCAGCTGTGGCTGTTCCTGGAGAGGTCTGACCTGGCTATGGTAACACCTGAACTAGATTATCGGAGTACCTTTAAGGAGTCTTCGGAAACATCAGTGGATCCAGCAACAAGGATTTTGGTGAGTGCTTGCCCATGGGCTCATATTGCATGCACCCTGCAGCACTTGCCCACTTGCTAACAAGTTCTTTCCAGGTCCAATTCAAACGTTGACTATTACTTTTAAAGCCATAAATGGCTTGGGTCCATCTCATCTGAAGGGACTTATCCTCTCTTATCATCTAGATCTGGGGTGGGGGGGGGGGAGTCCTGCCTTGTGTTCTGTCCACAGAACAGGACTTTCTCAGTGGCTTCACAAGTGTTGTGGAACAGCTTGCCCCATGAGGTTCAGATAAGCTTCCTCTCTGAATGCTTTCCATCAGCCTGTGAATATCACAACCCTTTAATTTGCAAGGCTGAAGTGCTTTAAGACTCTGCTTTCTGTTCTTGCTGCATTTTCCCATTGTGATTTTGTGTACTGTAAGATGCCTTGAGTAGCACATTTGTATTAGAAAGGTGGGATATGCAACTTTATAAAAATCCAAAACTAAAAACATATAAGATTAAAATCCATTATTTAGAATGAACGATATTGTTAAAAATAGAAATGTATGTGACTGAGTGTCAAAAACTGGAATATTAGGTTCTTAAGCTATAGCCCCAGAACCACAGGGAAGGTCTGGTTTCAGAATTTTCTAAAAAATGAATAGAAATAAAACAACTAAAGTGCAGCAATGATAAAGGACATAAATAAGTTTTGAAAAGCACTTATGCGGGGAGCAGGGTTGGCCTTCTTCCATGTGGTGAATGCAAGAGTGTTTTAGACCACTGCAATTAACAAAATTTTAGGCCCAACCCAGACATTTTGAACAATAAGCTGAAAATTGTAGGGCATGTTCATTTGATGGCTGTGGAAAAAGTCTTGCACCCTCCCCGGCCACCCTCAAATCAAACTTGGAGAAAAGCTGCCATATTGGAAAACGGTGAATTTCTTTCTATTTAGTAAAAAGAATTCATATCTGAAATTAATGAACCCAACTGAACATGGTTATACTCAAATCATCAGACAATCTCAGAGAACTGTTTTGGACTGGATTTTAAAACTGGACTCATTCAGGGAGGTGCTGACCTCTTAAGCACTGTACTAGGTAGCAAGGTTTAAGAGCAATTGTTTGTTTGTGTTTTTGTCCTGCCTTTCCCTTTAGGCAGGGGTGGCTCCCCTTTGCCCCTTCCCCAATGTTGCTACACTACAACTTCCATCATTCCTGAGCACTGGCTCTGGTGGCTGGGGCTGATGGGAGCTGGAGTCCAGCAACATCTGAAGGGCCACAGGCTAGTCACCTCTGCTCTATGGAGCTGAACATGGTGCAATGCTATGTTATCTCCATGACAATCCTGGGCCGTCTTAAGATATCTGAATCTAGGTGCAGCGTTTGGGACTGTTTCGTTTAGAGACAAGGTCAGTATGAGGTGACATGATCAATTATGGCATAGCAGGGAGAAAATGGACAGAGAAAAGATTTTCTCCCTCTTATCATAACACTAGAAATTGTGGACATTCAATGAACCTGAATGTTGGCAGATAAAAGAAGAGTACTTCTTCACCCAGCACATACTTAAACAAAGGAACTTGCCTTCTACAGGAGGTAGCAATGACCACCAACTAGGATGGCCTTAAAAAAGGACTGGACAAATTCATGGAAGATAAGCCTATCAATGGCCGCTAGTCATGATAGCTATGCTCTTCCTTGTTATGTACTGAAGTTCTCACCCTGAGCCAGCCGGGGGATACTGTAGATAGTTATGCAAATAAGGGATCGAAAGTGACGTTCAGTGATTGGATAGTTTTAGAAAGTTGTTACAGTAACGTTGTACTGGAGCTCTATATAAGCAGGCTGACTGAACCCGTCAGTTCAGTTCTGTCCTGGCCTGCGAATAAACAAGAGCTGTTTGAAGAATCGCTGTGTCGTCTGATATGTTCACTCACAACTTAACATTCCTCCACAGCTGGAGGCAGTAATACACCTGAATACCAATTGCCGGGAACCACAGGACAGGAGAGTGCTATTGCTCTTGGGTCTTGCTTGCAGGTTCCCCCCAGGCATCTGGTTTGCCACTGGTGAGAACAGGATTCTGGACTAGACAGTCTAAACTGGCACCATCACCACTGGGTAGCTCAGTTGGTTGGAGTGTGGTGCTAATAATACCAAGGTCACAGGTTCAATCCCCATATGGGACAGTGGCATATTCCTGCATTGCAGAGGGTTGGATTAGATGATCCTCAGGGTCCCTTCCAACTGATCCAGCAGGCTCTTGTGTTCTTATGTGTCTCACGTCTATATACCAGATATTAAAAATGTGGGCGGCACATGATGTATAAACACATAAATAAGCACTGTGCTTGTTTCATATTCAGGGGAAAAACATCACATAATTCTCACAAAGCCTTTTGCAAGTGTCAGCTACATTCCCACGTGCTATTTGCTTTGAATGGCATAGCAGTGAAATGCCTTTAATTTTTTAACAGAATTCGTTTTTATGAGTTTTCAAGCCTAATCATTTTATAGTGTAAAGAAATTGCTTCTCCAATAGTCTGCAAAGAAGCTTAGAATACATACAAGCACAACCTTTATAATTAAAAGGTGCCGGTGCACATAGCCTATTTTGAAAGCAATATGCCCTCTGCTGGTATCTGGCTTAAGTGCTCGTTTATACTGAGCTGATATATTTAAGGCACCAATGTAGCCGTGATGGGGGAAGCAGAAAGGAAGGTCGCATTTGGTGAGGTGGGGAGATGAGGAAATTGCAAACGGTGAGGTTTTGCACCACCTGAGGAAGGTGGGAGCCAGGGAGAGAAACATCAGAAAGGGAGCTGCTTCCACAGTAGGGCTAGCCGCTTGGCATTGCAAGGTTCCCTTGTAAAATATTTGCCCTCAAGTCTCACAGTAATTGGGGTCCCTAGACGTGGCTTGTCAAACATGCACAGCCCTTATCCTGAGAGACAGCGAAACAGGGATGAGGGAGAGTTGGAAGAGAGGGTCAGGGATAGCCTTCAGAAAGCCTAGGAGGAAATTCTGTTGGCCCATAAGCCTACCCAGAAGGCCAAATAGAAGCAACCCCAGGAAGGGGATGATACCCATCCCTTCCACTTTATTCTGATTCCCAAGGAAACTTTTTCAGGTACTACCACCATCCTAAGCTGCTGTGCTAAGAACACTTAACATATTTCATTTCATTCGGCAGAAGAAGAAAACCCCAGCTGTTGCTCCAAATCTTTTTGCCCAGAAGAGGTGGCACGGCATCTTGCACAACTGAAGTGGAACACTGGGAGATTCAGTACAGCGAAAAGAAAATATGTATTCACACAGCACAAGTATGGATTTCACTTCCATAATATGTAGTGATGGCCACCAACTTGCACAGCTTTACAAGGGTATCAAGCAGATATATATGGAGGATAAGACGATAAACGTCTATTAGTCATGATGGCTGCTTAACCTTCAGCATCAGATGTGGCCTGCCTCTGAATATATTGAGCCAGACCACTGGTGAGGAACCTGTGACCCTCTAAATGTGGCTGTACTACAATTCCTATCATCGCTGATTGCTGACTGGAGCTGATGGGAACTGGAGTCCAACAGCAGCTGGAAGGCCACCAGGTTCCCCATTCCTGAGTCGGACAGAGAAGCAGGCACCAGTACTTTCATTTACATCACCCAAACCGTTCTTCTTCCCCAGAATGGGACTGCCACTTAGGTGAGGAATCTCCTGAAAATGCCTGTCGAATGTTTCGTGCTGCAGAGTGGAAGGGCTGGGAAAGATGTAAGAGGTGCAAAGCTGCTGGCATAAAATAAGTAGTGCCAGGACTGCAGAGGGCTTAATTTGTTATAATCAATTAGATTGTAATTTGCAAATTGCCATTATCCTCGCATTGCCACTGGTACTATTATCTCACTCTATTGCCCTGCGAGACTCTTGCTCCTGACCCCCAGCTGAGTGAAGTGCGCTCCAGACGCTCCAGCTTAAAGCAGCTTGCCCTACATTCCTTTTTAGCGACCCCCAAATGCTCATGTAAATTCAGTCCTTGCCCTACCATGCGGCGAGTCCTTTCAAGGCAGTTAACATTACCTTTATTTCACATTACGGTGAACTTGCCCCAATGAACAAAATGGCAAGCCGACTGATAACATCAAAACATTTCAGGAAGAAAAAAACCCATGTTTCAAACTCAGGCAGTCATTATGTCTTTAAAATAAATTATTCATAGCCATGTGTGCCCTCACGGCTTAAAGTGATTGCAAATGAGGCGGGAGCAAAAAAAAGAATGCGAGAGCAGCAGATAAAATGTCCTAATGACCAACATCTGCACAATGCACCTCAAATTGAGATTTAGGGCTTTAGATCCATTTACACCATGACAAAGTATGCAATTACGGCCTGGGCTGATTTCCGGCTTCAGCCTGTGGCACATGAGTCTCAGTAGCAAAAGGTTTCCTTCTTTGGAAGCTTTCCAATGTCCTGATGCACCATTACAGACATCTGCAGCACATTAAAACTCTGCCATTTGTTATCACTAAGCAGCAGGAACAATGCTCTGTGTCTGACTGAACAAATCACATGATTACCTCAAGAGATGCTACAGAATAAATATTAGACAACCAAATCCTTCCTCCCAGCAGAAAGATGCCAAGTGAAGCACAGAGAATTGGTCCAGGCAAAGAAGGTCCCCACCCAAAAGCCAATGAACAGGTTACTTAAAGAGCCCCACACCCCCTACCCCAACAACTAATGGCTAGATCAGGCACAGGCAAACTTGGTCCTCCAGATGTTTTGGGACTACAACTCCCACCATCCCTAGCTAACAGGACCAGTGGTCAGGGATGATGGGAGTTGTAGTCCCAAAACATCTGGAGGGCTGAGTTTGCCTATGTCTGCTCTAGATAACTGGGAGGGTCATGGCTCAAAACTAAACACAAAGCCTAAATACATTCTAGGAAATCAGCCTCCACTTGATTGACAGTGTGTGGAGGGAGAGCATTTCTGCTATTGCATAACCTTGTTGTTCTACCTGCATATGTTAGGGGAATCCCTGTTATACGCAACCCTTGTGTGCTCAGGGTTCCCACTCACAGGGACAGCTAATGCACTTTCAGCAAATCTTCCCCCAGCACATGGAAAAACATGAGGGAGCAGCCAGGGGACACTGTGCAATGTTAGGGCAGGGCTAAAGGCAAAGCCCCACAGCTCCTTGAAACATGTTTTGCCCCTTGACATGAGTAATGTGTTTCAACTGCTGGCATTCCAGGAGCCCATTCACAAAGGAAGGTATATCGCTTCATTCGGTTACTCAACATTCTTTAACCCATAGTTGACTGCGTGAACTTCCTCCACTGAAATGTATTCTGGTTGGAGTAATTGTCTCAGATCCATGACCACCGCCTCCTGGACACAAGCCATCGTTTAGTGTTGCA
Source organism: Podarcis muralis (assembly GCF_964188315.1). NCBI lineage: Eukaryota > Metazoa > Chordata > Lepidosauria > Squamata > Lacertidae > Podarcis > Podarcis muralis. Next base: position 100,321,623 of record NC_135656.1, read on the forward strand.
GTCACTGTGTCATGAACGTAAACTCACACTAAATGAAGAAATCATGAGGGGGTGGGTAAATGGGGGAAACTGACTGTATGTTTCTTCCTATATTCAAAATTAAGAACAAATAAATAAAACTCAAATTCCAGGGCTTGATTTGGGAATTCATGGTCTATATGGGTTTACATAATCATTCACATGTCACTTTTAGTAGCCAGGTTTCTCTTTCATCCTCAGAACTACTCTACCTCTACCGGTCCCAACTGAAAGACGAGCTGCAGATGAGAGTACTGAAAACAAGGCAAAAAGATGGGCAATTGAGCCACACACCCCCTTTGATAAATAGTGATAACATCTAAGGTTTTATTACCAAGGTGGGAACCTTTGGACCACTGGTCAAATCTGGTGTAGATCTGGCTTCCCTAGTTACATGCCCCTCCAAACTTGGCAGTTGGGCTTTGAAATAAAAGTCCCACTGGTCTTACATTCTCTCTCTATTCCGTACAAGAGTCCTGGCTACTCCCAAATTATTAGAATTAATAGATCTTATAAGAACCAATGGAACTTTTGTGGCTGAGCAGCAACTTGAACTGAAGTCCTTCAAGGAAAAGCCCAACACTTTGTCCTCTATTGCACACAGGCTTTCAGTGCAAACTGATTACCGGTAATTGCTTGGATTTCCATTCTTGTACTGGGCTTCATTTTAAAACTTTTTATTTGTCTTAAAACTGCCATTATCTGTGGGCAGCACAGAAGCCCTATAGAAATGCTAAACAATTATTTTCACCTTCCAGTTGTTTATGCCAACTGCAATCCAGGGAGTTTCGTATGGGAAAAAACTCAACATGAGCTGGATCAGTGGTTCTCAAACTGTGGGTCCCCAGATGTTGTTGGACTACAACTCCCATCATCCCTGAGCTGTGGCCTTGCTAGCTAGGGGTGATGGGAGTTGTAGTTCAACAACATCTGGGGACTCACAGGTTGAGAAAGGCTGGCTGGAATGCTACACTTAATCTTTGTATTTTAATTGCCGGTAAGCATTTTATGAACCTGCCTGATCTACAGTTACAGTGGGCAGACATGTTGTGATTATTATTCATGTCCTTTCTAGAAGGGCAGTATCAAGCCCTTTGGAGTTGGGTGGGGAAAGACCTTAGCCGCAGGCAGAACATTTTCAAATGTTGCCCTGCAACCATGTGATCTGAAAACAACAGAAGATAAAATTTGCAGCACCCAAGTGTCTCAGGAGCTGCATACGGACTCCCCCCGTACAAACCATATGGAACCCAGCTCTTCCTGTGTGACAGCCACTTAATTGCCTCTGTAATTAATCTCACATGTCAGCCACCATTTTAAAGAAGTCTGTGGGAAAGCAGGCAAATGGGGAGCAAACTACACATTATGTGCAAGTGTGTGTAATGAAGTCCTGGCAGTTTTGCTTCTTCTTCTTTTTATAAAAAAGCAGCCTCAGCAGGCTGCAGCTTTGAGTGAAAGATCGGAGGGTCTGCTCATCTCTTTCCTCCCCACCCATTGCCTTCACACAAAAGATTGCTTTCCCAAACAGCTTTCTTCACTCACAGAGTTCCAGATGTGTGCTTGTGAGTAATTTAGAACCTGCTGTTCCTGAGCTTCAAGTTCAATAGATGCAATGAACCTGCCAGTTGCAAAAGCCTCAGAAAGAAATATATGGAACCTCACTGGGATGGGGCAATTTTGAGGGCAATGGTGGCTTTAATCTAGAATGCAGCCGCTAGACTGGGAGCAGGCACTGGAATCATATAACACCACACCTAAAAGACCTACATTGGCTCCCAGTATGTTTTCTGAGCACAATTCAAAGTATTAGTGTGTAACTTTAAAGCCCTTAACAGCTTCAGCCCTGTATACCTGAAGGAGCACCTCCGCCCCCATTATTCAGATCAGACACTGAGGTCCAGCTCTGAGGGCCTTCTGGTGGTTCCCTCATTGCAAGAAGTGAAGTTACATGGAACCAGGCAGAGGGCCTTCTCAGTAGTTACACTCTTCCTGTGGAACACCCACCTGTCAGATGTCAAAGAGAGAAATAATGATACGACCTGTGGACATCTGAAGGCAGCCCTGTATCGGGATGCTTTTAATGTGTGATGTTCTATTGTGTTGTTGTTGTGTTTCTATATATTATGTTGAAAGCTACCCAGAGTGGCTGGGGCAACCCAATCAGATGCGCAGGGTACAAAAATAAATTGTTGCCGCTGCTGCTGGGAAAGGATTAAGCAGCCCCTCACCCTCCCTACCACTCCTTCTCTCAGAACTGCAGCTGCCTATGGCTGCTTTTCATTAAAAGCTTGTAGATTTCTCAAATATCTGGTAGGTCCAACAGACCTCTTTTGGGTGTTTCTAAAAGGGGAGGGGCTTCACTACATGCATTTGTACATAATGTGTAGTTTCTCCCGTCCCATCCCCAACACCAGGGTGGATATACACTCATGGTTGATAACGTCAAGGAAGTGTTAAGTAATTATTTCCATAACATAGATAGTGGACACGTTACATTTTGCTTGTTAATAATGTGTTATTCCCCTGCTGGAGGAGACTCTTGAGAGTCCCATGGACTGCAAGAAGATCAAACCTATCCATTCTTAAGGAAATCAGCCCGGAGTGCTCACTGGAAGGACAGATCGTGAAGCTGAGGCTCCAATACTTTGGCCACCTCATGAGAAGAGAAGACTCCCTGGAAAAGACCCTGATGTTGGGAAAGATGAAGGGCACAAGGAGAAGGGGACGACAGAGGACGAGATGGTTGGACAGTGTTCTCGAAGCTACCAGCATGAGTCTGACCAAACTGCGGGAGGCAGTGGAAGACAGGAGTGCCTGGCGTGCTCTGGTCCATGGGGTCACGAAGAGTCAGACACGACTAAACAACAACAATATATTATTAAAATGTGACACAAGAGGGCGCTGCAGAGCAACCAGGAACAGCCAATAGGGAAACTGCTTTGTTATGGACATGGTACATGGCCAGAATTTTAAGATGGTCTCATGTGAGCTTATCTCAAATTGTACCACCACATGTAACATCACATAAGGCACAACAGGTTAGTGTGCCTGACTGTTAACCATAAGGTTGGTGGTTCGAGTCTACCCAGGGACGGCTGTGTCCTCATGGATCCTTCCAACTCTACAATGCTATGAATCTATGACACTTTAAAGCCCTAACCCCTTGGATGGTTTAGTATACATGTTGCCACAGACACATACTGCTTCCTTGCAGATGTGACTCCAACAACAGACCTTTCGGGAACAACAGACTCTGGGAAAATAGTATCAATGTAAGCTGGATACACAGAGATGTGTCTGCTTTGTGCTGGACCCAAAAGTGTGGTTTTCCTGGAAACCTAATGGGGAAGCAAGATCTGTTAGAATGTTAGTGCTGAGAGGCTCTCCATCCTATGCTCAGGTTGTATGTGTGCTGTGCTATTTTTCTAGAAAAAGAGGTGCTGGAACAACAGACTCTGGGAAAAGAGTATCAACGTAAGCTGGATACACAGAGATGTGTCTGCTTTGTGCTGGACCCAAAAGTGTGGCTTTCCTGGAAACCTAATGGGGAAGCAAGATCTGTTATAATGTTAGTGCTGAGAGGCTCTCCATCCTATGCTCAGGTTGTATGTGTGCTGTGCTATTTTTCTAGAAAAAGAGGTGCCGGAACTCACCATGAATGCCTCCCTTGTTCTCTTACAATGGCAATGGCGCCCACCTGAGAGGTGCGGGAACTGAGTTCCAGTGAATTCCAGCTGAAAAAAGCCTTGGATGTATGTGTAAATAAATATTATGTTAAGGACATTGGCCTTCATTCCAAGGTAACTGCATTCTAGGTACGGTAAATGCAAGAACGCCTAGAGTCTTTTGCTGCTCGGAGATTTGGGTACACACAACAGTATCTTACTTGCCTTCTGCCTTTCCTCCTCCCCTTTCAAAAACCTTACTTCCCTCCATATGGGGAAATGGAAGCATCATCAGGAGGTTACGTAAAGCAAAGAAAATATTCCTTATTCAAATGTTTTCCTTATCTGGATATTTTACATAAACAGAAAATGTTTAGACAGGATTTTCACATTGAATATTTCCAGCTCCCCAAGTGCTAGCCGCATTAGCATAATCTGGAGAGGCTGTGCACATGCAATGACAAAGTAGAATTTATTGTGCTCTTTTGTAGCTAAGATTTACTCTGGGTGTAACGGCCTAGCTAAATTGGCCTGCTGGGATGAATGGAATAGTTTATGTTTGCATAATGAAGACAAACATGCCTGCACCCATTTTCTTTGCCCACTTCCTGCAATAGTCTCAGAAAAGACACCTAATCAGCTACTTGCTTAAGGTCAGGGATATGGTTGTTTCCCAAGTATCTTGCAGAGGCATGGCACTTTGTATCTCAGGCACGTTAGCAGCTGCCGTGCTAGTGGAATTGGGTTTCTTCTCCAGGTATCTGCTTGTACTTCCCATGGACTGTTTGCTCATTTTCAAAGTCTTTTTAGGTGAATGAACCCTTAGATATTGGAGCAAATGCAGTAATGAATGAACAGGCTTGGGGAGCAATCCTACGCACAAGAACTGGCATAAAAAGCAAGCCTGGCTTAAGTTAAGCCAGAGGAAACATCCAAACTCCATTCAGGAGCAGGGCCACTGCTGACTAATCCTTGCAGAGGAAAAGCAACCATTCTTTTTGCTGGCTTATGCCAGGTTGCCAGGTTTATGTGACCCAGCTGAATGGACTTAGGATCTAGCCTAGGACCTCCCCCTCTGGTCCCCAGCCTCACCCACAAAATGCCCCATTTTCTGGCTCACACCAGCTTTGGGTTTGCTGTGCTTGGCTCATCTGGCTTGTGGGATGGTAATGCAGGCAGCATATCTCAGGCTGAGGCAAGGATGAAGGGACAGCACAGCACAGCTCCACAGAGATCCTCCTGGCCCAGGGGGAGATCTGCTGGATCCTAACCCTGCTCATCCTGGCAGATCTTGCTATAGGGGTGCTATCCTATCACATGCCTTTTCAGAATTAAGTCTCATTAAGTTCAATGGGATATACTCCTAGATAAGTGGGCACAGGATTTGTAGCGTTTGAAAAGAGAGAGTTTCACTTTTGCCTTCAGGAGGAGGCAAGTGCACCATAAATAGCCTGGGAATTGCTTCTTTATTCACTTCAGCCATGCAATCCAGCCGCTTGCATGGGAAGAAGCTAAAGCTGATCCCTCTGACTTTACTAGATGCTTCCAGAAAGCAGTGTTAATGGTTTTTAAATGTGCTGTAGCCCACTCTGGCCATTTAATATCCACCGGTCAGAGTGTCTGAGAAGCACTGGGTATTTGTATTAGAGGTGTGTACCAACCCTGTGTACAGCCTGAATTATGAGGTGAATAAAGGTGATTTGGGTGATGTTTTTGTATGTCTGAGCAAATTGCACCATTAGTAAGGCATATTGAGTTATATAAATCTTGTGTCGCTTTTTGTGGACTCCAAAATGCTGCATTTTGCCATTTAAAATAAAAGAAATGGTGCATTGCTTTTAAAGAAAAAACAAGTTGACTAGGGAAATACCCTGAGCTTGAATGGGGAGGAGGTGGAGAGGTGGGGGGGTATATTTCAGGTTTTCCTGCATTTGGCTGACTGTAACCCATAGCTGTCAACTTCTCCCTTTTCTTGCGAGGAATCCTATTCGGAATAAGGGAATTTCCCTTAAAAAAAGGGAAACGTTGACAGCTATGCTGTAACCCCCCTTTTCAAATCACACCAGTGGCGTGTTTCCTGTTGTTTCTTGAATGCTGGCATTGGTAACAAGTGTTGGTAACTAACAGGCTTTTGTACAGCTCTCTGTATAAAAAAAACACCACCTAGCAGCAGGGTTTCTCCTAATCTAGAGAAATGGGGATGAAAGAATCTGGCTGTACCTGTTTTAACTATAGCCTACCATGGTCCCAGTCACTGGGTAAGTGGGCAAGTAGAAACAATAAATTAAAAGTGTTGCTGTGCAATGCCAGGTCAATGATGAATAAAACCACTGCCATCCACGACCTGATTGTGGATGGAGGATTTGACCTGGCATGTGTGACAGAGACCTGGTTGGATGAGGCAGATGGGCCTGCCCTTGCCGCTGCTTGCCCACCAGGTTTCTCTTACGCACAGCAACCCAGGTCATGTGGGCGGGGAGGGGGGGTTGCAGTGATTTTTAGGAAGTCATTAGTCTGCACCAGGCGTCCTATTGGGAAGACCCAATTTTCTGAGTGCATGTTCTGGAAGTTGGGCAATAGGGGCAGTACAGGATTCCTTTTGGTGTACCGACCTCCCCGCTGCACCAAGGATTCCCTGTCCGAGCTGCTTCAGGTCGTGGCGGATATGCTCCTGGAGACACCTAGCTTGGTTGTCCTGGGGGATTTTAACATCCATGCCGACACGACCTTACAAGGGGCCGCTCGGGACTTCGTGGAAAGCATGGCCTCCATGGGGCTGTCCCTGAATAAGTTTGGCCCAACTCATAGCCGCGGACATGCCTTAGACTTGGTGTTTACCTCTACAGATGTTGGTGATCTGACATTATCTAAAAGCGAAACAAAAGAAGTGCCATGGTCAGATCACTTCCTGGTGCAACTGGACTTCTCCGCGACCCTTCCCCTCTGCAGGGAGGTGGGACCGATTCGGATGGTCCGCCCCCGCCACTTAATGGATCCAATTGGTTTCCAGAGAGTGGTAGGGGATGTTTTATCCCAAGTTGATGGCCTTTCAGCTGATTCCCTGGTGGCCCGCTGGAATGCGGAGTTAACCAGGGCTATTGACTGTCTGGCTCCGAAGCGCCCTCTCCGATTGCATGGAGCCCGGACAGCCCCGTGGTTTTCCCCAGAGCTGAGGGTGATGAAACAATCGTTGAGACGGCTAGAGCGCCGGTGGCGGAAAACTCATTCTGAATCAGACCGGACACGGGCTAGAGCTCAACGTCGAGCCTACCAAGTGGCAATGGCAACGGCGAAGAGGGCCTTCTTCACCGCCTCCATTGCATCTGCAGAAAACAGCAGCAGGAGACTTTTTCAGGTAGTTCGCAATCTATCGGAACCACCTGCACCACCGGGGCCTGGTAGGGACCCCAAGATCTCCTGCAATGCTTTTGCAAAGTTTTTTGCAGATAAAGTCGCTCAGATTCAGAAGGAGGTAGACTCCACCGTGGGAGCAGGGCCAGGGTGGGAGAGTGCTAGAGTTCTGTCTGGTCCTGTTACATGGGATCAATTCCAATCTGTTACCTCCGAGGATGTGGACAGGCTGCTTGGACAAGTGAAACCGACCACCTGTCTCCTGGATCCTTGCCCATCCTGGCTGATAAAAGCGAGCCGGGAAGGGCTGGGCGATGGGCTCTGCGGGGTGGTGAATGCTTCCCTCTATGAGGGAGCCTTCCCAGACCCGCTGAAAGAGGCGGTCATTAAACCGCTTCTTAAAAAAACATCTTTAGACCCAGCCAATTTGGCCAACTATCGCCCAGTCTCAAATTTACCATTCTTGGGCAAGGTGATTGAGCGGGTGGTTGCCAGACAACTCCAAGCACGCCTGGAGGATGCGGACCATTTGGATCCCTTCCAATCGGGATTCAGGCCTCACCATGGGACTGAAACTGCCTTGGTCGCGCTGGTTGATGATCTCCGGCGGGCTAGGGACAAAGGTGAGAGCTGTTTCCTAGTTCTGCTGGATCTCTCAGCGGCCTTTGACACCATCGACCATAACATCCTTCTGGACCGTCTAGAGGGGCTGGGAGCTGGGGGCACTGTTATACGGTGGTTCCGCTCCTTTCTCCTGGGCCGTGTCCAGAAAGTGGTGGTGGGGGATGAGTGTTCAGACCCCTGGGCTCTCACTTGTGGGGTGCCTCAGGGTTCCGTCCTCTCCCCCATGCTTTTTAATATCTATATGAAGCCGCTGGGAGAGATCATCAGGGGGTTTGGGCTGGGTGTTCATCAGTATGCAGATGACACCCAGCTCTACCTCTCCTTTAAATCAGAACCAGTGAAGGCGGTGAAGGTCCTGTGTGAGTGCCTGGAGGCGGTTGGAGGATGGATGGCGGCTAACAGATTGAGGCTGAATCCTGACAAGACAGAAGTACTGTTTTTGGGGGACAGGGGGCGGGCAGGTGTGGGGGATTCCCTGGTCCTGAATGGGGTAACTGTGCCCCTGAAGGACCAGGTGCGCAGCCTGGGAGTCATTTTGGACTCACAGCTGTCCATGGAGGCACAGGTTAATTCTGTGTCCAGGGCAGCTGTTTACCAGCTCCACCTGGTGCGCAGGCTAAGACCCTACCTGCCCGCAGACTGTCTTGCCAGAGTGGTGCATGCTCTAGTTATCTCCCGCTTGGACTACTGCAACGCGCTCTACGTGGGGCTACCTTTGAAGGTGACCCGGAAACTGCAATTAATCCAGAATGCGGCCGCTAGACTGGTGACTGGGAGTGGCCGCCGGGACCACATAACACCAGTTCTGAGAGATCTGCATTGGCTCCCAGTACGTTTCCGAGCACAATTCAAAGTGTTGGTGCTGACCTTTAAAGCCCTAAACGGCCTCGGTCCAGTATATCTGAAGGAGCGTCTCCACCCCCATCGTTCAGCCCGGACACTGAGATCCAGCGCCGAGGGCCTTCTGGCGGTTCCCTCATTGCGAGAAGTAAGGTTACAGGGAACCAGGCAGAGGGCCTTCTCGGTAGTGGCTCCTGCCCTGTGGAACGCCCTCCCAGCAGATGTCAAAGCAATAAACAACTATTTTACTTTTAGAAGTCATCTGAAGGCAGCCCTCTTTAGGGAAGTTTTTAATGTTTGATGCTTTACTGTTTTTAATATTCAGTTGGAAGCCGCCCAGAGTGGCTGGGGAAACCCAGCCAGATGGGCGGGGTATAAATAATAAATTATTATTATTATTATTATAAATTAAATTAATTCTTAAGGAGGATAGCACACAGTTAAATCACTGTGGCTAAATACAACACAAGCACCACCATATGCATACACCTCATTTCCTATGAATGCAGAATGGTTAAGTTTGCAAATTGCTGAACCAGGAGGAAATAGCTAAAAGATAATAGCCTTCTGCTCTATAATATTTAAAAGACCAGAGAAGGGCAATTAAGTGTTAATGATAATGATCAGTGATCAGTACTAATGTTAAATATCCAAGTAATCCCCGGATGAGTGTTTGTGACAATCCACAGATGCAGATAATTAGGACTGGTGCCAGTTTAGATTCATCATGCCACTGATGTAGAGGTTTACAAAATCATGCATACTGAGGAGGAACCGGATAGTAACTATCGATCAGGGCATGACTTGGAGCGCAAATACCACTGCTCTGGTGAAGAAGGCCCAGCAGAGAATTTATTTCCTCAGACTTTTAAAGAAGAACAATCTGAGTGAGAGACTGCTGGTGTCCTTCTACCGAGGCTCCATAGAGAGCATTCTTACATACTGTATTTGTGCTTGGTTCTCCAGTTGTACAGCTAGGGAGAGGAAGGTGCTCCAGAAGGTCATAACCACAGCCCAAAGGATTATTGGTCATCCTCTCCCATCTTTGGAAGAACTGTACGGTTCCCGTTGTCTTAGGAAAGCAAACAACATCCTGCAGGATTCATCTCACCCGGGACACAGTCTGTTTGCACTACTGCCTTCTGGCAGGAGATATAGAAACATCAAGTCAAGGACAAATAGACTGAAAAACAGTTTCTATCCAAGAGCTGTGGCCTTTTTGAATGCTGTAACTCGATAGTGTGACCTGGGAGTTTGATGGGTGTTGGTGTGGGTGTGGCTGGAATGTGGTTTGTTTGGTTGTTGTTGTTGTTTTGCTTTTGTTGTTTTTAAGGGATGGCATCCAATTTCGTTGCACTTGTGCAATGTTGCACTTGTGTAATGACAATAAAGAATCTATTCTATTCTATTCTATTCTATTCTATTCTATAGAGAGTTTTCATCCCCCTCTTTATCACAATACTAGAACCCAAGGTCGTCCAACAAAGCCAAACAGTGCAAGAAGAACTTCTTCACATGGTGCATCGTTAAACCATGGAATTCACTAATACAAGATGTTAAGGTGTGGCAGGTTCTGCCCTGTGGAATTTCCTGCCAGTAGAGATTTGTCAGGTACCAGGCCTGCCTTACTGAAGTAATCACTCAAAAATTGTGCTATGCAGACAGGGCTTTGAGATGTGAATTTCCTTTCGACCAAGCAGTATTTAACAGATGTTTTACTGGTATTTGTTATTGTTGTCACAACTTCTGTACAGTATACACTGCCTTGTTGGATTTTTGTATATACACATATGTATATGTGATTAGGAACATAGGGAGCTGCTTTATACTGAATCACCTCAGTACTGTCCACAATGACTGGCAATGGCTTGCCATGGTTTCAGACTGAGAATATTCCCAGCCCTACTTGAAATGCTGAGGAATTGGGTGACTTTAATAGGAAATGAGACAAATTTGTGTATAGACAAGGCTCTAAATGGCTGTTGGCCATGATGACTAAATGCTATGATGCACCAAGCACCAATCACTGGGGGACAACAGCAGTAAAGGGCAATTGTGCTCATGCTCTGCTTGTGGGTTTCCCATGAGTATCTGGCTGGCTTCTGTGAGAAACAGGATGTTGGACTAGATAGGCCTTTGTTCTGATCCTGCAAAGCTGATTCCACTCGCAGGGAGTCAATGTTGCAGGCAGATCATGAGCCCGATCCATCACACGGAGCTTAGGTAGCTCCACATCACAGGGAGTTCCTGGCTGCGTCACGTCCAATCAGCTGAGGGGGGGCGTGACTTAGCCTATTTAAAGAAGCCGTGGCCAGGCTCCCACCCTCTTTTACCTCACTCCCGCTTGCAGAGTTCTTCCTCCCTCTCTAAGGTTAGGTCATTCTCCTTTGACCTTGCTATGGACTTCAGTTGGTCACCTGTTGAAGGGGCCTGGTAGGATTTTTTTCCACTTGGTAAATTGGCACCAGACACTTGGTTTTTCACCTACCTCATAGCAAATTGTCACAACTTTGTAAGGCTTGGCAGTTAGGCATTGGAGTACTTGGTTGGAGGTGAGGGGAGGTGGCGGCCATTACCTACTCCTCCTATTTCAAGGGCATTCCATTAAAGGAATCTGGGGGGTGTATCCTCTGTCTGAAGCCCAGATGGGGGCCAGGGCCATAGCATGACCCCTATCAGTGATCATGGGGGAATTCCTAGTTGATGTGCATCAACAGGGCTATTGGTGGTTAACCCTTATTAGACGGGAGGCAGGTGGGCAGGAGTCAGATATAGTCATTGGTTCCAATACCACTCACATTCTGTAATCAATAAAGTTGTGGCCTTTTTTCAGCCCATTAACCTAAATTCTGGTGTCAAGTGTCTTTATTCTACAATGGGGGAGGGTTCAGGACCTTGCTATGCAAAGCTCTTCTTTACATTCACAGTTGCAAGCATTTGTGCATTGGGTTAAAAACTGATTAAGATGGACAGTTTTAACACGAAGATAGGAATTAATTGGCAGTGTATGTGTCACACTTTGTTCAATAAATGATGCCCCCAAACCACAAATGGGAACATTTCTGTTCATTACTCGTTATGTACCTTGGAGTGTCTGAAACTTAAGATGGAGAATCCTCTGACTGTTGACTCAAACTTTATATATAGACCTCAAAAACTGCAAACTTTTGTTTGTTCAGTTACAGTACGGCTTCAGGGTCTAGGGTTTCGAAAAGGTTGGAGAATGATTGCAGAAGCTGTGAATTTTAACAAAAAAATCCTAAGTGTTAGCAAAAGTGAACATTTTGTTGCATGACATGTTGCTTTTCCACGGCTGTCACTTTCTATTTCAGATGGCTGTGAAAATGTATCTTCGTGTGTGTGTGTGTGTGTGTGTGTGTGAGAGAGAGAGAGAGAGAGAGAGAGAGAGAGAGAGAGTGCGCAAGGCTGTATCTATGTGTGTATGTGGTAGCCTTCATCATATGCAGGAGGTTATGAATATAATATAAGATCAAAACAGGACAATAAATTATTTGAAAAGGTACTAGTCAAATATTTTCAAATGTATTCAGCAAAACAGCAAGCTGTTCACACATTTTCTGGAGATGATTAAAAATCAGCAAACTGAAATGTTCCTATTAAATATCCCTATCAAAACAGGACAGCTCATCTTTTTAATGCCGGGGGCAGGGAGCAACAAATAGGACCAGGGCTTAAAGCCTGAGCGCCCACCAATGCATCTATTTCCTCAAATAGAGAGCCAGTGTGGCGTAGTGGTTAAGAGCGGTAGTCTCGTAATCTGGGGAACCGGGTTCGCGTCTCCGCTCCTCCACATGCAGCTGCTGGGTGACCTTGGGCTAGTCACACTTCTCTGAAGTCTCTCAGCCTCACTCACCTCACGGAGTGTTTGTTGTGGGGGAGGAAGGGAAAAGCAGATTGTTAACTGCTTTGAGACTCCTTAGGGTAGTGATAAAGTGGGATATCAAATCCGAACTCCTCCTTCTCCTCCTCTTCTTCTAGTAAGATCATCACAACAAAGCAATTTGCTTGGGACTATGCAGCACTTCTGAAAGCACTGCCCCTGTTAAGGGGCTAAACATATATTTTAAAATTCTTAATTTGTTTCTAAGAGCACTCTTATTTCCTTATATTACTCCAGAACAACACAGCTCAGTAATGTCACTTGCTTTTGAAATCTGGGGAATAAAATACATTGGATACACAGAATCCTTATTCCGCAATGTCTGTAACTTTAATAATCTCCTCCAATCACCATACCTTGTTAAATTCCAAGATAGCCAGTGGAAGGCTTTGCTCTTGGGTTTCTGAACATGGTGCCTGTGTGCATCACACCCTTTGGCACCCCCCCTGCACAATTTTAAATTGGTGTGTTTTTTTTTTTTTTTTTTGCGGGGGTGAGGATCTTCTTTTGGTTAGCCAGCTCTTCCTGTTGACAATTTATTTCCCATTTGCAGTTAACATGGCAAACCCTGTTCACTGATACAGCAGCAGCTTAGTAAACATTGCAGTGAAAGAGCCAGGCGTTCACTTTCCTCTCCTACAAATCACTTGAAAACTGCTGAAGGTCTTGGGGTGAAAGCATGATGATTTTTCTGCCTCTTGTGGGAACTGCAATGCACTGTGCTAGAAGCTGGACGTTTCCTTTGTGTTTCAAGTGACTCCTCCCACCATCACTCCAGGTCCGTTCTGCTCACCATTGTTCCCTTGTATTGACTCACTCACTCTTTCTCGCTGCTTCGTCCTTCTTCATCTCGCTCTGCTTTTCTGTCTCCTAATCCTCTCCACTCCTTCCAAGTGCCTACCCACCCACCCCTATCACTTCCGGTACATTTTCAGGGCAGAATGATGCTGGATCTGCTGTCCTTCGCAGACTACAACCCATGACTTAGATTACACTACATATTTAAACTTCTGGAAATACACAATTCCATATTGCAGAATACACAGAACCCTTGCATAGAGTAATTTTTTTGGGGGGTGGGGAGACAGCTGTGTAGAGCAGGTGTTTGTCAGCAAAGTCGATTCAATTCTTAAGGAAAGCTAAGTGAGAGCTTGAGTCAGGTGCAGGCTAAAGAGATGCTTTTAACCACAATAACTTAACAACAAAATAACTGAATGTGGTTTATAGCACAAGGTGCAGATATCTCTGCAGCAGGGCAAAGAGCTAAGTACAAGGCACCCCTACAGCACAGGATTGCTGGTTGAATAACACAAGGTGTAATTCATGAAAGAATAACATTTATGGACCCTGTTTCAGTCCAAAAGCTCCAGTGCAATAACTGTGCCCATTCCAGGGCAGCCACTGAGAAAGGGTAACATTTTCTGGGCAACAGGCCACACCTCTGGTGGGTGTGCGTGTGTGACCAAAATGTAAAAGTGAGCCTTATTACTTACTAATTTTATTCATCCACTCCAATCCACATGTTCCTTACTAATTTCCACCCCTTCCCACACCTACTCTTCATTAACTGGCAAAATTAAGCACCACTGTTTCCTGGTAGTAAAGCATTTTCAGAAGGCAAACAGAAAATAACAGGATGTGGTTGCTGCATTAGCCAAAAGCAAGATGCAACTTAAGTTTCTAGATTTCCAAATACTGACCTTAAGCTGTCAATCCTCTGTAAAAGCTGCACCCCTCTAAAGAGTTCCCAACTATTTAGTTATGGATTTTGGGGTGCAAAAGCTATGCATGTATAAAGGGTCCTGGCCAATCATGAACATGGAATGAGCTATTTATAGCAGTTGTCAGCCAACATTCCTATTCCACTATTTTCAGATATGTTTGTTTGTTTGTTTGTAGACTTTTTTTCAGCAAAGGAAAAATCAACTTGTGTGCTCAAAAATACAACAAAACAAAAACAGCACCAGAATTTGTAAATTCATTTGTAAATAGGAAATAGGAAATTTGTAAATAGGAAATAGACAATTTCTTCTCATTCTTCCATTCCAGATCACAGAGAAAGCTCACAGCCTATTAAATAACTCCAGCTTCACATAGAATAAGTATCTATTTTTGCCAAATGCTGTATTTATTTGAAATGTTCCATGTAATGTATATGCAATAAAAACATCCCATATCATATGAACGGACTCCTGTATGTTGCATACATTCATTTATTTTTTAAATAAATCAGGATATTTTCTAAGAGAGAAAATTCTGCATTCAATATGCAGAATATTTTCTGGATCATCATGACAAAAAAATGAGGACAGCTGGTATCACCATAGCAGCATATTGCTGTTATCTACAGTTAGCACGCTTTCATTAGGGAAACAAGCTGATTTTCACAGAAGCAAGGTTAAAAAGGAATCTATTAGCAAAAGTGGGTCAGCCCACAGTACATATAATTTGCTGAACAATCTTTCTGTGAGGCAATATGAAGACTGCCACCAGGTGTCACTAAGTTCTTGATCAAATAAGTAAAGGCCTGATACAGAATCTTCAAACAAACTCTTGTTTTACAAACCCACATCATAATGGCAACAACTGTCTGACTAAAAGAGCAAGTACTTAGGAAGTACTGTAATGAGAGAAAAAGCCCACTTTATAAATCAGAAAGCCGTAAAGTGCATGCTCCACTTGTCCACTTATTGAGTTTTTCAATTGCCCCAACCCCGCAATGACTTACTGACCTCCTTGCGCCTGATGCTATGTGCAATTCTCCCTCCTCCTCCCAAGTTTAGACACACACACTCCCGACACCATTGCTCTTTATTCAATCATACCATTCTGCCAGTGCAATCTAGTCCAAAACCGAAGATCAGGCCATAAAGTTAGCCAAGAGGTTAAAACAACAATTCCCAAACTTTGTGGGAGCAAACTAGTATTTCATGAGAGGAGGGCAGCCGGAAGGTGAGGGGTTTTGAGGAACACGTTTGAAAGTGCTGTATTAGCTGGGAGAAGAGAAGATTAAGGGGGTACTTGAAAGTTGCCTTCTGTGGGGAAGTCCATTTGGAATATTGGAAAAACTATTGAAAGTTGGATTGTAATAATTTTTTTATCATTTTTCTTTGTTTTTGTTTCTAGTATTTTCTTGCTTCAATTTTGTGTCTATGACCCTAAGAAAAGAAACTCAATAAAAAATATTTTTTTTAAAAAAAGAAAGTTGCCTTCTGCTATCAGAAGAGCCATCATACAGAAAAAGGAAACAGACTTCTGCCCTGTTGCTCTACAGTAAAAGGTAAAGGGACCCCTGACCATTAGGTCCAGTTGTGACCGACTCTGGGGTTGCGGCACTCATCTCGCTTTACTGGCCGAGGGAGCCGGCGTACAGCTTCCGAGTGATGTGGCCAGCATGACTAAGCTGCTTCTGACGAACCAGAGCAGCGCACGGAAACGCCGTTTACCTTCCTGCCGGAGCGGTACCTATTTATCTACTTGCACCTTGACATGCTTTCGAACTGCTAGGTTGGCAGGAGCAGGGACCGAGCTGTTACCATAAAGCACCAATGCTGCAGCAAGCAAAGGCTCTAGCAGCTCAGTCAGCTGCTTGTGGCTGGAAAGCCAGACAGGATGTTTGTGACTGTTGCCATGGGAACAAAGGGGCAGTCCATTCAGTACTGAGCACCGGATGTTAGCTCAGTGTATGTGTCATATGACCCGTACTGGAAGTACATGGGTGGAGTTTCTTCTTACTGTTGTTGAGTGCAGACATGTTTCTCTGTACTGATGTAAGAGACAGAAATAAAGAATGTAAATAGATTTCTGTCTGCTTCTTTCCCCTCCCTGGGGGACACCAAAGGGGAGAGAGGAAGAACGGTGTGTTCCTCTCACACATCTGAGAAGAATCGCCGAGACCTCGCCTGCTTATCAGCAGAGTGGCGCAGCGGGGAGGTCGACAAGGAATATCTGCCGGTGCCTACGCTGTGGCACATTCCTCTGACCCAGGCAGAATTCCAACACGAGCAACAGGAGCTCACCCCGTCGCAGGGATTCAAAACGCTGACCTTCTGATCAGCAAGTGCTAGGCTCTGTAGATTAACCCACAGCGCCACCTGTGTCCCTTGTTGTTCTACAGTGCAGGGCTGTAAAAGCCAATGGGCAGAAATGGCAGCGAAGCGGATTTCAGCTTAAGATGAGGAGAAACTTCTTAACAACAAGAGCTATTCAAAGGTGGAACAGCCTGCCCCAGGAGGCGTTGGGCTCGCCTTCGCTGTTAGCAGAAGCTGGGCAGCCACCTGCCAGGGATGCTGTAACATTGCAAACTGTACAGAGCAGCTGGTTGGACTAGATAATTTCCATGGTTCCCGTCCAACAATGTTGAACTGCTAGCTAGCCTAGAACAAATTGAGAGGCTCTGGAATGGCCAAAGCACAGACCCACAGAGGAGTCTGCGTACGATACGATTCACAGCTCTGGCTTCACCCCTTTTCTATCAGTCTCCACCAGTCTATCAATTCTGCCATGTCTTTGCATTGCATGGGCAAGTCACTTCAGAAGAAGACACTCATGCACAGAAAAACAGGGGCAGGGACCCTCAGGGAAATGCAGAACTCAAAGCCCCTTGGGACAATCTCAGCACTCCCTCTCCCCAGCCCACATTCCTCCTTAGCCCTACTGAGCATGCTCCTTGAGTATTTTTTTGTCTGGATGCCTTGAGCTCTGGTAATGAATCTTCCCTGGACAGGTGGAAGATAGAGAAGTAGGTGTGTGTGAAAACTAAAAGGTAAAGGTACCCCTGCCCGAACGGTCCAGTCTTGACAGACTCTAGGGTTGTGCGCCCATCTCACTCAAGAGGCCGGGGGCCAGCGCTGTCCGGAGACACTTCCGGGTCACATGGCCAGCGTGACAAGCTGCATCTGGCAAGCCAGCGCAGCACACGGAAACGCCGTTTACCTTCCCGCCAGTAAGCGGTCCCTATTTATCTACTTGCACCCGGGGGTGCTTTCGAACTGCTAGGTTGGCAGGCGCTGGGACCAAGCAGCAGGAGTGTGTGTGTGTGTGTGACAGAGAGAGAGTTTTCCCCAAAGACCCAGAAACTAAAAGTCAAAGAAAATTAGTCCAAATAACCCTAACCCCAAATCCTATTACACTTAAGGATCAGTTTGTTGTGGTTCGTTAGTGCTGGGCTGCCCGAGGCCAATAGCTGTACTAATACATCTAAATCATTCAGTGTTTTTGTGTTAAGCTTGCATTTTCTATTTAAGCAGCTTTGCTATGTTAACAATTTTGTACCAGATTAGTGACAAGTTGAGCTGCTCAACCGCTTTATTCTGTGTGTGTGTTTTTCGATATGCGGACTGTAGGCTCCATCTGCACCTTACATTTAAAGCAGATTCAGGGAAGCTGGCAAACAGGACGAGAGCAAAACAATATCCTCCCTACCTGTGATTCGCAACAAACTGGTATACAGATGCATGATGCCTTCCTCACCAGAGGTGCACAAAGCTAATTGATGTTGGCACTGACTGCCTCATTTCTGCTTTCTTACATCATGCCTATACCCTATAATCTTCTGCAATGGAACCTTCATACCTGCCCTCCCCCTTTGAAGTCATCATTAGTTTCTTTAAAGCAGGGAAAGATTGCCTTATGATGTTGGGCTATAACTCCCATCATCCAAGATCACTAGCCATGCTAGCTGGGGCTGACAGCAAGGGGTGGATTTTGGTAATATGGTGACCTGAGCAAGGACAAAATCTGGTGGGCGCCCCTGCAAATATTTCTTATTTTCACAATAATTCCTTTTGGTACAGCTGCTTTTTAATGGATCTTCTTGACAGGTACCCATATATAGATGGTGGTGGTGATGAACCCCCTCAACTTGGTGCCCTGTGCAGGAGAACCACCTGTACCATCTTTCATCTGGTGCTGCTGAGGGGAGATGAGGTGTAGCACATCTGGAGGGCCCCAGATTCTACATTTCTGCCATAAAGGGACAGAAATACAGATATAAAAGCAGAGGAACTACTGTTGCGCAAAAGCATGAGGTTGCCTCTGTAAGGCAGCAATCTAACAATCAATTAAAGGAGTCATCTAGTAGATGCCTGAGCCAATCCACTTTGTTAGCTTGGTTGAATGCAGCTCCAAAATACAGTTTCTATATTATGTATTTGGCTTCTAATACCACCCAGGAAGTTTTTTGCTGATGCACTGAAATAAATCCAAGTTTCGTTATGCTTCCAGAACTGTAAACATCTTATTGTAGTTCAGCCAGTACTCTGGGGCATCTCCCAGAGACCATTCTCCCATCATTAACTACCATTTCGTACCAGATTTGGGGAAAGGTCGCTTGCTTATTGTTTCTAGCCATAGTTTCAATATTTTCTTGAGGGAGGAGAGGTTTCATTTCCGAAAACCTCGATCAAGTGACATTGCCCCTCCCATCACCAATTCATAACAAACAAAACACAAAGTGCTGTAACTGGATTTCTTGAATTTGAAATCATGAGTCTAGCCTCTCACTGTTTATGCTACTGGGGACACACAAAGTTTGCTAGGAACTACTTGCGGGCGAAATGTCATGGAATGAACGGTTTGCATGAAATGACATGGAATTGATAGATGTATGCAAGCGGCTGGTAGCAAGCAAAAAGGATTTGTAGAATGAGGCCACAGCCTTTCCAAAAAAACCTGACTGCTTTCACATATATATATAAAACAAATATTTGATTTCCCCCAAACAAATTAAAATGAAACTTCTTTTAGTACAGAAGCATTTTCGCTTTCTCATTTTCATCAATGGAACAACTTTCATCAACAAGTGATAATATTTGGGGCCTGCATTTGTGGTGGGAAACAACATGAACTTTAACAAGGTTCTGATTTTTTCTTTAGGTATCTGGAATAGGACAAAAAAAACCCCCACCATATCAAGCAGCTTTTGGCTTCCCCTTTTCATTGCTCATCCTAAGTGGATCACTGTGCACTAATAGTCACATTACACAATTCGATTTTTTGTGTACTATTCCCCCCCCCCTCTCTTCACTTACCCAATCTGATTATGAAAACTAGAAAGACAACATATCTGCAGAAGTATATCCAGGACAAAAAAGCTTCAATTATCTCCTGCAAGTGCTGATTTAGTGCTGCGCTAAAAGCAATATTTTTAGTATGGGGAGACTGAAATTAGAGTCTGGTGTAAAAATAAAAAGTTAACCTTTTCAAACAAAGGTCGCACTCACGTAAATAGTTTATTGTGATATGTACTGAGAACAATGGCACTAGGTTATTGGGTAGAGGACCTAAAAAAAGAAACATGATGTTCTTTTGCTTACAGATCTAAAGACCACAGTCAACTAGATTCCTGGAACAGGGGGAAAAACCTCCCCTCTCCTTCATCCTTCAACACGTGCAAGTTACCTACAAGTTATTCAGAGACCTGGCAACACCAACCCTGGAGGTACTGGTAATATAGCCACCATGAGCTGTAGCCTTACATCCATGAATTCATCTAACTCCTTTCTAAAGTTGTCTACATTGGTTGCCATTACTACATCTTGTTGAAGCAAAGTTCTCTGGTTATCTTGTAGTTTATGTAGTCCAACCAGCTCTTCAGTGCAGTTTGCAGGTACAGCATACCTGACAGGTGGCTGTCCAGCTTCTGCTTAAATGCCTCCAAGTGAAGGATTGATCACCACTTCCTGGGGCAGAATGTTTCACGGCTGAACAACCGAATATTAAAAACAATACAGCATAAATAAATAAAAATCCAAAACACAAAGGCATACAATAAACATAATAGAAAGTGCTCTTTACACCAAACAAGCAGTACTCTGCTTCTGCAAGTACGTACATCACTATGATCATCATTAAAACATTGAACTAACGAAGACCATCAAACCACAATAAACTGGCTGGAAGAAGGCAAGAGTTAAGGCAGGTTCATGAAAGAAAAGGTGGTCTGTAATGTACTGGGTATCAACTTCATCTATTCCCTTCAACTGTTCCCATTACCATGTCTATCCTTCCAACAGCCCTGTGAAATACATTAGGTGTGAAAAAGTGACTTCTACAAGATTGCCCAATAAACATAATAACATAATGGCCATTAAAAGGTAAAGGTACCCCTGCCCGTACGGGCCAGTCTTGACAGACTCTAGGGTTGTGCGCCCATCTCACTCTAGAGGCCGGGGGCCAGCGCTGTCCGGAGACACTTCCGGGTCACGTGGCCAGCGTGACAAGCTGCATCTGGCGAGCCAGAGCCGCACACGGAAACGCCGTTTACCTTCCCGCTTGTAAGCGGTCCCTATTTATCTACTTGCACCCGGAGGTGCTTTCGAACTGCTAGGTTGGCAGGCGCTGGGACCGAGCAACGGGAGCGCACCCCGCCGCGGGGATTCGAACCGCCGACCTTTCGATCGGCAAGCCCTAGGCGCTGAGGCTTTTACCCACAGCGCCACCCGCGTCCCTAATGGCCATTAAGTTTACAATAAACAACAAAAGCAATAAGAAGAGCCCTGCCAGGTGGGTCCATTTAGTCCAACATCTTGTTTCTCACAGTGGCCAGATATATATTCCTAGGATGCCCAATTCATAGCAGGAAGGTGCACTCCCTCACTCTCTCCTACCTATGCAAGCAACTAGTATTCAGGGGTATACTGTGTCTGAATGTCAAGGTTTCATTATCGATCGCTGCTTATGGCAATTGATAGATCTATCCTCTACATGGCTGGAATCAACTCTTGATCACACACTGTGACACAGTACAACTAATCAGACTAGGCTAGGCAAAAGTAATGATCTTTGAACAGGGATGAAACAGATGTTTTCTGTAGAAGCAAATGCAGGACTGAAAGTTCTTGAACAGGGCAACAATATTGGAAAAACAGGGGAAGAATAACAAAAGGAAAACAGAAATGTATGCAGTAATAGCATTTTTTATTCAGATAGGATATGTCAGAGTACAAAGTTTCAAGATCACTTTGTGCTATAGGTGTTTGATGCCACGTATTAATTAATTATGCCCTTGGGTTATTGGTTATCGGTTGCATTTTATTTTTATTACTGTGATTTTATTCTTTTGGCACTTTTAATTTGTACACTGCCATGAGATGGAGTGTAACAGGCTGTATATAAATTCCATTATGATTTTTTGGGGGGGTGGGGGGGGAATGCATACAAGTTAGAGATTCTACACTATACAGATAGTATGCCTGTGAAACAAGAGATTAAGAAAAATATACTGACACATTATAGCATTTTATGCATGTGTGATCCTTGCCTTGAATGTTTTTAAAAATAATAATAAATAAATAAATTTCAGAGGGCAAAAATAAAATTACTGACATTTGCAGCAGGCTGCTCTACAACCTTTATCTATTTATATTTCACCTTTCTGCTTCAAAAGGGGCCTTCAAGGCAGCTTACGAAAGAACAACAAAATCCAGACATAAAAAACTGAAGTAGTGCACATCACGACAAACCTACATAAAAATTAAAACAGCCAAAGAGAGTAGCATTTAAAACAGACAGACAGGAGAGCTGACACTTATCAGTTATTAAATGCACAAAGAACAGAAAAAGGTGTATACCCACCATTAAAAAAAAAAAAGGCGGGGGAGTTACTCTGGGAAGGACATTTCATGAACAAACAGGGCACTGCCAACAACAAAAAAGGCCCTGTTTCTAGCTGCACCTAACAATATTCTGAAAGTGGAGGTCACTTGGAACAGGACCTCAAAGGGCCATGCACAGGTAGAAGAAGAAGAGTTTGGATTTGATATCCCACTTTATCACTCCCCTAAGGAGTCTCAAAGCAGCTAACATTCTCCTTTCCCTTCCTCCCCCACAACAAACACTCTGTGAGGTGAGTGAGTGAGGCTGAGAGACTTCAGAGAAGTGTGACTAGCCCAAGGTCACCCAGCAGCTGCATGTGGAGGAGCAGAGACGCGAACCCGGTTCACCAGGTTACGAGTCCACCGCTCTTAACCACTACACCACGCTGGCTCTCTACACCACGCTGGAAGGATAATCACAACAGAATGGGCAATGGCAAGATTGTCTCTTTTGTTTTAATAGAAACTGCTGGGTCCTCTTCAACCCAGATTTGAACCATGGCAGTGGCAAACAGTCCCCACTCCACACTGCCATGGTCGCAGTCTAGATCAACCCCCTGACTGCCATTTACTTTTTAAAGCACACACACAACTACTAATTTTTGTGATTATTGATGTATCTGTTTTGAGCTCAAAGAGTGGGCCATGTAGAAGTAGGCAGCCCTTCAGATATTATTTTTAAAGCACCATTAGTCAGGTTCTATTTTTAATTCAAGTGTGCCTAACATTGGATATGGCTCCCTCTTCCCACCCCCCGAAAAGTGGACTGACAAATATAATTCCTTCCTCCAAGCACCAGAGTCTCATCAAAGAAGTCTTCCTCCAAACACCAACCTGTACCTTCCATAATGATGATTTAAGCCTCCAGAGGACGGACGGCCACTTACATATTCACATATTGTATTGTAAAACGATTATCTCACCAATCTGCTCAGCATCAGGATTCTGATGGTGGTCAATGTTATAATAGATACAATGAAGAGGACTTCAGCTATTCAGGCCACAGAAACCAAACAGAAAATGAAATGAAGTGGCCTATTAGTATAGCACCAGCAACAGTCCAGCTAAACAAATGTCTTCCTAAAGAATAATGTTTATGCTACCTACAGTATTTGAGTAGATTCAATCAGAGGTCAAATATATCTGTCTAGGCGCAGATCTCCACTTCGGATAGTGTCACCGCAGAAAATATTGTGTGCCTTACCTCCAAAAGCAGCAGCATTCAAGAGTAGACCCTGTCCTCAATATCTTAAAGCAGACGTTGTCAACATGGTGCCCACGAGTGCACATGCAATTGTGGACGCCTTCCCTGCCTCCCAAGGGGGTCTCCTTCTGCTCCCCCCCCCCTTCACTGAAGTTTGGCTTGAAAAACAAATTCTGTTATAGCCAATAGAATAGATTTGTAGTGCATGCTTGATTGTGGGATGTGTGAGGGACCCACAACAGCTTATTCCCGTTTGCAAGTGTGCAGTCCAGCTCTATCCTGGAACCAGACTATGTAGGTCTTTAAAGTACAATAGCAGCTGCCATTTAAAAAACCGGCACTTTGAATTCGGATCAGAAATGAGCTGTTCTCTTTTGTTGCTGCTATAGGGTTAAGTGAATATTTGGGGAGGGGGAGGTAGTATGTATATATTTCAAACAATCTTTATTACGGTCCAGAGACCAACAAAACATTACAAATCAATACAGAATTCATACAGCCTACCCCCAGGTTAATCAAGCACTTTGTTTGGAATATAGGGCTCATTTGTTCTTTCAACCACCGATAAAAACTTTGCCACTGCCAAAGTTCTAGCTTTTGTCCGGTCTTCCAGTAGGAACCTGACATAGTGAGCCTCTGACTTTCCCGGGAAAGGCACCAGCAAGGGTAGTATCAGTTCAGCCCTGGCCTGCTCATACTTCGCACAATGTAACAAAATATGATTTATGGACTCGATGTCTTGAGCACACGAGCAAAGTCTGTCCTGGTAGGGAACTCCTCTCAACCTACCATCCAGCACTGCAGAGGGGAAGACATTCAGTCTGGCCTTGGTGAAAAGGCTTCGATAGTTAGGTACTGTCAGGTTTTTGATGTAAGGTGTTAACTCAAAGACATACCCATATTGAACTCCTGCTGCCAGTGGACTACAGACTGCGTGTGACCGAGATCGCAAGTCACTGTGTGCATTGTCCCATAATCTTTGCTTTAAAGCCTTTTGGGCGCCTTCATAGCCCAGGTAATACAGTTGGGGGGGAGACAGACCAATAGAGGTGGCTTTTTTAGCCATGGTTTTCTGCCATTTGCTGACAAATTCCTCATTGGTGATATGTTGGTACAGACCCTTCCCTAGATTAAACACTGAAATCCTGAGCCAATGTCTTAGGGCAGCCCACCATGCTCTAGCTGAAATTGGGCATTCACCAGCTTCCAACAGAAGTACGGAGTTGGGGACGCAGTTAGGTACCTGCAGCAGAGATCGTATAAATTTTGCCTGAAAGCCATCTAGCTTTGGCAGGTCCCCATTATGCCAGACATTTGCTGCATACAGGAGTTGGGAAACGGGCTTTGCGTTGAAAACCCTTAAGGCTGCTGGAACATATTTGCCGCCCTTTGTGAAGAAGAATTTATGTATGGCTAGCTTTGTAATCTCCGCCTTTTGAAGGGAGGTTTGCCAATGGTGCTTCCAAGATCTTGTATGATGGAATGTGAGCCCTAGGTAGCTGAAGTATTTTACCTGTTCGAGGTTATGGCCATCCAGCACCCATTTAGACTGGGAGAATCTTCTTTCGAAGACTAAGATTTTAGATTTTTCATAATTAATGGATAAACCATTTCCAGAACAGTAATCAGAAAATTTCCTCAACAGATAATTTAAGCCCGGCCTGGAACGCGAGATGATGGCTGCGTCATCAGCATACAACAACAAAGGGGTCCTTCTCATTCCTATTTTTGGAATGTGTCCATCTGGGTCCATTAAGTTCTCTTCTAGGTCATTTAGGAATAGGCAGAACAATGTGGGGGCCAAAATACAACCCTGTCTCACCCCCCTAGTCATCTCGATGCTGTTCGATAGCTGTCCCTGTCGACCGCATCGGACCTGCAGTTTGGTTCCATTGTACAGGGCTTTTATAAGAAAGAGAAGTCGTTTGTCCTGCAAGATCAGACTCAATTTGGACCATAGCTGGGATCTGGGGATGGAGTCAAATGCTGATTTCAGGTCCATAAAGGCCACGAAGAGTTTACCCTGTAGGTGTCTGGTATACTTCTCAGCTAGGAAGGACAGCATTAGACAGTGGTCTGTTGTTGAATGATTCTCACGGAAAGCTGCCTGGGCTTCAGATAGTATATTATGTTCATTTAGAAAAGTTGTCAATTTGCTACTGAGGAAATGGGCATATAGTTTCCCAATTATTGAGAGCAGGCTAATAGGCCTATAATTGGAAGGTACATTTGGGTGGCCTCTCTTAAAGATTGGGACTACTATAGCATGTTTCCAGCTATATGGTACCTTACCAGAGTTATTTACTACCGTAAAGAGTGCTGCCAGAAGCGGGGCCCACCAGTGCTGGTTTGATGTAATCACCTCAGCTGGGATAAAGTCTTTCCCCGGAGCCTTTCCGCTCTTCAGCTTCCCAATTAATGTATGGACTTCCTCCACAGTTACCGGCCTCCAATTAGGGAGCAGTGACAATTGTACCCTGTCATCCTCCTGTGAACTGGAAGGGAGGTTTGGACTTTCCATAAATATATTTCTGAAGTGGTTCTCCCAAACCTGAGCTGGAATGACACAGCTGGGGGCTGAGGAGCTATTTCTCATTGAGTCGGAGACCAGTTGCCAAAAGAGTTTAGTTTCATTGTTTAGTGAGGCATTCAATAGTAGGGACCAGGAATTTTGTTCGGACTGCCTTTTTTTTGAGGCCAAAAGGGCTTTGTACTCTTTTTTGATTTTGAAATAA
This sequence comes from Podarcis muralis, assembly GCF_964188315.1. Classification (NCBI taxonomy): domain Eukaryota; kingdom Metazoa; phylum Chordata; class Lepidosauria; order Squamata; family Lacertidae; genus Podarcis; species Podarcis muralis. Next base: position 100,347,557 of record NC_135656.1, read on the forward strand.
GATTGAGGTAAGTAGCTTAATCCAGCGTTTCTACAGGCCAAATAGGCGTTCCTTAGGGCTTCCTTCTTTGTGTGGCACTCTTGGTCAAACCAACTGCGCCCTTTCGCAGTGCGTGGCTTGCCGGCTGAGTTTATGTTAACCGAGACCAGATCCTGCAAGGACTCAATGAGATTTTCGTAGGCTGTCAGGGAGGAGTCTATTGATAAATTGTTTATTATAATTGATCTTAACTTAAATGCAGTTTGTGAATTCAATCTGTTCTCAACTGCAATTGCTATCTCAGGTGTCCATTTTTTCCTACGCAATGCTGGATCATTTGCTTTGTCTATGTCCTCATGTTCTATGTGAGAGTGCTGAATTGAATTTTGGCCGGTAATGGAGATGATAAGAGGTAAGTGGTCACTTTCAGTCCTATTATCTATTGTGAATTTTTTAATTGATTCGAAGGCCTGTCTGTTAGTGAGACAGTAGTCTACTGTGCTGGCCCCATTTGAATTTATGAATGTGTACTCGCCTTCTCTGTCCCCGGGGAATGCCCCATTAGCAATGATCAGATCCAGACTTATTTGTAAAAAAGCCAGGCAGAATCCAGCATAGTTGATTTGGCAATCTTTCGAATGTCTACGTGGGGGTGGGTTTAGCAAGAGGGCGCTATTTTCCTTTAGATCTCTTAATATTGGGAATTTTATTTCCAGGCTATCATCATTTGAGCCTATTCTGGCATTCATATCTCCCATTAGGTAAAATGGTGAGCCAGGGTACCTAATTTGTAGGGAATAAAGGAAACTATGGATTTTACGCCACGTGCTCTCTATCTGTGTTTGCACTGTATATGGTGGAATATACACTGAAACAAAAATAATACTCTTGGATTCCATATGCAAGGTGATCCCCAGTGCCAGCTGCTCGAAAACTGAGCACTCAATAACTTGTGACGTCAATTGAGTGGAAACCAGAGTTACTAGGCCCCCCCTCGGTCGTCCCCTTCCAAGCGGTTTAGAGGCCTTGATTTCATAGACGTCGTAACCGTCAAGAGCTATGTTATCAGTTGCCCAAGTTTCCTGCAGCATTATTATGTCAAAACCCATTATATAATCACGAAATGGCTCGTCCCCAAGTTTGTTAGCCCAACCCGCTATGTTCCATGAGATAATGTTAAAGCTGCTCGTTCCATAACTGGCTTGGCTTCATTGTGGTGGGGAAATTGTTATCAGCTCTCCCACTGGTTCGGTAATGATGCAACCATTCTTAGGGTATGCACGGTGTTGTTGTTCTCGGGGTTGATTTGCAGCATTTTCCCGATTTCCCGGCATCGACGGTGTTATTTGGATTGCTGGTGCCATCGGGGGGTCTTCGTCAAAGATAATTAAATCTGTCTCTGGCTTTCTATGTGTCCCATTTCCCTTGGGAGGGTCGTCACTTGGCATTGGCTGATCAGATTCCAGTTGGGATAGAGGGTGGTGAAATTCTGGATCTGCCAAAGGCGTAATGGAGAGTCCTATCTTTGAATTATCTAGCTTGGGCTGGCGTTCTTTGTGTGTTTGACCTTTTTGGTCTGATGTTTTCCTCTCCAAGTGAGTGTTGCAGCTGGGTTCACCGCACATATTCATCTTTGACGGCCCTTCCGAATGAATCATGGCCCTGTGGCGAAAGCCCTTCGGCAGAGAGGGTGCTGATTGCTTGGAGTTGGTCCGGCTATATGACAAGTTTGGCAGTAGTTGTTTTCGTTCTGTGTCTTTAAAAACACGCCTCAAAACAATATTATAGTCCTGTAAAATGGCCCTATATTTCAATAGCATTTTAGGGGTAGCTGAGTCAGAAAATGTCAGCGTGAGTCTAGTGTGCTGGGGGTCCGTGCAAAGCAAGTTTATCGCGATCAGAGTGTTGCAATGGATATTTAGTAAAAGCTTAAAGTTTCTCTTCACACTGTCGATTGATTTCCAGTAAGGCAGGATACCATTAAAAGGATATATGTCCAGAGCTACTTGAGTACTTTGTAGGATCAGGTCCCTACTTTCGCTTTTGTTGTTTTTAGTATTTGTAGTCTCTTGGTTATCAAGTCTGGGCCGGTTGCACCCCTGTACATGATGGTCTAGAGGGAGGGCAACGCTATGGTCGGTCTCTTTAGTACTGAGTTGGCTATTTTTGGCTGTCAGGAGCACCAACTCCGCCAGGAGAGACGTTACCTTTTGTAATTTGATGTTAATTTCCTCCACTGTTCTTGCAGTCAGCAGACAGTGGTCCGCGAGTATTTCTGCATAGAGCGGTGCCCCCTCAGATGGTAGTTCATGGGATAATTCATGAGCGCTCATCTCAGCATTCTCCCCTGGGCGATCTCCACCCAATAAAGCATCCCCACCTACCTGGGAATGAGTTCTGTTTGGTGTGGTAGGTTCTGAGTTCTGTGCTTTTACAAAATCATCCATTTTGCTCTGCTTGCTCTTCTGTGGGCTCCCTTCTGGAGATGAGGCCGGTCGTTTCTTTTTCCTAGTCATTTTCCAGGGATAGAGCCGCTGTAAATCAGGGCAGCTTCTGCTGTAAATCAGGAAGCTTGGCGTCTACCCACGATAGGGCGTCTAATCTCCACTCCTGCTGGGCTGGAGCTAATTAGGGCTTTCTAGACTTTCTGTAACTCAGGCCCTTGACCTAAGCTTTGTAAATTAATAGCTGCCAACTAACAAAAATAAAGAACTGAGGCTGATAAAAGCTAATAAAAACTGATAAAAAAGCTAGTAGAAACTGATAAAAATAATAAAAACAGCATCAACTGATGCGGAGTTCAAGTCGACGCTACTACTAACGACGACACCATCTTTCCTTTAGTATGTATATATTTATTTTTAACCTTCACGTAATCTTTAACATTCTGTCAGGACAACACACTTAAGCACCCCATCTGTACAATTCAGCATTTTGTATTGCTAGAGGAACAATCTGTTACCGAAGTATCCCCCCCCCTTGCAAACGCCCCCCCCCCCATGATAACATGCATCATACTTCCAAATGGAAGAGCACAGGTTTGTGACAGGAGTGTTTACTGAAGCTGTCTTCAGTATGTCAAACAAGCAGCCATATTTTTCTTGAAAAGGCATATAAACAAACCTGGCACATATATGTGTTATTTTACATATATACATTTTAAAAAATATCTAAGCCTAGCATGTTCCTTACATCTCTGAGATTTGGTTTTATTTCTGTGATCTCCATGGAGACAAGTTAATCACTTAACCATCTGGTAATCCTTCTCCAAAGTGCATCACAGCTGCTACCTAGCATTTCGTAATCAGGGCTCTCTCTCTCTCTCTCTCTCTCTCTCTCTCTCTCTCTCTCTCTCTCTCATTCATACAGAAAAGGTACACACAGCTGCTAAACCAGCCTTTTTCAGTTAACATTTATAGTTCATATTTCTCACTGTCCTTTTCTATCAGGCTTTTACTGCTGAAGTGTTTTATTTATTAATTTTTATCTTTTTTTATATGCCACCCTTTGCGCAAGCCATAGGGAGGTTTACAACAAAGCAAATAGATTTTTTAAAATAAAATAATAATCCATAAAATCAAGTAAAACAACGCAATCCTTTAAAAACATGTAACAATAAATAACTAAATAACTACTATAGCAGCAGCAATAAGGTCTCTCCTCCAAACACCTGTCAGAAAAAGACAGAACCTATAGAAAATTTGAAAGCAGGCAGAAAGACAGGGAGCATGCTACACACGTACATCTGACCTCACCTGTAACTGGAACTTAGGTACTGTCACAAAGCCTGCTGGGCAGTAATCGCACAGCTCAAAGTTGGAGTTAACTCTTTAGTAGCAAAAAAATACAATCTGCACAGACTTGGCAGAGTGTCAGGCCTAAAGAGCACAGCAGCTCATTCCCAGTGGTCTTACTCCATGAAAGTCAGTTGCCAAGACTGAAAGTTCCTGCCTCCCCACAACCATCTAAGTCCTCTCTTCTCCAAGCAATCAGAGACTCTGCCTCCATGCAGCCAACCTCTCCTCCGCCCTTTTCATGCCTCTCCTGGTTCTGGGAGACAGAGGGTAGGGGAACTTGTTGAGGAAGAAGGGGGAGACACCTGTAACTCTTCACCAGTCAGAGATCTCTGACTCCTGGCTTCCCTCCTCCCATGCACCAGCTTCAGTTTCTGATTCTGGACTTCTCTCTGCCACAGATTCTCCCAGCTCACTAAGTCCTGTTACCTCTAAGTTTCCAACATCTCCTCTTCCAAGTCTTTTCCCTCTGACCCTTCATCATTCTTCCACCACCATTCCCCAGGCTCTGAGCCTTCTTCCCTTGGTTGTCCTGATCTGGTTCCTCCCACCATTCCTCTGTGTCCAAGCAGTCCATGACAGGTACTTAAGTTGAGAGAACTCATATTCATCCATTGTGAGTTGCAAATTACAATCTAGCCCTAATCTAGCCAAAACCTATGCAGGCTTACCCTGTTGTGGTGCAAGCCAATGTTTTGACTGCAATAAATTAAGTGGCATCTGGCAAGTGAGGAAGAGTTACCATCTATGTCCCACTTGCTTCCAATAACTCCTCAGTCCAACAAACTGCACAGTAAAAAAAAACACTACTCAACAGTGTAAAATTTCATCAGCTCTAAATGGAAAGACTGTCCTTCCACACCAGTGTTTCTTAACCACCACTTCAACCCTTAATTCAACCCTGCAAAATAAAATAATTCCAGAATAATGGACAGGCTTTTCTCCAGCACTTGTACAGAATGATGATGACTGTCTTGGAACAGCAGCAAGGTACCTCTCATATAGTGCAAGGAGATGAGATGAGTCAAGTGTTCAGCACAGTAGATCATAGTACTCAGGGCCGGTCCTACCATTAGATATGATGAGGCAGCCTGTCTAAAGCAGGCACCAAAGCGCATCTTTGGCAGAACTTGGGTGCTGGCCAGCAACAAAAAACATTTTAGTCCTTTTCATTCTTATGCAAGGATTTCTTTTTCTCAGCCATAGCCCCTTAAATCCAATTTTGAAAAAAAAAAAGTAAAATGAAATGGCACCAAATTGCCATCAAGAAGCAGTTACTGATTACCGCCTAGCCATTTGTCATTATTTATAGCAGACACAGATGAGGTATCAGTTTCCTATGCATCTTTGCTGCAGCTGTAGGCTTCCAGCACCAGTAGCATCTTCAGTTCTGAATAATAAGGACAGAATTAGGAACAACTGAGAATAAGTTATCCTTAATTATTTCAAATATACAATGTAGTAAAAACCATTACCTTTTGGGTATCTGTGTTTGTGAAGCCAGGTGTGAATCAGTAATTGCCATCCTTTTGCAAAGTATCATCACCAAGAGTAAATTATTGCTTACACAATGCAGGAGACACTGGCCTTATGATGTTAGAAAGCCAGGAAACTGTAACATTCATTGGTAAATCTGAAGAAATGCCAACAGTCGCAATTTTTTGCATGCATATATGCATCTTTTTGCATTAAATATAATTGCATGTGTTTTATTTAAAATGTCATTAAAGTATCAAGCAGTTAAAGCACGATTCATCATGTGATGGCTAACATTTTAACTTATTTATATAGCGCAACCTGATTTGGGCAGTTACCACTCTCATAACATTCAAACTTGACATGGTTACAGTGGTACCTCAGGCTACATACGCTTCAGGTTACATACGCTTCAGGTTACAGACTCCGCTAATCCAGAAATAGTGCTTCAGGTTAAGAACTTTGCTTCAGGATGAGAACAGAAATCGTGCTCCGGCGGTGCGGCAACAGCAGGAGGCCCCATTAGCTAAAGTGGTGCTTCAGGTTAAGAACAGTTTCAGGTTAAGTACGGACCTCCGGAACGAATTAAGTACTTAACCCAAGGTACCACTGTATTTGTTCCAAAATAAAATGAACTCAAAAGTCATTCAAAGGATTTTTTGGTATTGCTTTCGACTCACTTATCATTAGATTTAACTACTTGGACATGTAGGCAAGACAGAGGTTGAATTGTGTCTAGGGAACTGGTTTCAGGAAGGCAGGTTATTAAGTAAGCAAACCACAACAAAGTGTAGATCATTACTCCACTGTCATCTAGGTTACTGCTCCTAAAATGCTTGTCATTTTTTATTTTATTTTTAGTGTAATGTGGTGGGGAGAGAGTAGCTTACACACAATGTGACTATCATTATATTCAGTCTCTGAAGCATGAAAATGATTTCTTTAAAAAACAGAAAAACAGCTTGATTCCTAAAGAACAGCCAATCCCTCTTGCTTTATTGGCCCTTACAACTGTTCATGGAGGGCTGAAAGGGCAAGTGGGAGGATGGGTGTCTCCTCTTCAAAAACATTTAGTAATTATGCACAAGAAATAATTCTGGTGTGTTCAATGAGTCATATGCACGACATACAATGAGTATGCCCGAAAGAGCTCAATCAAAGCCTAATTCACCCCAGCAAAGGGCTAATCGGCTTACACAATAGCATCACCTTACAGAAACAAATATTACTGCAAGCTTCACCAAACACTAGTTGGCAGAAAAATCCCAATTTATATTCACATCAGATCTTTTACTTCAAGGAGACTTACATGGCCATAAAAAAACAAGGTGATGCTTCCTCATCCCACCCTATGGCCTTCATGAACACAGATGATCAAGCTGGATAGCCATAAGAGACACACAAAAGCAGACTTTGGTCTTTCAGATTTCAGTGGCGCCCTGCATGTGGGCCTTTCGTTGTGCTCAATTCACTATGTCATAGTTGCGGCGCTCTGCAGCGCCCCCTGGGCTTGGCATCCAGTGCAGCAGAACCGTTCGCACTGCCCTAAATCCGCCTCTGGGACATGAACTGATAATTACTGTATTTCAGAAATACTGCTTTGTCCACTGTGTTATGCAATAGGATGTGCGTCTGTTATCTGGAACTTTGTGTTTCATCTAATAGCGGGGCGTGTACATATGCTGAACTGTTCATCAAGAGTTGTTTCATGCCATCCTCCTGAACCAAACCTCTACCCCAGGCATAGGCAAACTCGGCCCTCCAGATGTTCTTGGACTACAACTCCCATGATCCCTAGCTAACAGGACCAGTGGTCAGGGATGATGAGAATTGTAGTCCCAAAACAACTGGAGGGCCAAGTTTGCCTATGCCTGCTCTACCCCTCCACCTGAAATCAAATTCCTACTCCTGTAGCAATAATGGTGTTGGCATGCAAACAAACCATCAAACAGAAAGCATACATTTGAACTTTGTATACAAGCTGATAGAATTTTCCCATAGGAGTGGCAGGGGTAAACGTTTAAGCAGATGTGCATTGGAAATAGGAAAACAACTGAATGCTATAAAGGAAGGACTGAGAAACTCTGCCACATGAGTATCCAACTCTGTGAAACCTAAAACACACATTGTAAGGTAAACATAGAATTGTAGAGTTAGAAGAGACCCAAAGTCCAAACAAACTGCAAAGCAGGGACGTTCTGATTTGGATCTTAACTTTCCTTTCTTCCTCAGTTCCCTGAACAGTGGCTCTTGGGGATTGGAGGGCCTTTTGGAAACTACAGAGATAGGGTGATAGGCAGAAATACAGCCCTTTAGTAATTTAAGTCACTCTCGTCAGTCTTCTGTTGTAAGCATCCAAAATCAGCCAATGATCCAATAAAAACTATAGGTAAAGGGACCCCTGACCATTAGGTCCAGTCGTGACCGACTCTGGGGTTGCGGCGCTCATCTCGCTTTATTGACCGAGGGAGCCGGCGTTTGTCTGCAGACAGCTTCCAGGTCATGTGGCCAGCATGACTAAGTCTCTTCTGGCGAACCAGAGCAGCGCACGGAAACGCTGTTTACCTTCCCGCCAGAGCGGTACCTATTTATCTACTTGCACTTTGACGTGCTTTTGAACTGCTAGGTTGGCAGAAGCTGGGACTGAACAATAGGAGCTCATCCCATCACAGGGATTTGAATTGCCGACCTTCTGATCGGCAAGTCCTAGGCTCTGTGGTTTAACCCACAGCACCACCCGCCTCCCTTAATAAAAACTATACCAAGTCAAAAAAATGAGAATTGCATAACAAAGATATATTTTGTTGAAATTTTGGAGAGCCATTCTAAATGTTGAGATATATCTGCAGCTGCTGCAGGATGAAAACACCTCTCAAAATGTGTTTTAAGCTTACACATTTCTCTAAAATGTTTGCTTTGTTTCTGAATCAGAATAAGATGTGCTCTGCCTACAACAGAAAGCAATGGCTCGTTTCGAAGTTGGACAGTCCTGTGATCTACATTATTTACTTGGACTTTCAAAAGGCTTTTGACAAAGTTCCTCACCAAAGACTTCTGTGTAAGCTTAGCAGTTATGGGATAAAAACAGTAATTTGTTAAAGAACAGGAAGCAGAAAGCAGGAATGAATGGACATTTTTGCAATAGCTGGGCTGTAAACAGTGGGTGGGTAGTGGGACCAATGCCTTTTGACTTCCCAGTGTTAGAATTATTTCTTTTGGGGAGTGACCTCCCAAACACCAGTGCCTCTACAAGCAAACCTTGCAAAAGGCACAGACTTTACATCTCATCAACCAGCAGTGCCACATTTATGTAGGTAAAACAAATTATGCTGTCTATAGGATAAAGTAGTGCCTTGGGCTGCCAGAACTTTGTTTAATTGTGTAGATGGTTTTCAAAAAAGGTTCTATGTGTGCATGGTATGTGGTCATTTCTCCCCATGCCTTCGCATAATGGATATCAGGTTTGAAAGAACACGTTTGATAGAACAGCACAGAATCAGATTTCAAACGCTTCACTGAAGTTTTCCCCCTTTAATTGTTTCATTATATGGTGAAGAAACAAAAGTGGGTGAATCAATATGCATAATTATAACATCTAAACGCTGAAAAAATTAGTCAACGGACTCTTATTTCTCTCAGGAGGGAGGATTAATCTTCCTTTCCCCTATTTCAAAAGTCTTCCAGCGGGGAAGGGTGTGTGTGTGTGTGGAATGAAGAGCTTATCACCTAGGAAACATATGGTCTTAATCGCACAGGTCTGGCACACTCTTGGATTTTCAGTCAGCAAGAGGCTCTTATTTAACTGGTCTCTTCAGAAGTACAAAAATAGGTGATTTAACTTATTTTAACTATTTCTTTTTTTGGCAACTGAAGTGGAAAACACACACACACACACACACACACACACACACACACACACACACACGTCCTTGGATGAAAACAGGCAGTCAGTGCAGATGATGGCTTAGGGAAGAGATAATGGGATACAAAGCTTATTTTGTACCTTGTGCCTCGGTACACGCTTCACAAGTGTCCTCCCATTGTGAGGAGTTGGGCTTTCTGCAGTTCTGAATAGACTTTCAGCCTTATTTGTTTCTGTTGTTCGATTTAGGAATACTAAGGGCCATGTTTCCTGCCAAACTAGCAGTTCGAAAGCACAAAGTGCAAGTAGATAAATAGGTACTGCTCCGGTGGGAAGGTAAACGACATTTCCGTGTGCTGCTCTGGTTTCGCCAGAAGCGGCTTAGTCATGCTGGCCACATGACCCAGAAAAACTGTCTGTGGACAAACATCGGCTCCCTCAGCCAGTAAAGCGAGATGAGCACCGCAACCCCAGAGTCGTTCACGATTGGACTTAACTGTCAGGGGTCCTTTACCTTTTTAAGGGACATGTTTAAGGTTTTTCAAGGTGCAACTTTTATGTTGGAGGGTTAAACTTCAGCTTGACCCTCTCCTGTTGAAATCTGTGAGAGTGAAGAAGTAGTGAAGATTGTCGGAATTGTGTGTAAGGAGACCTTAGCAAAGGAGTCAATGAGATGGCTCCCATAGGCAACAATACACCTGACAGCACCAGTATTTTGCCCAGGACAGTTCTTAGTAGCTACCCCCTCAAAAATGCACAGTGTGCAAGAGGCTATCTGCTCTTTCAGCTCAATTCCAATCTGCACTAGTTCAGCCTCTCCTGCACTGAACATACCAACTCCAGCCATGATAGAAAAATCAGTGCCTTAACTGTACATGAAGGAAGTGTGGACCAATGGTGAAGAAGGCATGGCTTGGTGGTTATACTGAATACTTAAAGTAAAACACAGAATAGAATGAGGCTTTGAAATAATTGGGTTATGTAAGGACATGAGGAGCCCTGCTGGATCAGACTAAAGACTCATCTAGTCTTGTTTCCCAGTGGATGGTGAGATGCTGATGGAAAGCCTGCAAGCAGGACAACACACGTTCAACAATATTCTCCCTACTTTGTGATTCTCAGAGACTGGTATTCATGAGCAAGCTGCCTTCAACAGTGGAGGTGGAAGCTAACTATTGCAGCTAATAGCCCTTGATAGCTACTAGCCACTGAACTTGTCTAATCCCCCTTTAGTTGGAATCTCCTATCTTGTAACTTGAAGCCATTGATTCAAGTCCTACCCTCTGGAGAAGAGAAAACAAGTTTGTTCCATCTTCCATGTGACAACCCTTGAGATATTTGAAGGTGACTATCATATCCTCTCTCAGTCTTCTCTTTCCCAGCCTAAACATAGCCAGATCCTTTAGCTTGAGAAGGTGTGCTCTCTCTTTGTAGGGTACAAGAGGCACTAGAATTCCCCAGGAAAGGAAATTTAAGTTGAGTTTAAAAGCTTGAATGATCTAACAACTCCACCAACTCTCCCACAGAGATTCAGAAAGCAATATGGCAAGGAACCTCTGGGGAAAGCTACTGAAATGGGTTACTGCAGATCAATTTTAAACTTTAAAATAAACTGAACAGGCAAATCTTACTAAGCTGTTAAGGGGTGTGTGTGTGTGAAAGAATGCCTTAATACCTAGAGTGAAAGCATAAGGAAGAAAGTAGGACTAATGTATCTCCCACAGGAGCAGTGATTCTCAAAAGGGCTCTGTAAACTCTTGATGTAATGAGACTCTTATCAGGTAAAAAAAGGGCCAAGTGAGAACTATTTTTCTTTTAAAAAATATTCCAGAAAGGAGCAACTGGATAAAGAGTACTGTACTTTGAAAGAGGCCAAGAAATTCAGAATCTAACTGCACCTGACTACAGCAAGCTTTCACCCCTTCCAGTCATGTCTAAAGCAGGGGTGAGGGCAAAACACAAAGTGGCTGGTGGTGGCAGGACCAGGGTGGTATAGTAGTTAGAGGGGCCTGGGAGATCAGGGTGCAATCCCCCCCCCCCCAGCCATGAAGCCCACTGAATGACTGCTGGCCAGGTACTGTCTCTCAGCCTAAGGTTACCGTGGGGATAGAATAGTGAGGGCGAGAAATGCATACAGAACCTTGAGCTCCTTGGAGCAAAAGTGTGATATAAATGTGTTAGCAGAGGGAGTGAAGATAATGACAATAACAACTGCAATGATTGAAATTTCCCCTGAAGAGCTTTAAAGAACCTTTGTTCCTCCTTCAAGTAGTTGTGACGACAGCGAGAACCATGAATGACACCTTCAGCTCCATGTAAACTAATAATGAAACACCTTTCCCTGCCTACTGCCCTTGTTGTTGCAGTGAGTTTTGATGTCCTTTTCCCAGCCTGTAATATTTCAACTGAGTCAGGATAAGAGAAGGGTATCCTGGGAAGGGGCTGCAGTGAGTTGGGGAGAAATGGTGACAGCTGGGGGAGCGGGAAAGGTTTGTGCTTCATTTGCAGATGCAGGTCTCTCTTAACAACGAGCTATCAATTCACTTAAGAAAAATATCATTCATAGTGTGTGGACGGGGATCTACACACTAGATCTCTGGGTGGTTTGCAGTAGATCACCAAGGATTTCTGTCTCCTGATTATTTAACAATAGCAAGAACTCTCCCCATCCCCAGTTAGGTTGTGCAATGAAGAAAGTGGAGTTGGGTGGGAACCAGAAACAGTTTTTTGTGTGGAAGGATTGTTTCAGTTCTAGTACTGGGTGGTGGGGCAGAGATTCCTGGACTGAGATGCTATCAAAGGTGCATTATTCCTTAATTCTAAGTATGGGCTTCCAATCAAAATCTCTATTTTGCACTAGGCCCCAGCTGGGGTTCAATTGCAGTGGGGTTGGTTGGGGGAAGGAGATAAGCTCACCCTTCCATAGTGTATACCACCAGCATATTCAGTCTACATGAATATATGTGTGTGTGTGTGTGTGTGTGTGTGTATGTGTGTGTGTGTGTGCAGGTTTATGCAGATGGGAAATCATTCTAGACAGTGGCGTAGCTAGCTGCTCAGCTGCCACGAGCGGTGCGCCCATCCTGCAGCCAGGGTGGGGCGAGCTGCCCATGGGGGTGGGGTGTGCTGCATGGAGCCTTTCTGCCGCCTCCCCCTCAGCTGTAGGGCGGCTGAGGGAGAGGCGGAGGTCAGACTCAAGTCCCACGCTGCTGTTTCAGGGAGCACAGAGCCTGCAGGCACCCAAGCCAACACGTCCCTCCCAGGAGAGACACGTGGCTCAGGCACGCTGCAGGCCCTATGGTAAGGCCCCTTCCCACACATCCTCTGCCACTTGCATCTTCACTAGAAGGGCTGTGGCCCCTGCAGATGTTATCGGACTCCAAATCCCATTGGACATACTGCCTTGGGCTAAAGGGAGTTGGAATCCAACAGCATTTGGAGGGCCACATATATGGAGAATCATTTGCACATACGGCACCCAACAGAATATCCCTATTTTCAAGTGGAGTAAGCTAATGAACCTAGATCAGGGGAGAAGCCTGCTGCTGCGATTCCCCCTACCCCCATACAATTCATTTCCACATCTGTTAATATCAGCAAAGGAAGGGGTGAAGAATTTTAGGACTCATTGAACCCTCCCCCAGACCACACTCCTCACTGGCCCTGGTTTGCACACTGGATGCTTTTGCTGGAAAATCACAACACATTAACTCATGCAACTTCCTAACATTAATTTCTTGAATATTGTGCTCTCCATTTTGTTATGCATCTGCTGTATGTTTGACGCTTGGACGTGCATTACAGTACTAGGTTTTCATTTCGTTTTCCTATGCCCCCTTTCCTTTCCTTTAACAACCCCTCCTTGTTTTGTTGCTGCTGTACTCTTAAAAGTTTGCACTGTACCGCATAGTTTGTACTGAATTTAGAAAAGTGTAAAAATTTCAACTTAAAAAAAAGAAGAAGATTATGGATTCGCTTCATCTGCAGAAATGCATATTAGTGCTGCAGTTAATACTTAGCAAGTAAAGAAGCGGATTTTGGAAGGACAGAAAACACCGAAAGAAGATTCTTTTGAAATGTAGATGCACAGTGAAGAACTGCTTTAAACCCTTCTCTTAGGTAAACAGGATCTCGAATAAATTTCTTTTGGAAATTTAGAAGGACATTTCTTCCACTTCCCCTCCCCTCCCACCTTCTCTGTACTTTAAGTCTACAATCATGTACTTCAAACTCAGTGTTCTACAGGATTGCCTGCTACATCAGGTATTTCTTCTGCAATAAACATCAGACTGACAGGCCAACAGTTCCACTAGTCTGCAGAGCTGGCCATTTGCTATGTGCAGAACTTCAGGTAATACTTATTTTTATTGAGGGGGAAAGTTGAATACATTTTTTAAAAAAATTAAACATGGGCATCACAGATTTTTCACAGATGTTGCAACACAATTCCACAGTTGGTACTGCATGCCTAATTCAGCATGTCTAGAGAAAGGGAGAGGGGTCCTCTCTACTACACCAAAATGGACATTTTGTTGCAAAACACTTTGTGACCATTTGTACCTGGACTAAAAGAGAAAACCTGAAAAGATGCAGGCTGAAGATGACAAAATCCTTCATCTTGTATAAAATCTTTTGAAAGGCAGGGAATTAGCAGCACAAAAAACATTAGAAAATACATTGCATGCTATTCTTGATATTAATACATTGTTCTAATTAGGAGAAACCTAGCCAGATGGGTGGGGTATAAGTAATATCATCCTCCTCCTCATCATCATCATCATTTCTGCCCTTGCAACAACTCTGAAGAACATAGTTTGTATTTTAGAATCCCTAGAATGGTAGATCTTTAGGCCAGACTTCTCATATCCAAATGGAAATTTCTGTTTCTTATGCTTTGTCTGCTGAAACCTTGGTTACTGGATTCAAATCATAACAACTAATAAATCAGAGCTCATTGGCAGGGCTCTTAACACAGACCTGTAGCAAGATTTCCCATAGACCAAAAGAAGGGAAGGGTTTTGGAGGTTCTAATGTACTTAGAGGATGTGCTCAGTTAAGTCATGGGGCTGGAAAAAACAAACCGTGGAACTCCATGGTGCTCATCCATAAAAGCTGTGGAGTTCACCTTATTATTTCGATATCTTAAATATATTTCTGATTTTTGTCCTTCCTCAAATAATCACAGTGAGTCCCCAGATCAACTTGAGAAGTGGCAGGGATAGATATAGATAGATAGATATAAAATATCTTGGCCTATCAATTGAGACATATAAACTGACACAGTGGCATGCCCTACTTCAAGATATTGACAATGGGCAAACCAAGGTTTGGCCTTGTTTGCAGCATATATTGTTGTCCCCCCTATCACTGACACTGGAATCTGGGAAGAACAAGAAGAGCAAACTTTACATGCATTTGTGAACCCCTTATATCACAACTCTTCATGAGATCCACAGACAACATTCCCCTTCAACAACTCTCTCATGAGATTTTCAAACTGGCAATTTCATAGAATCTGAGAACTGCTGAGTTGGAAGTGACTCTGAGGGTCATCTAGTCTAACCCCCTACAATGCAGGAATGTCAGCTAGATCATACTTGACAGGGTGGCCAATTTGCTGGTTTTGACCTGTCACGCCTTAAAAGTCTAAGGACTGCAATACCTCAAGGACCTACCCAGACCCTGAGATCATCCTCTGAGGCCCTTCTTCATGTGTCCACTCCACAAGAGGTCTAGAGGGTGGCAACATGAGAATGGGCCTTCTTTGCAGTGGCTTCCCGGTCGTGGAATGCTCTCCCTAGGGAGGCTTGTCTGGCGCCTTCATTACATGCCTTTAGGAGCCAGGCAAAAAACCTTCCTCTTAAACCAGGCCTTGGGCTGGTTGACATTCAATGCCCTTTTAAATGTGTTGCGGGAGGAGGAATTATTGGTTGGTTGTTATTCTTGTTTTTACTATTTATTTTGTGGTTTTTATACAGTGGTACCTTGGGTTATAGACGCTTCAGGTTAGGTTACAGACTCCGCTAACCCAGAAATAGTACCTCAGGTTAAGAACTTTGCTTCAGGATGAGAACAGAATTCATACGACAGCGGCGCAGCAGCAGGGGGAGGCCCCATTAGCTAAAGTGGTGCTTCAGGTTAAGAACAGTTTCAGGTTAAGAACGGACCTCTGGAACGAATTAAGTTCTTAACCCGAGGTACCACTGTATTGCAATTTTTTGTTGTGAACTGCCCTGGGATCTGCAGATGAAGGGCAGTATACAAATTTAATAAAAATAATAAAATATATACAGTGGTACCTCAGGTTACATACGCTTCAAGTTACATACTCTTCAGGTTACACACTCCGCAAACCCAGAAATAGTGCTTCAGGTTAAGAACTTTGCTTCAGGATAAGAACAGAAATCGGGCTCCAGCGGCACAGCAGCAGCAGGAGTCCCCATTAGCTAAAGTGGTGCTTCAGGTTAAGAACAGTTTCAGGTTAAGAACAGACCTCTGGAACGAATTAAATACTTAACCTGAGGTACCACTGTACAGTGTAGCCCTATGCCTGTTTACTCAAAATCAAGTCCCATTTTGTTCAACAGGACTTACTCCCAGGCACGTTTGAATATATTTGCAGCTTTAGGTGCTTCAGCCAGGTTGGGTCCATGAGACACATTTGAGTCAAAACAAGTATAAAAGTGATAACAGGAGAGAAGTACCAAAAAGGTTCAAGATGACAGAAATATGCAGACACTTTGCCTTTCCTCTCAGTTGCTTTTGAGCTGGATGTGTAGACAACTGCTAGCAATGTCATGATCAGGGAATAGCTTTATGTACATTCCCTTGATGAACTTTGAATCTGCAAATTCTAAAGGAATAGCTGTGCTCCATCCATTGCTACAAAAAAAAATGTAACAAAGAATCTTCTGGCATTTTAAGTTTAACAAATGTATTGTGGCATAACTTTGGCAGGCTAAAGCCCATGCAAGGTCACATTCTAATGTTGTTAGTCTTCAGGGTGACACAGGACTCGCGTCATTTTTTAAAATTCGTGGGTGCCCTCCAACTTTTCCCACTACAGCATTCTCTTAGTGTGATATAACTCTGCACCCAGTAATGCCAAACAGATCCAAAAGGAAACCTCAAAGGAGATTTTTATTTACTTCTTTGGTCTAGGAAGCCTTTGTATATCCTGAAGCTTCAGCATATGTCCTACATTTAATATAGTTAAGCATGATCTGCATCAACTTCTTCTTAATATTGAAAGGGTTGCAGACAATAGGATAAGCCAGGCACAGCGGGGAGTCTCTGAACAGAAATATCTAAATATTTTCTCATTTCTTCCCTCAAACATTCTGCCTGAGGAAGAAGATTTGGGTCACTGAAAACCTTATACTGTATATATTTTCAACAGTAATTTGTTCAGATAAGAGTCTCATGTGCCTCTCTGTCTTCTTCTTCTATGGGATCAACTCTATGGACTTTGACCAGGAAAAGTGTTTACTGGTTTTATCTGCATTTTTTAATTAAAAAAAAAACTCTTTTAAAGACACCCAAGTTTGTGTCCATCTAACCACCTTGTGATAGCGAATTCCCTAAGTTAATTACATGCAATGTGAAGAAGTACTGAAATGTGAAAAAGCAAGCATACATTCTCAGGCTTTAAACGATGGCAATGTCTCTTGGTGAAACAACACAATGGTAAAAAGATTCAGAGCAGCAGCACCTGATGACTCATCGGCAGCAGAACCCGTTCTCCCTTCACTTTTGTTACAGTACACTATATAAATGCAACGGGTTAGAGACTCAGGTAAGGGCAGCAAATGTTTGTTTACCGCTCTCACCAAGAGACACAGCTGTAAGCCTTCAAAATAAATTGTAGGTTCCACAATGCAGCCCTCTAATAATGGAAAGAGGCAGAGTATACAGAAGAGGAAGCAAGGTCACCTGTTGAGCAAATGTGGGCATTTACCTACATAATTGCAGAAATTAGGGAAATTGAGGCACAGTCCAGTAATCTGCTGGTCAGAACCATTTCCCAGTTATAGTTCCGTTTGATAAATTTTTAAATATTAAAATATTATATCCTGCAGCATTCAAAACTCCCATTGTTCGAGGTGCATTTTGCGACAAGGAATTTCATTAGCGGGAGCAGTTTTGCCTAAGATTTCAGATTAAAACTACAGAGTGGAAGGAAAGGAGGACCATTTCCTGCTTCTCCGCTTCCATCCACTGAAGACTGGAGAAGAGACCCTCTTAAGAATATTAGAGGGCGGGCAGGGGAAGCATGGCTTTGTTTTTGCAGTCTTCAGATGAGGACTAGACCATGTGAAAAATGAACGTAAGATTTTAGCTGCAGTTCATTCATTTTCAGCTTTGTATCTTCTTATTGAAAAGCATGCCTAAACAAAGCAAAAACAAATTAAGCTGATGACAGAACCCCACACCAGCAGATCAAAAAGTTCGGTTACGCTGGAACTTTCTTACTTTGCATGCTACTATAACTGCAGAGATGTGTGAAAGTACATTGGGGCAACAGACAGAAGAGTGGGTTTTGTTATAGCCTGGATGCAGCATAAAGCCTATGTGCCTTATAGGACCTATTGAAAACAGAATTGCTGGAGGGCGGGGGGGGGGGGAGCAGGGCGAGATATATGACTAGAATGTTAGGTAAAAGCATCATATCCTCTCTTTGCTTATTAAGGTTTTCAAACAGGTACTGCTGTCAAATAAGCACTCAAGGAAAGATAGATTTGTAAGCAGCTTCATTTTATGACAACACATGTAAGTATTTTACAGCAGTGCAGAGCAACGTATGCACTCTTTGGCTTACTCAAACATAAACACATACAAACTGAACAAAAGCAGAAGACATTGAGGCTTAGCCACTCCAAGTCAGCATCGGGTGGGCAGGAAATAAGATTGTTCCATTTTATTGAAAAGGTGCATTAAATATACGATAGCAAACACTATAGCTGCTGCTGGTATATCATTTATACCTTCTAAAAAAATGGCTCTCATTGGCTTACAAAACTGCTAAGAATATACATGAACTACTCAAACTCAATTCCCAAATAGGGTAGGGTAATCCATCCCATCAGGGATCACATAGTAAACAGGGTGTCACAGTCCCATTCCTGACGCTGCTTCACAAAAAAAGAATGTAGAAGAATGTAGATTAACACAGTCATGTTTGGCTACAAAATATCAAAGTAATATCAAATATCAAAGTAAGGCTGATTTAACAAATATACTAATATTCTACAAAGAAGTGCTGGGGGGAATCATCAAAAGGAAAACCATATTTTGGCACTACAAACATCTTTGTAAAAACAGTAAGTGCTGCATTTAATCAATTTATTAAAATCGTTATATCCTGCCTTTACTTACATACATACATACATATATATATATATATATATACACACACACACACACACACACACACACACACACACATACATATTTATATACATATATATACATACAAATACACACACACAAACCAAAGTGGAAAACGGTACTCAAGTTAAAAAACAATAGAAGCAGTCCCCAAAGCCCCTCTGGAAATAGCCATGTATTGGCAATACAGTGGGGGGGGAAACATTGATGAAACAGATGTTGATGAGGGGATACAGCTAAGAGGTTCTTGCCTCTAAGTGCCAACCGGCTAAACTCACTGGTGGCGAAGAGGCACAAGGACCTCTGATGTTGTCCTGCATCTACAAGACTAAATACATGTGATGAGATGGTCCTTTCGACATCTAACACAGTAAATAATTTAAGATTAAGCTAGCCCCCTGAATTGGTCTGAAAACAAATATGTACTCAATGAAAACAAAACAGGCCTAGACCTCTGTCTGCCCCACCCAAATGTTGAGTCACTCTCAGAGTGCCACTCTGGACCAGCTAAAGTTTCTGGACATGCTTTTATCCCATTCAATACATACTCAGCCCTAGATGTGATACATTTAATTGCAGAATACAACAAAAATATAGCCCTGAATCTTCTCCAATTTTGTTTTCGTTGTCTGGAATGTTTGCTCTTTCCAACTTACATTGACCCCAAACAGAGCATTTGTGTTCCTAGAATACTGTTTTGCCCTCATTCTCCCATTACTTTTGCTGATGTATGTTGAAAATTGAGGCTTATCAGCTTATCTGAAGACTGCCATGGTAAGGCTCGAAAATAAGTTCCAGCTACAGATTGGGAGATAAATACAGTGCACTAGCATTATCTGTACATTAAAGAGTTTTGCAATTTCTGTCTCAAGATAAATTGAAATGCCTGTTAAGGAGGGCGAGAGGAACAGAAAGAACAGAACGAAAGCAACACTGAAAAGGAAAGATG
This sequence comes from Podarcis muralis, assembly GCF_964188315.1. Taxonomy (NCBI): domain Eukaryota; kingdom Metazoa; phylum Chordata; class Lepidosauria; order Squamata; family Lacertidae; genus Podarcis; species Podarcis muralis. Next base: position 100,367,004 of record NC_135656.1, read on the forward strand.
TTTTCTCCAGATGAAAGGAAACCAAGGATTGATCCACTAACTGCCCTCTGCCTGTTTTGTGTTTGTTTAATGTTTTCTACCAAGACAGCAATTCAAAACAGAAGCTGCATGCCAGTCAGGTTTTGTTCGAGCGGGGAAATAAACTATTTAAAAATTAGTAAAACTGATATTTCAAGGCTTAGGAAGAAAGAGTAACTTCTAAAGAAAACAACGCATTTCTAGGGCTGCCAGCTGATGCACACTTATTTCCAAGTAAAAATTCGCGGGATTGTACTGTAAATAAAAGTTTTTTAAAAAGCAACAAAACTCCACTTTACCAAATGAAATTCACAATCCCTTTTACAAGCAAAAAACCCCAGCTCAAACTAAAGGAATAATACCAATAGCTACTGAAAAAACACATGTTTACCCCAAATCATACGTCTCTTCCTAATCCTGGTGCCAGTGTCCTTATTATTAGTCAGGGCAATTGTGTAAATCAGCATGAAGAATCTATGAGATAATGAGGTGGGGGTCTCACACTTTGCTTCAGAAATGGGGTGTGTGTCTCATTGTCCTGCTACCAACTTTTGCCACACCTGTGTAGCTTGCTTGTCTGCTACACTTACTTTGCACACAAGTGAATTCTGTGTGTCTTTGGCTTATAGCAGCTTTGGGGCATGTTCATGCACCATGATAAAAAGACACACGACAAGCACAGACTTGAACAACACCCGGCTGAGTCACATTTCTTTTTTTAAATTTTGGTCCCACTGTCCACCAGAGATTCATGTGATGGGGAAATAATCACTGCTATGTCATATGGTGTACTCTGTTTACACAGCCAGGACCCATTCAAAACATTTGTCTTCTCATGCATATATTTCGTATTTATTTATTTTTTCAATCTTTAAAACTTTTTTTTTAAAGAACCCCTTGAAGGGGCTTACATAAACAGTGCAATATACAAACAATAGAAACCAGATTCACAAAACAACTCATATCTCTTCCCAAGCAGCCTCAAAAACCGCAACTGAATGCACAGAAAAAGAAACAACCCTAATATAATGAGGAGAGAAATGTCCTTCAGTTGAAGTCCATTCTAAACAGCTACATTTTAACCAAATGCTGAAAATCATAAAGTACAGTATCAGGTTTTGGTGAATCTAGAATCACAGAACCGTAAAGCTGGAAGGGACCACAAGGATCATCTAGTCCAATGCCCTGTAACACAGGAATCTTTTGCCCAATGTGGGCCTCAAACTCACAACCCTGAGATTAAGAGTCTCATCTCACCCAGAAAGGTGTTCCATAGGATAGGTGTTGCCACCCAAAGAACACACCAAAACCCTGTTCCTTGTTGCCAAGGAGAACAAGTCAGGGCCTCAAATGATAAATTGAGCAAATGGAAGAAGTCAGTCCTTATGGTTCCCAAGTCATTTAGTGTCAGGGAAGAGCCAGAACGTGCTGCTTCGTCAGTAGCAGGGGAGGGTTCTGAGCAGGAACTGTTAGAAGAGGAAGACAGGGAAATGAGGCATGAAGCAGAACAGGGGGCGGAGAGTAGGTAAGCGGAGCAGGGGGTCAGAGATGGTGAAGAGCCCTATAACCCACCAGAGCCGGGAGAAGGAAGTTCAGGCTCAGAAAGGGGGGGAGCATTCACATCAGCACAGGCAAGGAGAGAAATGAAACGTAAAGATCATAGACGTCTTGTGAGATTTCCACGCCTACTTTGTTGGTGCCGAATCGAAAGAAGCCACTCCCCGAATCTGACTCGACAGGTTCGGACACATGATTTTGAACTGTAGCTGTTCTTTTGTATATATGTAATAAAGACTGTAAATATCATGCTGAGTGTACTGGAGTGTTACTGCGAAGAGGTGACACCACCTTGACATTTAGGCACTTAAAGGGAAAAGCTAGGATCTTGAATTGAGTCTGGGAACAAGCTGGCGCACAGAGTGGATCAAAGAAAATGGAATAATATGTTATGCTCACCTCATTCCAGTCAAGACCCTGGCAACAGCATTTTACACTAATGGCAGGTGCTTTTAAACCTTTTACAAGGGAAGCCCTATCTAGAACGCATTACAGTAGTCTAACCTAGAGGTACCTAGGGCATGAGTGAGTATGGCAAGGTCCTTTCATCAGGTAAGACTGTAGGTGATGTACCAGTTGAAGTCATGAAAAGATGCTCCTCTAAACCTGCACATTCAGCAGCAACACCATGTCAAGGAGCACCTCCAAACTATAGGCTTGGACTTTTAGAAGGAATGCAACTACATTCAAGGCAGGCTGCACTCCTAAACCTGAATTGGGTGGCCCATCCACCACAAGTACTTCTGTCTTTTCTGAATTGAGTTTTAGCTTGTTATACCCCAGCAATAGTCCAGGGTTTCCATTTTCTCCCTAGGATCATATGTGTAAAAAAAAGATAGAGCTGGATATCATCAGCATATTGATGAAGCCACCCCCTAAATCTTCTGCTGCCTTCTTCCAGTGATACGCTATAGATGTAAAACAGTATAGGAGACAAGATGGAACCACACAGAATCCTGTAGGCCACTAGGTGTCCTTGTGGTCAGGACTAAATGGTGGCAGTTCCATACCACAATCCTAATACCCATCCCCATAAGGTTACCCAGAAGAACCTTGTTCACTGTTGTCAAATGCCGCTGAGAAGTTGAAAAGAAGAATCAAGATGGTCACACGCACCAACAATCTCCCTTTCAAGTCATCCAGTGGGTCAACAAAGGCAGTTTCAGTCCCCAAACCAGTCCAAAGGCCAGATGAGAAAGAATCTAAGTAATCAATTCCATTCAAGAATCTCTGGAGCTGTGCCACCACCACCCACACACTCCCCTTGCTCCCCCGAAACCCAAAATGTGTTGGATCAGGTGATAGCTGTTTAACTCAGAAGAATTCAGTGATTCCCACCACTCGACAGAGCTCCCGTAATGCAACAAAGAGGTGCTGGAACTCACGAGACTCTCTCTCTGGCCAGACTGATTTCAATTAAGTCCCTCATCACATGGGGGAATTCCACTGCACAACACTGAACAGATGCGATGGTGATAGAAAACAGTAACTTCTTGGCCACCATCATAGAATTAACAGGAAAATGGCCTTTAAGATGTGCTCAGTTGAGTTTGCTGTGAGTCTTCTTCCACTGTGGTCCTAGTTGCCTTCCTACTTGCAAGATTAGCCCCAGTATTGTAACCTGGTAAAGCACAAAACCTTATGAATGCCATCTGAGAGAAGAGGACACTTCGAAGTGATTGCACTGACCATCCATTAATTAAGTAATCTATCAAGAGTCGCCCTCCCTTTCCATGTAAATGTTACCAATTGTTATTCCCATGACAATCCAGGTTGAGTGGTCTCCGAATAGGCTGCGTGGGACAGCTGGGTACAGCCTTGGATGTAAAGGGAGGAAAGAGATAGAACTTCCTGAACCACAAGAACACAGTCTGTGAATAATGCTCCTCTTACTTGTTGCTGCTGTTGTTTTATTACCTGTCGTTCATATGAAAGTGCCAGGGAGGGTTACAACAGTTAAAACACAACGCTATGAAAAGCTTAACACAATTTACTGAAACAGTCAAACTCAAACCATCATGACACCACTCTGGTCACCAAAGGATGAATATTCAAACATTATGAATATGTGAGATCACTTCAGGATTTACACCTTGCTGCTGGCAGCGAGATACACTGTCTGCAGCACAGTAACTCAAGGGTAGCCATCCCAGCTACTTCCAGATATTTGATGGACTCCAACTCCCATCAGCCTCAGCCAGTATAGCTAATGGTCAGGGATGATGGGAGTTGGAGTCCAACAAACATCAGGAGAGCACCATGTGGGCTACCCCTTGTAGTAACGGAATTGTTCTGAGATGCAGGCCTTCTTGAGACACTACAGGAAACATAGTACTGTAGTTCAACATACTATTGAAAAGATGTCAAAACTGAGAACTTTATTAGACACTCCAGTATCAAGTCTCCTTGCATGAAAAACAGTGAACACTTCAAATCTTTGCATGGTAGCATCAGCCAAGAACACACCACTATTAGTAAGAGTAGTTAAAAACAGATTGATTCCATTGCAATCAGCACTTTATTTATTTTAAGAGGGAGAGAAACTGGTCATATTGCATGCCATTAAACACAGGAAACAGCTGTAAATCTGGTGATTAAGGGGGCATAATTGGACTGTTCTGAGCATATGTGTCAATGGATGCAAACTGGCGTAGAATTTGCCACAACAAAAACAAAATGAGCAGAAGGTTGCTGTTTCCTATTTTAGGTTTTAAATGACAATTCATATGAAGCATTAAGTGCAAGAAAAGGAGATGTGAGATTTTAAACCTATTATGTGGCAAGGATGATTGTGTGACCCTAAGTGTTTCCTTTTTTTTAGTTCCACTATGTTCAGATGAATACACACACTGGCCAGTGTGCTTAGGTTTGCTGCAAAAGTGACAAAGAGTCCTATAGAACTTTAAAGATGCACAAATTTATTTATTTATTTATTTATTTGCAAATTTATTACAGCATAAGCTTTCACGGATTACAGTCCAGTTTATCAGATGCATGAAGTGCTATCCTGAGTTGGTTGGTATATATTCAGGTATACAGTATGTATACCTGCAACTCACAGCACTTCCTGCATTTTATGGGGTAAACTTTGATCCACAAAAGGCGTAAGATATTTGTTAGCCTTTAAGAAACCAGAATGGAATCAACATCAATGGAAGATATCTAAATCGTCTATGATGTGCAGAAGATATAGTTGCAATAGCCAAAGGTCAACAAGAACTATAAAAAAAATGTTGGAAGAACTAAATGAAGTATCAAAAAAGGTAGGATTGAAGATGAACCTAAAGGTAAAGGGACCCCTGACCATTAGGTCTAGTTGTGACTGACTCTGGGGTTGCGGCGCTCATCTCGCTTTATTGGCCGAGGGAGCCGGCGTACAGCTTCCAGGTCATGTGGCCAGCATGACTAAGCCGCTTCTGGCAAACCAGAGCAGTGCACGGAAACACCGTTTACCTTCCTGCCGGAGCGGTACCTATTTAACTACTTGCACTTTGACGTGCTTTTGAACTGCTAGGTTGGCAGGAGCAGGGACCGAACAACGGGAGCTCACCCCGTCGCGGGGATTCGAACCGCCGACCTTCTGATCGGCAAGCCCTAGGCTCTGTGGTTTAACCCACAGCCAAGACTAAAATAATTTATTAATTGTGATGTGTTTTGGAGAGAAGATTTGGACCATGACACAGAGAGACATGAACAGCTTAAGAATAACACAATGTACCATGGAACATTCAATGTCAGGAATGTAAAAGACAGAAAAGCTAGTAACTGGATATGACAGAGACCAGAAGTTATGGGTGGAGTGGTGAAGGCCATGAAGTTGAAGTTGGACATAATGCAGGACATGTGACAAGAGGCAATTTAGGCCAATGGAATAAAGCAGGGTTAGCATGGAAAGCCTACAATTTCAAAAGACCACGGGGGAACCACTTATGCAACAGGAGGATGATCTGAAACTAACAGCAAGCCTTATGTGGATGCAAGAAGCAAACAGCAGAAAGCAATGGAGAGAACTTGAAGAGGCATATATCCAAATATGGATGTGAGATGCTGGGGAAAAACAAAACAAGAAGATGCCACAAAACTCTTTGGATCCCCCCCCCCTTTTGCCAGGAGAATAATGTGGTTACATCTTTGGAACTAGGTTTGAGGCTGAATCAAGCTGAGTTTTGTCATTGCCTGGTTATCACTAGAAAATTAGTCAATAAAAAGGGCATTTAAGAAAACAGAAATCACTGTGCTTTAGTAGCTTTATCATAAACTGCTCTAGGAAATCAGCAACATATCAGTTTGGAAGAAAAATGAATTATAATGTTTCACTTTCCTACCTAAAAGTCATAATTTTGAAGAATTTTCCGTAAGATCAAAATCTGTCCAAGGGGACAGACTATTGGGTGAGAGTCAAGCTACATAATCAGCCTACACAAGTCTGAACAACTCTGTGATGGATACTTGATGCCAATGATGGATACTTGATGCCAATGATGCTATTAATTGTAGAAAGCTCCTCTAAAACTAATGTGGCTGAAAAGACTAAAGAGTCAAAATCCATAGCACCATAAAGCCCTGACTGCTGCCTTCTTGCATTGGTGTCTCTTCCAACTCTACAGTTCTACGATTCCTTAAGCCAAGCTCTTTGTGGGTCAGCAATCCACCCCATAAGCACCCTCATGGAGTCATGCTGTCCAGTCCCTGAAGTGTTTTACACCTCTGGCTCAAAGCTCAAAAGATCTGTAGGTTTGACTTGGCAGAAGGAAGTGTACATGGTGCAATCCTCGTATTAAGCTGATAGCAGTCTCTGGATAGCATTCTTTGTATCTTCCTTTGAATGCTCCATACATTTCTGCTTTGACTTTGCTGAAAAAAGGGGGGCAACAGAAGAACCTTGAGGACTTCTCTTCAAAGTCTGAGTAGTCTCTTCCATCCTGCCACAATGCCTCACCCTTCCCTTAAAAGGCCCCAGTTCAAGTTTCATTGCAGAGTTCAGGAAGCACAGAGGATGGTATGCATATAAACAATGGCCCATAGATATTGTGGCTTTCGTATAAAACAAAATGATATACTGGTCATATGACAGAAAGCGTCAAGCTTCTTCTAACTGACTCTAAGACAATCATAGATAGTCACAACTAGATTCTTTCTGCCCTGCCTAGACAATGTGAAATTCCATACACATAATCCAAAAATCTTCAGCAGACATAGGTGACCTAATGTATCATGGTTTGCTATAAAATGAATACAGATCCAACCACATGCGCTGCAGAGACAGACAGGCAGGCAGACACATGATATAGCAACACAATTAAATTATGGACAGAAAGCAAAAGCTCCATTTCCATGCCTAACTTGTCCTTCAATGTATTTCACTGTGATTGTCTAGCTGGATGATAAGATGCACGAAACAAGCACATCATCATCATTAGGCTCCAGTTGCAACACTGTTTGGAACCAAAGTATGCAGAATTTCCTGGCCTAGCCAGTTTTCTACACCAACAACTGGTTTTCTGAAGCAAGCCTTCAACACCAGCTAGATTCCCTGCTCCCTGAGTTGTTGTTCTTTTTTTGCTCTGCTTTGGGTGTTCTTCAGACTTTGGATAGGCCACATGACTTCATCCTTTCAGCTTCTGCCCCATCCTTGAAATAGAGATACTGTAATAACTATTAAAATACAGTATTCACAGGCAAAGATACAAACTGCCAGCATTTAGCCCAGCAACATACATTTCCTTCAAACAACATTTCCGTGTAGAAAAGGTAGGCTCAAAGCATATAATTCATGCCCAACAGGCATTCCCATCAACTGATGAACTGTTTCTATGGCACACTTCATTTAGCAGTGAAGACTGTTCCTACAGAGCATTTAATTAGCAGCTAAAACTTTTTATTAAAAGCTTTCTTATGCATTCCACAAACATAAAATGAATTTATGCACAAGAAGCAATGGGGTGGGGAATAATAATAGATTGGCAGCACTCCCCTCATTGTTTACACATTTCCGTAGGAAAGAGTTAGATATAAAACTATTCTAAGTTTCACACAACCATGTGTAAAGCAAACTACTTGGCTAGGGAAAACCTATGGGGAAATATGGGCATACGTGCATATGCAAGCATACTTAACATTGGACTCACACAGAAGAAAAGAATCACAAAAAAATGCTTCTTCAAAGGGCTTGTGTATGTCAACACAAACGTCAGATGTGTGTACTAAACGTCAGACGAATGTACAAGTTCATAATATGTGTGAATCAAAACACACACCCCACACACTCATATATATATATATATTACATAATTTGCTAGCCATTCAACATTAGAGGGGATGTGATTAATCTTCCACGACAGGCTCTGAACTTTCCGTTCAGATGGGTTCTTCCTCTTCCTTCAGACCTACTGGCAATGGATGTCATTTGACCTGCAGATTTCACTCCGAATAAGGATCAGAGAAACAAACACTGACATTATTCCGCTAACCAATTATCTGCCTCAATTTACTGCTCAAGCCCAGAGACTAGTTTGCTAAATGCATAACAACTAGAGGGGGTGGTGGGGGGAGAAATGTTTGATAAAAGGAGGGGGAAATATCGTCAGTTCTTTCGTTTTGCACTTAAATGAGCAGAGTGGATGAAGCCAAAGGAAGCCAGGCACAAAGCAAACAAATTTGAGTTTGGGGAGGTGGAGGTGGAGGGGGCTGGGATCTAAAGTACCATTCATCTGGGCTGGTTCAAAAAGTGGGGAAGGAGAAGCCAGGCCTTCTCAAGGGTTTTTGTGGGGAGGCCAAATAGGCTCCTTGGAAAGGGGTAGTAGATAACGAACAACAGGGATAGAGAGAAGCTTTTGAACCATTTTGCCTGCCCTTATTTTCCCTCATCCTCTTTCCTTTCCCCAGCAGGTTGCTAGGAGGAACATGTGCCTCTACTCCATCCTGTGTTTACACTTTGGGAAACTCTCACTGCCCTATCTCCCTCCCCAATTTCCTATCCTGGGGAAGGAAAGGCAGCAAGACTGTGTCTTTCTCCACCTCCCCGCACTTAACCCCAAATCCAATTCTTCACCCTACTTCTTCTTCCTCCTCAAGAGACTTACAATCCTAGCCAGGCTTCACCAGAACCTTGAAGGGGGTGGGAGGGAGGGGAAGGGAGGAGGAGAAGGAAACACACCTGTTTCATCACGCCAGAAGAAGTGAATGCAAAACAGAGAGGGCTATTATTCCCTAAATAGAAAACAAGCACTTAGCAACCTTTCTAGGTGGACTTGAATGCCAGAACCCTCTTAAAAATCAACTAAAAAATGCACTCCTCTCTCTACCTCAGAAGGGGAAGAAAAACCTGGTGCTGGGTTTTCCTGCTCCCACCCTCGAAAGGAAAAGCAGTTGGTGGAGATCCAGAGGGGTTTGGATTTACAAGACCCCCCCCCCCAAAAAAGGGACACCCTTCCCATAATCAGCAGAGGGTCAAGAAGTCATCGAAACCACTGTCTTGAGACCAAGGGGAGTCTAGCCATTCCCTTCAACGCCAGGCACAGCTTCCCCCCAGCCGACCCAGGCACCCCTCACTCACAGATATCCAGCCCCACACAAGCCCAAACACCACCCCTTCCGCTCGCTCGCTCGCCCTCTTCCAGCTGGCAGTCCGACTTACCCACTCCAGCACCCTCAGGAAAGCCAGGGGCTCCTTCAGCGCCCGGAAGGTTCCCTTGGAGGCGAGCTGGTGGGGGGGGGGGGAGAGAAAAGCCAGTGAGGGCAGAGTCAGGGCAGGGTAGGGATGCCAACCCCCGCGGCGAAGCCTCCCGGCGCGCGCGCTTTCCCCTGCCTCCCTCCCTCCCTCCCTCAGGCGCCCTTACCTGGTTAACGGGTTCCATCCCTGCCCGGCTTTTGGCGCGCAAACTTCAGCTTCCCCGGAGGAGGCGGCGTCCAGGTGCAAGGAGCGCCCTGGAGAGACTCTAGGCGGCTTGCCCGCGCCGAGCAAGGCAGCCGAGGAGCCCGGGTTGGAGCGAGCGAGGCGGGCGGGGGGGAAAAACCCAGAAGAGCTGAGCTCCCAGCGAACATCCACGCCCGAGCCGAGCGCGCTGGGCGGAGGGAAGGAGAGGAGAAGGAGGAGGGGGTGGGCTGCCCGGGCTCGCCGCTCTGCCGCGCTCTAGTCGCCTGAAGAAGCGAGTGCGAGGTGGCCGGGCCGCTGCTTGAGAGAGGAGGGGACGCTTCAGCCGCTCGCTTCGCCTTCTCACGGGCTGAGCGCTTCTCCCCTCACAAACCTCTGGACGGTGCTGGCGCGCTTCCTCCGCATGTCGAAGCGGAGGCAGAAATAAGAACAGGAGGAGGACTTTTTGAAGAGAGGGGACGCGCTGCCACTCCGGCGCGTTTTTTCCCGCGCAGCGTCCCTGCGAATAGCGGCGCGCTCGCCTCAGTCGGCGTCTTCCCGCCGAGGGAAGAGCTGCGCCCTCCCTCTCGCGCGCGATGGGGGACTCGTAGCCCGATCCTTCGTCTCCTTAGAAGCCGGCTTATACCGAGTCAGAGCACTGGCCCGTCTAGCTCAGTAATGCCTACACTGACTGGCAGCGGCTGTCTAGGTTTTATCGCGCAAGTCTCCTAGCCCTACCTGGAGAGGCCTGGGATTGAACCCGGGACCTTTTGCTTGCAAGGCGGACCCTCTACCACTAAGCTATGGCCCTTCCCCTCTTACTTGGGAGTAAGCCCCAGTGAACGCAATGGAGGGGTGACAGCACAGGCCGTGAGTGCAAGTGGCATAAGCAAAAATAAACCCCTGCCTCCAAGGAGTTTACAGTCTGAAATAAGCAATGGGGGAAAGCAATAGAGGGAGCAGTGGATGCAGATAATACTTGTTTACTACACCGTGTATGCGGTTTAGCCCTGTCTCTGTGTATGTATTTTTCTCTCAGTTAAGCTAAATTAGATTTCTTTCCAGCATATATGTGCTAGGTTTGTACACATCCTCAGCAAATGTGCAGTGCAATCCTAACCATGCCTACCATGAGAAGCAGGTCTTACTGAATTCAGCAGGGCTTGCACCTGAGTAAATGGGGTTGTCTCCTTAATCTAGGAGTGGGCGCCATTCATTGATCACCAATGGGGATTTGCTTCCCATGCAGAGGACTAGGCTGAATAAGGAAGTGGGTGGAAAGCAAGCCAAAGAGATAACTAAAGCCAAGTCGTCTGAGGGTTTTATGGCTGCAATGATGTGCTACTCTTTGGACTGGCAGAGATCAGCATGAGGATTAGCACAGTGTGACTTACAGGTGTTGGGCAATGACATGCTTCTTCGGCAGCACACCAATTAGAGCCTTAAAAGTCCCCTAATTATGTGCTCCTCTTTATGGAAACTAAAACCTCATTAAAGAGTCACTGTTGTTGTTTTCTACAGCGTTCCTCACAATATCGAGATATAACATCCCGGAACATCACACATCTCTTGAAATGCAGCGCTGTTTTGAACACTTCAGCTTGGCTGCTGCCTTTCTTGAAGCACCGAGGGGACATTCTTGAGTGTATTCATTTAGAACACACCATTGGGAAGTGTGCCACTTGAATCCCGAATGGATTCTTCCTCTGGGGTGCAAGCAGGAGGCTGCTATTCTACCCCTCCAGCAAATCTAAACGAGAGGTTCCTGTGAGGCCTCTGCCTCTCTTCTCGATGGGGCACATTTCTGAGGAGCAACAGAGTGGAAATCCTGACATTATTCCTCCACCCCAAGGAAGAAAAACAGAACCCAGAGGAGTGTACATAAAGCTCTGGGTGTCATAAAAATGCAAATACATGTAATGGAAGAGTTTCAGCATTTTAAACCCTGCCCGCCATGACTCTGCTTGATCCCTCTGTTTCTACAGCTATCCTCCCACCCCTACTTTCTTGATCTTTGCTACCTCAATGTTTATGAGACTTTTTAAAAATACAGTGGTACCTCAGGTTGCATACGCTTCAGGTTACAGGCCATTCACGTTACAGACTACGCTAACCCGGAAATAGTGCTTCAGGTTAAGAACTTTGCTTCAGGATGAGAACAGAAATCGTGCTCCGGCAGCACTGCAGCAGCAGGAGGCCCCATTAGCTAAAGTGGTGCTTCAGGTTAAGAACAGTTTCAGGTTAAGTACGGACCTCCAGAACGAATTAAGTACTTAAGCCGAGGTACCACTGTATGGGAAACACAAATTTGCAATTTGGAAAACTTTAATTTTTAAAAGGGAACCAAACCTTGAAAACAGAAGGAAGGAAGAGAGCGCTAAAGCTCTAAAGAAAAGCTTATTCACGTAAGATAGAATACATGATCATTTAAATATTTCCAGTCCCTGTTTTAGATTCTGCCCCATATCTACATTTGTATTTGCACTTTACCCGATTCGAATTTCCTATTACAAACTGAATTTCCTATTACAAACTGATTACAAACTGCATTAACTTATGAAATTACCTGTTCTGCCTCAGAATATTCACACTTAACTTTCCTTAAGCATTTACTTCATTAGCTTTGGTTTTGAAATCCCTAAACATCTCCAGATGTTGTTGGACTACAGTTCCCTGACCTTATGACATGGTGGCTAGGGCTGAAAGGAGTTTGAATCCAGCAACTTCTGCAGGGCCACAGGTTAGCCAACCTGCCAGAAGTGGGCTGTGGTATTTCAGAAACAGCCCCTCTTAGATTAACCCTGTTCAATAACTTTGTGTAGTTTCTGAGGCCCTTTCTCATGGTCCACCACCACTGCCAGAGGTGTTGGTGGTGAGAACAAGAGAGAAGATCATTTTGATTGTGGCACCCAGATTATGGAATGAACGCACTCAGTGTGATGCTTGGGCCTCCTCATTGCCGGCTTTTTAGCGGTAAGAGTAGTCTGGTCAGCTGTTTCTATCCTGAAGGATTGAAGTAGTTATTGGGGAATAACCTGTGCAACACTTTTGCCATGATCTAAAACAGAAATACTACTGTATATGACTATTTATTGATTCTCACTTCATTCTTTTTTTAAAAAAAAAGAATGGAAAGCTGATTTTCCACATTTGCATCTGTTTTAAAAGCTAGCTTGAATCTGTAACACACAGGATCAGACCAATAGATTTATGTGTTGAAATAATTGTCTCATTTTCACCATAGGGCTATAGGACACTCTCTCATGCTGAGTCAAGGCCATTGGTCCATCTAGTTCAGCCCGGTCTACTCCGGCAGCAGCTATCAAAGTTTCAGACAGGACACTCTCAGCTTTCCCCAGAGATGCCAGGAATTGAACCTGGAACCTTCTGCATGGAAAGAAAATACTCTACTGCTGATCTATGGCCTTTCACCATGAGCTAAGTCCACGAGTTAAAGGAAATTGCAATATTTAGAAATGTTGCAACTTAGTTATTAAAAAAATTAAAGCCCTCCAAATAAGATAACCAGCAGAATCTCTAAAGATCATCCCAGGAAGGACTGTGTAATGGGATGCTTCTCTAGCCCCTTGATAAAAACTGCATTTAAAAAGAGCTTGTGACAGTTGATTCCATTTCTTCATTATTGCAATGAAGGGGAATAGATCAGGTAAGAGGCAAGCTGAATTTAAGTGTACCAAAGCATGCTCAGATATCTCTTGTTGGAATTACTGGAACTTTCCTGTTGAAACCAAAATATTAAAAACCGCTATATTGCTTCTGAATGCTGTTCACTATGCAAATTAGCTTTGTGAAGGGAATACACACACTAGATTCCCCTGCCCCCTCAACAACTGGACAGAGATCCTAGAGAGAGGGGAGGAAATTCTTTTTCTTTTTAATTTGCATTTTATTTATTTGTTAACATTTTTATATTACATCGGTAAACATTGTCACATTACAGAGGGGAGGAATTTCTGTACACCACAGCAACTCTCTGACCCTCAAGTATGTCCTGATGCTGCACCGAGTACCCAGGTGGACATAGCTGGGTGAGACCAACTCCATCCTGCTCACCCATCCAGGTCTCGGTGATGCAGACCAAATCAGCCTCCTCATCCACAATCAGCGGATGAGAGAGATCTTACTCAAAGCCAACCTGGCATTCAGCCACAGCAGCCACAGACCCAACACCTGGCTGATAAAAGACAACCACAATTCCCCAGGTTGGAGGAAGGGCTAGCACGGGGTCCCATCCCCTGATCTTCCCAGCTCCTCTCTAAAGGAACTGTTTTGTTTATTGAGATGAGCCTATATAGACTAGAGACACTTGTTGCTGAGGAAAGCCACCTAACACCTTGTAAGGGACTCTTGCGGTTCTTATGCTTTATAAACAGACAGGCTGAATGTGGCTTGTTATGCCAGAAGAATTGCCTACAGATGGTCAGCCGATCCTGGCTTTCCATCCACTGCTTGAGAGCCAGTGTGGTGTAGTGGTTAAGAGCGGTAGACTCGTAATCTGGTGAACCGGGTTCGCGTCTCCGCTCCTCCACATGCAGCTGCTGGGTGACCTTGGGCCAGTCACACTTCTCTGAAGTCTCTCAGCCTCACTCACCTCACAGAGTGTTTGTTGTGGGGGAGGAAGGGAAAGGAGAATGTTAGCCACTTTGAGACTCCTTCGGGTAGTGATAAAGTGGGATATCAAATCCAAACTCCTCTTCTTCTTCTTCCTCTAGCTGTGCTTCTTCTTGATTCTGAGCTGTCTGTATTGATGGATGAAACTGCCTAGTTAAGCTCTCTGAAAACAGCATATGTATTCTGTATGTAGTCAAAAAGATGTGATGCCTAGAAAGGAGTCATGAAGAATCTACTATATACAGTAAGCTTTACAGAGCCTACTCTAGATTTGAAGGGTGCCTGGTTAAAAATGTTGGCGTTTGGGCTTCCAGGCTGAACAACCACGAGGTTTTGTGATAACTGCCAATCATGGGGACAGTGCTGAGACATTACTTTTTGTGGGCCAGTTTCTGTTGTTGAAAATGTGCACATTTTCCTGCCTCACACAGTTCTTTTCAAAGCAGGAAGAAAAGGCTTTCCAGCCACCAGCTTTTTTTTGCTTCTTGAGAACAAAGTGGCAATTTTTTTCTTATCTCAGTGGGAGGGGGCGGATTTCACAGAACCTTTTAAAGTGCTCTAAATTGCAGAGTGCTTTGAAATGTTTTAAGGGTGTGTCACAAAAGAGGGCAAAACATAAATAAAATCCAAAAGTGACCGCCAAGCCAGAACTGGTTGAGTTAGAAGCAGTTTGGCACTGTATCTTGAAGACTGTACTGCATCAGCCCCTGATGGTTTCAGTGGAACCAGCAGTGTGTTGCTGTGACTATCTTTTTACTCTCTTCGTATACATTGATAAACATGCGAAAAGAGGGAACTCTCACAGCAGCTTCTCGGAGGCCTGTTGTCAGCTAGAATGGTGGGTAAAAGATGAGTATGGGTAAGTAAACAAGGGTCTCCGGGATGCACAAAAAGGTGTTTATCCAAACTTCCATGCCATATTGCAAAACCTGATTTTGAAAGCACCCTCCATCCCCAAACTGGTTTTCCATGTAGTCTGTAGAGGCTGCTGCTCAAGAAGGACAAGGACAAATATCTCCTTGGGCACATGGAATGATTGCCAAAGTTCCTTTATTCACAGCTACTATCATTAGCTTTTATCATTTATATAGTACAGTGGTACCTCGGGTTAAGTACTTAATTCGTTCCGGAGGTCCGTTCTTAACCTGAAATACCACTTTAGCTAATGGGGCCTCCCACTGCCGCCGTGCCGCTGGAGCACGGTTTCTGTTCTCATCCTGAAGCAAAGTTCTTAACCCGAGGTACTATTTCTGGGTTAGCAGAATCTGTAACCTGAAGCGTATGTAACCTGAGGTACCACTGTAATTGTAATTTCTGTTGCAGTGTTCATAGCACTTTCCTTTCTTGCCTCGTTGATCTCCGGGTAAATAGATAGTTTTCATGGTTGTTGTTGTCTTTAAATGTCTGCATTCCTTGCTGCTCAGAGAGTACCAGCCGTCAACCATGGCATTGCACTGGTCAGTTTGTTTTAGGGGGCAAAACAAGCTCCAGCTGCAGATATGCAGGGCTTTGGGGAGCAGCTGCATCCTCAGCACAGCTGTACATGACAGCTGGGGGAGAAGGTGTGTGTGTGTGTGTGTGTGTGTGTGTGTGTGTGTGTGTGTGGACAATTGCTGGGCCAACCTGGAGCTGGCATGGAGATGAGGCCTAGATGTAGCATGATACTGCCACACAATCCTGGTGGAACTGACTTAGAATCATAGAATCATAGAATCATAGAGTTGGAATAGACCACAAGGGCCATCGAGTCCAACCCCCTGCCAAGCAGGAAACACCATCAGAGCACTCCTGACATATGGTTGTCAAGCCTCTGCTTAAAGACCTCCAAAGAAGGAGACTCCACCACACTCCTTGGCAGCAAATTCCACTGTCGAACAGCTCTTACTGTCAGGAAGTTCTTCCTAATGTTTAGGTGGAATCTTCTTTCTTGAGATGCAACAGGTCTCAGGCCAGCTCAGCCCTGCCCACCTCCAGAAGGTTCCATTTCAGGTTCTTCTCATGGCTGCTTCCAGCAGGGGTGCTGCTGCAGCACTTTCTCTCCATCACACATTCAGTGGGTGGAAGGGAATGCTTTGCAAAAGCAAAGTGTCAGCAGTATCGACTGGGAATCCAGTTTAGGCAGCAGAGCTGGATGAAGGGACATCTCTGTCCAGACTCCAGGAAGGGCAGTTTGGATGGTTCTCCTCAAATGTTGTGAATAGTGTACATACAATATTTTCATAGAACCACAAGGAGAGAGAGAGGCAATTCATTTAGTCTTGAGTGGAGCAAAGAAGCATTTCTTAAAAAAACAAAAACAAATGTGCACCCAATTTCTATTTTTTAAAAAATCAAAGTAGCCTACACGGATTAAAATGAGACTAAAGAAACATGAAAATGCAATAACTGGAAATACTAACCTTACAAACATCCCAAACCAACAATAAAACTGAAAATGATTTATAAATTTTAAAATTTACTGAATGTCAAAAAGCTGGGCAAATAAAAAGACCTTCGCTTGGTGCCTGGGTCGTCAAGCAATCTATTCAATATCTGTGTAGGAAAGGTGAGTGCTCAGGGAAATGGGATCTAGTAAAGTGTGGTAAGCTTGATCATAAAAAAATAGTTGACTCCCACCCAATGAATATGGTGTGACCTCTCTCAGGAGGCTCACCTGACACCAACATTACAAGCTTTTTGATGACAACCTTCCTATTAGTCTGGGCATCTTAGCTCAGGAGTGATAACCCTCATGCCTTGGGGCTGATTGGGGACTCCAAGCCTCTCTCTCTGAACCTTGAGGTTCTCCCCACAATGACCCTTCTCCACGCCCTCCTTCAGTGTTTTTGCTTGACTGGAATGTGTCCTTGGACTCCAATAATGCCTCTTGCCTCTCTACATGGAGTATGGAGGAGGATGTGCAGAAATTAGCTTTGCAAAGGGACATTAATAATGATGATGATGATGATGATGATGATAAATAATTTATTACTTATACCCCCGCCCATCTCTGGGCGGCTTCCAACAGGAGATTAAAAATACATTAAAACAGTCATTAAAAACTTCCCTAAACAGGGCTGCCTTCCAATGTCTTCTAAACATTAGTTGTTTTTCTCTTTGACATCTGATGGGAGGGCCCTCAGTGCTGGACCTCAGTATCAAGGCAGAATGAAGAGGGTGGAGACGCTCCTTCAGGGGGTGGAGACACACCTTCTTTTACATTTGTTGCCTCACCCACTTTTGCTTCTGGGGCCCCCCACAACTGACATGCTGCCTCTGGAAGGTTGCCCAGACTGGAATATTGTGCTTGGGTTGAAGGATGTTCCCCACTTCTGTAACTGGTAAATTTTTGGAATTGTATTACCTTAAAAAAAAAAAAAGATTTTGCTTTGTCATTTTTTTATTTTGTATTGCTTACTGGTTGGTTTTCAATTGTACTTGTATACTGTGTGAATTAACTTTATCCACACTTTCTGAATTTGTTGGATGAAGGGTAGTTAAGAAATATTCTGGTCCCAACCAAAGAAGAATGGCAACTTAAACTGATGGAATATGTACAGTTTGCAGGTGTAACATAAGACAACAAGAAAATAAGAGAACAAGAAAAACACATGTTTAAAGAAGTACTGGAAAATGTTTATTGAATATATGGGTGAAAACTGTGTACATTTGAAAACGCTGGCAGCATTAAGGTAAATTAAAGATAAGTAAGTTTTGATGAATGTAACCCTGGAATATTGAATGGTTTGGATTATGTAAAATATGTATGTAAAATATGCAGGGATGTTTGGTATGCAAATTGAACCACGGAAGGAGAAGAAGGGAAGTTATTGATTTAAAATTGTTTAAAAGAATATTTAAAATGTAAATTACGGTAGAAAATTAATAAAAAATATTATAAAAAAGAGAGATGTTTTAAATAGTCAAAATAAAGACCAGCGAAGGGGCATAAAGATAAAAAGTCCTACAAAAGTAGCAAAGGTGGTGGTGGGGAAATCTCCATTTCAAGTCTGTTTGAATGGTATTCCTAGGAATTGACTGAATATGTCATGGATGGACAGAGAATTATATTTTCTCTACCCTTCATTGAGATTTCCAGATGGCTGTTGGTGCTCATGCTTCAATATGGCCAAAATCTGCTGTTTTGGTTTCCACATCTGTTCTCATTACAGACAACCCTTAGACAGCTTAGTAGTTAAAATATCAGGCTAGCTGTCTCTTGACGCTCTCAGTCTAAACCTTCCTCTGGAAATAGCTTCTCATGTTCAGCACCAGAGACAGTTCCCTTTCATAACTCTCCCCCCTCCCACCCTAGTACAAATATACAAACATTCCCATCTGTTCAAGTTCACTGATGTGCTGAGTTATTCAGTTGAAAACATGGAAAAGAAGAGCAAGAAATGAGAGGCTAATTAGGTAATTAGATAAGTTATATTTTACTGAGGTAGTCTACCTCAGTGAAATGCTTTGGCCAGCATTATGAAAATGTCAAGAGCAGTTCAACCAGTTACAATCACTGGAAAGTGTTAAGTAGCACAGTATGATATACCAGATTTTTGATATAACTAATGAAAGTAGCTATTTTTATTGACGAAAACTGCAACCCTGGACTCGGCTACATTCGTAAAGATAAAGTGCTTTATATGCGTTATAACAATGTGAAACCAGATGGCGCTGTGGAGTCCTGTCTTTTGCCAACGGGATTTCCCTGTATGAAGTTTATAATACGTTTAACTGAATCGCTTCTTTAATATGTCAAGATCCAGCCTCTATGTTTACTTACCCAACGGTAAATTCTACTGAAGTCAACTGAAGAATTTGCTGCGGAATAGACATGAATAGAATTCCACTGCTGATCATATCCTTCGGAAATGCAGATGTAGCAATCAGCATATGAACAACGTAAAGTGAATAGCACGTCTAGAAACACCCCAATTCAAATGTCCACTCAGCCATGAATTCACCGGACCAGTTGCTCTATTCCTAATATAGGATCAATCACTCTTTCTCAGCCTAACCTACCTCACAAGGCTGTTTCATAAAAGCTGGAGAACAATGTTTGCCAACCTGAGTTCCTTGAGAGCATGGATGGGATAAAAATGTGTTCATTGCACTGTAACACACCAACGAGAACCAGTGTGGTGTAGTGGTTAAGAGCGGTGAACTCGTAATCTGGGGAACCGGGTTCGTGTCACCGCTCCTCCACATGCAGCTGCTGGGTGACCTTGGGCTAGTCACACTTCTCTGAAGTCTCTCAGCCCCACTCACCTCACAGAGTGTTTGTTGTGGGGGAGGAAGGGAAAGGAGAATGTTAGCCGCTTTGAGACTCCTTCGGGTAGTGATAAAGCGGGATATCAAATCCAAACTCTTCTTCTTCTGAATCAATTCATATCAGTGACTGATGGCTTGATTTGATTGATTCAATTTATAGGCCTACACTTCACTAATAATCCCAGGATGGGTTACATATACATAAAAACAAATTTAACACTGTATCAGAAAAAAAGTCACTAATATATTAAATGTAAGCAGCATTTGTTTCCTTCAGGATCCTAGCATAAGGAAACTTTAATTTTTAAAAAAGACCCAATCCTGTGGCCGTGTTTTAAAAATATGCTTTGTTAGGCTGCTTAAATCCAAATGAAGATACTTATATATATGTAGAAGAATTTGTAAGTCAGTTTGGCACTTGTTTCCTGAGCCTTTAACAGCCACCTGAAAGACAGAAATTCAGCAGGTGTAACCTTTCTAGGCATGAAGATAAGATGCTAAGGAAAATGTCATTAGTTTAATTTCTGCCTGAGATCCAGCTGTTAAAAAGCACCAAGTCTGGAAAGCTGGCAAGGGGGGTGGAAAGAGATTTTCTAAGTTTCAGAACCTTGCAATTTGTTATGACTCATTCCACCAAAATAATCGATGTTTAGTAGCTCTGCATGTTTTATTATCTGCCTCCACAGTCATATTTTGTCTAACAAGGCATCACGGAATTGAACTGATCATAACATTATTTTGAATTTAATAGGATACAAGTAGACTCCGTAGTATTTTGTTCCACAGGCTTCAATGCGCAACCTCAGTGAGATTGAATCTTCAATCCTACGTATACTAACTCGGAGGTCCCACTGAACTCAGCAGGACTTACACCTGAGCCCAACTTTGTGCTGAACATCTATTGGATTGTTCCGTAAGTGGCCAGTTTGATTTCCGTAAATCATAAAAAAAAAACACTTAACAGTAGGTTAGGAAAATGGATGTACTCAACGTTCAGCGGGAAGCATTTAACATCTAGATTGTGCTTTGATCTTACATGCCAGTGAGCACAGGAATACACAGCCACAGGACCATTGCTTTCATGAAATTAATTGGTCATGAAGCAGTGTTTCTTTGTCTTATGCACCAATGGCAGTTTTCCAGCTGCTTTCGCAAGCACTGGAACAAGCAAGTTAACCAGGTATTGCTGGGTCACCAGGCACAGGTAAGTGGCTCTGCCTGGTTTAAGTTTCAGTACAGTATAGCTAACAAAGATAATTTGTCAGTTTAACTTAAGGCTGCCATACCAGCAGAATTGTGGATTCACCAAGTGGAAAATGGCTTCTACAGTAGATGATGGCTGCAAATGGATGAATAGCAAGTTTTCTGCTGCCTTCCCCCAGGTTTCTCAAAAACCTTCAATCATAATATTGTTATGAATATGGGGGATACGAAGCTACAATCCAAAAGAAACATGTCAGGGAACAAGGCTAACATATAACTATGTTGTTTTGTTTTTTCATTTGCATGTTCAATCTGTATGTGTAGGGACTATTTTATTTGGGACAGCACTCACCTGTTTGGTATCCCAGAATCCACAGTCATCCAACAAAGCTGAAGGGTGGGAGATTCGGGACAGGCAGAAGGATGTACAGTGGTACTTCGGGTTAAGAACTTAATTCATTCCAGAGGTCTGTTCTTAACCTGAAACTGTTCTTAACCCGAGGTACCACTTTAGCTAATGGGGCCTCCCGCTGCTGCTGTGCCGCCGCCGTGCAATTTCTATTCTCATCCTGAAGCAAAGTTCTTAACCCGAGGTACTATTTCTGGGTTAGCGGAGTCTGTAACCTGAAGTGTCTGTAACCTGAGGTACCACTGTACTTCTTCACACAGGGAAGTTGCTACCACAACATGATGTGATGGCCGTCAGTTCAGATGAACTTTAAAAGAGAATCAACAAATCCATGGAAGACAAGACTACAAACAAAAGATTGGAGAGGGGAAGATAAGTCTCGCCCTGCACAACTGATCACATGACGCAGTGCACACCCATCATTCGAATGAGAATGCCCATCAACTTTGTGGGGGCCTGGCCACCTCAAATATTTTATAGCCCCTAGGAATTGGTTCCTTTGGCTACAAATAATGTCTGCTTACTCCTTCCAAGAGAAGAGGCACTATACTTCTGTAAACCAGTCAATGGGAGCAATAATGGGAGGGGCCTATGGGAGTGTTTCCTATCTGTCTGGCCACTGTGTCTGGTACCTCACTTTATTTAAAGATTTTCAGAGACTTTGAGTCTAAAGATTTCATTTTGTACTTGTTATGGTTTGAAGAAATTCTATAAAGATTATCTATTGCGTATGTAGATACATGGTCATCGTGTTGCCTAGATATTGCTGATGGCCACTGTGGGGGACAGGATGTTGGACTAAATAGGCCTTTGGTCTGATCCAGAAGGCTCTTCCTAGGTACATAGATGTCATATACTCTATGGTATATTACAGCAACAGACACATGACATGAATCCTCTCTGTATTCAGCACTTCACCACAAATCAGGTGATTGCTTGTGTGTCGTTCAGCAGAGTGATTCAAAACTGGTGGCAACACGCATCTAAAAATATGCATAAAGATATGCAAGAAACTAGCATCTGCTCCAGGTTGAGGTTATCCAAGGACTTAATTACAGATGAAGGGATCCATTTTAAGAGTGTGGTTGGGAAATGGGGGTGGCAGCAGTAAAAGATAAAGGATAATGCAGCAGCATCACGGAGAATGATGGCAGTGAAAAGCCTCGTTACAATTTTAGCATGAAGGACCATTCTTTCTAATGGTCATGCTGTTTAAGAATCCAAAATATATATCATTTGTTTTTAATGCCAGAAGAATTAGCAACAAACCGTGCACCAGGAACAACAAAAATATGTGACATAATGTTGAACACTGGAGAATTTCTTGCTGCAAAAACTGCTTAGAATCCCCCCAGAAGCAACTCCCTTAAGACACGTTTCAGCAATCAAGTGTTTTGACTGTAGCTCTTATCAGTGTTTCCAAAATGGAATTGCATAATTAAATTATTTAAAATTGGCACTGTAATCAGGGGCATGCATTTAATGAATATTCAAGCTCACGGATCATTTGTTTAGGAATGAGAAAGGAGGAGCACTTGCCTAGCTACTCCCCCCTCCTCTTATCATCTAAAGAGCCATCCAGAAGATGGAGCCCCAGTTCTGTCGCTAACAAAAAGTAACAGTCAAAATAACTGAATCTGTGTTTCTCCAAATATCCGGAAATGAAAATACTTACAGAAATATAAAGTGAAATCTATATTCCAAGGCATCTGGAATGATGATTGGAGGCACTAACATTTTTCAGCATGGAAAGTCTGGGTTGGGGCAATGTATCGTTAGCATCTCGGCTCCATGTCACTCAAGGCAAGGTCAGCCATTGCAACAGGAACGGCTCTGGTTGACATAATTCTGTGCCATATTCACAGATGAAACACACGGCACTTGTGAAACTGATAATCTTGAAAATCATCGATCCATTCAAATTTTGAAAATAAAATGAGCAGGGCGGGGCTGGGGGAGGCTTTGGGGAGGCTTTGTAGAAGTTGTGGTCCTTAATAGGCTACATAGCTCTTTGCACTTTAAGGGAAAACATTTCTAAATGATCTCTTTCCCCAAATGAAATATTGTAGCATCAGACCATAACAGCAGATAGGAATCTTTGCTAACAGGGTTCGCTTTGTTAACTCAATCGCCATTCTTCAACCATTTTTACAAAACCTGTAGGACATCATTTGGATGACTTATGCATACATGAAACGAACACGAGAGAACACTTTTTGTTTGTGCGGCGATTTCGGCTGGAATGGGGGGCTTTTAAAAAATTTTGATCTGCAATTCTTCCTTGTCTGAGGTCTCTTCTATGTAGTTCAAGCAATTTGTCATCCGATTAGCCTGATGAAGCATGGCGAAGTTATTTGAACTGTAAATTTTCCGCAGGCAAAATAAAATGCAAAGAGGAAGAGCTTCCTGTGCCTGCCAAAGCAATGATCCTTGGAATACAAATAAGAGAAAACCATGCTGACAGCAAAAGCTATTTTTAAATTCTGTCACTGGCTCGCAGGCATCATGCCTTTAACCGGACTGCATCTGTATTCTCCAGCCCCAATAAAAGTGAAGCTCTTGTCTTAAAGAACAGCTCTTTAATCACAGCGAAGGAAGATGCTTATGTGGATATGAGTGGTGATTGCTGGTTCACACTCAAGTGGAATGTTTACTGTTCGGGCCAATCTTGACGGAGAAGCAGGAGCAGGAAGAATTCCCAGCACATTTGCAAGATATTGGGGGAGAAGTAAGGGGCTACCCCTGCTGCTGACATTAAACGATCTTAATGCCTTGTAGGAAGAACTTAATGCCTTGTGGGAAGTCCTCACTTGCTCGAGCAAATCTGTGTAATTTACATCATGACACACTCCAGAAGTCCTCAGGGGTGGAACAAAATCCCCAGAGAATCAAAGTCAGGACTTCTCCATTAGGGTTTATTTCAATAGCTCGGAGTCACATTGAAGATGGGAGCGTTTTGCCTAGTCTTCCATATCTTCTGCGTTTGCACAGTCTATCCGCTCAGCTGGTTCCATGGCAATGTGCGGCTGCACAACAGGGACATGCCTCTTGGTCCTCTTTCCTCTAAATGGCTTCAGCTCCATAGAATTTGTGGCTTTGTCCTCAAGGGAACTTGCCCAGGAATCAAGAAGCCTGAGCTTACGTTTTTCACATAGGCAACAACTTGTCTCTCGGTGGTGTGTCCATCTCTTTTTATCCCATCAATTTAATCTGGCAGGCTGAGAAACACAGAATCTTACAGCGAAGGCTGCAATGAGTACCTCTCAAACCAGGCCTGGAGGTGGCAAGTCTCTGTCAGGAACAGATCTATTAGCAAAGCACAGAACAAACTTTTATAAGAGAAAGAAAGAAAAGATAGAGATGAGATTCAACCAATACTTCTGGAAATAAATCACAGTATCAAAAATACATTTAGGGCTGAAATTGATTCAGTGCACACATGTGTATCGGTAATATTTAAGCATGGGGAAGACATACACTGTATGGAGTACTCCATACAGTTCTAAAATTAACTTTATCAATCGTCCAAGTTTAACTGGAAATTTGTTGGCATACGTCTCAATAAACAATGGAGTAAGCCTCTGGGGGTGAAGTAAAACCATTGGAGAATCACAGCACCCACTGGGGTTTAGAGACAGGTAACTCCTAACTGCTGCCTCTTACTGTTGTTTTTGCTGCATTAGCTGCCTTCAGGGCACAAGCCTGGGTAGTGCTTATGGAGGTCCTAGGCTGTCAAGACTTGGCCTCATTGATGTGGTCCAAAGGAAAACAGAACAATACATTTGGCACCAGCTTGGCTGCAGGACTTGCCAGAAGGAGGCATACAAGACGCCACCCAACTGTCATAGGTACTTCACTCTAGATTTGTGTAGGCTTTACGCCTCAGCCTTTTCTTCTCCCAAAGATGTCCTGCAAGGCAGTGGGTATGGATTTTTCCTCAGGGTTTACTCCCGAAGCCTTTCTCACGAATAAGGATAGGCAAAACAGAGCTCAGTGAGGAGCCACCTATGGAACAATAAGTGAATGGGTGATCTCTGCTTATTGTATACTGATGAAATCCTAATTCCTCGTGCTTCTGAAGTTCTGCAGGGCCATTCCCTCCTTTGAGACATGTTTTGAAAACTATATTGTTTAGACACGCCTTTGAAATGAAATGAAATAAATAAATAAATCTCATTCTAACCAGTCAGTATTTACTGATGCTTTATTGATTTTTCTAATGGCGTTCTTATGGATCAGCTTTCTGCTGACTTAATTTTTATATGCTGTGTCCTGCAAGTTATGACTATGTCAATAAATACTGCATTTTTTGCTCTATAAGACTCACTTTTTCCCTCCTAAAAAGTAAGGGGAAATGTGTGTGCGTCTTATGGAGCGAATGCAGGCTGTTGCAGCTATCCCAGAAGCCAGAACAGCAAGAGGGATTGCTGCTTTCACTACACAGCGATCCCTCTTGCTGTTCTGGCTTCTGAGATTCAGAATATTTTTTTTCTTGTTTTCCCCCTCCAAAAACTAGGTGTGTCTTGTGGTCTGGTGCGTCTTATAGAGTGAAAAATACGGTAAATGTGCCACCATGTCAAGAGTTCCTTTCTGCGCTTATGTTTCCATGAATACACATTTGTGCTATTCTATAACTCAAAAGCTGAGGAAAGATGGAGGAGATGCAAACTGAAAACTATGGCAAACTGCATGCACAGTGAATTTAAGAAGCAAGATACAGTTAACACAGATAAAAGCCCGTGGCACTATTTTAATGTTTGTTAGGCTTCACCCCCCCCCCCCCCCAGATTTTGGGCAGCAAATTTCATCTATGCACTGGTAACTTCCAGATTGGATTACAGCAATGCACACTCTACACGGGACTGCAGCTTAACTGCTCATTGGAGCTTGGCTGCTCACTGTGACAGAATATCATCATCTTCATTATTATTATACCACTGTTGAAAGAACTGCACTAGCTGCCAATTAGTTGCCGGGCTAAGTTCAAGGTTCCTGTATACAAAGCCCTGTAAAGCTCAAGACTGGTATGCCTAAATGATACTCTCATCCCTTATACAGCAGATCACTGTTCTGCAGGAGACGGCAACCAACAGATACCATCTTATCAGAAAGTCTGGCTGTTTAGGGTAACTGGCCAATACCTACCCCTTGAAACACCCTCCCATTACATATCAGAGAAGTGCCCTTAAAAAGGGGGGTTCCTGTAGAAGACTCCTCTTTCAACAAGTTTCTAGGCGGGGATTTTTTTTTAAATCCCAGTTGGTATATGAATTAATTGTATTTTTTAAAAAAAATATTTGCAATTGTTGTTATATGTGCATTTGTTTTAATTATTTTCTTTTGTATGCAGTGATTTTGCACAGGTTTTTATTGCACCATGGAATCATCTCAAGATGCTTCATAGGAAATTACTCATAACTGAAATTGTTGTTGTTGTTGTAAATGAAAAAGGTTATGGGCTTTTCCTTTGCTTAAAAAACCCCAAACTGTAAAGGGGCTCTACACAACCATCCTTGGAAGGACCTGTCTGTATTTGGGCAGACGTAATCCATGCCTGTGGGTGGCGCTGTGGGTTAAACCTCAGTGTCTAGGACTTGCCGATCGTATGGTCGGCGGTTCGAATCCCCGCGACGGGGTGAGCTCCTGCCTTTCGGTCCCAGCTCCTGCCCACCTAGCAGTTTGAAAGCACCCCAAGTGCAAGTAGATAAATAGGTACCACTTTATAGCGGGAAGGTAAAACGGCGTTTCTGTGTGCTGCGCTGGTGCTGGCTCGCCAGAGCAGCTTCGTCACGCTGGCCACGTGACCCGGAAGTGTCTGCGGACAGCGCTGGCCCCCGGCCTCTTGAGTGAGATGGGCGCACAACCCTAGAGTCGGACACGACTGGCCCGTACGGGCAGGGGTACCTTTACTTTTACCTTTAATCCATTCCTGTGCCTATAGATTTCATCCACTTTGACCAAAAGTGGAAAAGTTATAGTAAATTTAAGATTCCTCAGTACGGTGGTGAATAGGGAACACACTGATTAATTTTCCACAGAGCAGCTCCTTTTGGATCGAAGAGGAGAGAAACCATGGAGCAACTCAGAAACAGATGGGAACTTTTTAAAATTACACAGAAAGAAGGTGAAGCTTGGGGGCAATGCACTCCATAATATTTACTTTAATATTTGTGCCCTGCTGCCATTTCCTAAAGTTAGCTAGCATAACTATTAAAACAATAAGGGCTGTAGACAACGGTCGCAGTCCCACTCAGAACAGACCCACTGAAATTATTCAACGTGACTATGTTAAGTCTGTTGATTTCAGTGGGTTTACTCTGAGTAAAACTGAATTGGATACAACCCCTGAATGATTATTATTTTACGAGCCCCTGGAATCCTTGGATTCTCTCACCGCTTAGAGCTTGGGATGGCAAACAACAATATCTTGATATTTCAGGCAATGTACAACATATGGGAAAACAAGAACAACACACCAGCCCCCTAAACAGTAATATAGAAACCCATTAGCTATACACAAACAGTAAACAAAGCGATAACTAACTTGCAGAAAAACGAAAACTCAACCCGTCCTCCTTAGCCCCCAAATCATTCACATTTCTCCTCCTTAACCACATAATTCTGGCGTCAGGCCAGGTGCTGCAAACCAGCGATGGGGAGTGGGAGTCTAGGGTCCCCCTCCAGAGATGCTCCAGCATCTCTCCTCTCCAGCAGCTAAAAGGGTCCCTTGTGACAGCCTTGTTCCACGTGAACTTCAAAGGGAGGGTGATATGACCTGTGCTAGAAACAGAGCTGAGACCTTTTCCTGAGCATGGGCAGACAGCTGTTCACCATGTGGGTGGCAATTCTAAACCCCACCCACCCCTGTGCTTGGTGGGGCTTTATAGAGGGATGAGACCAGCACCGCCTCTGCAGGAAGGTGAGGAAGCGGCAGGCCG
The DNA here is from genome assembly GCF_964188315.1 of Podarcis muralis. Taxonomy (NCBI): domain Eukaryota; kingdom Metazoa; phylum Chordata; class Lepidosauria; order Squamata; family Lacertidae; genus Podarcis; species Podarcis muralis. The sequence goes on from NC_135656.1 coordinate 100,394,863, forward strand.
ATTGCCATGTCAGCTGGAGATGACACAGCAATCAGGCCTGAATGCTACCACACAACAGCCCTAGACTCTCCCCAGCTTTGGAAAGCCCAATCTTAGGGGTTTTCAGCTGGCTGCCGCCGCCAGTGGCAGTTCTATCTGCCTCCACATTTGATGGGTGGAAGAGAGAGCTGTGTGCCAGCAAAGTGCGCAGACAGTGGTTGGTGGATTGCACTTCCAGCTAGAAAAATTCATTTAGGAACATAGGCCTTATACTAAGTCAGAACATTGGTCCAACCCATTTAATACTGTCTATACTGACTGGCAGGATGCAGGTGGCGCTGTGGGTTAAACCACAGAGCCTAGGACTTGCTGATCAGAAGGTGGGCAGTTCGAATCCCCACAACAGGATGAGCTCCTGTTGCTCAGTCCCTGCTCCTGCGACCCTAGCAGTTTGAAAGCACATTGAAGTGCAAGTAGATAAATAGGTACCACTCCAGCGGGAAGGTAAATGGCGTTTCCGTGCGCAGCTCTGGTTCACCAGAAGCGGCTTAGTCATGCTGGCCACATGACCCGGAAGCTGTACGCTGGCTCCCTCGGCCAATAAAGCGAGATGAGCGCCGCAACCCCAGAGTCGGTCACGACTGGACCTAATGGTCAGGGGTCCCTTTACCTTTACCTTTATACTGACTGGCAGCAGCTCTCTGGGGTTTCAGGCAGGAGTTTCTCCCAGTCCTTCCTGGAGTTGCAACTAGGGATTGAACCTCGAACCTTCTGCATGCAAGGCTGACGCTCTAGCCATTGAGCTATGGTCCTTCCCCATTTCCATATGCACAGAGGATGCCCATCCCTACATGTTGTTAAGGCTTTGATGGGTTAAAACACACACATACTTTCTAAAATATGAACAGCAAAGCTCTTCTCCTTTTGAAAATGTACCTAGCTCAGTCTGTTCCTGCAGAAAGAGGAGGGGGCTGTCTTCCGAACTATTAGCAGTGACTTTTCCCCTTTTATAACAAGGGTTTTACCCTGCAGGAGAAGAGAGGGAAAGAGGCAGAGTCAACGTCACGGATAAAATTCAAGCCCAAACCTAATTTTCATGCTCTACTTATTTGGCTGGATCAGAGGTCCTGACGGAGATCCTTGAGAATGTGGAAAAAAGTAAAATGTGAAAGCAAAAAAAGGCAGCTTGTCTCAAAGATGTAGTTGGGTCCCGTCTCCCACCTTTTCGGATTGTGAGACTACACAGATCACCAGTCTCGTTTCTTCAGTGCAGAAGCTGCCAGAGAGAGAACCCACACAGGAGTTTTTCAGGGACCTAAATCCATTTCCCCTTCGTCCTTGAGTTGACCCATTGGAAATTGACCAATAATCCACCAGTCACTACCAGATGAAGTTTACCCCTGCAGAGATGGCCAAAGAACCATTTCAAAAATGGCTGGGAGCTGCCATTTTAACTCCCTGTGCCTGGCCTAATGTCATTCCATGGTGTTGTGGCAAATTAAAATGGAGGCTCACAAGCCTAGTAGCCTGGTGTGAAGGGCCTGCCGTAGGCCTCATCGCTGGTGGATCCTGATGGGGAATGGAAGCCACCCTAGGATGCCAAATGCTGATACCACACCTGACATGGGAACTGTGCCCTCGTCTGGAATATTCATTGAAGAAGCTGGAGATTTTAGAAATATTCATCACTGCTGTGGTGGTTCGGTTTTGTCCAATTTTCTTCGGATTCCCTCCGCCACTCTACTGTATCCTTTCTCCCCCTCCAAAATCATGTGGAAGAAGCAATCAGCAGGGTGCCAGCTGATCGCATTTCAGATGGGCTGCTACATTCGCTTGAATTAGCAAGCGTCTATTTTTAGGCGAAATTTTCCTTACAGGTACATAACAAACAGTACACAAGGGAGCAGCTAATTAACTGATTCCGTCCGTTAGAGAGTTGCCTCAAAAGGTCAAACTATTCTCAGGTCTGTGCCAGCAAAAACAGCTGTCAACGTTTTGATCATCTCTTTGCTAATTATAAGGAGAGTTTTCAATGCCTTGGTCTCTGTTGGGGCAATTAGTACTCATGCCTTTACCATAACGTCTACTCTAAACCTTATGGTAATGCTTCGGAAATTCAAGCTCAATCCCTGAGATCATTGGCAGGTGTGTCTTTGGTCGTTCCTCACGCTGGGCAAGCTTGATTGACAACAATGGAAAACAGAGCCTTTAGTGTCATCAGCCCAGTCCTGTGGAACACCCTGCCACTGGAGATTCAGCATGCGCCTTCTGTGTCAACTTTTAAATGCCTGCTGAAAACTTCTGTCCTGCCAGGCTTATTCAGGTGATTAAGAGTATGTTCCCTACAATGGACTATCAACCCTTGTTTTTATAAAACACAGTTTTTTACTTTTATCTTGGGTTTTTTTGAATATTTATTGAATTTTATAACAAATAATGATACAAATCTCATTCATCATGTTATTTACAATTATTCTCCCTCCCCTCCTCTGGACTTCCCTCAACTCCTCCTCTGCTGAGTTATTTAGTTTTATTTATTGTATCCTGATTTTCCTACATGCTTCTATCTTGTTTTAAACTTTTTTTGTGATTTTATTGTTTGGTTTTATGTTTTTATATTGTTGTAAACCGCTGTGCTATATCTTTATGTTTTCTCCTGACGCCTAAAGATATGCAGTGAAGGCGCCAGGTGGGCATTCCACAAACGGAGAGCCACCTCAGAAAAGGCCCACTCTCATGTTGCCACCTCAGGATCTCTCGTGGAGGAGGCACATTAAGAAGGGCCTATACCGTGCTAATCCTACTAAGAGTAGACCCAATGAAGTCAATAGACATTCCTTATGAATTTCAGTGAGTCTATTCAAAGTAGAACTTAGTTGGATACCACCCATAGACAAAGGGTACGGTCCGTTTGCTTAGATTGGAGTAACACTACAATTAGTCACTGGTGAATGAGGTTAATATTGTAGCATAAGCATCCTTGAATTTAGTAGCACTTACTTCTGAATTCTAGGGACGCGGGTGGCGCTGTGGGTTAAAGCCTCAGCGCCTAGGGCTTGCCGATCGAAAGGTCGGCGGTTCGAATCCCCACGGCGGGGTGCGCTCCCGCTGCTCGGTCCCAGCGCCTGCCAACCTAGCAGTTCGAAAGCACCCCCGGGTGCAAGTAGATAAATAGGGACCGCTTACTAGCGGGAAGGTAAACGGCGTTTCCGTGTGCGGCTCTGGCTCGCCAGAGTAGCTTCGTCATGCTGGCCACGTGACCCGGAAGTGTCTCCGGACAGCGCTGGCCCCCGGCCTCTAGAGTGAGATGGGCGCACAACCCTAGAGTCTGTCAAGACTGGCCCGTACGGGCAGGGGTACCTTTACCTTTACCTTTACTTCTGAATTCTATAGGAGTCTGCTGCAAATCTGGTGAACCAGCACTATACCAAACAAGGGCAAATAAGAAATGGAGGAGGGGACCCATTATACACATTGTCTAAAAATCAAGAAATTAAAAGCACATTCTACTCCAATAATAATAATAATAATAATAATAATAATAATAATAATAATTTATTATTATGGTCAGAGACCAGCTTGTATAACACGTAATGGGACTGCACTCCCAAAAGCAAAGCAGACATTTAAAACAATATAAACACCCACCTCCAATAAATGACATTCAATGGAAACCAAATGTGCAGTTATTTTCTTTTTCCTTGCTCATTTCATTTTACTTTATTGACAGCAGATTTCTCCTTTCCCAGTTTTTGTTGTTCCTTTTAAATAAAGGCTCTGTGGGTGTACAACATACCTGCTGCAACATTGTTCTGCAGCGCTCGAAGTGATTCCGTTGAAAGGGGTCGTTGATAATCCCACTTCACATTTCTAGTGTAAAATTCAGCAGTCAAAGCCACTGCTCCAGGCTGGCAAGTGCTGTGTGTTTAATTAAATTAGATTAACTACATCATTCGGCAAACATCCCCTTTGTCTCTTCCAGTGCAGTATCTTAATCTCTTATTCCTCATTGCAGTCTGCGCTGCAACCACACGGTGGTGCCAAATGGCTTAAGAAAAGGAAGGACTGTGTGTTCAGTTTTGCAAAAAAACAAACAAACCCAAAATATGTTTAATTTAGTACACACTGTGAGTCAGGGCAGCTAACAGTGAGTTTGGGCCCCAGTGGGGGGGGGGGGGAACGGACCATTTGAGACCCTCAGCAAAGGAGAACCAGCTAAATATATTTACATGGGATATAGAATTATCTCGTTTTTATGTGAATAATAAATCTCACCGTGTTGAGAATATTAACAGGTACAAACAGGGTGGTATTCAAATGTAATAAATCATTTGATAAATGCTTGTGGAAATCTGCGGTGAAAATACGGTGTTCTGCTGCTGCAAGTGCTTGGGTTAGATGCGGGTTTGTTTTTGAGACCACTGTTGCTGAAATATTGTAAACACAGGAATAATAATAATAATAATAATTTAGAATAATAATTTATTATTTATACCCCGCCCATCTGGCTGGGCTTCCCCAGCCACTCTGGGTGGCTTCTAAAAAAAATATTAAAATACTGTAATACATCAAACATTAAAAGCTTCCCTAAATAGGGCTGCCTTCAGATGTCTTCTAAAAGTCTGGTAGTTGTTGTTCTCTTTGACATCTGGTGGGAGGGCGTTCCACAGGGAGGGCGCCACTACCGAGAAGGCCCTCTGCCTGGTTCCCTGTAACTTGGCTTCTCGCAGTGAGGGAACCGCCAGAAGGCCCTCGGCGCTGGACCTCAGTGTCCCGGTAGAACAATGGGGGTGGAGAAGCTCCTTCAGGTATACTGGACCGGGGCCATTTAGGGCTTTAAAGGTCAGCACCAACACTTTGGATTGTGCTCGGAAACATACTGGGAGCCAATGTAGGTCTTTCAAGACCGGTGTTATATGGTCTCAGTGGCCTCTCCCAGTCACCCGTCTGGCTGCCGCGTTCTGGATTAGTTGTAGTTTTCGGGTCACCTTCAAAGGTAGCCCCACATAGAGTGCATTGCAGTAGTCCAAGGAATACTTCGAAGTGGTCTTTATTAGCCACCCAGCTTGACCACCACATTCAGGACTGAACCAGAAGAACTCTGTAGGAACCCAGAAGAGACCAATGAGAAACAAGCAAAGCAGGAACGTCCCCAGTGGCTTTTGGCGCATGTTAGCACCGTTACCATTTTCACACAATGGCTCATGGCACCCTGGGTGCTTGTGTGATAGTGGGAGGGCCATAGCTCAGTGGTAAAAATCTGTTTTCCATGTATTAGATCCCAGGCACCACCCCCAGCATCTCAAGTCAGGGCTGGGAGAAAACCCAGTCCAAAATCCTGCCCAAATCCAGTGTGGACAATAATGAGCTAGACCAGGGGTCTGCAACCTTTAAGACAAAAAGAGCCACTTGGGCCCGTTTCCAAAGGGGAAAAAACTGGGAGCCGCAAAACTAATGCACACACCGCCCCCATGCGACGTCACAGCCAGTACAGCGCCCGCCACAGTGGGGAGTGTCGGGGCGCACAATGCGCCTCCTCCCCTCGCTAGTATCCGCCCCGGAGCCGCAGCAAAGGTGTAAAAGAGCCACATGCGGCTCCAGAGCCGTGGGTTGCAGACCCCTGAGCTAGACAGACCAATAGCTGGACTCAGTATAAGGCAGCTGCATGCATTCTTGTGTGTTGCAGCCAACACTCCTGAACCAGAAGGAATCCTGATGCTTGCAATCATTTATTTCATTGGTTTAAATATCTCAGTTCACTTTCGGAATTTGGGCTGCAGACTAAGAGGCACTCAATGATAGCCCTTGGGTATTTTTTTGGGAAAACAAGTGCCAAAGGAGTAAATACATTTGCATGGAATAAAGACATTTACAGTACCACTAGTGGAAAATCCTTAGCCATACCTACTCTTCCTTAACAAGCAGAAACAAATTTAATAATGTACCTGCTGATTTTAACAACATCCTACAGGAATTGAAACACCAAGAGGATCTGCTCTCCATTTGTCTTACACAGTTTTACTCATAAAGACCACCTATAAATATTTGAAGCAATGAACTAAATATACACATCCTAAGTCCACCTGCAGCTTCAATTCCTTTGGAGTCTTTATATTTTGGGAAAGGGGAGGCGGAAGAGCGTGATGAGCAAAGGCTGGCACCATTTGAAAAGGACGGCTGCTTCATCTTGTGAAGACGGTCTCTGAGGCTCCAGGGTACTCTGTGAAAAGCTAATATTTCATCAAGAAGAGTTCTAATCGACTATCTCCCTGCTTGAAGTAGCCACAAAATTACACAATAGGTTAATGAAAGGGCAGCGCATACTGTGACACTTTCAGGAGGGATAACTGATGTCAAATATCTTCATGGGATGGGAAAATAATATTCACCCTTGAAAGCAGGCTTCTGCAAACCACTCCATATGTGTTTGGGATTACAGCTACACTACAGCCAGTGTTGGGGAAAATTCAGGGATGATGGCAATTGTATTCCAAACATCTGGAGTGCACCAGTTTGGGGGAGGCTGCTTTCAAAGGTGATTTGGGCAGGTTTTTAGAACAGTGTCTTAAAATATTATTTGTTTATATAATACCCTCCATGGCATGGCACTTTGCAAACATAAGAAGGTAGGAATCTGCCTTGAAAGAGTCCTCCACAGCGATGAATGACCCTGCCCAGCGAGGCTATCTGATGGGCACATCTGCCATATCCTTCATGACATCAGGACTGGTTACAATTGCTCTCTAAGCATTTATTGTGACTAATCCTTGGGGGCTGATATTATCCTTAAAGAATATACGACGAGTGAACCGTAAGAGCAAATGAACAATAATATAGGGAAATGATTCTGCTACTAGCCCAGACTGTTCCCTTGACCTCAACGCTGAGTTCCTTCTGTCTGCTGCAGTAGGAACATAAGAAGGCATCATTCTCCTTCATTTGTCACAGGCAACGCTGCTTCCGTTCTGCCACAGTTCTCCGCCCACCAAAACCAACATTATTTGACTTGCTGTCCACCGTGACAAAACTACATGGCGTGTCATTAATTATGTAAATTATTTAAGTTATTTTGCCATCATTTTACATGCCCAAAATGAAACAAAATGGGTGAAACAGCTTCATTCTTTCACATCTGAGTGGATCGAAGGTCTGACTTGTTATAAGACAACTTCATATATCCATATGTATTCAGTCAAGACTGATCCTAGAGAGGAAACTCAGTCTGGACCAACATAATGGTCCATTTCAAATCCATGCGACGGCGTGAACTCCCATTGCTCTGTCTCAGCTTCTGCCAACCTAGCAGGGAAGTTCGCCTGGTGCCTTCATTATACACCTTTAGACACAAGAATGTTCCTTTTAAACCAGGCCTTTGGTTGATCTTACTGACATCCAACACCCTTTTAAAATATGGGGGGTGGGGGGTAGGGGGGTTATTGGGTTATTTTTATTTTGATTATGTATTTTGAGGTTTTATATTTTGATTTTATTCTGTGAACCGTTCTGAGACCTCTGGGTATAGGGCAATACAGTGGTACCTCAGGTTACATACGCTTCAAGTTACATATGCTTCAGGTTACAGACTCCGCTAACCCAGAAATAGTACCTAGGGTTAAGAACTTTGCTTCAGGATGAGAACAGAAATTGTGCTCCGGTGGCGTGGCGGCAGCAGGAGGCCCCATTAACTAAAGTGGTGCTTCAGGTTAAGAACTGTTTCAGGTTAAGAACGGACCTCCAGAATGAATTAAGTACTTAACCCAAGGTACCACTGTATAATAATAATAATAATAATAATAATAATAGCAGTTTGAATGCATACCAGTGCAAGTAGATATATAAGTACCACTGTGGCAGGAAGGTAAACTGCATTTCCATGTGCTCTGGCACTCGTCACGGTCCTCTGTGCACCAGTAGCGGTTTAATCCTGCTGGCCATATGACCTTGAAGGACAGACGTTGGTTCCCTCGGCCTGAAAAGCAAGATGAGCATTGAAGACCATAGTTGCCTTTGACTGGACTTAACTGTCCAGGGGTCCTTTATGTTTTACCTTATAGTACTATCCTAGATTCTTCCAAGGAGCTCAGGATGGCATACCTAGTTTTCCACTAGGCATTTTATTCACATATCAACCTTATGTGAGAGCCAGTGTGGTGTAGTGGTTAGGAGCGGTGGACTCGTAATCTGGTGAAGCAGGTTCGCATCCCCGCTCCTCCACATGCAGCTGCTGGGTGACCTTGGGCCAGTCACACTTCTCTGAAGTCTCTCAGCCTCACTCACCTCACAGAGTGTTTGTTGTGGGGGAGGAAGGGAAAGGTGAATGTTAGCCACTTTGAGACTCCTTAGGGTAGTGATAAAGTGAGATATCAAATCCAAACTCTTCTTCTTCTTCTTCTTATGGGGTAGGTTAAACCAGGAGGGAGTGACTGAACCAAGTTCACTGAGTAGCTGATGAGGAATCTGAACTCTTGTCTCCTGTGTCCCACTGTGCCAGCATTGCAAAACAAAGCAAGTACAGTGGTACCTCAGGTTAAGTACTTAATTCGTTCCGGAGGTCCGTACTTAACCTGAAACTGTTCTTAACCTGAAGCACCACTTTAGCTAATGGGGCCTCCTGCTGCTGCCGCGCCGCCGCTGCACGATTTCTGTTCTCATCCTGAAGCAAAGTTCTTAACCTGAAGCACTATTTCTGGGTTAGCAGAGTCTGTAACCTGAAGCGTATGTAACCAAGGTACCACTGTAACCATGCAGCTGTTCCTCAAACTGAATTTCATTATATCACATTTGTAACAGTTCTCTAAATTCATATTTCTGATAATATTAACTCCTTTCATTTACTAATCTTTTTTCCTTTATTAATCTTCTAATCCTTAATGTTTACTACCACATATCCTTATTCTACCCCTAGGCCTATTTGTTACTTCCAAGGATTTTCTATTTATCTTATATTACATTATTTAGCTAAATATTCTTTGAATTTATTCCAATCCTCTTGTGTCTCCTCTTCTTTCTGGTCACGCATTCTTCCAGTCTGGTCGGCCAGCTCCAAAAAGTCCAACATCTTCATCTGCCATTCTTCTATTGTTGGTATTTCTTGCGATTTCCCATTTTTGGCTAATAAAAGTCTTGCCACTATAGTGGCATACAAAAATAACCTATCATCTTTTTTGGGCAATTCCCATGACTGTTGGTTCGGTATTACTGCAGAAAGCCAGGATGAAAATATTTTTAAACAACAAAGAACTAAATAGTGTAAATCTGCGAAGCTGCAAAAAGTCCCCACCGCATAACTTATTGCTGATATTTCCTTAGCTAGCAGCCATCATTGGGAAGAGAGTAATAGGTTCATTCATGGGAGCAAGATGGCAGTACAGGATCAGGGTATAGTTTATGAAGATCTGGGACCCTCTGGCATCTCCCTTTCTCCACATAAGCATGGTTTAGGAGTGGTTGTCAGCACTGCATGGGTTGTGACGCCACATTCATGTATCTGTAAAAATACATTTTGCTGCATGTTTTCCCCTCCCTGTCGTTAATTGTGGCTGCCTTCCTGATGCAGTGGAAGATGGTTTGATTGGATTTGGCAACTTGAGAAACAAATACTGTGAGCGCTTCATTTTGCTACCAGAGCTGAATAAGCCCTTATCAGCCCAAGAAAGAACTGCCTATCCATATTAATTTAATTCCAACTGATTTGAATTACTGAGTTTCAGGGAACGAACAAAAGGGCTCCTCTTTGAAAAGCAAGGATTAGCCGTGTCCTCATTTTCTCATTTTTGGAAAGCTTCAGAAACTATCAATCCCTTTTACGCCCTCTGATCTTGCTTCCCTGCTTCTTAAAGCCTACAGTGGCAGGATGAATGACTTCAAGGGTATAGATGTTTGCTGACAGTGTCTGTCAGGGAACGTGGAGGGATCAAATATTTCTGAAACCATTTGTGATCAACTGGATCAATAAAAGTCCAATGTGGGCAGTTTGCCATACTGACTTCCTTTAAAACACACACACACACACACACACACACACACACACACACACACACCCATGACCTTTAAGCGATTCCAACAGAACGTTCTAATGCATGTTTACATGGAAATAAGTCCTAAAGATATTCAGTAGGACTTACTTTTCATGTTCATGGGTTTGCAACCTGAGAGGCCTGGAAGCGGAATGTTTAAACCTTGGGGCAACTGCTTCTCTTTGGCCCCTTAAGAAGTCCCAAATCATCAAAGCAAGCCTGTTTTATAGGTATTTTGTGTTTTCACACACAGATTTCATCTGATCAGAAAGTGGCTTTTTAAAATGATTGTCCTTGTCTCTCACCAAAGCAAATCAAAAGCCTGGTCTACCAGAACTCTAATGCCATTCTGCCTTGCAGAGATGCAACAGCCCAGGTCAAGTTGCATAAAGTCACTCGTGCTAGCCCAATCCTGATTGGCTCCCAATCTTGTCTTCCACATAACAGATTTGTCTTTGTCATAAGGGATGGAACACTTTGCCAGCATGGATGATCCCCCCCCCCCCATTATTATGCAGAAGCCTGTTTGAGGTGTGGTAAGAGATTGTTACCATTTTGAAGTTTGTTTGTTTGTTTTTAATTTTAATTGGAGCTATCCTCCAATTAAGAGCTATAAGCCTATTGGGCTTGCCAATCAGAAGGTCGGCGGTTTGAATCTGTCCCAGCTCCTGCCAACCTAGCAGTTCAAAAGCACGCCAGTGCAAGTAGATAAATAGGCGTCACTGTGGCGGGAAGGTAAATGGCATTTCCATGCACTCTGGCTTCCATCATGGTGTTATGTTGCGCCAGAAGCGCTTTAGTCATGCTGGCCACATGACCCGGAAAGCTGTCTGTTGACAAACACCAGCTCCCTCGGCCTAAAAACGCGATGAGCGTCGCAACCCCATAGTCACCTTTGACTGGACTTAACTGTCCAGGGGTCCTTTACCTTTTACCTATCTTGTGGTACATATCAAGGAGGATGTTAACAGCTTCTGCTTGACAACAAGATCTCTCATACCACTAAACAATGAAATTTTGCACTACTATACCTATTGCTATATCTGAATGTTGCATACAGCAAAGCCATATCAACGCCTTCAGACACTGCTAATATAATTTTCTACCTGGAGTTGCATACTGTGGATTAAAACTTGAAACAAATGGAAGAAATAGGGCATAATTCAATGAGAAGAAAACGTCTACACGTCTATTCAGAAATATGTCCCATTGACTTCAGTGGGGCTTATTGCATGCTTAACTAGGAGTAAGTTTGACAGAACTCAGTGGCACTGACATCAGAGTAGATATGCATAGGATTGCACAGTAACTGGATCTAACACACTGAATTGTATACAGTTTGTGAAATGGAAATTTATTTATTTATTTATTTGTGTGATTTATATGCTGTCCTCCAAACGTAATAGAGTCTATTAAATAGATTTTTAACATCCTGAAGTCAAAGTAACTACTGCGGATGCTCTCTTCCACAAATCTAGATTTTTTTTAATTTAAAAAATATCTTAGCCATCTTGATGATTTTAATTCTAGATGTTGAGGAACAGAAATGTCAACATATTTCATAGTGATCATTGATCTGTAGTGAAGGATATCTGATTATTTTTATTCTGTGCCAATAAAAAATCGGTTCACTTTTTAACACTAAAATTCAGACCTCCACACTGTAGAGAAACTTGTCGTTGGGATCTGTTAAGGGGTGGGCAGCAGTTGCGGCCCATCACTGAGGCCTCTGATCTCCCGGGAGCAACGATGGGCTAGGTGGCCAGCAGCTGGGGAACCCCTTGGCTGGTCGCTTTGATTGGCAGGTGTGGCATTTGCCCTCCTAGGTGGGTCATAAGGAAAGGGTTAAAAGAATGTGAAGTGATTGGCCAGTGGGAACTCAAGGGGAGGAGTTAGAGTTAGAGTTGGGAGTTGGAGAAGGAAGAGGGAGGATAAGTCTGTGGGTTGGTCTAGTTTTGATGTGAGAGAGTGAGAAAAACTTTTAGGAGGAGTCAGATAGACAGTTGGGATAATCCGTTAGAAGTTATTAGGAACGTATAGGCCGGTAAAGAAACTAAGATTAAGAACCTGACAAGAAAAATTATCTGAAACCATAAACTTGTTAAGGCTTATAAAATAAACTTGCTTATTTGATTTAATGTTAACAACTGTCTGGAGTCTGTGTGTACCTGAGAGAAACGGGTTGGTGGCAGCGGGGAAGCAATCACAGTGGTGGCACAGGGATCAATAGACCGTCAAGCGTCCGGGGACCCTGTGTGATCGCCTCAGCGGGCTTTCCTGCCATCTAAACATTTGAATCCTGAGCCAATCCAGCAAAGGGGAGTGGGTAGTATCTCTCATTATATGAAAGGGATGGAAAACCTTTGGCCCTCCAGATGTTGTTGGCTTGCAACTCTCATCAGCACCAGCCAGCATGGCCAAGTGTTTGGAATGATGGCAGCTGTAGTATAACAACTTCCCCATTCCTGTGGTAACTCTTCAAAGCCAGACCCTGTTGCAACCCTGTTCAGAGATATGCTAAGTCACTGTCATGTCATGTGACGTTTAGTTAATTACTGATCGGTTCCCTAATATTCTACAGAGGCAGTTTCTGGTTTGTTTACATAGCCTGAAGAACTCCTTCTGAGTCTAGCTGATGCCCAGAATTGTGGACCATGTTTCCAGATACATGTTACTGTGGCCCTGTCGCATGGCACTGCCTTCCTCCTGTCCACAATGGAGAAGACTGGCACCACTGCTGTCCTCCATTTTGTTTAGCTTACTCAAGGTGTAGAAAACAGGCAGCTGCCAAAAAAAAGGGGGGGGGAGGGAAAAAGTCTCTCAGACAGGATTGGCCTTGAAGAGAAGTCAGACTGCAGAGACTTGGCACCCACAGTCAAGGAGAACGGAATTAGGATCAGGGCAGTTAGAATGTGTTTGCCCAAGCCAGACTCTGGGAAAGGCAGCGTGCCAAACCTTTGCAGGAAACTGCCAATTCTTAAATCGCTGTCAGCTGCGTAACGGGAACCTTCCACTGAAGTGCTTATGTATGCTGAAGTAGCTATTCTAATTCACACTCACTGTGGTAAGTAGTGGCACGGCGTCTGGATTCTCTGATGAAAAAATAATAATATATGCAGGCTTAGATCCATCTTTTTATGCTAACGTTTTCATCAAATCTGTTTTATTATTTCCTACTTGGAAATAACACATTTATGCTGAGTAATTATATAACCACTGCTGATTTCAGAAGTACCGAAATAGTTCTTCCTGTCATCTATGATCTTCATAGGCCAACTTTTGTGGGGGCACCCCCAGTGTATGCCACCATAGTTGTCCACTTCTCATCTGTGGCCTTCACTCTTATTCATCTCTTTCCCTTTCAGCCAGGTGTGGAGAATCTCTGGTCCTGCAGATGTTGCTGAACGACTCATCCCATCATGCCTAACCATTGGCCACGCATGATAGGGCTGTTGAGAGTTGAAATTCATCAACATCAGGAGGACAAAAAGGCTCCTCACTCCACCTTTAAATACACCATGCCTCTGAATGGCAGTTGCTGGGAACTATAAATGGGGAGAGTGCTCCTGAGCCCTTGTCCTCCTTCTTGCCTTCCCACAGGCATCTGTTTGGCCACTGTGAGAACAGGATGCTGGTCTAGGTGGGCCATTGGCTGGATCCAGCAAGCTTATCTTTTGCTTGTATGTCCTTATTCAACTACCACCTTCTTGACTCACTTTAAGGAATCGTTGAAAATTCATATTTTGTTACCTTAAAAAATATGCATGTCCCTGCTCCTGGGTTAATTCCTGCATTTTAAAACTCCTTCCTCCTCCTTTTACTCCCTCCTGCAAGCAGTGCAAAGCTTTCCCTCCTCACCCATCCCCTCACAAACTCCCCTTCCCCCCACTCTATTGTAAGCTTATGGACAGGGACTTGAGCTTTTCAGTTTTTGTACAGCACCTACATTGGACACTTTCCAATTATCATCATCATCACATACCCTCCAACATTTCTCTGATGAAAATAATAACGATTTAATAATAATAATATTTTTATGATTTCTACCCCACCCACTGCGGGAGGCAGCGGAAGACAGGAGTGCCTGGCGTGCTCTGGTTCATAGGGTCAGGAAGAGTCGGACATGACTAAACAACAACAACCCCACCCATCTGACTGGGTTGCCCCAGCCAATCTGGGCGGCTTCCAACATATACAAAAACATAATTAAACATTTAAAAACTTCCCTACGGAAGGCTGCCTTCAGATGTCTTCTAAAGGTTGTCTAGTTATTTTTCTCCTTGGCTTGTGGGGTTGCATAACTCCAATGAAAACAGGGACATCTTACCACACCCTCCAGAAATTTCTCTGATGGAAATTAGGGACGTCCTAAGGAAAAGAGGGACATTCTGGGATCAAATCAGAAACCGGGACAGCTTCTGTAAATCCAGGACTGTCCCTGGAAAAAAGGGACACTTGGAGGATCTGTCATCATCATCAATATCCCGATCATCATCATCTTGCTGTTCACCCTAAGGTCCCAGGGCAAGTTTTAGCCTCATTGTGATGATTATGTGATGGGCTATTTTCATTCCATTTCCTTTGCCCGCTAATTGCAAAGTGCTGAGTTCTTATAATATTAGCTTTATTTCTTGTCTTCAGAGATGATGGCCGCTGTGGCAGGCTGGTATGGATTAGGAGATTTAGACTGCCAAGAAAAACCCCAATCTTAAAAAGCATTCTTTCCTCTAGGGAAAAAATTAGCATTCTCATTTTACATGTGCAGGCTGGACAGATGCCTCTTAGTCACAGGAGAAAATCAATGGGGAACATCAAGGCATTTTCCTAAGCGCTGGATCAGCTTGTGTTCAACTTCTCAAATGCTTTCGGACTTTACAAGAACACTAGGCTCTCAAACACCAGCTGAATAAATGGTTCATTGCTTGCTAAGCAGTCGTGCTGGAGAGCTGAAACAACAGGACATAATGGATTTAGCAGTTGTCAAGGACCAAGGTGACAAGTGCAAGGAGATATTGTGCTAGGAAACAAAGACATTGCTTTTGGGGGTAAGCTTTTTAGGCCACAATACTTCTTCTTTTATCTTATGTTAACTACATTGGCTGTGATTTGTTTCTGGGGGAAGTTCAATGTGCTAGTGCTTACCTACAAAACCCTAAAACAGTTAAATAGCTGAAAGATCACATTGCCCTGTATAAAGGCCCTGCCCATAGACTGAGATCACCTTCATGGGCTCCGATATATATGTCCCACCGATAGTTCAGTTAGTGCAAAGATAAGGCAGGGCCTTCTCTGTGATGGCACCCAGGTTGAGGAATTCCCAAAGAGGTGAAACTGGCCCCTTCCCTGATGGCACTTAGGCAGGTAGCAAAAGCATTCTTGCCCCATGTGGCTTTTAACAGGGAGGTTTTGACTATTTTAAAATTATTTGTTTTAGAAATGTCTTTTCCAAAGAACCTCAAGGCAGCTAATTAATCAACAGCAAAGCAGTATAAAATAAAGCAGCAATTCTGCAAATTAAACTGACTCACACAATCAAAATATTACGATAAAACTAAGAACTAACAGTTCCAAACAGCCATCAAAATAAACATAAAACTTAGCTAGTGAAAAAATAAATTAGTCAGCCTTTTTAAAGAGCCTTTCTTAACAACCATTTGAAGCAGTATAATTCTGATATACCGTACTTCACTTGCCAAGATATTCTATAAAGTGGTGCCGCAAAGGAAAAAAGCACTACCTTTTCCTTTTAATCAATTTTAAAGTTTTTGGTAATGAATCTTGTTTCCTGGTGGGTTTTGTTTGTTTTTGGTTGTACTCTTTTTTGTGTAAAAAGCTTTGTGGGGAGCCCTTGTTAGGGCCAAAAAGTAGTATAAAATGACTTTATAAACAATTCTAACAAGGGCTCAGTGCTGTTGCACCCAAATTGATGTACATCTTAATAAAGGAGGGGTGTGTGTGTCTGTGTATGTTGGCAGTGTGAAGGGGAAGTTGGCAATTTTAAAAATAAATCTGACAAACCCATCTGAAAAATTTCAAAGCAACGTACAACAGGTATTTTACAAGATGGCAACATATAAGATAATAAGAGCACATTAGAACAATATAAAATATTTCTCGGGCATTTGACAAAACTAATGGTAGACATGGCTGTGCTCACCTATCTGGGTAGGCATTTCTGAATAAAAACGTGTTCAGTAGGAGTTGAGGGCCTAATAAGGCAACACACCTGTTTGATAGTACTTGGAATGAAGATCTGCAGTACAGGAGCTGCCACGCTAAAGCCACAAAGTGAGTTTCTGAGACATGTGGAACTACCCTAATGACCACAATGACCAACTTGGGGTACAAGGAATAAGCCACTCTCAAGTATCCTTGTCTCATTTTGTTTAAGGTTTCATATACTAACATCAAAACTTTAAACCTGTCCTGGTAGTGTATTCGGCAGTGCAGATCCACCAACAATAGTGTACAGTGGTACTTCAGGTTACATACGCTTCAGGTCACAGACTCCGCTAACCCAGAAATATTACCTCAGGTTAAGAACTTTGCTTCAGGATGAGAACAGAAATTATGCAGCAGCAGCGCAGCGGCAGCAGGAGGCCCCATTAGCTAAAGTGGTGCTTCAGGTTAAGAACAGTTTCAGGTTAAGAACAGACCTCCAGAACAAATTAAGTTCTTAACCCGAGGTACCACTGTACTCAGTAATAGTAAACAGTTTACAAGTCATGGCACTACCAGAAGGAAGGAGATTAGCAGCACAAATTGGAGAGGGGCCAATTGATTCCAGCATTGGAACACCCCAGTTTTTAAAGGCCACACCCATCAGCTCAGGGTTCTTCTCATCTATTCATCTACCCCAAGTACCAGGCTTCCTCAGCCCTTGAAATCTGAGATTTTTTAGCAACAACAGCCTGCTTGTTTGTTCTGTGCTAGCTTGGCTGAGTGTTGTCAGCTGATTCCCAAGGACCAATACTTCTCAACCAAGCCCTATAAAGCCCCGCCTTAGAATTTACTCATCAGCTTGAGCAAATTGTATCTGGGTGAGCATACTGCTTGTGCTTCCAAACCCTTGGGGCCTGATCCACATCCATTTTCAGTCATGTACCTACTTTTTGCTGCATGGCACAAAGCAGCAAATGTCTCTCCCCATACAATCTTGGTCAAGGAACCTAATACTCAAAGTCTGCTCCCTGTCAGTAAAAACACAACAATAATAATAAACTAAAACTGACCACCATTTTCTGCCCAGTCACAAGCTGCTGTCTTTTACAACATCCATGATCAGTTGACAGAGGTAACTGTCTTGCTCTTACTGATGATGGGTCTAGTCTCATTCTGAATTATCTGAGCTAGAATTCACCCCCTACCTGTTCTCTGTAATTCTTGGGTTTCTTACACTACCAGCCTCCCCCATTGGGTTGCATCTGTTTTTCTTCTACAGGACTCCAACTCCCATCTCCCCTGACTATTAGCCATGCAGGCTAAAGTTGATGGGAGTTGGTGTCCATCCCTTGCTGTAGGGCTTTGCCTTTTCTGCATTTGGACCATCCCTCCCTCTCCAAGCTAGATCTTGCTGCCATGTCCCAGGATCTGATGGCCTGGAGCCAGTGAGAGAGTCAGTCTAGGTGAGACAACCAGAGCAGAACCAACCTGAGCTCCTCCTTCGTCACAGTGAAGAAAAAGCTGGAATGGAACAATCAGGCAAAGCTGTTATCTGGTTGCACAGGAAGAGTAGGAAATGTTCTAGATGGATAAAGGACAGGGGCAAGCAGGATATTTTAATTTCTCTTCCAGGAGGCATATATCGGAATTTGGAATGGATTGAACGTGCCTTCCGACTGCAGGTTGGATTCCTAAACAAAGAGACAAGGTCGTTCAGGTCCCGCTCAAGATGTAGGGAATGGCGACAAAAGAAATGCAATCAGTTTTTGAAAAATGTTATGTACCAGCATTTGCATTCTGTGGCTTGGCATAGAAAACGAAGGCAGGGGAAACAAGAGAAAATAATGAGAAACCAAACCTTTTCCATCCCTGCTCCCATCTAACACCATGGAATGGGGCAGGAAAGAAGCAGCCAAAATAATAATAATAAGAGCAATCAACTGATCAAGCAAAAAAGTGCCACAGCCCTGTAGGTATAAACTACAGTGGTACCTCAGGTTACATACGCTTCAGGTTACATACGCTTCAGGTTACAGGCTCCGCTAACCCAGAAATAGTGCTTCAGGTTAAGAACTTTGCTTCAAACAGAAATTGTGCTTTGGCGGCACGGCAGCAGCGGGAGGCCCCATTAGCTAAAGTGGTGCTTCAGGTTAAGAACAGTTTCAGGTTAAGAACGGACCTCCGGAACGAATTAAGTACTTAACCAGAGGTACCACTGTAGTTCCCTGTAAGGGAATTTCAATGGAAATAGCCTAACTTAATAGTGGAATTCATCGGGTGTCATTGTCTCTTAAGGGTTTTTCTCTGTGACATGGTATCTACACATCCATACTAGCCAGAGGTTTCTTTTTTTTCTTGTGTGAGCTGAAGGTTCTCATTTTTTTATTGGCTTTCGTGGGAAAATGAACCCATGCACATCTTGTAGAATGCTGAACGATTATCGAGCTTGCAGTCATCGACTTTTAAAAAATTCTGAAAATCTGCTGTCAGTTTGGGGCAGATCTTTTTGCAATTGATCTTTTGCTAGCTAAGAACTGGCATGCCTTCCTCCCGTGATGTGCTGCCTTCGCTTTGGATCAATTTGGTTTTATCCTGAATGTTGATTCGTCAAACATTTGGGATAATGAACTCCATGTCTCGACAGGATATTTGGCAGCCATGAAGATAATATAACTTTATCTGACGTACTGTAGATAAAACCAGAAGCTTACTGAGAAGTTCACTGCCATAGCTGTCAGTTCAGCTATCTCGGCTTGCCCTGTGCCAGAATGCTGTGGGTGGGTGGATCCTTTGGCTAGAATCCAACACAGATTGAAGCACTGAAATCCATTGGCTTCACTCTGCATTTGATGGTTGTGACCCTGCTTTTCTGAGCAGATTAAGGCTGGCCCAAGTTGGTTAGGAGTCCTAGGTGACTGGTTTTCAACCACCAAGTTAACGTAATGATCCAGGCATCGCCAAGACGGTGCCCATGGGTGTCAGTGTATCCACAGTACTTCCTGTGGTGCCCATGAGAGATCTCAGTAAGTAGCAAAATCATTCACAATGCACAAGAGCTGGTTTGCCCTTTCTGCTCATTTCCTGTGCCCTTCCAGCCACTCCTACCTTGAATATGACCTGCCCGCTCCCCGGCCTAAGCATACTCACATTTCATTCAATCCATGCATTCTGAACAGAGAAGGTGTGCGAAGAACTTCTCTGTGAGTGAGTGTGGTGGTCATGCCTTTCCATCTTGTGGTACATATCAAGGAGGATGTTAACAACTTTTGCTTGACACCAAAATCTCTCATACCACTAAACAATGCAATTTTGCACTGCTATACCTATTGCTATACATGGACCAAATCTGAATGTTGCATACAGCAAAGCCATATCAACTCCTTCAAATGCTGCTAATATAATTTTCTACCTGGAGTTGCATGTTGCGGAGTAAAACTTGAAACAATAGGAAGAAATAGGGCATAATTCAACAAGAAGAAAATGTCTACATGTCTATTCAGAAATATGTCCCATTGACTTCAGTGGGGCTTACTGCATGCTTAACTAGGAGTAAGTTTGACAGAACTCAGTGGCACTGACATCAGAGTAGATATGCATAGGATTGCACAGTAACTGGATCTAACACACTGAATTGTATACAGCGAGATGAGCATTGCAACCCCATAGTCCAGGGTTCCTTTACCCTTTTTTTTTTTTTAACCTAGAGCTGCTGATACTGTTTATGGAGAGCTATGTGCTAATTTAAGAAGCCACAGGTGCTGAGGCATGTGGGTCAAGAGAATAAATTCTGCAGCGTTATGTACAGTGCTGAGAGGCTTACCACAACATATGTATATAGGCTCCATTTTAGATTTTGGTTGTAGGGGATGCAAGGAAATTTAGTGGGGAAGTAAGATTCAGACAGGCCTGACAACCTTTGTTTTGATATATCAAGTAGCCAAGAAAAGCAGTGTATTTTTTTAACCATATTTGAAGTGATCTTCTTTTAGAGCACACAATAATTATACAGTGTCACCAATGAAGGGCAGACAAGACACCCATTTTTGTTTTGAAGGACAAGGGATCTTTGCATTTGCTATTCACACCTGGTACAAATGCCCATTTAATTGTCTATTGCCATCATCACTCAGCTGGTAGAATCAGGAAGCTAGACAGCTAAGTAGTGGTCCTTGAGGAGCAATCACATGAGGTCAGAAAGAAAAAAAAGGGGGAAATGGGGGGTTTCATGTTGCATTTTGAAGTATTATTTGCCGCTGCTTTGATTTGGGGTAAGGTACCCCTGCCCGTACGGGCCAGTCTTGCCAGACTCTAGGGTTGTGCGCTCATCTCACTCTATAGGCTGGCGAGCCAGCGCAGCACACGGAACGCCGTTTACCTTCCCGCTGGTAAGCGGTCCCTATTTATCTACTTGCACCCGGGGGTGCTTTCGAACTGCTAGGTTGGCAGGCGCTGGGACCGAACGACGGGAGTGCACCCCGCTGCGGGGATTCGAACCGCCGACCTTTCGATCGGCAAGTCCTAGGCGCTGAGGCTTTAACCCACAGCGCCACCCGGAGACCCGTTGAAATGTTTTTAATAGCAAGCTGAACCAATGGAAATGGTAAAAATTGAATGAAAGCGTCACACTGCTCAAGCTGACTATAATGGTGGTTCTTTGGCAAGTAGCTAGCCAAGGTCACTTCCAGACGGCCTGCTTGTTGCGCATTCATTTTGATTTGTTTGCAGGGAGGTGAGGCGCTGCTGTGTCAAGCAAATGCTATTAGCCCATATTTCCTGGTGTATTTTTCTTTCAGTCTCCTTACAAGAAAAAAAGTTGCTGTGCAAGAGCTGTAACTGTGAAACCTGAATTTGACTGTATGTGATTGAATCCCACCTGAACATGGCAACAGCCTGGAAGCGACCCAAGAGTTCCTCCATAGTTCCCACCTTGCACCAGACTCTCCTATATCCAAATAATCACCCGCGTTTGCCAGGAAAATGACACAGCTGTTGCAATGACTTTGCAGGATCTGGCAAGCTTCTCTCCTCAGCATTCCATCACCTACTAATAAGAGACGCTGTCATTCTGTTATTACATTTGTGCTACAGACTCTCAACATATGTCTGTCAAAACTAAATTACTTAGTAGATTGTAAAGAGACAACACTCCTCTTTCCCCTCTCTGACTTCTTTGCTGACGTTCACTCAGAAACATACCAGTATTTAGATGCAGCAGAGAAGCTTGAGCTCATAGTGACACAATGTACACCATTCCATCTCTCAAACATATCAGGAATCACCTTCTTCAACTAAGGTGTGCTGCAGTTGTCTCCTGATGAGAGCTGAAATCCCAAACATCTGGAGGGCACCAGGTTGGGGAAGGTTGCTCTTGAAAAATGAAAAATTGGATAGAAGCAGATGTGGCTTGGGAGCCTGGTTCAGCACAAGTCTCCTAAAATTTGGGTGGAGTCCAAATTCATAGTCACTACAAGGTTGCATAGCTGTCAACCGTCCCTTATTTGGCGGGAAAGTCTCTTATCCCAGTGCCGTGTCCCGCTGCTGTCCCTTACTGATGATGTCCCTTAAATTTCCCGGGTTTCAAAGGAAGCAGCTCCTCTCCCTCCCTCCCTGCTGGCCAGGGAGGAGGGAGGCTCCAACTGTGTTGCTTGACTGCGTTGCTCACCCAATAAGGAGTCTAAGAACGACAGGGGGGTGGAGCCTGCATGCCTTGTGCCGATCAAATCAGCCGCCTTGCCTGGGAACTCGCCTTTGCTCAGTGCTTCCCAGCGGAGAGGTGATGGTGGTTTCCCTTGCTGTATCCCCTTTGTCAGGTTGCTGTGCTGGGGGAACCATTGCTTGAGGCTTCGTTTGGCTGCTGGTTGGGCTTTCTGTCTTTGGTTCGGAGGGGCTCAGAAGTTGAACATACCTGTGCTTGGAAAATCCCTTATTTTGGCTGCTGATTCCTTATTTTCGAGGCTGCTGGTCCCTTATTTTCAAATCTGTAAGTTGACAGCTATGCAAGGTTGACACCAACTATTTGGGAATCCTACAAGATGACCTTTGTTGTGGCAGGTCTCACGGTGGGCCATGCTTCCTCTAGATCAGCCTTCTCCAACCTGGTGCCATCCTTTAACTCCATCAGCCCCAACCAGCCCAGGCAATGAGCAAGGATATTTCTGAGTTGGATTCCAGCAACATGTGGAGGGTACCAAGTTAGAGGAGGATGTCCATATGTCTTCTCCTTCTTCGATAAATGTCTGGAAACTTCCCTACTTTCCAGAAATGTTTTTAGAGGGCCCATTCTTCATTGACACACACCCCTCCGTTGCTCTGTCTTGCCTTCCTTTTCCTTTTCCACTTTTCCTTTTGGAAATGCTATATTTAATGTGTTCATCGGTTTTTCATAATTGAGCAACAAATGTGCTAATTGAATTTTAGTCTGTGAAGTAGCCTGAGCAAGAACTGTTAAAGGAGATATACTAAAGATAAGAATAGCGAAAAATTGTGTCTGATATTTGAGCACGTAGCAATGTTCTTTATTTCTTTAGCATTTAATGTAGGGGAAGTTTTTAATAACTGATGTTTTGATGTATTTTTAATCTTTTATTAGAAGCCACCCTGAGTGGTTGAGACCCAGCCAGATAGATGGGGTAGAAATAAATTATTATTATTATTATTATTATTATTATTATTATTATTATTATTATTAGGAACCTAGTGAAATGAGACATTAGGGGTGCTGGCCACACTAACACTCTTGGATTAGGCTTGCTGAGTGGGGTGGTGGAGCAGCTTTGCTAGCTTCCTGCAGGGTTGCTGTTTCTTACTGGGAGAGATTAAAGGTAAAGGTAAAGGTACCCCTGCCCGTACGGGCCAGTCTTGACAGACTCTAGGGTTGTGCGCCCATCTCACTTTAGAGGCCGGGGGCCAGCGCTGTCCGGAGACACTTCCGGGTCACGTGGCCAGCATGACATTGCTGCTCTGGCGAGCCAGAGCCGCACACGGAAACGCCGTTTACCTTCCCGCTAGCAAGCGGTCCCTATTTATCTACTTGCACCCGGGGGTGCTTTCGAACTGCTAGGTTGGCAGGCGCTGGGACCGAGCAACGGGAGCGCACCCCACAGCGGGGATTCGAACCGCGACCTTTCGATCGGCAAGCCCTAGGTGCTGAGGCTTTTACCCACAGCGCCACCCGCGTCCCCTGGGAGAGATTAGCATGGTGCAAATGCCCTGCTGGAGCCAATCTGGTGCTCTTGCCAAGTGTGTTTGCACCAGGCTGACCTCTGCGCTGCCTCACTCCTCCCAATAAGGTCCAGCAGCCCATCTTCTGGGAAGCTAGCATAGCAGTTCTGCCCCCACCCAGGGAGCTGCTTCTGCTAAATCTTCTACATCTATCAAGGTTTCGTTTTTTCTTCAGGTATCTGAAGAAGTGTGCATGCACACGGAAGCTTATACCAAGAACAAACTTAGTTGGTCTCTAAGATGCTACTGGACTTTTTTTTTTATGTTTTATATATTTGTTTTGTTTTGTTTTCTTCTTCACTCTGAGCAAACATGCATGCGTGCACAGTCACTGCCAGGATGAAATCCAGGGAAGTTTTTAATATTTGATGTTTTATCGCATTTTTAATATTCTACTGGGAGCTGCCCAGATTGATTGGGGAAACCCATCCAAATGGGTGGGGTATAAATAACAAATTATTAGTATCAGTATTACCCACTTACCATTGTGCTCTATATAAATGATTGGTTTTCCTTCGTATTTTAGGATGTGGGTACACTTGTTGCGTTCATAACCATGGTAGTGGTTATTTTTATGACATTTCGGCAGCACGTCCTCGAGAAAGACTGCTGTCAAAATGTGTCATGCACACTTGCCAAAATGAATGCTCACTTGAAAGCACCAGGCTGAGCCTCAATCTTTCTCTTCAAGCCCTGTGGGGTTTTTGCTGCAGCTCTGTGTGGACTGAGACTCACAGCAGATGTTATGCTAAGCCAGGGTTAAAGAACCTGTGACCCTCCAGACATTGTTGGATTTCAGCTCCCATGAAATGGGCACCACAGTTCAAGAAGGACACTGACAAACTGGAACGTGTCCAGAGGAGGGCAACCGAAATGGTCAAAGGCCTGGAAACGATGCCTTATGAGAACGGCTAAGGGAGCTGGGCATGTTTAGCCTGGAGAAGAGGAGGTTAAGGGGTGATATGATAGCCATGTTCAAATATGTAAAAGGATGTCATATAGAGGAGGGAGAAAGGTTGTTTTCTGCTGCTCCAGAGAAGCGGACACGGAGCAATGGATCCAAACTACAAGAAAGAAGATTCCACCTAAACATTAGGAAGAACTTCCTGACACTAAGAGCTGTTCGACAGTGGAATTTGCTGCCAAGGAGTGTGGTGGAGTCTCCTTCTTTGGAGGTCTTTAAGCAGAGGCTTGACAACCATATGTCAGGAGTGCTCTGATGGTGTTTCCTGCTTGGCAGGGGGTTGGACTCGATGGCCCTTGTGGTCTATTCCAACTCTATGAATCTATGATTCTATGAGGCTCAGCCAGCACAAACAGCTTCCAGAGGGTGATGGGAGATCTAATCTAGGAGCATTCAGAAGGCCCCCCCTTCCTCAATGTAAGTTTTTCGGTCCCAATCATCTTGATGTAGAATAATATAGCTAAGATGACAGATGTCTTCTAAAAGTCTGGTAGTTGTTTTTCTCTTTGACATCTGGTGGGAGGGCGTTCCACAAGGCGGGCACCACTACCGAGAAGGCCCTCTGCCTGGTTCCCTGTAGATTTGCTTCTCGCAATGAGGGAACTGCCAGAAGGCCCTCGGCGCTGGACCTCAGTGTCCGGGCTGAACGATGGGGGTGGAGACGCTCCTTCAGGTATACAGGACAGAGGCCGTTTAGGGCTTTAAAGGTCAGCACCAACACTTTGAATTGTGCTCAGAAGTGTACTTAGATCACTTAGATCACCAGGGGAAATTTTACTCCTGACCCTGCACCCTACAGAATTTCACTGGGCAGTGACCCCCAAACAGGCATTTTCCTCCATCATTCCTGCACTGGAATGCCTCTCCCCCTGCCGTATGTGAAGCATCATCTGTCAGATGTCTTGTAAAAACATACAGCGGCATAGCATGGGGGGGGGGCCCACAGGGGCAGTTGTCCAGGGTGCAAAATTGTTAAGGGTGCAAAATTTCAACAACTGGTGCTGCTTCAACACAGCCAGTGGCGTAGCGTGGGGGGTGCAGGGGGGGCCGGCCGCATCGGGCGCAACATCTGGGGTTAGGGCAAATCCACAGGTTAGGGGGCGCAAATCCACGGGTTAGGGGGCGCAAATCCACGGGTTAGGGGGCGCAAATTACTTGCCTTGCCCCGGGTGCTGACAACCCACGCTATGCCACTGAACACAGCTGTGTGCTTCTGTTGCTGGGCTCTGTTGAAAACAGCATCTCCATGCAAACCAGGAAGTGACCTCTCCAGACCACAGAATGACTCTTCTTTACTTATCTCTGTGGCTGCAATCTGCATGGCTGAAATGCATACTCCATCCATTTCCCTTCTTCCCCTGCACACAGTCCTGGGCACTGGCAATCCACACTATGCCACTGAAGACGTATCTTTTGACTCAGGGTTTCCCTGGCCCATAAGACTGGGCCCTGTTATTACTGAATTCCAGCTTTTATGTGTTTGTATTATACCCATGGGACGTGGGTGGCGCTGTGGGTTAAACCACAGAGCCTAGGACTTGCTGATCAGAAGGTTGGCTGTTCGAATCCCCACGACGGGGTGAGCTCCCATTGCTTGGTCCCTGCTCCTGCCAACCTAGCAGTTCGAAAGCACGTCAAAGTGCAAGTAGATAAATAGGTACCACTCCGGCGGGAAGGTAAACGGCATTTCCATGCGCTGCTATGGTTTGCCAGAAGCGGCTTAGTCATGCTGGCCACATGGCCCGGAAGCTGTACGCCAGCTCCCTTGGCCAATAAAGCGAGATGAGTGCCGCAACCCCAGAGTCGGTCACGACTGGACCTAATGGTCAGGGGTCCCTTTACCTTTTATTATACTGTTATACTGGTTTTTCAGGTTATAGCTCTTTTTAGGATACTGTTTTATTTTTGCATTACCACTCAGAGATTTTAAAATATTAAGCAGCTCAGAAATGCTTTTTAAATAAATAAATATTGTATTGATTGGTTGTAATACACGCTGGGAGGCTTTATACCTTAGAGAGGCAGGCGAAAAGGCCATTCAGTGAAATAATACATAATTATTTCTCACCTGCTCCCATTCCCCAGCATCTTCTATGATGGACTTTGATTTTAAAGAAAGCAAGGCTTTGCTGAAACCATAAATTGTGTGTGTAGTCGAAGTTGAATATGTATATTTAAAACCTATGGGGCCATAAGGTACTACATTCAAGGAGCAGGAGGGGGCGCCCTTGGAATAATAAAATATCCAAGAAGCAAATTGCAGCATGGGCTGTAAAAACAACCCAATGAGAATTATTTCCACGCTGTGTGAGTAGCAGCCTAAGAAGTAGAGCTGTTGCATAAGGGCATTATAATGTGTGTGTGTGTTTCTTGCGGTTGTGTTTTGCACAACTACAAACAGCGAAGCAAAGGCATGGAGGAAAGAGTTTTCTGGATAACCTTCATAGCAAGGCAGTGCAACTCGTTTAAGATGCAGAAGATGACAGGGTGACTGATGGGAATTCTAGCAGTCAAATAGCACCTAACAATGTTGACGATACAGGAGTCCTGTCCTCTTTTATATCTGGTCCTAAAGCTGTCACAGGTAATTATCATATACAGTGGTACCTTGGGTTAAGTACTTAATTCGTTCCGGAGGTCCGTTCTTAACCTGAAACTGTTCTTAACCTGAAGCACCACTTTAGCTAATGGGGCCTCCTGCTGCCACCGTGCCGCTGGAGCATCCTGTTCTGTTCTCATCCTGAAGCAAAGTTCTTAACCCGAGGTAATATTTCTATGTTAGCATAGTCTGTAACCTGAAGCGTATGTAACCCGAGGTACCACTGTACTCGTAAGCTAAAGTGGCTTTCTTCCCCTAGGACATTGTGGCCACCAAACTCCAGTTTGAGAGGAAATGGATAATGCCTTAAATTAAATGTTTTTGTTGTTATTTTGCCATTACTCTGTTTTATATTCCCCTCTATCTTTTGCCACAAGGGTGGGGGATCTGTCCTTTACTTGTTGACCATGATGGCTATTCACTGTCATAATCCCAACAACATCTGGAAGTGGCTGCAGGTTCCTTATCCTTGATTTACCATCACACACAAAAAGAATACTTTGCCTCTTAGCTAAAACAAAAGTGAAAATGAACTACATGGAGGACAAGCCTCTAGAGTAGTGGCTCAACCACATTACAAATGCATTTAATAAATTGATTTTGTAGAGCAAACTAAGCTTACTTAAATCCCCTCCTCAGCCATCAGCTCTGTGAAGTTTTAATAAGGACACACATATACGACACAGTGCACGGTTCTAGTAATGGTATAAGTTCCCATGAATGATTCAATCCTTGTATTTTCATTGCATCCCCAAATCCCTTCCCTGTAAGTTTCACATGGAATGAATTTGCTCAGGCAAGGCCAACTTTCAATTTGTTCTTTGGTCATTTCCCTGCCCTCCACATGGGGGGAAATAGCAGCAGGTCACTAGTTTGGTGATCACATAGTCAAAAACCTTAGATGACCATTTTGTGTTGTTTTGAACCTATCTTCAGTTGGTTTATGTGCTGTTTTTTAAAAAACACTATTATAGCTGTTTTTATGGTATGTCTGTAAATTGCCTTGAGGCACAGCCACACAATCCCCAAATCTTAGGATGATAGACACACCTTAAACAGAAACCTTGCAGAAAAAGTGAGAAATCTTGTGACGCCTTGGAAACCAACAATGTTAGAGCCTCCCTGCATCAGTTGCATTGAAGTGAAAGCTGAGGCCAGAAAAAGCTTTTGCCACTTTTGCTGCAACAGAGCTAACACGACTACCCATCTGGACATCAACATCAGGGGCGTAGGCAGGGGGCAGTTCACTCCAGGTGCCATCATGGGGGGGGGGCAAATTATCAAGGAACAATTACTAGGGCGGTTCATAAAAAACTTTTTTAAAATGCCTGCTCCAAAGGTCTTATCTTACTACACTAGGGATTATATAACTATATCTGAAATTTCATGCATATCGGTTAATATCTTGACCCTCCTCCACGAAAATAGCTGTTTACTTGGCCATTTTCCTATGTTGTGAAGGCTGAAATTTCAATTCAGTGGAGCAAGGTCAATATATTATCTGATATGCATGAAATTTCAGATGTAGCTATATAATCCCTAGTTTAGTAAGATAAGAACTTTGGAACAGGCTTTTTTTAAAAAAAAGTTTTTTATGAACCGCCCTACTGCCCTACCCTCCGCTGGGCTTCCCTCCCCCACCTCCAGTCCCCGTTGTTGTGTCTTTGTCCGTTGGGTGTCCTGGCTGAGGGGGAAAACAGAAGAAGGATGGCCATCGGTCAGGGATGGTCTAGTTGTCAAAATTTATCTTTCCCCCACCTCCAGTCTCCGTTGTTGTGTGTCCTGGCTGAGGGGGGAAAACAGAAGACGGATGGCCATCGGTCAGGGATGGTCTAGTTGAGATTCCTGCATTGCCCCAGGGGGTTGGCTAGTTGACCTTCAGGGGTCCCTTCCAACTCTTAAATTCTCTGGTGCAGGTTTGTGCAGAGTTTTAGGTACAAGTTGGATGCAAGGGGTGCATAGGATTGCAGCCCATCTTATGCACCATCGGCTCGGGAATAAGTCCCACTGATCATGATGAGACTAGATTGCTGCTATGCAGTCCTGTTTTTTAAATAAATGTTTTCCTTTTCGGATGATACAGAGCATGGTGAAAGCACAATAAATAAAACCTCCCCTTCAGTAGTTCCAAGCACTACTACAGGTTCCACATAATAGCTGTACTGCATTGTTTACTGTGACAGCACCTGTACTTTGGAACTCCCCGCCTATTGCAACAAAGCATGTGCCTTTGCTAGACTCTTTTCGCACACCTGCTAAAAGCATTCTTCTTTAGGCAAGCATACCCAGATGCTTAGGAAGTTGAAGTAATTTTAATTTTAATATTTTAGCTTTTGTATGTTTTAAGGTAGGATTTTCCTTGTTTTTTTATTTTTCTGCTGTGGTGTTTTTTTGTTTTTTGTTTTGGTAAACCACTTTGCAGGTTTTTTAAAAATAAATTTTATTAAATAAACAAACAATAAATATAAAATAAAACAGCACAAGCCAAAACACAATCCACCCTGTAGATTTAAGTATCTGTCCACAGTCTACTTGTTATCAGAGGCCCAGAATCCACATTCCTTTGTAAGAAAATATGAAATAATGTAAAACCATTTTTGCAGGCAAAAATAAAAATAAAAATCAATGTGTGTGTGTGTGGGGGGGGGGGGCGGGGTGACAAGAAATTTTCCACACTGGGTAGCACCTGACCTTCCTACGCCTCTGATCAACATTGCAGATGCCTATAAAATGCAGGCGCCCATTTGAGCTGTTGTAGCAATGCCATTCCCAAATGGCCTGCACAAACAATTCTGCTATGGTCCAGGCTCATTCTGCCTCTGCTTTCACATCTGCCTACAGGGTAGATGACCAGCGGCAAGCAGGAGACCAAGGTAGGAAGGATCTGGATCGCAAGGGACTGGTGTGCACTCTACAATGCTGATCTGGTGGAAATGTAGGGGTTCTTTAAATGGCTCAAATAGGCTTCAAGCCACAGCCCCCTTGTAGCAAAATTCAACCACTGCAGCTATAATAGCATCACAAAATATGAAGCAAAGTTAAGTGTGGAAATACAGGCTGTTAGAACTTAAAATATGCCATTGTGAGTTCCCTCTTCCCTCAGCCACAACTTAGCTCCCAACCCAAGCCCAGACATGTGCCTGAGACTGCTTTGCTGTATTCCTACTTTCAGAGTACTTTACCTGCATTAATTTATTGCTGAGACATAGAAACTGTAAGTAAAGCATTTGAACCTTACTTTGTGGTTTATTTATTGAAAAACGGGTAGCTGAATGGAATAAATAAAGTTTAATGAGGTTGAATAGCCTATAGTCCTATGCTGCATTAAACTGCTTAACTATTGGAATAACATTTTGCTAGAGGCTTTCTCCTGCTGGAGAATTGCAAAGCTCCTTGTTTTAAAAACAGGCACCAGCAGATTTTCCTTTATTGTTAACTCACATACGTGGGTCTCTAGAGGATTAAATATCATTAATATATCCTCTTACCAAGTCCCAGCATCCCACACGTTCCAGGTACTTGTCTGGCCAGAGTAATCTCAAAGGCTTTTATGGCTGCTGCAATCCTATGCAGACTTACGTATATGTGCATAGGATTGGGCCACATGCCAGTAATCCTACACACATTTTCTTGGAAGTAATCACCAGCCAACACAGTGAAACTTAATTTAGTGATGACATGTGCAAGGGGTTACACTACATGTGCTAATTTCTTCATTGTGAATCACAGTGCGTTTTTGTTGCATTCTTTTAACAGTTAAGGTAAGCTTTCAAAAGCTTTAAGCTGTTATAGCCCTTTACAAGAGCTTCCCTGTAAGGATCTTATAAAAGATATTTTTTGCAAGATGACACCTGCAGATTAACTGAGATCAAATATTAAAATCCCATTTCATTTATCCACTGTCAGTATTCTTACTTGTCATATTTATTGGTCACTTTTTTTAAAAAAAGAAGAATTCAAAGCAAATTATAAAAACAAAACAAAAGTGGAAGAAAAAATACAAATTCTTTACAAAACCATTGTCCTCAGCTTTAAAAGTTTTGTTGGCATCCTTCTTCCTCGGGAGATAATGGAGGAAGGTTCCTTTGGGGGTGAAGTCAAACTGTTAGAAGGTTGCAATGCCTGCTGTGGGTGTAGAGGGACCGATGTGGGAGAGACATGTTTTGTTGCAGCTGAGGCAGATGAAGGCATCCAGTTGTGCTGCTGCAAATGCATCATGGCGTTTCTTCTTTCCGCGCAGAGAAAGTTTTTATTTTGTGTAATCACTTTGAGGAAAAGAAAGTTTGCTTGAAGATACTGGAGGGATATATATATATATATATATATATATATATATATATAGCCAAAAACTAGAGCTGCTCAAGCTATTAGTGAATTTCACTAGCTAACACTCTAAAGGTTCTTAGCAGTTTATTTTATGTTTACTGAATCTCTAATCAAGTTGTTTATATAATTCCCTTGCTTTCCAGTGACCTACTTTAGATTTTAAAAGCTCATAACATAGTGTGATCCTTTTTTCAAAAGAAAAAAAAGTATTATGCAGCATTCCTCCACTTCATTACACTTTAGAAAATAATGAATCACAATCTTTGTATAGTTAAACCTAATTGGAAGACTGTGAATTACAGTCAGTGGGGAATGGGATAGTATCTAGAACTAGAAGAAGAAGAAGAAGAAGAAGAAGAAGAAGAAGAAGAAGAAGAAGAAGAAGAGAGTTTACATTCACTGCTCCCATCAGTATTGTTGTGCAGGACATTTATAAAGCAAGTTTGTGCCTCTCTGCCTGTTTACTGAGTTCTATGGGAATGACTTTCCTGAGGTACCATAATCTTCATTGTACTTAATAGAATTTACTGTTCAGAAACATGCATAGGATTCAACTGAAAGATTACAACCCCACTATTTATCTTCTACCTCCCAGTGCTATCTAGACTAGTTTTTTCCAACCTTGGGTCTCCAGCTGTTTTTGGACTACAACTCCCACCATCACTAGCTAGCAAGACCAGTGGTCAGGGATGATGGGAATTGTAGTCCAAAAACAGCTGGAGACCCAAGCTTGGGAAACATTGGTCTAGACAATGTTGCAGCCAACTACGACTCCATGGTAGAGCCTATGTTTTCCTGAAAAAGGTCTCCAGTGCAGTCACTAGCTTTTCCATCCAAGGATCTCAGATGGAGGTCATTGGAAAGACCTCTGTCTGGTCAGAAGAGATAGCACTGGTCTCAATGGACCCAGCGGCCTATGTCCATATAAGGCACCTTCATAGCACCAAATAAAAGGGAATGGTGTTTATGGAACAATAGCTGACAAGCAGGATGTGGAGGGTAGGACCTTTGTCTTTAGGCACCATTTTGAGTAAGGGCAAACACTTTGGAAACAGCTTCAGCAACTTCCTTTGGAAAGCTACCAGGAACTCACAGGATGCAATTCCTCAAAGTGGCTGAGGGGGAGAGGGAGAACAATGACACTGTCACCACAGAACAGTTTTGAAATGTTGTCGTACAATACATTATATCATATGCAGCTGAAGCTGCATTCAGCAGCCTATGATTCCAACTATTATGTTCCAAAATAACCTTTTGGTAAATGGTCACCCCACCCGTGAGGTAAGGTGAGGCAACTGCCTCAGGTGGCAGGATCCACAGGGGCAGCAAATCCCATTGTAGACCTATATTCCCCCCTTGTATTGGATGTAGATTTTCATTCATTCCTTCTTCCTTCTTCCCTGGTGGGGAGGGAGACACCATTTCGTGGTTTACCTCAGGTGCCAAAATGACTTGGGCTGGCCCTGATCACACCTAGGCGAAAGATTTATGCAATCTGAGGAGAAGGCTGAGCATTTTTGAAGTCAAATCTAAAACGACTTAATTTTACTTAATGGTGGCTCCTGAGTCTTTTATATGTTTTATGTGTTTAGTATGTCTGGATTGCCAGTGTTTTATGGATGGTTTTTCCTGTCTTTTCTGTTTTTTATTGTCTGAATTATGGCAATAAAGGCTGAATGAATGAACAAATGAAACCTAGGCTGGACCTTCATTGAGCTAGAGTGACCCTGTTCAGGAGAGTACCTGAGAGGATAATCCCCGCTGTTTGAATGCACCAGGCAATCCTTCTGCGGGAAATTGGGCTTTTAAGGAAGAAAAAGGGCTGTTCTCCTGAGGAAGTGGCCTTGCCTTAGAAATGGATGCCAGCTTTTAGCAGCAGCTCTGTAAACCTGCACTGACCGCAGCTTTGTGGCATATGCTCTCAGAAACAAGACAGCTTGCTTTCAAAATATTCCTCTGGGAAAAGCCCCTCCCCGCCCACAAGAGAATTTCAGCCTTTGCAGAGATGAGCTTCCTAGCTTAGTGGGGCCTTAGGACTTGCAGTATCCTGAAGAGAAATGACACTGAGGAACACCGTGTGGTCTAAGATGCCCACTCAAAAATATATATAGTGCAAGTAGTGCACTTCCCTCAGGAGCCACCTCTTCTACCTGAATTAGTTCTGCATGAGAGAGCGGGCTCATCTTTTCCACTCGCCTCTGCAGCTGTAATGACCCCTTTATGATGGATGAAAATGCTTACTAAGCCTTTAAAGACTTCAGAGGCCAGCTGGTGAATTTCTCACATAAGTTATTCAATCAGGTGCCTTCTTGCTGAGGGTGAAGAAGCCCACAGGAAGGAGGAACTGCTTCCCCACTAATGGAATGTGTAATTCACTCAGCGTTTTAACGAGATTGCACTGGGATTTTTTTTCATAACGCTGATAATAATTTGAAGAGTATCTAATTGGACAGGGGATGCAATAGTACCTAATGCTGTTTGCTCCCTTTCCCCAGGGCGTCTCCCTTGAAGAATTCAATGGTACGTACAGCCCGTCCATTTTCACATTTGCTTTTGCCCACTGTGAAAGCTAAGTGTGTTTACAACTTTTTCAAAAGCCCCTTCTGAGCATTTTGATCTGTCTTCATTTGCAAAATGCACGTCTGAATCGGTGATGTGTTTCTGCGGTGTACTAGCAGTTTTGCCATGGTGCCGTCACCGCAAAACCTTATTATTGGCTGCATAATGCCCTATTACATTATTTACAGATTCCATAGCTTATTGGAGATTTTGGAGGCAGAAGTGGTTCGCCGGAGCTGGACTGCAGCCAATCATGAGCTAGGAGCTGAGAATCTGGCATCAGCCACTGCGAATATTATTGTTGCCCTGGCAAAGATCTAAGCCGAACAGGAAGCCTTCCAAGATTTTCCGGTACAAGAGGAAACAGTGACCAACCTGGGTGGGCAGAAACATTTTGGCCCCAGAAACCTGTCAGTGCTCAGAGAACAATCTAATCTGTAGTTTAGGCGGGAATGGTCAGCAGAGAAAGGCAGTGTTGTCAGTGGGCGAGCGGATAAGGCAGTGGGGAATTTGGCACCAGTGGAGCAGATCCAATGCTATCACCAGTAGTGACCTCCTCACCATCTTGCCCCCTCTTTATTCTAATAAGTGACAGTGGCACAGTGTCCAGGAGGCCAGGTGCCTGGTGCTTATCCCTCCGCCAGCTGCTCCTGTTTCTAGATCTTGTCAGACTCCAGTTCCCATCAGCCCTGGAGAACCTGGAGGGACACAGGTTCCCCATCCTTCTTCAGGGGCATATTGCTTGGGGCAGCAGGACCCATAAGAACAGAAGAAGAGCCTGCTGAATCAGGCCAATGTCCCGTCTAGTCCAGTCTCCTGTTCTCCCAGTGGCCAACCAGATGCCTGTGGGAAGTCCACAAGCAGATCCACAGGTCCCACATCCTTTGCTCAACATGCAACAGTGGCAGCTGCTCCACTGCCAACACTGTCTCCTTCGCCCACCCTCCAAAGCCATGAGCATAGGACCAATAAAATTAATTCTGTGGTTAATGTTACAATAGTGCAGTACTAACATCAGTTCATGCCAACGAATGAAACTGGGAATATCTGCCCATAGCTAAAGAAGAACAGACAGGTGAGCCTGCTGGACTAGGTCATTGGTCCAGGATCCTGTTCTCACAGTGGCTGACCTGTGGCCAGCCTATGGGTAGCCTTCAAGCTGGGCATGAACACAACATCACTCTGCCCACCCAGAGTAAAGTTAAAGCCCCAACCACCATTTCAAGAGCAGAAATGTGGAATGGAAATGCTCTTGCACATCTATGAATAGAGTTGTTGTCGGAGAGCATTTTCATGAATACATCAGATACTGCAACAATTGCAACCTCATCTCCCTCCTTCCCAAGGCACAAAACTTTTTCACGAAACTTTGAATGAAGCTCAGTACTTTGCTGATTGGACACTGGCCATTCTCAAAGGCAACCCTTTCAAAAGAAGGCTTTGCTGTACTAAAATTCAGCACTCTGAAAATTCGGTGTACGCCTAATTCTAAATCTTGTGATTTGGATAGGTTTCTGAACAAGACTTGCATTATTACATTGTGTTATAGGAACTCCAGCTCTCAGAAGCCCCTGGAGCGAATCACGGAAGGGGAAGTTTAAAAGAGTGATTGCAGTTATGCGTATGCAGAGGCTAAGGAACCAGAGAGGAAAATTAAAAAGTGTTATTATTTATTCTAGAAATCTCAAAAGTTTGCAAGGCAATTTTGTGATGCTGGAACAATAAGGCTTGGCAATTCAGCAAGAGTCGCAATGTGAAGCAATCCACAGACACAAAATATGCACATTCTATAAGCAGAACATAAAACATCTTGCTGTAACCAGTTTTCTTGCTCTACCCGATGGCTCATTGATCTTTGATAGAGAGAAATAAAGAAAGAGCTCAATTTCAGGATGCTGTGATAATGAACAACCATCAGACCACCATACATTTCTTCTAGCTTTTGTAGTGTCTGAGGCAGGATATTCAGAGAGAGCAGTCTTCCCCAACATGGCCCCCTCCAGATTCTTTGGCCTGCAAATGTCATCTGCTCCAGCCAGCATCTGCAGTATTTGGGATTTGTGTATTTTTTTAAGAAAATGACATGATAGAAGGTGACAACATTATGCATGTGTGGAGAAAGTGGATACAGAAAAGTTTCTCTCCCTCTCTCCTAACACTAGAGCTCGGGGACATCCAGGGAAGAAGAAGAAGAAGAGTTTGGATTTGACATCCTGCCTTTCACTCCCCTTCAGGAGTCTCAAAGCGGCTAACAGTCTCCTTTCCCTTCCTTCCCCACAACAAACACTCTGTGAGGTGAGTGGGGCTGAGAGACTTCAGAGAAGTGTGACTGGCCCAAGGTCACCCAGCAGCTGCATGTGGAGGAGTGGAGACGCGAACCCGGTTCACCAGATTACGTGACTTAACCACTCTTAACCACTACACCACACTGGAAGCTGAATGTTGGAAGATCCAGGATAAATAAAAGAAAGGACTTCTCCATGCAGTGCATAGTTAAACTAGGAACCTCACTCCCTGTCAGAGACTGAGGAGGAATGGTGGAGACCGTCTCCCCGTTCTCCTGAACCTTCCCAAGAAGAGGAGGACAGTACAGCTCAGAGATAGAAGAGGGGCAAAGCTGGGAAATAATGGGAGAAGCAGAGCAGGAACAGCTGGGTGACACGTTATCACTAGAGAGCATTCCAGACCCCCCTTCTCCCAGAACACGGCAAGCAATGAAAGTAGGAGAGCAGAGAACCCAGAGGCAATTGTCCCTAAGCAGACACCGTAAGGGAAGTGGGGCTTTTGACAACCGAGAAGGGAAGCGGGGAGGAGATTACTTGGAGCAACGCCATTATCCTAGAGTCAGCATCCTGTGTCTCTCTCTCTGTGAATATTGAATAAATTACCTTGGTAAGAGCTTCTTGTATTTTCCTTACTGGCAGCCTGCTGTGAGGGAGGGAGGATCAGATTCCCTGAAGCCTGACACTCCCACAGGAAGCAGTGATGGCCAACTTGGGTGGCTTTAAAAGAGGACTGGACAAATTCATGGAGGACAAGGCTATGAGTGGTTGCTAGCCATGATGCCTATGTTCTGCCTCCATTGTCAGAGGCATCATGCCACTGAGACCAGTTGCTGGGAATTTCAGGTGGGCAAAGTGCTGTTGCCCTCATGTCCATCTTGCAGGCTTCCCATAGTCATCTGGTTGACCACTGTGAGAACAGAACCTTGGGCTAGATTGGCCACTGGTCTGATCCATCAGGTTTGTCATATGTTCTTTAATTTAACTCCTTTAGCTATGGGCAGATGTCTCCAGGCTCATTTGTTAGCATGACCTAAGCTGCAGAATTCCCTGCCTGCAAAGGTGTGTCTGTCACCTTCCTTGTATAGCTTTCATTATATGCTGAGGATGCACCTCTTTAGCCTGGCCTTTGACAGCTGAGTTGGGTTTTTAGGACCCGTTACATTCTTCTCATGCAAATGCTTTTATGGAAGTGAGAGCTGGACCATAAAGAAGGCTGACTGCCACAGAATTGATGCTTTTGAATTATGGTGCTGGAGGAGACTCTTGAGAGTCTCCTGGACTGCAAGAAGATCAAACCTATCCATTCTGAAGGAAATCAGCCCTGAGTGCTCACTGGAAGGACAGATCCTGAAGCTGAGACTCCAATACTTTGGCCACCTCATGAGAAGAGAAGACTCCCTGGGAAAGACCCTGATGTTGGGAAAGATGGAGGGCACAAGGAGAAGGGGACGACAGAGGACGAGATGGTTGGACAGTGTTCTTGAAACTACCAGCATGAGTTTGACCAAACTGCGGGAGGCAGTGGAAGACAGGAGTGCCTGGCGTCCTCTGGTCCATGGGGTCATGAGGAGTCAGACACGACTAAACGACTAAACAACAACAACACTGTATTACCATCTTGCTGCAGCCCATTCTTTATAATAGCATATAGTGAAGGACAGGCAAGGAAGCCTATAAATATGTAAACAAACAGACAAAAGAAATATTGCCACTGCGAAGTTGTTGGTTGTGATATATATGTCGGAAGCGGAATAAAATATTGTTTGTGTTTATGAGCATTTGGTGATTGGGGGCTGGTGACTGATGCACAAATATATGAGAAACCACAAGCAAAACATTATTCAAAAGAAAAGAAGAACTCACCCTGCTGTCCCACCTTTGTAGTTTCATTGTAGACTAATTAAAAGTCTGAAGCCTCCCACAACGGGCTAATAAATTTTACCTGCCTAGTAAATATAGTGACAATGAGGAGGTGTTGGTATTTAATGTTGTTCCTGTGTAAGTGTTAGAAGCTGCTCCTGTGAGGAGGGAAGAGTAGGCTTGCCAGCTTAAGAAGACCATAAACACAGAATGTGTTAATCATTAATGCCAAGCTCCAGGGTTATTGGTTGAGACTTCAACACACAGATGGGATCATTATTGATGACTCTGATTTTCTCCCCTGTAGATCATGAATGACTGTCGGGGAAGGGCTGTGGGTAGTAATCTGCAGAAAGTCAGGAGCCAGAAAGGACAAATGTTCAAGTCAGGACCAACGATGGATCAGGATCCATGGACAAACTGGGAAGCAGAACTGAAGAACAACAGGACATATCAGGATCCAGGAAGGCTTTTGTCATTGCTGAAGCGAGGCCCCACTCAGACAGGGCACCCTTGTATACTCCTCCATGCTCAGGAGGAGCCAGTGGCCAGCTTGGTGGGTGGAGCCTGTCTAGAGCCTGGAAGGTTTGTCACTGGGAGGCTGCAGTTTTCTCTCCTACCACACGGGGCAGTGGTCTTCCTGCAAGTGTCACCTGTGGTTCACCAGGAAGCTTTCTTTACCATAGTACTTCTCAGCTTCCCATTGAAGGGCAATGAGCAAAGTGCACCGTGTCACCAATTTCCCACGTGACTGAAAAACGATGGTGGGGTTAGTGATGCAAAATGGATTGGGGTTCACTAAGGGCCAGTTCAGACATCTCCAAATTGCTCTCTGTGTACAGCTTGGGTTGCTCAACCGTTGAGCAGAGCAACCCAAGGAGAGCAGACGCATGTCGCAGAGGGAAAAGCTGATCTGCTGCATTTGCAGGTTGCTTTCCAGCTGTTTTTAACATGAGAGCTGTAGCTTTCCACCAGTGTCAGAAGGCTTGAACCTGCCATGTCATGGGTTATGAACTGGTGACCTAAGGGACGTCAGGCAAGGAACTTCTACTCAGATCTGGCCAAAGCAGGAACTGAAAGGAGATCAGGCACATCAGCTAAGGAAAGCTGTTTATTAAAATAAACAAACTAATTAATTACATCTCAAAGAAGTCCAGTGTGGCAAACAAGCGATAAAACAAAACAGATGCAAACAGGGAAAGAAATCTATTTGCAAAGGAGCAAAGGAAGTTGACTCATCCTAAGCCAGACTACTGGGTCAATCTAGCTCAGTAGTGTCTGTAGTAGTGACACTCCAGGGTTTCAGGCAGGGAGTCTATCTCAGTCCTACCTAGAGATGCCATTGAGGATTGAACCTGGGGCATTTTATGTGCAAGGCAGATGCTCTATCACTAAGCTACAGCCCTTCCCCTAATAGTGACAGAATGGATCAGGCAATGATATATGATATACGATATACGATATCTTTATTGTCATTGTCCCATACAGAACAATGAAATTGAAAATCTACATAAGACATTCAAAAACCCCTAAAAACTCTGAAACCCCATTTTAAAACACAATATACTATAGAGACTCCTTATGCTGCATTTAGAACCAGAATTGCATTTGCATAGAAACTGTTTCTCAGGTGGCTAGTCCTGGTCTTTATAACCCTGTACCTTCTTCCAGAAGGCAGAAGCTGAAAGAGATCATTTCCGGGATGTGTACTATCCTGTACTATCTCTGCAGCTTTCTTATGGCACCTGACAGTATAGACTTGATCTCAGGTGGGAAGAGTGCACCCAATTATTCTCTCTGCAGTCTTCACAACCCTA
Source organism: Podarcis muralis (assembly GCF_964188315.1). Classification (NCBI taxonomy): domain Eukaryota; kingdom Metazoa; phylum Chordata; class Lepidosauria; order Squamata; family Lacertidae; genus Podarcis; species Podarcis muralis. The sequence continues at coordinate 100,434,651 of NC_135656.1, forward strand.
GACAGCATTGTTTTTTCCCTGGCCGTGCAGCTCCCAAACCACACACACAAAACCATAATGTTCCTGACTTCCAGGAAGAAATCTTCCTAACTAGGTTTGCTCACTAGGAAACTTGTTCTACTGCCGGCAAACAATCTCTGCATTGTTTCTCCTCTCTATCCGACATTTCAGGACATGCCTTTTCCATTGACCATGCTAAGTTTTAACACCATTGCTGTTTTGTATTCCCTAGGGTGAAAAATTAATTCCATATATAAACAAGAAAGCCTAGAGACATTCTCAGCTGAGCAACCCATCTAGAATTGCCCTGCGAAGCCAGCGAATGGCCATCTGCATTGTGTTAGGCCCTTGCTCCCCCAAAAATCTATATTTTGTTTGATGTCACAACATATTTCTTCTGTAACATTTAGCTCCCTTGCTTAAAAAGCATCCAAACCTCAGGCCTCAACCAAACGCTTGCTGCCTCTTCCTCATTAAAAACCTGGTTTTGAGTCATGTCAGCATTTCCTCTTACTGATGTTCCCTCTCTCTCAAACACACACAGGAACAATGTGAAAAGTGCTGATCGTTCCCATGACAGATGACCAAAAGGGTCATGTCAGTTTGGTGATAACACCCTTTAGTCAACTTGAGGTGACTTGGAGGCCACCAAAGTGCCGCGCTACCAAAAAAAGGAGAGAAGAGAACAGCAGTAGAGGGGGGCAGCGGAAAGAAGTCCTGTTCACAGGAACCATTATAATGGGTCATGGCAGACTTCAAATGCTCTTTGGAAGGAGTTGATGAGTAATTCATCTGCTAGCTGAAGGGGGAGGAAGTGGAACAACAACAAAATCAAGCGGTATTGAGCACTCGGTGCAAAAGAAGCCGTTGGACTCTGAGCTCTCCTGTCAATATTGATTTGTCTTTTTATAGTTTGCTACCACATCTCTTTTTAAGACAAAGAGCTGGAAAGAATATTAACAATAATAGGAGATTCTTTAGAAAGTCGGAGAGTTTTTATTAGCCAAGCCATCGAGCTGCTAGAAGAACAAAAATAGCGACTCTTTAGATCATGTTTTCCTTAGGAAGTAAAGGGCCCAACATGGTCATAAATTCAGAGTTGAGTAATATTTTAAGGAGGGGGGAATGCTATAGAAACCATGCATTTTCCTTCTTGTCTTCTGTGAGTCATCCTTGTGGAAGTAGGATGGTGCTGGATGCTTGCTCATTTTATTTCTCAGACTGAAGGTGGCATGTTTTGTTGCAGGTTGTAGACACAATAGCTCAGGAATGCTGCCATCTAGCGCAGGTCTTTGAAGAGTCCTCCTACATGACGCATATGCTTGCAAAGATGTTGGTCGCTCCTATACTTTATATTTGTACAATTTGATAAAAACTTAGGTGTGTCCTCTAAAAACAAAATGTGTGAATGAGTCTTTAACATATTCAGTGTGGAGGGGAAATGTGTTGCTTGGGAGGTTTTTCTGCTCCAATAATTTTCTGGATGTGATGGATGCCTTCTGTTATTTGAAAGAAAGACCTGCATTTGAGGATAATGCGGACTGCTAGTGCGGTGTTCAAAATCATACTTGTACACAAACTGTCTGAGATATATTGAAGTCTGTTATCATATATGAGGGTCTCAGGAACTCTGTGTCTGCACCTTGGAAGTATCAAATAGGCTTAGGGGTAGAATAAGAATAAGTATTAGTAAGTATTATGGATCAGAATAATAGTAGGAGAAGAGGTTTGTAAATGAAAGGAGTTATTATTAGAAATATGAATTTGGGGATGCGGGTGGCGCTGTGGGTTAAACCACAGAGCCTAGGAGTTGCCGATCAGAAGGTCGGAGGTTCGAATCCCCATTGCTCAGTCCCTGCTCCTGCCAACCTAGCAGTTCGAAAGCACGTCAAAGTGCAAGTAGATAAATAGGTACCGCTCTGGCGGGAAGGTAAACAGCATTTCTGTGCACTGCTCTGATTCACCAGAAGCGGCTTAGTCATGCTGGCCACATGACCTGGAAGCTGTCTGCGGACAAACGCCGGCTCCCTTGGCCAATAAAGCGAGATGAGCACCGCAACCCCAGAGTTGGTCACGACTGAACCTAATGGCCAGGGGTCCCTTTACCTTTACCTAGTTATTAGTTGTGTTTTCTTTGTTGAGTGTTTTTATGTTTTTATGTGTTCATGTGATGTTCCAAATGTTGAAAATCAATAAAAAAATGGGGGGGGGGGAGGAACTCTGTGTCTGCAAAATATAGCTTTTAATTTTTGCATGCCCTGATATGACAAAGGCTGAATGAGTAGTGCTAGGTCAATATATTTGGAGAAATAATCAGTGACTGCAACATATATATTTCCTTTCCAAACAAACAGATCCATTGCTACTTGTTGCCAAGGTTAGCAAGTTTTGTAGGCATTGAAGACTCAAGGGCCTGCTTCTCTGTTTTGATGCATTCTATGCAGTGTTGAACAAATCTTTGTACTGTATTTGCTTGCTAAGTCCTGGATATAAAATGGACTGTGGCACCCTGGCCTTACACTGTTGCTGTCCTTTTACGAGCAAACAGGCCATTATGTGAAGACCATTCCTGTCTGGCCAATAACATCTCACGTCCTAAGGGTGTTTTATCCTGTAGGCCCATCCTTGTTGACTGAGATGAATTATTCCCACGGAAAACTATGGTACCCACATCAGGATGGACTCTTGAAAACCAGCATGGAGAGTTCTCTAAGGACCTAGTAATGCCACATTGAAAATTGGGGGCAAAGTATGTAGTAGAAGACCTCAACGTGCCCTTGTTAGGCACAGTACAGCAGCTACAGCTTCTGCAGAAACTTGACGCTACACACACACACACACACACACACACACACAAACTAATCCAGAAATATATCCAAAGATGTTTACAGGTTCGCTTTGGCTTGACAGCATTACACTGAGTCCAATCCCGTTGCAAGCTAAGTTGAAAGAGGAAATTGAGGAGCCTACTAAATGGCATGCAGGAATAGTCATTGTGCCAAAGCCCAATGAAAAAAAAAATACATTTTTGTTGACCTAACAACTTAAGAAACATATATGCACAGAAACACATCCACTTCAGGTGGCTAAGACATTCGCTTAGTTGTCAGGAGCCAATATATTCACAAAGGTTGATTAAACAACTGGCTTTGGGCATATTCCCCTTGCTGAGGAGTCTAGACCACTGATGTCCTTTGTTTCAATCACTTCCCATTTGGTTTTTTGTCCACCCCAGAGCTCTTCAAAGGAAAATCTCTCCTCCTGGTGAGATTTTCCTTTAGCCCTGGAAAATTGTGGCCAGGAAAATTGTGCAGCAGACATCGTTCCTATGGTCCCCATTCAGTCACCACTCCAGAAGGAAGAAATGAGTGTGACAGTGTCCGCTGACTTTATTCAGATCCTGATACCAGCACTGACAGGGCGATTGCAGCAAATTAGGATAGACCAGCAAAGGGATGCAGCATGTCAGGGAATACTTCATCTCTGTCAACACCTCCCAATAAAAGGATGGAGGGAGCTAAATTTACCACAAGCCCTCAGATTATGTGCAGGCTCTGTGTGTTCATAAGTTGAGGTTAGAAATGTACGCAGGTGGAGAGGACGGAAGATAGCACCGAGAGGGAAATGAAAGCAATTTATATCCTTAATGTAACCAGCCATCTCTTCATCTTCCTTTGTCACACTTGGCAAGAGTTCAATTTCAGGTTGCCCAGTTAATTACCTCGATGAACAATTAAAGAGAGCAGGGTATTGTTAGCAGAACAATGCAGGTGGGGAGGGGCGATTTTGGGGGATTTTTCTAGTGATGGCGCTTCATGTTCTCATTACTAGATTGTGATCAGGAGACTCCACTGCTCCCAAGCTGGTTCTTTTAACGATGCTTGACTCTGCCTAATATAATAATGATACACAGAGCACATTTTAAAATTAAGGAGTCTGCTTTGTTTATGCTTTTACTAAGGTGCTTCTAAGGGATGCGGGTGGTGCTGTGGGTTAAACCACAGAGCCTAGGACTTGCCAATCAGAAGGTCGGTGGTTCGAATCCCAGTGACAGAGTGAGCTCCCGTTGCTCGGTCCCTGCTCCTGCCAACCTAGCAGTTCAAAAGCACGTCAAAGTGCAAGTAGATAAATAGGTACCACTCCGGCAGGAAGGTAAACGGCATTTCTGTGCGCTGCTCTGGTTTGCCAGAAGCGGCTTAGTCATGCTGGCCACATCACCTGGAAGCTGTACGCCTGCTCCCTTGGCCAGTAAAGCGAGATGAGCGCCACAACCCCAGAGTCGTCTGCAACTGGACCTAACGGTCAGGGGTCCCTTTACCTTTAAGGTGTTTATACAATTGGGCACGGGTCACACCACATCACCAAGGGGCTAGACTCATGGCACCTTCCCACATGCCTGTTTGCACATGCAATCTGAACAGCACAACTGGGCTATAGTTTAAGGGAGAGGGGAGTAAGCAATGGGGGGGGGATTTCATGGAGGGAAATAAAATGCAAATATCTGAATATGAAATGAAATGAAATGAAAATTCTAGACTGTGTGAAAGTGGTTGGCAGCAGTAGAATCAAGCCAAATGGTCAAAGAAACACCTCACTCAAGGTGTAATGAATGCATGGTATTAATTGCCTCAGAATGTCATGATAGCTTAAATGGCTTTCAGAGAGGGTTGGGCAAGTCACAATGGACAGGCTATTAAAGCAGAACAACTACAAATGCCGCCTGACATTTAGAAGCAATATCGCTCCGATTACAAGATTCCCAAAGGTGGGAGAAACAGGATACCTCATTGTTGGTCTGTCTTGAATCCTACTTTGGAAGCCTAATCTCCTCTTTTCTGTAGCTTAATTTTAACTTTAACCCTTGAATATTTCTTTCCATTTTCCTTGCATGTGCCACATGGCAGCCTAGGTCAACAGGAGGGGCAGCTAGTAGACACAAGCCAACCTAAGGTGGGAGTGAAGGATATTTCTCATCCTGGGGGCCATTTTTCCACATGTCCGTAGCAGGCGGGGCCATAGGCAAAAGTGGGTGGAGCAATGTATTCTACCTTGGGGCAGTAGGGTAGCTTCCACAAGCACACCCACTTCTCTGTCCCTCCATCCAGATATGAAACGGCCATTAGCAGAGTTCAAATACATTCCCCAACCAGGCACCAGCACTCAACGAGGTGCAAAGCGGGATTGGTAAGAGGTGTGAGGGGAGATGGTGTGGATCCTGAGCCTGAGACTTTCTGTGCCTTCCTTAAGACTCCCATCCACTCCACAGAGCAGACATCATGAGTTTACGATGGGTTTAGGAAATGAGGGGGTGGGGAAAATTCACATAACTAGTATGACATTAAAGCAGGTTATTAAAACAGCTTTGAGAGTGCAGCAATGATGGAAAGTTATTAAAAAGCAGCAGCTATACAGTAACAGATTTTAATTAGTATCATATAGCTGTATCTATCCATCTCTATAGAAAGGAAGAAGGCTTACCACTTTTAAAAAACCACTTAGATGTATATCTTTCGCAAGACAATGATATCACTGGAAAGTTTTCAAGAGGCAAAGTATTTCTACAGCACCTAAATCCTTATATATGATGTGATATAAAGACAGCACTTTGAATCTTTGTTGCCAAGAAGTGAACAAACTTGCAAGTAATTTCATTTGATTTAATCACATCAAAAAGCCAAGTAGAACTGGGTTTAAGCCAAAATGCAGCAGAGCACTTAGGCATGCTTTTAAAGTACAGGCTTAAAAACTATGTCAAAAGAAAAGATAATGAACCCAAAGTGTGAATGACAGAGGGTAATGATCTGTAAAAATTAAAGGAAAGGAAATGGTGACGCCCAAATTCTGACTTTCCACAAGAAAAACTCTGTTTCAAAACCCACAGAATAGAAATTAAGAAATGGTACCTACTTTTCCACTCAGTCACAAAGTTTCACCTGATGTAAAGACATTTGTACATGTAGAAGATCATAGCATCTTAGGGTTAGAAAGGTCCGGGGTCATCATCCAGTAAAACCCTCTGTTCAATGCTGGTTCTGCTATATTGGATGCAACTAAAGGTAAAGGTAAAAGGACCCCTGACCATTAGGTCCAGTCGCGGCCGACTCTGGGTTGCGGCACTCATCTCGCTTTATTGGCCAAGGGAGCCGGCGTACAGCTTCCGGGTCATGTGGCCAGCATGACTAAGCCACTTCTGGTGAACCAGAGCAGCGCACGGAAACGCCAGAGCAGTACCTATTTATCTACTTGCACTTTGATGTGCTTTCGAACTGTTAGGTTGGCAGTAGCAGGGACCAAGCAACGGGAGCTCACCCCGTCGCAGGGATTCGAACCACCAACCTTCTGATCGGCAAGTCCTAGGCTCTGTGGTTTAATCGCGTCTCTACAGCATCCTTAATAGACAACTGCCTAAGTCTCTGCTTAAGCACTTTCTGTAAAGAAGAGTCCACCATCTCCTGAGGCAGTCTGTTGCACCATTAATCAGTTCTCACCATCAGGACATTTCTCTTAACACAGAATTTCCACAACGTTGTGGGCTACAACTCCCACCATCCCTGATCATTGGCCATGTTGGATGGGGCTAATGAAGGTTGTAGTCCAACGATATCTTGAGGGCACCATTTTGGTTATCCCTTATCTACGCTGTGGTCAATATCCTCTTTTGATGTCTCTGCAGCTGGGGCAACACTGGCATCCATTTGTGGTGTATGGGGGTATTGGGGGCTGATAGTGGGGTATCTTTGCTAGGCAAACTCCAAAGTGATGAAGGGCGGTTGTTACGCTGACGACTCCTTGATCCATGGCTGTGGCCAACACCCTGCCAAATCTTTTGTGATATATCTCAGTTACATCTCCAACAACACGTGTGCCTTGATTCTTTCCGACACAGCTTAGCTTCTAATAAGTACCAGCCAAGAAAGTTCATGTTAGCGCCTGTCATTAAGACACATAAGATTATTTAAAGTCCGCCCTGTTTCTTAGCAACAGCATTAATAGATGCAAGTATTGATTTATTTTGCCTTCAGTTGTGACCTGCTGCAAGCAACATGAAATGCCACTTGAAATCCTTGCTTGCAACGGGGCCCTGTGCATCTTCTCTTATCGAGAGTAGGGGAAAAATATGGCTCAGCCACTTAGTCAGACAGCCGGAGTCTGAACGTAGGAGGGCTCTACGCCTTTCCCCAGCTGTCCAGTCAATTACTGAGATGCTTACTTGAACATACTACTCCTTTGAAAGGATGAGAATTGATCGTTCCTTGCAGGATCAAGCATTACCCTGGGGAAGAGGGAGAAGCAGCAAACAATGGATGTGAATGGTTACATGCCTACTTTGCACAGGGCAATCCTCTTTCAGAAAGGAGTCCTCTTGTCTGAAGGGCTGTGTGGTCCAAGCATAGTTTAAAGACAGCAAGCAATGAACTTAGAGGTTTCCCTTCTGCAGCAACAGCCTGGACAGCAGACCGAGCAGAAAGACAGGCTCCTGGTCACAGCCTTCACCAGCATGATGAGATGTACCGCATCTCTACTTAAATTACAGCAATGGTTTTTACATCTGCACCTATACATCTAAATTGGCATGTGCAAATTTTATGCAGATCTAGGCTGGGGTGTGTGTGTGTTGCTCATAAGTGCACAATGGAAAGGACTCGCCTTCACATAGATGAAGCCCTGGAAAGATCCTCCTTAGTTGGAAAGGACCCCTGGGAAGATAAATTGTCTTCAGATAAGGAGAAAAGTGGCTGTAGCTAGGGAAAGGGCCGTGGTTAGGGTAGGACTCGGTGTTCAGTGGTAGAGCACATGCTTTCCTTGCAGGAAGTCCTAGGTCAGGGTTGTCATACTCGGGATTTGGCTGTTGGGAACAGCGTCTGGGTGGAAATCACTGAAATGTCTGGGAAAATCCAGATGTATGGCAACCCATATTGGAAGTGGCAATTTTGGTGATTTACGGGGGGAAATAGCTCTAAAACCTCAATTTTTTTCTCACCCCCCCCAAAGAAGTAAATAAGTTTTGTGTCCGGATTTTCACTTTCTGAAATATGGCAACCCTATATCCTAGGTTGAATTCCCAGCATGTCCAGGTAAGACTGGGGATGCCCCTTGTCTGAAACACCAGAGAGCTGCTGTCAGTCAGTGCAGGCAGTTCTGAGCTAGATGGACCAATGGTCTGACTCAGCATAATGCAGCTCCCTATGAGCCTCTTCTGTGTGAAAGTGGTTCTTCTCTGCTGTTGCCTTCTCTTCTTTTGCCCCAGGACACTTCTTCCTTCCTTAGTAGGTGGAGACAATAATAGAATCACAGAACTGTAGAGTTGGAAGGGACCACAAGGGGCAATGTGGAGCTGGAACCCACAACCCTGAGGTTAAAGACTGAGCTATCCCAGTGAAGAGGGACGCGTCGATCAGAAGGTCGGCGGTTCGAATCCCCACAACGGGGTGAGCTCCCGTTGCTTGGTCCCTGCTCCTGCCAACCTAGCAGTTTGAAAACACATCAAAGTGCAAGTAGATAAATAGGTACCGCTCCGGCAGGAAGGTAAACGGCGTTTCCGTGCACTGCTCTGGTTTGCCAGAAGCGACTTAGTCATGCTGGCCACATGACCCGGAAGCTGTACGCTGGCTCCCTCGGCCAATAAAGCGAGATGACCGCCGCAACCCCAGAGTCGTCCACGACTGGACCTAACGGTCAGGGGTCCCTTTACCTTTTTATCCCAGTGAAGGGAAGTTTGGGCAGCAAATGCAGCTGAGGGAGGGAGGTGGACCAGATACAAAACAGGAACAGTTTTTGCAAGCAGGGCAAATTTGCAGTGGTGAGCTGCCTCCACTTCAAGTTTTGCCCTGTCGTTAGTGACACTGACATTGAGCTGTACATAATTTCGGAGTTGGAACTGAAATATGGTCATGTTTACACTTGCTGGAGCACAGGATTGCCACGAGCAATTTTGCAAAACATAACCGTTGTCAAAGGCAGACAGTAAAAACCATTTCATCTAAAAGAAAAACAATGCTAAAGAGCAGCCCGAGCGCTTTGGTTTGGGAGAGGCGATGTTTAAAAATGCAAACTTATTGCTTCTGAGTCATCATTTTTCTCACAGCTCCAAAGCAGGGAATGCAAATATATCGGAAGACACTGACAAAGGAACTGTGATTTGGAGGGGCGCTTCTTATTGAATAGGGTACCTTGTACCACTTCCATTGTTAATTATTCAACTGCCCTAGGAGTCAAGAGCTTGTAAGGGAATCCTTATTAAAAATGAAAACCGTTTTCATAAACCACAGCTTCAGTCCCAGGCTGATATCATTGTATAGAACAAAACTGTTCTGGATTCTGAGGTCATTTCTCCCCATGGTACAGTGTGCAGGGTCGTTTCCACTTGGACAATCCTTCTCCTGCTTTGCTTGTCCCAGGAACACTGTCAGAAAACAGAAAGGATTTGCTAGGAACTGGGGCCTGTGCATTGCCCGCTTGTTCTCCCTAGCCCTATGTGTATGTTACTCGTGTGTAAGGCTTCACTAGGGTCAAGGAGAAACAGGGCCTCACTCTTAGCCCTACCCCCAGCAGCACCAATTTTTCCTGCAACAACCATGCGCTGCACACAATGAAAGACCAACCTGGAAGCATTTACTTGTGGGAAGGGAGGGAAGGATCTGTGTTAGTTTTGGTTCCCTCTGCTTCTCATTTTCCCAATATCAAATTCAGTTCTCCACATTTTGCAGCTGTTTGTGTGTTTGTGTATTTGTGCTTTTAAAAAAATCCTCACGAAAATTCACCAGCATTTAACTGCAAATTCCTCCTAATTTTTATATGCAGTTTGTCTGATCCAGCTACGCTCTTTGTAAGTTCCTAGAAGGCAAAGGTAACCAGCCAATGGAGAGAAGAAGAAGAAGAAGAGGAAGAAGAAGAAGAAGAGGAGGAGGAGGAGTTTGGATTTGATATCCCACTTTATCATTACCCTAGGTGTCTCAAAGCAGCTAACATTCTCCTTTCCCTTCCTCCCCAACAAACACTCTGTGAGGTGAGTGGGGCTGAGAGACTTCAGAGAAGTGTGACTAGCCCAAGGTCACCCAGCAGCTGCATGTGGAGGAGCGGGGAAGCGAACCCGGTTCATCAGATTACGAGTCCACCGCTCTTAACCACTACACCACACTAGCTCACAGGGAGGCAGGAAAAGAAAGTTTTCTGAGAAGTATAACCATCATTTGAGGGCTAGGTTTTATTATCTCAAACATGGGAGATGTTTAACATTTTAGCACTAACCCAACACAGAGTCGATACTCTAGTCCTTGTGATCTGTAAATCCAGAGGCACACATACCACTGACTGCAATGGGTCATTTCAAAAGGGACCATTTCAAAATTTGTCATTTCTTGTTCAGGTACCTGAACCCCTACTGACCAACTGATCACATCATCCAGGATGTGGCATGCAACAAAAAGACAAAGAAACCAATTACGTACCATTGTTGAGAGGTCCCTGCGGGCACACAATAGTTTAGTTGCTCTGTCACGGGAGAGAGAAAGACTATCTTCCTGCTCCCAAATTCTGTGTGCATGAGCTGTATCATTTCCAAAGCACATTTATATGCCTAGTTCACTGCATAGACAGGGGCATATGCAATACCATGCGAAGCTGCTTCAGTGTGACTGTGTACACTGTACGTACATGTCTATGCACACAATTTAAAACCACCATCCATCACTAAGGAAGTGGACCTGAGATTAGAAATTTTAAAAACCGCTGCTGTTTTGCATGTTCATTTGCAAATTCTGACATCAGGCTGTAGCTTCTTAAGCATGGCAAGAGCGTGCATATTAAATGCCAAGCTGTTATTTACCTGGCAATGTGAAACAAGACAAGACTTGGGATTTGTCCTCTGGCTACGAAAGACCCACAAGAGCCAGAACGCATTATAATTAGTTGGAGGGTGTCACCAGCTCATGTCACATGCTGCCTTCTGCATTTCAGTGATCGCCACTTAATTTGGGCTCCAGGGAAGCCAGGAAGAAATATTTAATGATGATAGATACACACCTGTGCGTTTGCAGCTGCTTTTACAGTAGTCTTCACCTCCCTCCCTGAAAAGCAAACATTTAAAACAGAGACAATAAAACCCTGCGTAAATATGTATTTACCCCTGCTAAACCACCTGTCCACTGATTGTAACCTGTTATGTGTTATGGTCTCTGATCATCTGAGCAACATCACCTTGGTTCTCAGTCTGCCAGATGGTTCTTAGTTCAAGCTGAATTAAATAAATAAAATTTAAAGAATACTATTTCAGTTCCTGCTCCAGAATATAACAGCCCCGGTGTTATATAGCCATGAGTTCAGAATGTTCTTCTGTATTTCATAGCAAAGCGCCCTTAAAAAAGAACAACAACCCTAACCTTATTGTTGCACTCGGACATTTTCTGAAATCGGGAACAGTTCCTGGTTTGTTAAAGTTTTGGGAATTGTAGGTATGTGAAGGGGAAACTGCAGTTCCCAGGATTTGAATGCACTTTAAATGTACAGTGGTACCTCGGGTTAATTCGTTCCAGAGGCCCGTTCTTAACCTGAAACTGTTCTTAACCTGAAGCACCACTTTAGCTAATGGGGCCTCCTGCTGCCACCGTGCCACCGGAGCACGATTTCTGTTCACATCCTGAAGCAAAGTTCTTAACCCGAGGTACTATTTCTAGGTTAGTGGAGTCTGTAACCTGAAGCGTATGTAACCTGAAGCGTATGTAACCTGAGGTACCACTGTATGGTGTCGATCTGCTCTAGTCCAATGACATATAGAAGGCAACTTTTTGGCTACCTCTGGCATAAATAAATCTGAGCATGCTCAGGAGAACTGCAGTGTGGTGCGGTAAGCAGAGATCCTTCTCATGCCGTTTCATTTTGGGTGATGCTCTTGGAAAACAAAAGTTACAGAAAATGATTTCCCTATCCCACAGAGCATGTATTCCCCGCCCTCTGCCCTCACTCCAATCCCACACAATTTCCTTGGAGATTCCTTAGAGTCACATTGAACAGCAAGTGAAAATGGCACCAGAAAAAGAAAGATTATTGTGAAGGTTACTGCCAGTAAAAATCTATCAAGCATAGGAATCTGGAGTGACAGGGCATTTTTACAAAGGGCAGCTTCACAGCCTGCTCATTAGAATGAAAAGAACTACGAGTCGTAAAGGAAAGAAATGTTTCCCTCATCTCTTAGTTAGTCTCTTCACTCAGGAAGCAGGCAATCTGGGGTGGCCAGGAAGCAAGCATTCTACATGATATTTTATTGTGTGTGTTGGGGGGAAGGGATGAAGCACATTAATTGGGGCACCCCTTCTGTCTTTTCTGCTGCTACAGAAGGACTAGATTTCAAATAACCTACTGGCTATACACCTCAACCATCCCAATTTGAACAGGCAGAATTCTGGCTTCTGACTGGATCCCGGGATGTCCCATTTTCTGGTCCAGCTCTGGCTCCACCTGCTGTTGACCTCCCAGCCTTCTGACCTACCAGTATCAACAGGCACCAGGCACCGTTGCGCCAAGGCAGCCTTCTTCTGCTGCTGTTGTTGCTGGTTTTTAGCAGGCAAATGGGAAAGGGGCAGGCATTCCCTCCCTGCCCACCAGGCTCCGATCAGATTCAGAGGTCACTGTGGCAGCATAAAAGTTAAGGAGAGGAAATGCACACAAACCCATCAGCAGCAGGCCTTTGGCAAAGGCTCCTGCGTCCAGTGCCAGATTTATGTATGAGCTAAGCAAGGTACAGTGGTACCTCGGGTTAAGTACTTAATTCGTTCCGGAGGTCCGTTCTTAACCTGAAACTGTTCTTAACCTGAAGACCACTTTAGCTAATGGGGCCTCCCGCTGCCACTGCACTGCCACTGCACGATTTCTGTTCTCATCCTGAAGCAAAGTTCTTAACCCGAGGTACTATTTCTGGGTTAGCGGAGTCTGTAACCTGAAGCGTATGTAACCCGAGGTACCACTGTATAGCTTAGGGCCCCACTCTTTTGACGCCCCCCCCCCCCCAAATTAAAGGGGGAAAAACTGGATGTACATCTCCAAAATATAAGATAAAAACAAATAAAATAAAACCTACATACAGCAACAGTGTTTTGTGTTGTGTAGCATATATTCAACACAAAAACAGTGAAAATTTGTTGTTGACAAAGGACAGCTGGACATATAAAGGGCCCCATTACCTTCAGTAGCTTAGGGCCTCATCAAACCTAAATCCGGCCCTGCCAGCATCATATCTTGCGTGGATCTAACTGGCACAGCGAGAAGGACTTTTACGACACGGTTGTTTTGGTGGGCACAGTGGAATAAATCTTGAGTGCATTTCAGAGGGAATTGGGCCTGTGGATTCCATTAACAATAACTGTCATAATTTCCCCCAGCATGTTTTAATAAAATAACACCAATGAAGAAATTACAGTCATCAATCTGTCTTATGATCCAGACTCAAAAGGGGGTGGGGAGGGGAACCAGCACACCTTCAACTGAAAATACCTTTAGAATTGCAGCCAGTGCAAAACAATAAATTATTCCCACAGTATGTGCTTTGTTGGGCTCGCTGTGATATAGATATGTTATAGCGGCGCCCACAAGCTTGGCTGCAGCATAGATTTTGTCAGGATTACCATTATTAAATCCTGTTTTCTGGGGAGAGGAGGTTTTAAAACTTTGACTGTGGAAAAATACACTCCAGGCTCAAGCTTGACATTTCCAGTTTCTGTTGAGGAGAGATTAATTTTCTTTTCTTTTCTTTTCTTTTTAAAAAAGTATTCTTGAAATTTATTTGGCTCCTTATTAAAGTCATGCAAAAATATGCCGGGAGAACTTTTGACAACTAGGAAATACTTTTGGAAATATCACACTTCTTTTAGGTTGAACGGCAGTGTTAATTCTGTAAAAAAATGATTTTTACTTAAAAGAATTGCAGACATATAAGAAAGGCGTAATAACCATCACAGCAAACATAAAAAAAAACCTTGACTGTGAACTTAGTCCTGGTTACTACTTGTTGATGCATTGGGTGGGGGGAGGGTTGGGGAAGCTAAAGCAACCAGTGGATATTAAAATAGGTAAGATATAAAAGATGGTTGGACAGTGTTCTCAAAGCTACCAGCATGAGTTTGACCAAACTGCGGGAGGCAGTGGAAGACAGGAGTGCCTGGCGTGCTCTGGTCCATGGGGTCACGAAGAGTCGGACACGACTAAATGACTAAACAACAACAACAAGAAGAAGAAGATATAAAAAGCAGTAATCTGGAAGACCAAAGAGGTAACCACCAACCGTCATACTTTATTCTACCAGGCTTTAGAGTGAAATGGAAATGATATCTCCAGTGCTGGGACCACTCCATCCTGGCCACTGTTACTAGTTGGATGTTTAGGTCTTTGCATAATGTCGGATTACAACTCCCATGATCCCTGACCACTGGTCAGGCTGGCTGGAGCTAATGGGGGCTGTGGTGGGTCTTCAAGGCCAAAGGGTTGGAGCTTGCCTGAGGTGACAGAGAATTGAGCTCCACAAGTGTGGGGCTGTCACCAAGAAGGCCCTGTTCCATCAGCCTGATTGTCCTCACAGGCAAGCAGCTAAACAGGGACTCTGAAGGTAGGTTGCCAGGAGTGAAGATAGTCCTTCAGTGGACAGCGGCGAGCCCAATACTATCCTGTGTGAACTTAGAGTAGTGGGACCTTGGGTTCTCAAATTTCAGCAGTGCCCTGTGCGACAACAACGTTTGGTGCCCCCACCTCTGCCCTTCCATCCTATATCATGGTTGCAGCGCCCCCTGTGGCACCTCCAAGGCTCCACACCCAGTGCGACTGAACCTGTCTCATGCCTAAATCTGCCTCTGCTTAGAGCCGGCCCCTGCCTGTCATGCGCAGGACGTTTGTAGCCAATGGCCATGAGGCTTTCTGACAGACTCCTTTCAGCGTAACAAGTTTTCCTTGCAGGGAGAAAGTTTCACTACGTCTCAGTTGTTATCTGTACTGTCAAGTAGGGATGCCTGGAGCATTCAATCTCTGCAGATTCTGATATGACTTAACCTGGTCAGGACTAAATTGCGGATGGGAACATAACCATCCATCAGACTTTGCACGTGTGAAGCAGTTCTCAGCTCAGTTTGCTGGGTGTCCCTGTTTGCACCACGAAGTCAATACAAACCTTTGCAAATATCATTTCAGTTTACCGGAATGTTCCACTACCAATTGTTTTGGACGCCCCGCCCCCCCAAGCCATTTGGAGAAATGAGATTTTGAAAAATGAGCCTTAGGTGACAGGAGGTTGTTCCCTTTTCCTGGTGGGAATTTAATTTTTTTTAAGAAACAGCACAAGAAGGCCCCCACAAAGCATTTAAAAGAAAAAGGCTGCAAGGCTTCCCATTTGTCATTGAAGAAGAGGAATTGATCTGATATTTTTTATATATATATTCTGTACAAACCGCTTGTGAAATCAGGGAGAACACAAGTAGCATTTTACAGCATTTGCCTGCCTTCTTTCCTCAGAATAATAGAAATAATAATCATCATCATAAATCACACTATTCTGTCAGTTGTTACTACTGCAAGTGTTGTCTAAGGCTGTGGACACAATATGCCTTTAAACGGGACTTTTTTTCAGCTGGAATTCGCCAGAACTCAGTTCCAGCACCTCTCAGGTGGACACCACTGCCGTTATAAGAGAACAAGGGAAGCGTTCATGGTGAGTTGCGGCGCCTCTTTCTCTAGAAAAATAGCACTGTAAAGCACATTCAAAGCACTTTCTTCCTTCGAAGAATTCTGGGCATTGCAGTTTGTTAAAGGCTGTTGAGAACTGTAACTCTGTGAGCCACTTTCACATGGTGGTGGTGCTTTTAAAAGAAGAGTCTGGCTGAATATATGCAAAATTGTAGACAAAAAATGTGTGTGTGTGTGTGTGTGTGTGTGTGAGAGAGAGAGAGAGAGAGAGAGAGAGAGAGAGAGAGAGAGAGAATGTCAAGGTCCATGGTGTACTCTACTTCTGCAGCATAATTTTACAGGTCTATTAATACATATACATTGTTGTACAGCTTTATGCGTATGGCTCCAGTATGGAATAGGGCAGATCTGGCACGGAGAATTGCTAAGAATAGATTCTGGCATCACAATTTGTATTTGTCCTCAAAAGCCATTTGCGCAGGGATGTTAGAAATCAGGCCTAGACCCCGGAAGAGCCTCTGTGGCCTCTCAACTTCTCGCATTGTGTCCATGAGAAGCCGGGTCCCAAAAGCTAACCGCTTTGCAGCAATTGGTACAGGGCTGGAAAATGGCCTACCCGGTTGCTTAGTAACCACCTGATGTTCATGTTTGCGTTTCATAATAAAAAGGTTTATTTACACGTATATACAGGTTGAACATAGGGAGTGATACATCTTCACTTCAACAAATGTTCCAGGCTTCACCGCTTGCCATCATATTTCTAAGGGGACACAGCCAGCACATCCCTCCACAAAGGCTTTTAGTTTCTACAGTCTGAAATTCACCTTCTCCGTCTGAGTTGAGATCTGTTCACTCATCAATCACATGTCGGTGAGGTGGGCTTGTGCTTTTAGCCCCAGCCTTAATGTCACAACTCCTTGCGGTAAGCCACCCAGAGTGGCTGGAGAAACCCAGCCAGATGGGTGGGGGACAAATGATTAAAATTAGTATTGTTATTATTATTCGTCAAAACAGCTTGGTTGTCTGAAGTGAAACCCTGGTGTGCAGGTTCCTGCGTGTGTGATGGGTCTCCATGCAGCAATGGGCAATTATTTAAGGAAGGGTGGGGATAAAAACACAGGCTCACTCCATATTTAGACATTAATGCCCTCCACATGACTAGGACACAAACAGGGTCTATACGTGATCCACAGCCTACCAGTGTATAGTTTTATTTCTCACACACAGACACCTGGGTGTCATCACCTATACTCTTATGGAGAATGAAGGCATGCTCTCCTTAGCCCTAGTGGCTTTCCCTTTCCTGAAGTGTCTCCAGCTATTTAGTTACTGTGGTAATGTATTGATCCCAGCTTACATAACAAAGTGGATGCTTGACAGATCAGGGCACTTAGATTAACGGAAAGAAATTGGTTTGACCGTTTTAGCAGCCTGTCCCTTCTCCTTACTCCTGCCTCAGAGCTATAGAATCACAAGGTTGGAAGGGATCCCAGGAACATATCCAGTCCAAACCCTAATCCTAGTTTTCTTTACTTTTCTTTTAGTCATGCCACTGAATGATCTAGCCTACTAGCTATTGGCTTTTCATGGACGGTCTAGCTTCTCTTCAACCTGTGACATTAATGCCTGAGATGGAAGTATTTGCATGCAAAACGTGTGATTTTTTCCTCCATAGCCTTTGGATTCCCTTGACGTGGAGACTTTGGACCTGGCAGAATATAAGGTGTTTCTGTACTTTTTCTCTTATATCTATGTACATTTAGATTTGTTTCAGAAAATGAGCTAATAATAAGTTGAAATGATTGATGTGCATTAGATTGCTTCATTACAGTGTTAAAGTATGCATGATCCAATTGATGTTATAGATTTTTGTCTCATGATCATTATATTTATTTCCAGCTGTGAGAGCATGGAGGGAGGCTTTGAGGGCGTTTCTCTGACATTATCATGCCTCATAAATAAACCAAAAATTAGAAGTGACTGTTCTGGGTCACGCCCCATACCATATTGCAAGGCTGTCCACCTGTCAATCACGTGACATCATTAAGATGTCACATGATGACTTCAAAAGGGCTCCCTCTTAGTGATCAGAGATGGGCACTTGAGCCCAATGCACATCTTTCCTCCACAGACTGTTTGTAGGTATGGTTTGAACCAAAACTGCACTTACCACTAGACTTCATGGGGGGGGCTTCCTCCTAGTGCCAATCAGCTGATTGGTGCTGAAAGCAGGCTTCTTTGAAAGCATTCAGCACCAACTAGCTGATTGGCACCAGTCAGTGTCAACAATACTGAGCAAGATGTATCAATGGTCTAAATGAGTACAGTGGTACCTCGGGTTAAGAACTTAATTCGTTCCGGAGGTCCGTTCTTAACCTGAAACTGTTCTTAACCTGAAGCACCACTTTAGCTAATGGGGCCTCCCGCTGCCCCCGCACCGCCAGTGCACGATTTCTGTTCTCATCCTGAAGCAAAGTTCTTAACCCGAGGTACTATTTCTGGGTTAGCAGAGTCTGTAACCTGAAGCGCCTGTAACCTGAAGCATCTGTAACCCAAGGTACCACTGTATAAGGCAGCTTCTTATGTTCCTATCCAAACTCCACAGTAGAGGGGGGAACCTGTCAGCCCCAACCAGCAATGACCAAAATCCGGGTACAGTGAGAGGTGTTGACCACCAACGACACAAGTTACTGTTTCCAATCAAACAGGTCATTGTAAAGATGTCAAATGACTGCTGGTAAGGAGATGTGCCACGGAGGGAGATCAGGTCTCAAGCTTTAACCCCCATGGAGATGACCTTGCTCCCAACGAGTCAGACTAGCAAATCAAATCTATTGAGTACCATGGAATGCCCAGCAATGCCCACTTTTGTTTGGCCACGGCTCACTAGCAGCCACCATTTATATCCCTGCCATGGTTTATTGCTGGTTATTGGTGAGTACGTCAGTGGCGACGGTGTGAAAACCATCCGTTTGATTACCCTACGAAACATGATGGATCGCTCAGAACCTCTTTCTTTTTCACAGCATGCAACTGCTCATTTCACGCTGCCAATCGTGTTTATTTCACGTCACATTGTCCCTGAAGTAGATGATGCATGATCACAAAGAGCAGAATATAAAGTGGCTTTGCAGGTGGTTCTTTTCCCCTTAAAGAAACTCTGCCAGAAGAAACAAGTCTTTCCTACTTCAAAACTTGCCCTGTTAAAAGTTCTTCTGAACTTCCTTCGGGAGGAATTCCACGCTGAGCTCCTCTGTTTGGTCAACCTCTGCAAGCATTTTTGCCTTCCAGATGGAACGAGTCCCTTTTCTTCCTCTATTTCCACACACTGTTCTGTTGTTGGTGGTGTTATTCTAACCTTCCTGAGCAGATTTGGGAGAGGTGTGGTGAGCAAGCTGGGGAGGAGAGGGGAAGCCCCATTGCCCTAGCAAGAGCCCTTGTGCTAGTGTGACTGTGTGGTAGAGTGGTTAGAGAGTCAGACTAGGATCTGAGAGACCAGGGTTCAAAGCCCCACTCAGCCATGAAGCTTGTTGGGTGATCTTGGGCCAATTGCTGTGTCTTAGTCCAACAGCTTTGCTGTGAGGCTAAAACAGGGAAGGAAGAAAACTTATGTGTGAGCTCCTTGGAAATGCAATAAACAAACGATAAATGATAATAAATTAAATCCAGGCCTTAATATGAACGCTTTTCATGGCTCCATTGGGTGGCTATTATTTCACCTTAATAGGAAGGAGCACATGATTCACACCGGTCAATAGCCCACAACACATTCCCGAGCCTTCATTAGCATGTGTATTAAGCCAGAGTGACATTTCACTTGTAGTGGACTATGCTGAACACAAAGGAGAGCTGCACTTTGTTCACAGTGCAGGCCAACAGCTTCAGCTCCATTTGATCACTCGACATTTCCCTTGGAAATGGCAGGCCTGACTTTTGTAGACTGCAGATTAGATGCAGATCGGGGCCTCAGATCAGCCCAGAGTCCTTAAAGGTTCATGGTGACTGAGGCTGCTGCTACACTGCCAGTATTTTGCAGGTGCGTTTTTTGCATATACCACAAATGTAGGTTTGCACAGCTAAAGCGGATGGAAGTGTTCTGTAGCCCTAGTGCAACACAGATCCACTCAAAAACAATGGACTTCTGTGGTCAGGGGAAGACCGATGCTCACAGTGTGTTGACCAGAATACTTCTAAACACTGCACAAGCTTGGAATTTAACTGGCAAAAATAGCATCCGGGGGGAAAGGCCTTCTAACATCCTGCAAATAAATCAAAAGGAATGCTCTGTAGAGACCACTCATAGTCTAACCACCGTAAAGACTTGCACAAGAAAATCAGGATGAGCGCTCAATAAGCAGATCATCTGGAGGAGCTCTGACTGACAGCATGGCCAAAGAGAGAATGGCAACCCCATTGCCATCATTGATAGGGATGTAACCTCATTCATTCAGAGGCCCAGCTGGAGGCCTTGCAAGAGGCTGGGGGCATTATTTATTTATTTGGGATAATATTTATATGCCACCCTCTTGCAAAACATCAGAACAGTGTATGGTAAGATCAAAGCATTTAAAAACCAATGCAGAACCATCATTTCCGTGACTGGTGCCTCGAGGGACATAGTAGACAATTGCATAGGCCTGTCGGCATGAAAAAATGTCTTCAAGGGATGTCTGGAAGTCAAGCATAGGGGTGCCTGCTGAAACTCTGCTGGAAACATGTTCCACAGCACGGGAGCAGTGATACTAAACACCTGGTTGAGGCCAGTTGGGTTTCTGTAACACAGAGGACAACTAAGAACGCTCCTCCAGATTGTGCCAGTGATTGGGCTGGGATATAAGGGTTCAGGCAGCCCTAAAGGTATCCTAGATCCATGTTGTTCCGGGCTTTGTATATCAACATGAGGATCTTGAAACAGGCTTGGTAAGATGTAAGCATGGAGTGTAGATGTTTTAGCAGAGGTGTCACATTCTGTCTGCCATCTGCTGAAGAAGGAACAAAAAGGGTTTTCTTGTGTGAGTTTCTTGTGGCTGATTAGCTGCTCTCTCTGGGCAAAGGTCAGAGGGGGCAGGGCTTCTGTTGAGGTAGGTGATTAGCTGTGGGAGGAGCTTTTCAGAGTTTTAGGGCAGCAGCTGAAGAAGGAACAAAAAGGGTTTTCTTGTGTGAGTTTCTTGTGGCTGATTAGCTGCTCTCTCTGGGCAAAGGTCAGAGGGGGCAAGGCTTCTGTTGAGGTAGGTGATTAGCTGTGGGAGGAGCTTATCAGAGTTTTAGGGCAGCAGCTGAAGAAGGAACAAAAAGGGTTTTCTTGTGTGAGTTTCTTGTGGCTGATTAGCTGCTCTCTCTGGGCAAAGGTCAGAGGGGGCAGGGCTTCTGTTGAGGTAGGTGATTAGCTGTGGGAGGAGCTTATTAGAGTTTTAGGGCAGCGGCGCGCGCCTAGCGGCGCGCGCAGTTTGATCCATATTTTAGATTTAGGGGAGCTAGTCTCAAACATTTGTTGGGGGAGACCTAGGTTTTTTGGGGGGGATTTATTTGTCCTGTCTCCACACTTTTTATGATAGAGGACCACTGTAGTCACCCCCAACGACACGTTCTCAAGATGGAGGGTGAGGGAACAGCTGCAGTCGCCTGTGGTTCCTGCGCAATGTTTGCCATCTTGCCAAAGGTTGCAGGCAGCTTTACCTGCAGCAATTGCATGTTGATTGCCCTCTTAAAAGACAAAGTCCAGCAACTGGAGGAACGTGTAGCTACGCTCCAAAGAATTAGAGAGCTGGAACTCTTCTTGGAAGCAACAGAGCACACCGTCTCCACCAAGGAAGAGACAGGGGACTCCCCTGAGAAGGTGGCTAGTTCACCAACACAGGAGCCAGATATATGGAGAAACGTGACTCAAAGAAGTAGGAGGCCCAGGGTTCGCTCTGATTGTTTAGAAATACGCAATCGCTTTGAGGTCCTTTCCCCTACCATGGAAGACGAAGAGCAGACTCCATTTGAGGATCTCTCCCTCATTACAGTCGATCAGGTATATGAAGACGAGGAGCAAAGGCAGTCCTCTGGGAATGTCCAGGCGACCTTGGAACGGACAGCTCACAGAAGAACCCCGACCAGACCTAAGAGGAGGCGTGTGGTGGTGATAGGGGATTCCCTACTGAGGGGAACAGAAGCAGTGATCTGTGGGCCTGACAAGATGTCTCGGGAAGTGTGCTGTCTCCCCGGGGCTAAGATCCAAGATGTAACTGAACGACTGCAAGGAATCATAAAACCCACTGACAAATACCCCTTCCTCTTGGTTCATGTGGGAACCAATGACACTGCAAGCAATAGCCTCCAGAAGATCAAAAGAGATTACGAGGCTCTGGGCAGGAAATTGAAGCAATTAAATGCACAAATTGTCATCTCATCTGTCCTCCCAGTTGAACGACGTGGCCCAGGGAGAGAGGGAAAAATAGTGGAAGTGAACAACTGGCTTCGCAAATGGTGCAAACAGGAACGGTTTGGATTCTTAGATCACGGACTGCAGTTTCTTGAAGATGGACTTCTGGCAAGCGATGGGCTGCACCTCACAACGGTTGGGAGGAATGTTTTTGCAAAAAATCTCAGAAACCTCATCAGGAGGGCTTTAAACTGACTAATGTGGGGGAGGGAGACAGTGCTCCTGAAGGTAGGAGTCTATCAATTGATGAAGATGATCATCCAAATGTCATAGACCGAATGGAGCAAACAGCATGCAGACCTAGTGGTGGGAGGAAAAAATCCTTAAATAAGAGACACGGGGGAATGATTAATGGACTTCAATGTCTGTACACTAATGCGCAAAGCATGGGAAATAAACAAGATGAGCTTGAGCTCCTGGTACAGCAAACTAAATATGACATAATAGGAATCACTGAAACCTGGTGGGATAAACCCCACGATTGGAATGTAATAATGGAGGGATACAATCTATTTCAAAGAAACAGACCAGACAAGAAAGGAGGAGGAGTGGCGTTATATGTCAGGGATGTGTATACCTGTGAAGAGATCCAAGATTTAGAACCTCAAAGCCAAAGTGAGAGCATTTGGGTCAAAATTAAGGGAGAGAAGAATAACAGTGACCTCATTGTGGGAGTTTACTATAGATCCCCAAGCCAAACGGAGGACATAGATGATGCCTTCCTGGAACAGATGGCCAAGCATGCAAAAGGAAGGGAGATAGTAGTAATGGGGGACTTCAATTACCCGGATATTTGTTGGATGTCAAACTCAGCCAAGAGCATAAGGTCAAACAGATTCCTCACTGCCCTTGCAGACAACTTCATTGTCCAGAAAGTGGGAGAAGCAACAAGAGGAACAGCCATTTTAGATCTGGTCCTAACCAATGTTGATGACCTGGTTAGTGGGGTAGAAGTGGAAGGATCATTAGGCGCGAGTGATCATGCTCTTCTGAAGTTTACTATACACCGGAAAGGAGCAGCCAAGCATACTAGGACTCAATTTCTCGACTTTAAGAAAGCCGACTTCATAAAGCTTAGGGAAGTGCTGGGTGAGATCCCATGGACAGTAATACTAAAAGGAAAGGGAGTTCAAGATGGCTGGGAGTTTGTTAAGAGGGAGATAGTAAAAGCACAACTTCAGGCAATACCAATGAGACGGAAACATGGAAGGTGCCTAAAGAAGCCAGGGTGGCTATCTAAAGAACTTTTAACTGAGTTAAGATTAAAAAAGGATGTGTACAAAAAATGGAAAAGGGGGGAAACCACCAAAGAGGAATTCAAACAAATAGCCAGCACGTGTAGACACAAAGTCAGAAAAGCTAAAGCACAAAATGAACTCAGGCTTGCTAGAGAGGTTAAAAGCAACAAAAAAGGCTTTTATGGGTATGTTCGTAGCAAAAGGAAGAACAAAGAAACCGTGGGGTCACTCAGAGGAGAAGATGGTGAAATGCAAACAGGGGACACAGAAAGGGCTGAACTCCTCAATGCTTTCTTTGCCTCAGTCTTCTCCGATAAAGAAAACAATGCCCGACCTGAAGAATTTGGAGCAAATGATTCAGCAGAGGAAACACAACCCAGAATAACTAAGGAGATAGTACAAGAATACTTGGCTAGTCTAGATGTATTCAAGTCTCCAGGGCCAGATGAACTGCATCCAAGAGTATTAAAAGAACTGGCAGATGTGATTTCAGAACCACTGGCAGTCATCTTTGAGAATTCCTGGAGAACAGGCGAAGTCCCGGCAGACTGGAGGAGGGCAAATGTTGTCCCTATTTTCAAAAAGGGGAAAAGAGAGGACCCAAATAATTACCGCCCAGTCAGTCTGACATCAATACCAGGGAAGATTCTGGAGCAGATCATTAAGCAAACAGTCTGTGAGCACCTAGAAAGGAATGCTGTGATCACCAATAGTCAGCATGGATTTCTGAAAAATAAGTCATGTCAGACTAACCTGATCTCATTTTTTGACAGAATTACAAGCCTGGTAGATGAAGGGAACGCAGTGGATGTAGTCTACCTTGATTTCAGCAAGGCATTTGACAAGGTGCCCCATGATATTCTTGTAAAGAAGCTGGTAAAATGCGGTCTTGACTATGCTACCACTCAGTGGATTTGTAACTGGCTGACTGACCGAACCCAAAGGGTGCTCATCAATGGTTCCTCTTCATCCTGGAGAAGAGTGACTAGTGGGGTGCCACAGGGTTCTGTCTTGGGCCCGGTCTTATTCAACATCTTTATCAACGACTTGGATGATGGACTCAAGGGCATCCTGATCAAATTTGCAGATGACACCAAACTGGGAGGGGTGACTAACACCCCAGAGGACAGGATCACACTTCAAAACGACCTTGGCAGATTAGAGAACTGGGCCAAAACAAACAAGATGAATTTTAACAGGGAGAAATGTAAAGTATTGCACTTGGGCAAAAAAAATGAGAGGCACAAATACAAGATGGGGGACACCTGGCTTGAGAGCAGTACATGTGAAAAGGATCTAGGAGTCTTGGTTGACCACAAACTTGACATGAGCCAACAATGTGACGCGGCAGCTAAAAAAGCCAATGCAATTCTGGGCCTCATCAATAGGAGTATAGCATCTAGATCAAGGGAAGTAATAGTGCCACTGTATTCTGCTCTGGTCAGACCTCACCTGGAGTACTGTGTCCAGTTCTGGGCACCACAGTTCAAGAAGGACACTGACAAACTCGAACGTGTCCAGAGGAGGGCAACCAAAATGGTCAAAGGCCTGGAAACGATGCCTTATGAGGAACGGCTAAGGGAGCTGGGCATGTTTAGCCTGGAGAAGAGGAGGTTACGGGGTGATATGATAGCCATGTACAAATATATAAAAGGATGTCACATAGAGGAGGGAGAAAGGCTGTTTTCTGCTGCTCCAGAGAAGCGGACACGGAGCAATGGATCCAAACTACAAGAAAGAAGATTCCACCTAAACATTAGGAAGAACTTCCTGACAGTAAGAGCTGTTCGACAGTGGAATTTGCTGCCAAGGAGTGTGGTGGAGTCTCCTTCTTTGGAGGTCTTTAAGCAGAGGCTTGACAACCATATGTCAGGAGTGCTCTGATGGTGTTTCCTGCTTGGCAGGGGGTTGGACTCGATGGCCCCTGTGGTCTCTTCCAACTCTATGATTCTATGATTCTATGATTCTATGACTTAAGGTTTTCTTGCTTCCATTGCAATTTATGGCAAATAGGGGGAGATGGCTGAGGAAGAGGCTGCCTTTTGCTTCATTAGTGGGAGTCCAGGTGGAGGTGTCACCTGACACCTTTCTTGTTATTTTCTGGGCACCTGGCAAAGTTTATCCTGTTCCAGCATTGGGCAGGATGTCAGGAGCCAGAGTCACGAGTAGCTCAGCAATAAAAGAACACCGGTGTCATTTCTTTTTTCAAAGAAACCAAAACAGAGCAAGCCTAGTGATGGCAGTGACTCTTCCTAGTAGGTCTTGCCCCAGTGAAGCAGTTGCGAGGACTGAAAGTTTCCACCCTCCAACCGCTCACTAAGGCTCCTCCCCTGCAGCCTAAGGCTCTCTCATCTTGTCTCTCGTTGCTCCGCCCTCTTCATTTCTCTGTGGGAGACAAGCAGGGAGGGGAGCTGGTTGCAGCAGGAGGGGAAGACTCCCTGGATTCTTCCACAGCCTGCCTCATATCTGTCTCCTGACCCAGCTCCTTTCCTGCCTCTGAGTCTGGACTGCCCTCTGCCACAGCCTCTTCCTGTTCACTAAATCCAGTTGCCTCTTCAGCTTCCAACATCTCCTCCCACCAGTCTGCTCCCTTTTCTCCCATGGACCACTCATTGTCATCCCACCACCACTCCCTGAGCTATGAGCCTTCTTCCTCCAGGGGTTCCCTTGGGTGCTGGTGTAGCTGGTGCCTGGCACTAGTCCTCTACATCCAGCCAGTCCACGACACTTGATTTAGTTGTTTTCTTTTCTTTTTCTTATTATTCCAGGTTGCTGCATTTAATACCATACTTAATATTGCTCTAAAAACCATTTTAATAGCTGTTTCAAAGGTATTTGCTTCTTCCTTTTAGTTGTATAAAATATAGTGCATTTTTTGTGGGGGAGTGGAAACCTATGATCTTACTGATGTATGGCATTTTTTTGCTCGTTGTAAATACCAACAACGAGAGAGAAAAGGTAGAAATTGTTTAGAATAATGTTCAAAATGTACTGAAAGCAAGCATCTGAGACTTGTAAAAAAGTTCCCACATCTAAGCTTTTATTTGGTGTTATTAAGTATCAATTTTACAGTGTGGTACCATCCCACATCTTCAAAACAGTTATATAACTTTTTAAAGCCATTACGCATTTCTAGAAATTTGTTTTTAAAAAACAGCTTCAAGCACTCTCTTGCTCATCGCTTGGAAAGAATTTTCCAATAATCACCAGTGCTGCAGTTGATGTTAAATAAATAATAATGTAGCTAATAAGTAGAAAGTTTTAAATACATTCCAAACAGCAGCTGAAGTAGGACATTTTCAGAGCCATAATGGCCACCAACTTGGACGGTGTTAAAAGAGGACTGGAGAAATTTGTGGAGCATAAGATCTCAGTGGCTGCTTGCCACAATGGCTATGCTCTGCCTCTATGGTCCGAGGCAGCAATGCGGCAGCTAGACTGGTGACTGGGAGTGGCCACCGGGACCACATAACACCGGTCCTGAGAGATCTGCATTGGCTCCCAGTAAGTTTCCGAGCACAATTCAAAGTGTTAGTGCTGACTTTTAAAACCCTAAACGGCCTCGGTCCTGTTTAAATGAAGGAGCATCTCCACCCCCACCGTTCAGCCCGGACACTGAGATCCAGCGCCGAGGGTCTTCTGGCAGTTCCCTCATTGTGAGAAGTGAGGTTACAGGGAACCAGACAGAGGGCCTTCTCGGTAGTGGCGCCTGCTCTGTGAAATGCCCTCCCATCAGATGTGAAGGAAATAAGCAGCTATCTTATCTTTAAAAGACGTCTGAAGGCAGCCCTGTTTAGGGAAGTTTTAAATATTTAATGCTGTATTGTTTTAACATTCGATTGGGAGCCACCCAGAGTGGCTGGGAAAACTCAGCCAGGTGGGCAGGGTATAAATATAATAATAATAATAATAATAATAATAATAATAATAATAATAATAATAATAATAATAATAATTCTGGGTACTAGTTGCTGGAATCCACAGGAAGGAAGGGTGCTCTTGGGCTTGGGCCCTGCTTGTGGGTTTCCCAAAGGCCTCTGGTTGACCTCTGTGAGAACAGGATGCTGGAATAGATGGGCCACTGGTGTGATCCAGCAGGTTCTTATAATCCCACAGGAAGTCTTATTATGTGGGCCCCTTGAAATGAATGGATGTTGTGCAACAGGTGTTGTGCAAGGGCACACAAGTTCAAGAGCTGCAGAGTTCCCCATATATTTGAAAGATCCCATTGGAATCTAGAGGACAGGGTTCTGGTTTAGTGTGTTAGCACAGAACCCCAAGGAGAGTACAGTGGTACCTTGGGTTACATACGCTTCAGGTTACATACGCTTCAGGTTACAGACTCCGCTAACCCAGAAATAGTGCTTCAGGTTAAGAACTTTGCTTCAGGATGAGAACAGAAATCGTGCTCTGACGGTGCGGCGGCAGCAGGAGGCCCCATTTGCTAAAGTGGTGCTTCAGGTTAAGAACAGTTTCAGGTTAAAAAAACGGACCTCCAGAACGAATTAAGTACTTAACCAGAGGTACCACTGTATCTGAACAATGAAGGTATTGAGGCTATTTACAGAATTCATCGAGACGCGGGTGGCGCTGTGGGTTAAAGCCTCAGAGCCTAGGACTTGCCGATCGAAAGGTCGCGGTTCGAATCCCCGTGGTGGGGTGCGCTCCCGTCGTTCGGTCCCAGCGCCTGCCAACCTAGCAGTTCGAAAGCACCTTCAGGTACAAGTAGATAAATAGGGACCGCTTACCAGCGGGAAGGTAAACGGTGTTCCGTGTGCTGCGCTGGCTCGCCAGATGCAGCTTGTCACGCTGGCCACGTGACCCGGAAGTGTCTTCGGACAGCGCTGGCCCCCGGCCTCTTAAGTGAGATGGGCGCACAACCCTAGAGTCTGGCAAGACTGGCCCGTACGGGCAGGGGTACCTTTACCTTTACCTTTACAGAACTCATCACATCTCAGGGATCTTTCATACACTACAGACGTGCAGGTACAGAGAGGAGCGTCAGGCCTGGGTGGGCAAATGCAGCCCTCCTGTCTGGCACTTGGGGCTCCCCTCAGCCACACACCCTCTCCCTAGGCCACACTGTGCTCCAGCTATGCTCCACTCCCTCTTGGGGGTTTCTTTGGCCTTGATCTTTGGTTCTTGGAGTATAGAGAGGGGTGCCTAAGTGATAAGGCTGTGCATGTGTCCCCTCCTCCCATCCAATTCAGAATTCAATCCAGTGCTTCCAAGTGGCCCCAGTCTGGACCGGATCGAAGCCCCAAACCATTTTGTAGCAATTCTCATCGCAGTGTCTTGTAGATTTAAGGGCTTATTCATAAATGCACAGAAGCAAACAGATAACATATCATTCATTCCCCTGTCATCTCTCCGTGACTCACAGCTAGATTTGCAAACTATTCCTATTAAGTATTATGTTTAACAAGTGCAGTGATATGAAAACTCTCTGTTATGTTTCACCTGGGATGGCTATTTCACGTATATAAGTTATCACTTGATTCTGTAGCTGTCGATAGCCAAACCCAATGTTCACATTAATTATGTGGCTTGTGCTTGATGGCAAAATGTCACCCTGACATGGGGAGTGTAGGGGGACTTTAACTCTTTGCTACCTGGCATGGGTGTTCTCTCTCTCTCTCTCTTATGTCAACAATGAGCCAATATTGATAGTCTACTTCATACAGTAACATTGTCCTCCATGTTTTCTGACTGCCTAGGACTCTTGACTGGCTGTGACTGATCCAGAAAGTATTGCTCTAATTGCCAGTTGACTTTATTGTCTCTTGGTGACATCAACTCATTGCCAAATATTATTCGCTATGGTCACTGTGACATCAAAATGTTCAGTAGGTGACCCCCAATGAACCAGGTTCACCCCTGTAATGAAGGAGGAAAGTCAACAACTGGGGTGGGTGGTGAGATGACAATAAGCCAACAGCACTTAGGGGGGAACAGTGGCACCAAACAATTTTTTTTTTAAAAAAATCATAATGCGAACGTTCAGTCAATTCAAGTGGCTCTTCAGGAAATATTTCTAAATCCACTCAGTTCCTTTAAAACACCGATAGCTACACAGGCATAGGAAGAAACACATGGATTTGAAGAAGTGTGGTGTCCTCTATTTGGGTTGGCGTTGAAATATCAAGGGGAGAGAATTGGTCATTAGAATTTGAGAGGAGCAGCTGTTCAAGTTCAAAGACAGCCTGAACAAAAGAACTAATGGCCATTCCCTATGCTTCCACCCTGCCACCCTGCTAAATGCAAGGGAGATTTTGTAATAATCACTTCTCCACGCCTAGAAATTTTGTGTGTCCTTGTACAAAGATCTTGCCAGTTCTTTTATGGGAGAAAGATTAAAAATCATCGACTGACTTCTCCTTCTCCTGCAAGGGAAGGATCATTAGATGAAAATTAATTAAATCTCGGAAATGACAACGAGCACCCCTTTCACCCCAGCAACAGCAGTAAGAGACACTGGTCCTCTCCAGACTTTTCCAGAGTTTAATTTCTTACCTGCTCAGAAACCAATGAAGCTCTGTTTTCTGTTGCACTGCCTATAGCACAGTAGCCAACCCAGACTGCTGACACCGTGGAATAATTCAGAGGGAACCGAGGCAGCTTTTGCTCTTAGCCTTTTCTTAGAATTCCACCTCCGCCTGACAAAAGATGAGGTTGCAACCTAACCTCTGAGCATGAGAGTTAACATTGATTTTCTGCCATCATCTGACTGCAGAGGAACTTGGCATGAGGGGAAAGCAGTCCAGGTCAGTTACAGTGTAAGATCGGAATGAAACGAAGTCCCTTAGAAGGGGAGGGAAATCTTGCAGCTGAATTAAATGTGAGGAGGTGATCAGATAGATGCCCACTGGCTTTGTCGCTAGCACATTCACTTTAAAGTCAATCCCCAAAAGAGTAGCGGTTCAAGTTGGCATCCACCTGTCTCAAGAGACAATAGAGAAATGCATCTGCAGTTTTTGTCATGTTAGGAAAACCAGAGGAGGATTAGGATGAGGAAGACGATTAGAATTTGCACGTCTCCATAACAGCAAAATGGTAAACAACTAAAAAAGTAATGCTGCCAAGGAAAGCTCATTAAATACTCATAGTTCTGTTGAATAAATGTATCCACACACAAAGAATTAAGACCATTCTTTGTAAATCCCATGAACATTAGTTTTTAGCATGCAGAACAATACCAGGCCAGTTCTTCACATACAAACAAATCATAATGCCTGTTTTTGAACCACCTATTAAATGGTTGTTAATAAAACATTATTAGAACATGACCTATGTAGTCAGAACTCCAGAGATTGCAAAAGGTGTAACTTCCAGCCTCTAGGTAGGCGGATCTCTGTAATATTGAGCAACTGGTGCGGCATCTAAGGAAATGTGTTTATTTTATTTTATTTATTTATTTTATTTCTATACCAGCCTTCACCTGAGGATCACAGGGTGGTTTACAATATAAAAAGACAAAAATACATAACATAGTAACAAACAAAAACAATACCCCCAGTTTAAAAGGCCATAGATGGTTTAATTAGCCAAAGGCCTGGGAGAAGTGGAATGTTTTTGTCTGATGCCTAAACGTATATGACAAAGGTGCTGTAGGGGAAACGCTGAAGACCATTGTAATTTTGAGCAGTTAGATGACATGTCGCTTGCCCTTTACATCCCCAGTTTAAAATTTGCCGATTCATGCTGGTATAACTTTTCTTCCACACACCTGTGTCAGGAGTTTCCTGGGTCTCCTGTGTTCTAAGTGCTGATTGGCTAGTGAGGAGGATACCCAGCTGCAGTGAACTGGGTTGGAGATTCTCAGCTGATCCATATTCCTGTTGAGTCACACCCGGTGTCCTGGGCTGATCATGAGTGATGCCTGCTAACCAGGTGCAGTCAATCAAGTCAATCAAAGTTGGCAATAAAAGCTGTAGGTTGAAGGGGCTTAGAGAGCTTATTCACAGGTTGAGGTACCAGATGCTGTGAGACTGGTGGTCTCTCTCGCTGCTCTACCTGGAGCTCTGGGAAGCTGAAGGGGAGATGTGACTTCTGTCTGGTATGCTATAATTTGTGTTTTGTATGCCTGCTGCTATCTGTTAACCTTATGCAAATAAAGCATTACTTATTCTTCATCCACTGGTGTGCTTATTGGCTCCAGATCCGGAAAGAACCCTGCCCTTGGCAGAACAGGTGCCAGAGGAGAGCACAAGTGGAGAGCCACCACAAAAAGGACCGTTCTCATGTTGCCACCCTCTGGACCTCTTGTGGAGGAGGCACACAAAGAAGGGTCTCAGCAGATGATCTCAGGGTCCAGGTAGGTTCGTATGAAGAGTGGTATTGTGGTCCTGAGCTGTTTAAGGCTTTATAGGTCAAAACCAGCACTTTCAATTCCCCCCAGAAACAAATTGGCAGCCAGTGTAGTTGGGCCAGTCGGGCTGTTACATTATCAAACTGTCTTGCCCCAGTGCCTTCACTGCCACTAGGTAGGTTCAGTGATGACCCTTCACCAATATTCAATTGGATTTGACTGGCGTTCTCCTCCACTCGTGTTCAAGTGGTCTCACAGCTTGTTTCCTCACACTAAACTCTGGTTTATACCAGGGAGCCCAACGGGCTTCATGAAGTGGGAGAGGGCACTCGGGGGGCAATTGTGTCAACGGCCCAAGCCGTCCAGATGTTCAACAGGTCACAGGTACTCTTATTTATTTTTAATACCCTGAGCCTATACTGAATGCTTTGAACAGATTAATCATATACTGAAATGGTGGCGAGATCGATTCTGCTCCCTGGAGCCTGGGCCATAGGCAGCGCCTTCTGAATCCATAGGCTCGCTGCCCTGCTTGCAACTCTGTTCACTTTATGAGAATAGTTGTAGCTGGCATGAATCATGTATTTGATTTCTGCCATCCTTATGTAACCATTCCAGTTCAATATTGCACTAGTCAGACCTGACAAGTAGAGATGTATGGACCCATTTGAACTGCATTGCAGTTCAGAGGTGCAAAACGGTGACAGGCAGTGGGTTGCTAAACAGGGACATGGAGGGCGGTCATTGTGCAAAGACGTGGCATTTTGGGGTGCCTCCTTTTGTACGCTCTTTGCTTGTTTTGTGAAATACACTGCTGAAATTTTGAGGTGCGTTCTAAGCAGTCTTGGCTTAATAAACATGGGAAGGGTACACACACACACACTGTCTTATACACATGCAAACACACACACCCCTCATGTAACTTGTAGTGGGGTAGCTCTGACTTGAACTAAACCTATAGTCTTAAACAGCAATATGCTCATACTCAGCAATGAAGAAGGCATTGAGAGAGCCATTGGAACTCACACATCATTGAGATGCTCAAAGAGTTCCTACAGAAACAAGCAGTGCAAGTCAAATATTGTAATTTCCAAGCAGTTGCAACCAGAAGCGGTATCACAGAGTGAATCATCCCCAAACCAAGAATGAATTATCTGCTGTTACCCTTGTTACCGCAAGATCTGGCAAAAAGTACAGAGATAATTGGTGATTTATTACTGCTGGTGTTGTGTCACGAAGGATTAGTCACAGTGGGAGTAACATTTATATATAATGGGAGCATGTTTTGATTTTGAAAACTTATATTCTGCCTCAGTCTCCCCCCACCTTTAGATGTTCTGGATATCCACTCCCGTCACTCCTGACCATTGAGTTGCACTGGTTTGGGCTGAGGTTGGTTGGAACTGGGGAGATGTAGTCCAAAACATCTCAGAAAAATAGCAAATGTTAAATGCTAGTTCTGTTGGTGCCTTGCCAAAGGTAACCCAGCAGATATTCTATGAGGTTGACAATGGCTTGAACAGAACGCTAGCCTGGCAGACTGGATGTAAATAAGATGATTAGAAAGTTTAACTGCTACGTAGCAGTGGACCTAATCGTATCTGAGTAGAGTTAGGAGTTTCCTATGTCTGTCCTCTCATGGCTTGAGAGAAAATAAAGTTTTTGTCTAACTTCTTGACTTCGGTGTTCTCTAAGTCATCCATGGGAAATCTCTGGTTTGTGGGCCTAATTTGGCCCATTAGGTGTCTCCATTTGACTTGTAAGGCCATCCTTGGAAAACCACAACCACTTGCCCATTATCCATCAGCACCCTTGACAGTGTTCCTTATAAACCATTAAAAAACCAGTTGGCCTCAATCTAGTTCTTCTCGTACACAGCTTCTCAGTGTGAATGTGTATGTACATCAAAAGAAGCATCTGGTTAGTGAAGCCTGGGTGAGCATTAGGATATATATATTCCATTCATGTGAGCATGAGCATCCATGCTATGAGAATGTGCAAATGTCTGCTTCCATATATGATCTCCCTTTCTGGATTGGGGAAACTGCCTTGCATTTTGGCTTTGCATTTTATTCATTATGTGGTTTAGTACTCAAATCATCCACTTGTGTTCTCCTATTATCTTTAGTATTATCTTTAGTAAAGGAAACTTTGATAACTTTGGGTACAATCAGTTAAAGCTAATGCACGTTTAAAACCGGGTTGATTTCAGTGAGAGAGTTAAGCATATTCTTTGTGACACCCCCATTGAATTCAGTGGAATGTTTAACATGGCTGGATCATTCAGTTGGTGTTCAGGGTATGTTACTAGGGAGACATTTACAGCCACCTGCTGCATTTTTGTCTTTTATATGCACCAGTAGCCCTACCAGTAACTTGCACGGCAGTCTTTGACATATGATGATGCAGATTACCCAAGAACTGGTGACTGCTTTGAACCCCATAAGGACAAACCAACACTGGTGGGGAGACCTCACACACCATAAATGGGAAGCAGACCTACTCATGAAAATTGTGAGTCCAGCCAGGCCCCAAATTTTCTGAAAGTGAATGGCCATGGCGTCAACAGGAAGGAGGCACCAACCAAAATATCACCGAGAAAAGTGCCTGCTTCTTATAGTTGGAGTGCTTCTTTCTTTACACAGCTCTGCTGATGGGGAAACGGAAACTGGGTCAGAGCAGGAAGGCAAGTAAAGATAAAATGCTGCACAAACAAGATGTACATTCAAAATAGATGAGTTCTCAGTCCTTGAATGAGAGAGAGATTAAACAATGCACATAATTGTAGCTCCAGGGGCAGACTTACTGAGACTAGACTCAGATGTGTGGTGGAAGCAGGAAAGAGTTGCTCAGATGGGTTTTCTGCAGTAATAAAGACGATAGCGGCTCCTAAATATTTAATTATTTTTATTATTATTGTTACAAATAATGCATAATGAAGAGCGCTGCCTGATTGCAGTGTGCTTAGAGAAGCAGTGCATCCAGCTAGCTCCTGAAAGTAAATGTTCTTCAGCATAGCTATAGATCAGTCCAGGGCCAGTGTTACAATGCCAGGGCCAGTTGCCTCAGGGGCCAGAATCCCAGTGGGATCTAGGAGTGGCAGGTCTCGCTGTTGTGCCTGATGTTGCTTGCAATGTGCTGCCAAAGATCCCACTGTTGTGCCTGCTGCTTCGGAGGCCTGTGGCCTTGGAGCCAACTTTGGAGGTGGCCACAACAGGCACTTTACCAATTCCCTCTGGTGCTGGAGCAGCTGTTCTTGCCACTCCCAAAATGGCGCCGGTACTGAGGCCTGCTGCCCACTCTGGGACTTCTGCTCCAACTGCTGCCAGGAACAACAAGGAGTTATTTTTAGCTGCATTGAGAGATACATTAGTACCTCTGGTTACAAACTTAATTCGTTCCGGAGGTCCGTTCTTAACCTGAAACCGTTCTTAACTTGAGGTACCACTTTAACTAATGGGGCCTCCCGCTGCACGATTTCTGTTCTCATCCTGAGGTAAAGTTCTTAACCCAAGGTACTACTTCCGGGTTAGCGGAGTCTGTAACCCAAAGTGTTTGTAACCTGAGGTGTTTGTAACCCAAGGTACCACTGTACAGGTATTTTGATGCTTTAAAAAAATCTGTGCATTTAGTCAGAAGTAATCCCAGCTGCTTGCTGCTGGGGGTATAGTGTGTCCTGGATTTATACTTCAATGCTTTAAAAAACCTGCCTTTACTCAGAAGTAAAGCCAGTTGTCTGCAATGAAATTTGTTTCCAGGTTAAAGCCTGACTTGGGACATGTATAGGATCGGGATGCATGGCTCGCCACTGGTCCCAACACAAAGAGAATTACCTGCACTTCTTATTCTTGTGGTTCTGGTGGCAGTGTGTGTGTGTGTGTGTGTGTTGTAGCCCCTGGGTTGTGTGTGTGCTCCTATGGAAATGACCCTAAACATTTCTTTTTTCCTGCTTCAATATAGTCCACAAGCAGATCCAGTGAGTGACTATGTGCTCTTTAGACGGTCTTCTTGGGGACAATTTAGTGCCTGTTAAGTGTTCAATGTTCTAGTCAGGCCAGGTTACATGATTTTTGTGAGCTTTACTTTTTTCCCCCAACAGGGTGCCAAAAATTGGCGCCCTCCCAGCCAATTTAGTGAGATAGAGATGGTAGTTTGAAAAACAATTTGCTTTATCTGGAAAAAATACACAATCAACTGGAGTTGGAGGAAGGAGAACCTGAGAGAGTGGCCATTTTGATTACATTTACATTTTGAAACAGCCCAAGCAATTATATACCTTCGTAGAAAACTATATAGAACCTAACATATGTATCCAGTATAAGTTTTCTCCTTTGCTTTGGCAACCTCTGGGCAGAGTGTGTCTGAGAGGATTAATCGTTCTTATCTGCTCCACCTTTCAAATTCTGCCTTTTTTAATGCTGAGTAATGGGTTAGCAGAAGTTAATCCCTCAGGGAATTTGCTCAAGGAAAAGCACTAAACTATTTTAGGCTCCTGTATAAATAGGGTGTTTGGCTACAAACCAGAGCAAGTGAGTGAGGTACAAAATACTGTTGTAAGCAGGAATATAGGAAGCTGCCTTAGACCTCTAGTCCATCTATTTCAGTATTGTCAGCACTGACTGGCAGCAGAGTCTTTCCCCAGCCTTCCCTGGAATTGTTGGAGATTGTGAACCTAGGACCAGCTATGGAGAGTGGTACCTTGTGACTCAATACGATATACGATATCGTTATTGTCATTGTCCCATACAGAACAATGAAATTGAAAAACTACATAAAACATTCAAAAACCCCTAAAAACTCTGAAACCCCATTTTAAAATACACTATACTATACTATAAAAACCCCTAAAAACTCTGAAACCCCATTTTAAAATACACATACTATACTATAAAATATACTATACTAAAAAATACACTATACTATAGAGACCCCTTATGCTGCGTTTAGAACCAGAATTGTATTTGCATAGAAACTCTTTCTCAGGCGGGTAGTCCTGGCCTTTATAACACTATACCTTCTTCCAGAAGGCAGAAGCTGAAAGAGATCATTTCTGGGGTGCACACTATCCTGCGCTATCTCTGCCGCTTTCTTATGGCACCTGGCAGCATAGATTTGATCCAAGATGGGAAGAGTGCACCCAATTATTCTCTCCGCAGTCTTTACAACCCTGGACAGCATTGTTTTTTCCCTGACCATGCAGCTCCCAAACCACACACACAGAGACCATAAGTTAATACGCTCCCCACAGTGCAATGGTAAAATGCCATCAACAGGTCCTTTGAGAGATTGTTTTTCCGGAGGATTCTCAGAA
The DNA here is from genome assembly GCF_964188315.1 of Podarcis muralis. Classification (NCBI taxonomy): domain Eukaryota; kingdom Metazoa; phylum Chordata; class Lepidosauria; order Squamata; family Lacertidae; genus Podarcis; species Podarcis muralis. Next base: position 100,471,595 of record NC_135656.1, read on the forward strand.
AATATAACCTCTGCTCTGCTCTCTTCACCAGGTCTTTGCTGTTTTCTCCCCAGGTTAGGTCGTCCCTCAACTCCATTCCCAGAAATCGAAACACCGAGACCTGTTCCACGCACTTCCCCTCAATAATAAGTGGCTGAATATTCAATTTACATTTCCTAAAGTCCACAATGATCTCACTGAGTCCAAACACTCAGCCCCCTCTACATATCAACTTCTTGGTCTTGCTCCTGGTTTCCAAAGGCAAGATGTGGGGGTGCTGTCTCATTAGCCTGCTTTGTCCGTATCATACAATTTCCTTTCTCTTTTCATTTCTTTCCAGATGCCTCAAGAGATCAGCAACTAGGAGCACAGCTTCAGCTCCTGCCTGCTCACCACCTCCTCTCAATAATTTGTGTCACCTCTGGAGAAAAACAGCACATGGTTTGCAATTAATCATGGCACCCTCTGGAAATTTATTCCGCTCCCTACCTGAAGATTCATGGGGCATTATCTCCAGTGGAAAATTGCACCAGCTGAGTCACTCACCATATTGTTGATTGAAAGGGTCATTGGTGCTCCAGCTCACTGCTGATGCTGCACCAAGGAGTATTGATCATGTGGAGCATATTGGAATTAGCCAGCTGTTGGGCTAATTCATGGTAGCACCAGCCAAGGTCCTTGCAAATTAAGGGAACTGTTTTATTACACACAGCTATACATACGTTTGCATGGACACGTGGGAAAGTGCTCAACACTTGACAGTGACGCCCATCTCTCTGTCTTCTTAGTTTGCTTTTATTTGAAAATCAGTTGTGATTAAGTCCCGTTGAAACCAGTGTAAGCTACAAGTACGTAACGTCAATCTCATTACTCTGTCAGTTAGATGTGTAGCCTGGACCAATGCACGTTCATTCAGAAACAAGTCCCATTTATCACTAGTTAAGGATAAGCCAGAAGTCAGTGCTCAAGACTGTGTTAATTTTTTAAATTTTAATTTTTAAAAAAGACTGAAAGGGGGGAAGCAATAATTAAGTTCTACTTCGAGTAGACCCACTGAAATTAAGGAACCTAAGTTAGTCGAGTCTATTAACTTGAACATCAAATTATACATTTCTCTGCTAACCTAGCAGTATTATCTCAAGCCACCAGCCCCTTAAAGCCTATTGAACAGCTAATTTTACATTCCACATACACATAAAAAAAATTACTCTGAAATTTCTATAAAATTATCTGTGATGTGATGTCATGGAATCTAATCTCGTTAAAATCTATATGGGAGACAGATTTACACTGTGAAATCAATAACGCAGACTAGTGTTGGCTAAAATGAGAGAAAATGGTTTTAAAACAATTCACAGATGGCACTACACATCCATGAAATGCCCCAGGTTACGCTCTCCTTCAAGGTCTTTATGTTGGAGAGGTTCTTATTTCCATACGTGGTGAGAATGAAAACCAGGTATAATTATTTGGGAAAATGGTATTTGAAGAAGTTTCTTCTGTTATAGGACAACCATATCCAAAGCTAGCGTTATTAAATCTGTTTATAACTGACCATAACAATTTACTATTTAAGGACCTACTAACCTTTTTCATATCTGCAGCTCGAAATATGTCTGTCTCAAGAGACAACGGAGTACACCTCCAGGGATGGAGTCAAACCGCTGTGTTAGCAGCAAGCCTGGGCAGTGTGCATGGAGGTTCTGGGCTGCCCAGTTAACAAGACCCTCTTCTTGGCCTGACTAATGTGGTTCAAAAGAAATCAGAGGAATACATTTGGCACCAGCTTGACTGCAGGAGGTGCCAGAATGAGGCCTACAAGGCACTGTCCAACCAGAGAGACTCCACTCCAGATTTGTGTAGGGTTTAGTCCTTAGCCTTTCCTTTTCCTGAAGATATCCTGCATCAGAGTTTTCCTTCTCCTAGATGGGCCACCTTCCCAGGTTGATGAGCCCCATGTGCCCCTCACTTCCCTCTACAGTATGTGCAGAAACTGCCTTCTTGACAGTTGGACTTCTTATTTGTCTTATCCACTCAATCCACCAGAGCCTGTCTTTGCTTGAAGAGGAAGTCCCTAACTCACCAAAGGTTGGAGATCCATCAGCCACCTTCACCTGGTTTAGCCAGCAAGTCAAAGCCATTTCCTGAGGGTGTGGCTGGAAATATATTAACACAATATTGGAAAACAGCTGATAAATTAACTCTAGAGGCATGGTTGGATCGACTATGGAATGACCCTTATGGAGACACTAAGGAAGTATTTTAGAGTGCACAAAGACCAACTAGAAAGGGCAATGTTGTCCCCTCACCACTCATCGTTGGCTCTGGGCTAATTCGTTAAGATAGCAAGTAGAAGAGATCTGACTGATGAAATCAACTCTAAACTACAGTGGTGCCTCGCAAGACGAAATTAATTCATTCCGCGAGTTTTGTCGTCTTGCGATTTTTTTCGTCTTGCGAAGCACGGTGTCGGGAAAGTTTTGGAAAAGCTTCAAAAACCTCAAAAAGCTTTAAAAACCTCAAAAAAGGCTACCACACCGCATTCTATGAGTTGCTCCTCGAAGTCAAGTCGCAACTGTATTAACGGTGTTAAGAAAAAGGAAACAAACTTGCAAGACATTTCCGTCTTGCGAAGCAAGCCCATAGGGAAAATCGTCTTGCGAAGCACCTCAAAAAACCCTTTCGTCTAGCGAGTTTTTTGTCTTGCAAGGCATTCGTCTTGTGAGGTACCACTGTATTATACACACCTGCTTAGTGTTTGACACATAGAATTGTTTCTTGGGGATGGGATTAAATGGAGATTGCTCGTTATAAGTATTTTCTGAAACTGTAAAAATAAAGTGAAGAAGAAGAAGAAGAAAGCAACAAAATCGTCTATTGACTTCAATGAGTCTTCTCAGAGTAGGACTAGCATTGGTAACGACCCAATTATTTCAAACCCATTTGTATGCTTTTAACTGACGCCATCACATTTCTAATAAACTGAAGCTCACAATTGCCAATTAATCTCACTTCACTAATGCTAACTCCACAATCGGAAATGTAAATTATATACATTGCAACTTGCTCAACATTTTTTTTTTTTTTTGAGAAAACAACTTTATGAGCCACATCAGCTGGGTAGCACGTGATAGATAAATATTCAAGTCGTCTGTGTGATTTATTACCTTACCAGTGTTCTCCCTGAATTTTATCTTTCTCTCCTTACCCTTGAGGTACAGAACTTCTTCATACATCAAACTGCCTGTGTTGCTTTCGAGATGAACTTCTGTACTTAGGGAAGGAGACTGCTAAAAAAGAAAACACACACACCCCACCCAGAATATTCATGCTAATCGTGTACAGCAATACTGATCAACACATTGGCTAGCAACTGTATCCTAATAGGTCTTCCAGACCTTGATATCATTAGAAACTCATCATAACTACCATGTCTAGTAGAATGGATTCAGGTAGGTAGCCGTGTTGGTCTGATGCAGTCAAAATTAAAAATTAAAAATAGTCTAGTAGCACCTTAAAGAAGGTAAAGGTACCCCTGCCCATACGGGCCAGTCGTGTCCGACTCTAGGGTTGTGCGCCCATCTCACTTAAGAGGCCGGGGGCCAGCGCTGTCCGGAGACACTTCCGGGTCACGTGGCCAGCGTGACGAAGCTGCTCTGGCACCAGTGCTGCACACGGAAACGCCGATTACCTTCCTGCTATAAAGCGGTACCTATTTATCTACTTGCACTTAAGTGTGCTTTCGAACTGCTAGGTGGGCAGGAGCTGGGACCGAAAGACGGGAGCTCACCCCGCCATGGGCGCCACGGGGATTCGAACCGCCGACCATGCGATTGGCAAGTCCTAGGCGCTGAGGTTTTACCCACAGTGCCACCCAGGTTATACCCAGAACTAACTTAGTTGGTCTCTAAGGTGCTACTGGACTATTTTTTAATTTTTATTTAGTAGAATGGAGTTACTGAAGACAATACAGTGGTACCTCAGTTTAAGTACTTAATTCGTTCCGGAGGTCCGTACTTAACCTGAAACTGTTCTTAACCTGAAGCACCACTTTAGCTAATGGGGCCTCCTGCTGCTGCCGCACTGCCGGAGCCTGATTTCTGTTCTCATCCTGAAGCAAAGTTCTTAACCTGAAGCACTATTTCTGGGTTAGCGGAGTCTGTAACCTGAAGCGTATGTAACCTGAAGCAAATGTAACCTGAGGTACCACTGTATAAGCTACTCTCCATTGCAGCCTGGTGAAGTGGGGATGGGAGCGACTGGGAGACTTTTTGTTCCTGTTTTAATGATAGAGATGCGGAAGAGAAGAGGGTTCCCTGTTGTTATCCTGGAAAGAGCAATTTAAAGCAGCCTCCGTTTTGACACTGTAGTACAAACAGGCCACTGCGCAGGCAGTGTTGTGAGCTGAGCCACGCATAGACTGAACCCCATAGCTCAATAACAGCTGCTGTGATGGACATGATGATTGAACCAATCCAAGTCATAGTCCTCATGCTGCTGTAAGTATTTGGAATTCAATGTGTCCAAAAGAACAGAACCAAACTAATTGTATTCCAGAATGTATTCAATTAACAGCAGTTTTCTTTCACAGCATAAAAATGATGGGCAGGTTATACCTGTTGTGTGCTGTGGGTGAAGCTACATTAAACAATCAGCTTGCCCCATTTCGAGAAACAGAATTGCTCACTTTTTAAAATGAAACAAAACACTATCACTTTAGGCAATATCCAGTCAGAATTGTTGCAAATACGACTGTTTCCTTTTCTTCTCCCTCTTCACCTTGCTGGCTCTCACTTTCTTTTTGTTGTACTTCCCTTACTTGGAAGTCTGTCGCTCTTCAAAGTATAGCTCCGGGAGTCTCTCTGCTATGCAGCTCATGTTAACGGATAATAATGCCAATAATACTTATCTACCTGGTTCACTTGGGAATAGAAGGAATCAGTTAGCTAAGGGTTTGGAAAAGGATGGCCCAATTAAAGAGAAATATATTGCATTTGTGTACACTCTTTGCTCTCGCAAAGATAGATTTGAGACCAAGTATTTGTGCTTGCTTGCTTGCTTGCTTAAAAATGTAATCAATACTTATATGTCATAAAAAGTGAAAGTTGGTACTAGTTCGCCCCTGCAGTGTCAAGTGTTTGGTGCAATAATGTGAAGAAACATGAATGTGAATGAAGTTGGGCATAGGCACCATGAGCAAGCTCAGAAAACTGGTTCTGTGATTATAGCAGTGCAGGCGGCACAGTCCATTGCCCAATGAGGCTGCTTTGTGTGATCCTGTACACAGGAAAGATTATGCATCAAAAATGTCTGTGCGTTTGTGTTTGTGTGTGTGTGAACTAATAATAACAATAACAATTTACTCTTTATATCCCACCCATCTGGCTTCCCCAGCCATTCTGGGCGGCTCCCAATCGAATATTAAAAACACAATACGGCATTAAACATTAAAAACTTCCCTAAAAATATATTTATTAATCAATCAATCAATCAATCAATCCATATATTGACATGGCCTTAAGGGGGGAGGGGACACAGAATCTTTTAAACTGTGGGAAGACCAACAGGAGCTGAAGAGCATGTGTTTTGGGACAAATCATCCCTAGGGGACGAGGATGAGAAGGTTCACGATCATCCAAATGGGAGAGCAGTAGAACCAGGCACTGAAAATGCAAGAGACAAACATGGCGGCAATTCATAGAGATTGATGCACCATAAAGGAAAATGCTCACGTCAGAGGCGTTTGAAGAGAGAGGGCAGTACATGGGTATTCATATAGGAACACAGGAAGCTGTGTTATATATTGAGTCAGACTAATCTAGCTCACTATTGTCTACACAGCAGCTCTCCATGGTTCCAGAAGGGATGTCTTTCCTAATTCTACCTGGAGATGCCTGATATTGAACTTGGGACAAGATGCTCCAGTCTCCAACTCACAGAGACGGTCCAGGAGGATACCATTACCAATAGTATCAAAAGCCGCTGAGAGATCCAGCAGGAGCAACAGGTTTTCACCCCGTCTCTTCCCCCAGCGAAGGTGAACAAGGCTGATTCCTCCCGGACAGATGACCTTCCCCAGGGGAGACCTTCTCCAGGAGAGAGAACTGTGGTATGTCTTCCAAATACATAAGGTAAGTCCATTCCATAGCTAGCTGGTGAATCACTTTGCAATACTCTATCTCACTCTCCTAACCTTTTATCTATCTCTAGCAGAATCAAGAGACAGGGGAAGGCAGAACTGGTTCAGTTTTCTGTGGCTCCTGCTGAGCACTCAGGGGCCAAATCAATGAGCTGCAGTCTGAGATAATCTTGTTCCATGTGCCGAATTCTACAAGCGCTGAGATCTCCAGCATATGTCCAGGGCCTGTGTGCTTATGTTCTCAACTGAAACATAAAGTTTCACTTCCGACAATGAAATCACTGGATGTCAGAATGAAATCCTTGATTCATGAATGTGGTTCAAGATAAGCCAAGTTTGAATGCTAAGAGAAATTAAGAATGATTGGAAACATGTTCCAAAGATTATTATCCCCACCCCGATATACAACAAAATATTGTTATTCAAGTATTTGCAGAAGGTTTTTTTTTTCCTCTTTAGCATCTAACTGCTTTTTAAGCATCTACATCCACATGGCAAATTATCCTAAATAATGACTTTAGATTCATGATGTAGGTGCTATTGACAGTTCTTACCCGCAGAATGTTATTGCTTTTCACTTTAGAAATTGATTTCAACATGTTAAGCTCACAACTAGCCATTGGAATTTATTATTCTTAGGTGAAATCCCCTCATCTACACCTCCTTGAAGCAATATGGGAACTGAAGCGCAGCTGTCCTTCAAAATCTGCACCTGGTCTTGCTTTTCATCCTCCCTCATGCGGTGGAAGAATTCCATGGTATGTGGCCTTGTGGAGAATACAAAATGGTGGCCAGGCTGCCAAGAAAGTTGCTAAAACTATTGCTAGCAATGGTGGGGGGGGGGAGTGTAGGGAAAGTGAGAGAGGTTGTGCTACTGCTACTACTAATGCTGAACCCCACTCCTCCTGCTGAGAAACTGTGGGAGAATGTCCCCTCGTGCTAGAGAGATTCAGGATCATCTCTCTCTCATACACACAATTTCTCTGCCAATATGTAAAGGGGATAATTTCAAGAGGCTGTCTGAGCGCAACTCTACTCGACTTGACTTTTGCAGTCTCTCTTCCCCATTTCCCTTTAAACACATTCTGCTTAGACATCCGGCACTTTTTTTTTTTTTAAATCCTTTATTTGGAGCAAATACAAATTACAGTTCTAAAATACCAGTACATACATATACATATATATATATATACTAACATTACAAAAAAAAAAACCCTAAAAAAAAAAAAAGAAAACCAAAAGAACTATCAGGTAGTTAACTTCCATTCATCTCGGTCTTGGAATACATATCCTTACATCGCTTCAGCAGTAATATTTTCATTAACTTAGTACATCGAAGGCTTTAATTATCGTCTACTGATAAGTTGTTAATTCCTATGTTTGTCTCAAAGTAATTTAGGAATTTAATCCAATCATCTTTGTGTTTAACAGTATGATTTTGTCTTATTTTTTGTGTTAATCTAGCTAAATCCATGTATTGATATAACTTCAATTGCCACTCACCAATCGTAGGTACCTCAGGGGATTTCCATTTTTGCGCTATTAGGGTTCTTGCCGCGGCCATAGCATATTGAACCAAGGTTTGGTCTGATTTTTTAATTTCATCACTAATCATCCCTAAAAGAAACAACTCAGGGGCTTTGGGGAAATTATACTTCAAAATTTTCTTCAGTTCCTCATACATCCGACTCCAGAATTCCTTCACTACATCACAAGTCCACCAGGTATGGAAAAAAGTCCCAACCTTATCTCTACATCTCCAGCAGGTATTGTCTACAGATTTATACATTTTTCCTAACTTTGCTGGGGTCAAATACCAGCGGTACATCATTTTCTCTAGATTTTCACGAAGAGCTGCACACGCTGTAAATTTCATACCTTTCCTCCAGAGTGTCTGCCATTTATTATAATCAATATTATGTCCGAGGTCTCTATCCCATTTTATCATAGCTCCCTTCACCAAATCCTCTTTGGTGTCCCATTCTAGTAATTGTTTATATGTTTTAGATAGGAGTTTGTCATTGCTCTCTAAGATTTCCCGCTGGAATCTCGATTTATTTTCATTCATCCCCAGTTTCTTATGCTCACCCCACAATGCATTAATCTGATGAAAATGTAACCATTCTTTTATCTTTCCTTTCAACTCTTCGTACGACTTCATCTTCCACCCTTCTTCTGTCTTTACTAAGAGATCCTCATACGTCCATCTTTCACCTGTCATATTTATTTTTTTTATTTTAATAATATCCACTGGGGAGAGCCACCACGGAATACCTTTTTCCAACACTTTTTTATACCTATTCCACACTTCCAATAGTGAGCCTCTGACTATATGGTTGGTAAAACCTCTATGGACCCCACTTTTCTCCTGCCATAGGTAGGCGTGCCACCCAAACCTAATATCAAAACCTTCCAGATCTAATAGGTCTGTATTCCTAAGGGTGGCCCACTCCTTAATCCAGCATAAACAAGCTGCCTCGTAATAGAGCCTTATATTTGGGACTGCAAAACCACCCCTCTCTCTTGCATCTGTTAAGTATTTAAATTTTATTCTGGCTCTCTTCCCCTGCCAAATAAACTTGGACAGGGTTTTTTGCCAGTTCCCAAAGCAGGAGGTGCCTTTTATTATCGGAATATTTTGGAACAGGAACAGTAATCTCGGAAGAATACACATCTTAATTGCTGCCATCCTTCCTGTCCAAGATAGCTGCAGCCTATGCCAGGTGTCCATGTCTTTTTTTATTTCATGCCAAACCTTGTTATAATTATCTTCAACCAGATTTATATTTTTCGGTGACAGCCAAATTCCCAGATATTTTACTTTATTCACAATTTTAATCCCGATCTTTTTTTCCAACTGGTTTTTATCCTGGTCATCCATGTTCTTTACTAAAATTTTTGTTTTCTTCCTGTTTAATCTGAATCCTGACAGTCTACCAAATTCCTCCAATAATTCTATCGCCTTACCTGCACTGTCCACTGGGTTCTCCAGGGACAGGACCAGGTCATCAGCATACGCCTTTATCTTAAATTCTTTCTTCCCAATTCTTATTCCCCTCACGTTTGCTGTCTCTCTTATTCTATTTGCAATCACCTCCAATACCACTATAAAAAGCAAGGGAGACAATGGGCAGCCCTGCCTTGTACCTTTCATGATCTTAAAGGGTTTGGTCAAGTTATTATTTATAATCAGCCTGGCCTGTTGTTCAGAGTATATGGCCTTAATACCTTTCATATATGGACCTTCTATACCGGCCTTAACCATACATTGTATTAGAAAGTCCCAGGAGACGTTATCAAAAGCTTTTTCAGCGTCTATGAAGATTAATGCAGCTGGGATGTCAATTCTCATATCCAGATACTCAATAATGTTTAGTATATGACGAACATTGTCTTTCTGATGTCTATTAGGCAGGAATCCCGCTTGATCTTTATGTATATATCTCATTAGAAGCTTCTTAAGTCTACTGGCCATTATATCAGCAAAGATCTTATAATCACTATTGAGCAATGAAATTGGCCTATAATTTTTTATATCTGTTTTTTCAGTTTCTGATTTTGGAATCAAGGTTATAAATGCCTCTTTCCAGGATCCGGGAATCTTCCCTCCCTGGAGGATATTATTTATGACATCTCTGAGTACCGGCGCCAAATATTCCCCTAGCGTTTTATAATATGGCACTTTTTAAATGGTCCCAAAGGATTACAGGAATCCTTCCCCAGAGGCTTCCCATCAGCAGAATGAAGCAAATGCTGCAGAGACAGAAACAGCAACTGAGAGGACCATTTCCACTCTTTGGAGATTTCCCAGTGGCTTCGACCAAAAAAGAAAAAGGCAAAAGGTTACAGAAAGCGGAGGCACAGCTAGCCATTTCTTTTCCCCATTTGTGAAATCTCCTGGGGCGCTGATATTGGGAGAAGACATTCAAACTGACATCTATTTATTTGACATTCTGCTGGTTGTCATTTCATTGGAATCATTTATCCAAGTAGCCTACTCAAAGGTTGCTTGAACAACTTTTGATGCATTGTGTTTCGGGAAAGAAGGAGCACATTTGTGTCACCCATCTGGATGAGTAATTTATTAACCTGCCGTTCAAGATCTGGAATGGCCAAGCAAATGAAAATGTCTCTTTATTTGTCTTCACACGTGAGATTTCAAGCAAGCATATACAGCAGGCATGGGGAACCTGCAGCCATCCCAATATTGTTGGACTCCCATCATACATTGTTATTGACCATGCTGCCTGGGGATGATAGGAGTTGGAATCTAACATCTGGAGGGCTTTATATCCCTGATATAAAGGGTGTGTGTGTACATGCTTAGATGTTTCTGTTTGCTTTTTTATGCAGCTTCAAAAATCAGGTATTTGCTACCCATTTTGACCTTCTATTTGCTGTATGGATGGATATGTAACTGTGAGCCACCAAGGCAGCCAAAGAACTTTCACAAAACATGTTCCTTATGGCTATGAATTAGTAGGTTCCTTAAAGCTCTACCTTAACATTTTTGTAGTTCTGCTCCTATTTATAACCGATGCCGGTGGATGTCCTTTCTGCACTGCAGCCATGATAAATATATCAATAAAAGCACTATCATTAGATAACCTTGTTGACAGTCTCTGCAAAGGCAGGTGGGAAGCTGCGTCACCAAAGCATGGGACACAATGACTGGCTGCATAGCAACCTCCGACGAGCAGCCAGAGGTTACTTGGAGAAGTCTTCCCTTGCTTCTGCCACAGCACATATGAATAGCAGCATCAGAACACGGCAGCTCAGGGTCTGAGACAGAAAGGCTGGGAAGACAATATCCACTATCACCCAGTGCTTTGAAGATCTCACTACATTGGCTTATCATCATCAGTTCATTAAGACTGGACTGCTGGCTGAACTGCTTATGTCTGAAGCAATGTGCACGAACACAAAAGTTCATACCAAGAACAAACTTAGTCTCTAAGGTGCTACTGGACATACATATATATATATATATATATATATATATATATATATATATATATATATTTCTACTGCTTATGTCAATGTATACACTTAAAACAGGATTGGTGCGATACAGTGGTACCCCGGGTTACAGACGCTTCAGGTTACATATGCTTCAGGTTACAGACTCCACCAACCCAGAAATAGTACCTCAGGTTAAGAACTTTGCTTCAAGATGAGAACAGAAATCGCATGACGATGACGGGGCGGCAATGGGAGGCCCCATTAGCTAAAGTGGTACCTCAGGTTAAGAACGGACCTCCGGAACGAATTAAGTTCTTAACCTGAGGTACCACTGTATTCTTATGGTTACTCTCAACTGGCAATGGGTTTCATTGTTTTGTCCCCCCGCCCTCCCCGGTTACAGTTGCAAATGGGGGAGGAAAGAACACAGCCGCTTAAAAGAGAAAAGGTTATATGGTCTCATGCCCTCCTTCATTTAAATGACCCCACTCATATCGGCCCACTCCTACTTTGCAGTCACTTAATACCACTCCTATTCCATTCATTTAAAGCACTCTTGTGCCCCTTTAATTGTCATGGCTTCCCTCAAAGAGTCCTGGGAGCTGTAGTTTGTTAAGAGTGCTGAGAGGCCCCCATTCCCCTCACAGAGCTACAGTTTCCACGGGTGGCGCTGTGGTCTAAACCACTGAGTCTCTTGGGCTTGCCGATCAGAAGGTCGGCGGTTCGAATCCCTGTGACAGGGTGAGCTCTCGTTGCTCTATCCCAGATCCTGCCTCCATAGCACTTCAAAAGCACGCCAGTGCAAGTAGATAAATAGGTACCACTGTGGTGGGAAGGTAACCGGTGTTTCCATGCGCTCTGATTTCCATCACGGTGTCCCGTTGTGCCAGAAACAGTTTAGTCATGCTAGCCACATGACCCAGAAAGCTGTCTGTGGACAAACATCGGCTCCCTCAGCATGAAATCGAGATGAGCGCCACAACCCCGTAGTCTCCTTTGACTGGACTTAACCATCCAGGGATCCTTTACCTTTAGCTACAGTTTCCAAAGTGTTCTAACAATCAATCCCTCTTCTTCTGGGAATTGGAGATGGGTCGTTGGTCTCATTAAACAGGGTTCTTATTGTGTTCTTACAGGATTCCTACCCACCCAACCCAGCCACCAAGGGATCCTACCAACACAACTAAAACCTGTGTTTTACACTCTTTGAATTGCCTTTTGAGAATTGTACTGTATACCTTCTTAATAAAATTGCCCGTTTTTGAATCTGCATTTTTCACCAGTCATAGATTGTAGAATGGCAGTAAGAAAAGAAGAAGAAGCAAGGGCTTGTTCGGACCCTTGAGCAGAAAGATCTAGTCTGAGATTTACAAGTGAGATGCATTGCATCATTTCATCCATTCCACACTCTTTTTTTCCTTTCCAGGATGAAGTAGAAGTGTAAGTAAATAAACCGTCTTCTTTCATATGACACATCTGGGTTATAGCCAGCTTTTCAGACGTGCGGCAGGAGGGGAGGCTGCTCTTAAAAAAAAAAAAATCTGTTATGCCAAACGTGAGCTATAATAATCTTTACTGTAAAATGCAGACAGAAAAGCAAGGGGAAAATGGGAAGTCACTCCTAAAAAATAAAGAAATAAGAGCAAAATAATGAATAGTCTTCTAGTATTTAGTCTTTAATTTCTTGAGGTGCGTGGCAAATGTTTTTCTGAACTAATGTATCCATTGCAACTTATCGATTTTAAACATGCTTGACAGAGCAGTTATTATTGACAAAGAACATGCAAAGTGATGGTGTAATGATCAGTCTATAAATTGGGCAAATGATTTAACAAATAGCAGGGTTTTTTGTGGGGGCTGATAATTAGCACCTGCTTTTTGCACTTTTAAAAACAGCATGCTAAGTGCAAATCCGCATTTATCTTGGGTCAAATCTACACCATACACTTAAAACTTATGCACACCATTTTGACAGCCATGGCTTCTCCTGAAAGAATCTTGGAAACTGAATTAACCCCTCTCAGAGCTATGCTTCCCAACACCTTTAACAAACCATCATTCCAAAGATTATTTGGGGGAGGCTGTGTGTGTGCTTGAAACCTGCTTTAAATGTATGGTGTGGCTATTATTAATGTCTAGTTTAGCTGTAAGGCCTGCCTGAAATGTTTCAGCTCCCCACAGCAATGCCTCTGAATGGCAATGCTTAAGGGCTACAAGCAGATATTTGAAAAGCTTCTTACCCTGGGCACCAATCCAAACACACATAGCATCCTTATATCATCGCTACATATCATGGTAATGGTTGGCACTGGTGCAGTGATACATCAAAAGCACAAGAGGCTTTTGAAAAATAGCGCCCATCCTGCCCTGAGCACCACCACAGGGATACACTCTTTGGCAGTCTCCACACTGACCCTTGTTTTTCTTTCAGTAATGTCAATGGGAAAAGATTTTTCTTTTGAGCTTGCAAAAGTAGAATGTTTCAGCCTGGAGTGCAGGAAGCATGTCCGGCTCCCCTCTAGCCACACAGAAGTGAGAGTGTTTCATTCTCACACATGGATGTTATCCGGTGCTGGAGTTACGTATAAGCTGGACAAGCTATAGTTTAGGGCCCCACTCTCTTGGCCCCCCCCCCAAAAAAAATATTAAAGGAAAAAACCTGGATGTACATGTTACGAAAAAGGAGCAATGCAGATGCGAGCTCCAGCTGGCTGGAATGCCAGACAGGATGTTGTTGCTTGTGGCTGTACCGTGGGAACAAAGGGGCAGTCTATTCACTGTGCTGAGCACCGGATGTTAGCTCAGAGTGTCATCTGACCTGTGCTGGAAGTACAGGGGAGGAGTCTCTAACTCTCTCTGCTGTTGGTGTTAAGAGAGTACAGACACGTTTCTCTGTACTGCTGAAAGACAGAAATAAAAGGCATGTAAATACATTTCTGTCTGTCTCTTTCCCCTCCCTGGGGAATGGTAGGGAAGAGGGGAGGAGTGGTTTGTCCTTCTCTCATTAGAGGAGGGTCGCCGATAGAAGATCTCGCCTGATCTTGCCGGGAGTCGCAGACCGGGGAGGTCAACAAGGAATTAAGCCGGGTGCCTGGAGAGTGGCCAATTCCTCTGATAAGGCTTAATTCTGACAACACATTTCCAAAATATAAGATAAAATAAAATAAAACTCTCTCAGGACTAGGTATGCATTGAGAGTAGCCGAAGAGAAAATTCAGATGCAGAAAGCTCTGGTTAGCCGACGCAGGAATGATATCGGGAAGGGGGTTGGGCTTTACTCAGAGCAATGCCAATATTCAATAGGGACTACATTCCTTTGTCTCTCTATGTGAATACTGAATAAATTACGTGGTAAGGACTCTTCGTGTTTATCTCCTTTTTTCGCTGCCACCGGAGGAGGGATAGGATCCCCTGAACCTTGACAGGTAGCATATATGGCACCCCTGAGGCCCCAACACAGGCGAGTCAAGGGGCATAGTGTAAAAGACTGGTCTATTTATTTTGGCACCTGGGGCAAAAAATAATAATAATCCCATAACGACCTTTCCCACTCCTTGTTAAGTTAAAACACAATGAGTTGTATCCAACTAAGTTCTGCTCAGAGTAGACCTATTGAAATGAATGGGGCTAAGTTACTCATGTCCGTTAATTTTAACGAGTCTGTTCTGAGTAGGACTAACTATAGCCCAATAAAAAGAAATTAAAACGCTATTTTATTCCCTTTCATGAAACCTAAAAATTGGCCGTGGGCAATGGGCACCTCACTCTGCCTAAGGGTAGGCAGTCCTGACATGAGAATATATAATTAAGATTTTTTTTTTTAACGAAGGCAGTGGGGCAGCATAAATGTAAGATTAAAACGTGGCTTCTCCAGAAAACCAATGAAAACAACCGTCAGCTAGACGAGCCAAATGCCTGTCGGAAAAAGAGGCAGACTTATTCAATCGCAGCGGTCAGGCTTATTTGACAGCTGATGGTCTTTTAAGTATTCTGGTCCTAAGTCACAGACACACATGGAAAAATCTGGAGGCAGCTGTATAGGGAATGACGCACCACTTCACCTGCACATCACCGCTGCTGTTCTAAAAGCCATTCAAAGAAAAGCTACTCTAGCTCACTATGTCTATTCCCTTTGTTGCAAACCACTCTCAAGGTTTTCCTGCGGTAGTATATAGAAAGGCAGTTGTATCAAAAAGGATCTAAATGGGACACACACACACACACACACACACACACACCTCTAGCATTGCAGGGCTCACCAGTGGAGAGATGAGCTAGGGGTCAGGGCTAAGGGCACCATGAATATAATTGGTTAAACTAATGAGGTCGTTTACTAGTTCTAGCTGAGGTGGAATTCCTGTTACCCCTGAGCAGTGAAACCAGTGTCATGTATGCAGGAGTGTGACCTGTCCACAAAACTGGTAAGAATCAGTTAAGGGGGAACCTAACGAATGAATGTTAGAGGGGAAAGCAACTCCATGTAAGGAACAAGGGGGATTCTGATAGGTGCAGTGAAAAAAATGGGTGGAGCAAGTTGCATTTCAAGGACTGTGGTTGGATGAAGAGATGGCAAAATGCTGAGGGAACAAAAGGCAGTTGGGTTGGAGGACAAACAGCTGACACACATTTTGCCTATATCGTTTGTATCCTTGTGGAAGGCTCTCACAGACTCGTTGAACCATGTCCAGTAATGCATTACTGTCATGCCTCATGTTACGTCCGCTTCATGTTACGTTCTTTCAGGTTACGTCCGTGGTGACCCAGAAGTACTGGAAAGGGTTACTTCCGGGTTTCGCCGCTTGCGCAGATGCACAAAATGATGTCATGCACATGCGCAGAAGCGGTGAATCGCAACCCGCTCGTGTGCAGACATGCTGCTGTGGTTGCGCTCTTTTCATGTTGTGAACGGGCCTCCGGAACGGATCCTGTTTGCAACTAGAGGTACCATTGTATTGAATAAAGTCTGACTAATTGAAAATTTGGTGTGTGATCCTCCATACCTGAACCCCCGAGGGAAGTTTCCCCCACATGGCTCAATAAGACATTATATCAGAATAAGTGAATCAAAGCAGGCTTGGGGAACATCACATGATTTAAAAAAACCCAAACACTCCTGGGAGTACAGAAGATGCATTCTTTACAGTGTGCATGATTCATAGCCTCTCCCTACCCACCTCTATACATCCACACTCATTCTGAGAAATCTCAAGACTTGTAGCACCTTCAAAATGTCACTGGGGAGTTAGAGGAAATCTAGAGAATTTATTAGACTTTCTTGCTATTTAATCAATCATGGCTTGGCAGCTGGGCTGGAAAGTTTGCAATTAATCTGATTTGGGGATGGGGTGGAGATCCACTGAATGATAACCGATCAGCCTTACTTAGCAGCAAGGATGGTGCTTGCCAAAGGCCACTGAGCTTGGGCCACTCCAGCAGCACCATCCCAGAGGTGGAGCCCACTAATTATCTCCCCATTTTGTTGTTACCATCGGTCTGCCTTGAGAGACAATGGCGTGTGCCTCCAGGCATGAATTCCAAGGGGTGCATTAGCGGCACTGAAGTGACTCCCGCAGGGTGCAAGACTGGCCAGTGTGTATGGAGGCCCTGGGCTTCCCAGATTACAAGACCCTCTTCTTGGCCTCACTAATGTGGTTCAAAAGAAATCAGAGAAATACATTTGGCAGCAGCTTGACTACAGGAGTTGCTGGAATGAGGCCTACAAGGCGCTGTCCAACCAGAGGGACTCCACTCTGGATTTGTGTAGGGTTTTCTCCTTAGCCTTTTCTTCTCCCGAAGATGTCCCACAAGG
Source organism: Podarcis muralis (assembly GCF_964188315.1). Taxonomy (NCBI): domain Eukaryota; kingdom Metazoa; phylum Chordata; class Lepidosauria; order Squamata; family Lacertidae; genus Podarcis; species Podarcis muralis. The sequence continues at coordinate 100,488,484 of NC_135656.1, forward strand.
CAGAGGAGGTTTAGAATCAGACTTTTCCTTCTCCTAGACAGGCTACCTTCCCAAGTTGACCAACCCCATCTGCCCCATCTCTCCTCATTACCCATGCTACAATCAGTAGACATGGCTGAATCTGTCGATTTCAGTTTCTCTAAGTTTGAGCGCAAAATATGGTCTGAAGCTCAACATCAAAAAAACTAAGATCATGGCCACTGGTCCCATCACCTCCTGGCAAATAGAAGGGGAAGAAATGGAGGCAGTGAGAGATTTTACTTTCTTGGGCTCCATGATCACTGCAGATGGTGACAGCAGCCATGAAATTAAAAGACGCCTGCTGCTTGGGAGAAAAGCAATGACAAACTAGACAGCATCTTAAAAAGGAGACATCACCTTGCCGACAAAGGTCCGTGTAGTAAAAGCCATGGTTTTCCCAGTAGTGATGTATGGAAGTGAGAGCTGGACCATCAAGAAGGCTGATCGCTGAAGAATTGATGCTTTTGAATTATGGTGCTGGAGGAGACTCTTGAGAGTCCCATGGACTGCAAGAAGATCAAACGTATCCATTCTTAAGGAAATCAGCCCTGAGTGCTCACTGGAAGAACAGATCCTGAAGCTGAGGCTCCAATACTTTGGCCACCTCATGAGAAGAGAAGACTCCCTGGAAAAGACCCTGATGTTGGGAAAGATGGAGGGCACAAGGAGAAGGGGACGACAGAGGGCCTTCTGCATTCAAAGCAGATGCTCTCCCACAGAGCCACAGCTTCTGCAGTAGGGATGCAGACCTGAGAAGTTCTTTTTGCCAGCTTTATATAAACCGGTTCTTATTAAGACAAGTGCAGTAGTTTCATGGTAGAATTAGATGCTAAGACGCTCTTCAGCAGAAAAAGTAGCAAGAATAATGGAACAATACTGCATCCAAATTAGGTAAAGGGCATTTAGACCCATTGGAACAGACTCTCTTTTCACTAACAATAATAGCAACTATAAATCCAGCCACTCTCTTAAGATTTTTCACTTGGTCAGCAGAAGTCAGCTGTTATATTTCATCGTGGTTTAAAAACTAAAAGAGCAGTAGGTGGGAAGGAGCAACCTCTGGCTGGGTTCCAGGGCTATTTGCTGCATTTGGTTCAATGGAAATTGGGAGCAATAATAGGCTAGGTTTTGCACTGAGCCATCAGCCCTTGCTTAGGGGAGCAATATTTCTGGGGATGCAAATTCTGATGCCCTATTTTGCTTCAAGGAGCCAAATGCAAGTAACATCTGGCAACAGGCACCATCTTACAACCTTGTTCTAAGGCAGCACTTTGCATCTGCAGTTTCCCTAAACACCTTTTTTAATTTTAATTTTCTTCTTTTAAAAAAGAAGACGGCCCAACTAATTGGTGACACCTTTTGAGGTGATCAAGAAATGTTTGATCCATTAATCTACCCGGTTAATCATCAAAACACTGCAACTCAACTTCTAAATACATATGCATAAGATCAGGCTGTAAATCTTCCAGGAGCAGAAATTGGCAGGATGTGCAGAGTGTCTGCTGTTACTGGTACCCCTTTTCTGTTTCCGACAGATAGTACTGCAACTAGAGGGAAATCCCCTTCGAAAGATTCACAGACAGAGCTGGAATGGCCAATGGAGAAAGACTCTTGTCTGTTTCTTTCATGCTTAGGGCCAAGCTAGACATGACCATAAATATGTGTTTGCATCTTTGTAAGCTGCCCAGAGAACTTTGCATTATGGGGTGGCTTAGATGTAAACAAGAAACAAACAACATGAAAATCTAATTCTCTATTCTGGCCCTGATCCAGTTAACTACCAGCCCCCACTCCAGGTGATGCATTTTTTCATTTTCAAAAAACACAAGAATTAAAATCAAATCCTAATCAATTAGATGCAAGGATACATTTGACACCATTTGCCTCTCCCAACAATCTTTGCCTGTTCACCTGCCTCTTGTTCGTTAAAAAAAAACAACAGAAATCAAATTTACATCTGATTTACTCCTGAAAAGCCCTTCTACAGAAAATACCTTTCTAAAGAAGCCTTAGCATCCAAGGACATCCATTTGTGTGCCAAATTAAAATGAATCAGAACACTGAGTGCATTTTTATGTACACTTTCCCCTAATATATATGGTTTTGTTGGGATGGAGAACTGCCTTGCAAAATTCAGATAAGTGCAAATTTCAAAGGATAGATATGATTTAGTTCACATTTTGTTTTTGGAAAATGTGAACCTGATAGATTTAGCTTTAAGTGTGTGCTGAATCCAATTTCTTCTCTATCCCTACTCCATCCTGACTGACAAGAACCAGCACAGTTTTGGATGTAACAGTGTACCCACCACTGCAACTTGGATTGCTCTGGCGCATTGCAGTCACATGCCTGCTTCATCAGAAGTAAGTCCCCCTGTGTCCAATTGCAAGGGTGCACATTTACATCATTCTGATTATTAGATCAGATGTGTCTTGAAATTATCTAAGTCTTGCTGGCAATAGTCGATTTGACAGCTGCCAACTGTAAAATAATAGGGAGACAAGCCCAGAAACAATTTGCAGAGTCCTACTAGTCCATTAAGTCTCCCTATCCCCCCATCATCTACAGTTATTGTTTGGTAGGAAACTTTGACAGTACAGTGGTACCTCGGGTTAATTCGTTCTGGCGGTCCGTTCTTAACCTGAAACTGTTCTTAACCTGAGGTACCACTTTAGCTAATGGGGCCTCCCGCCGCCGCTGTGCCACCGTCGTGGTGTGATTTCTGTTCTCATCCTGAAGCAAAGTTCTTAACCTGCGATACTATTTCTGGGTTAGCAGAGTCTGTAACCTGAAGTGTCTGTAACCTGAAGCGTCTGTAACCTGAGGTACCACTGTATAATGATTGTCCCGATACTGATTTCTTTAGAAGAAAGTTTGCTGTTCCATGTGCATAATTTGGGGGTGTTTAACATCTGCTCCTGGGAGGCCTGCATTACCTTCTTTATAAACGGATGCTCCTCCACACTGTGATAAATGTGATCTTGCACAAAGCAATAAAAAACCAAGGATGTCATCTCAAGAGCATGAACAGAGAAGAAGGATACAGGTGCCAAAGTCTTCTCTCCTCTGCAGGCAGATTAATAAATTTAATAAATTGGCAGCAATGTACTTTCCAGGGGGAAGGCAAGCATGAAACAGGCCTAAGAGTTGGGGAGGGGGTTGTTTTGTGTTGGTTGCAAAAAGGTGTTTGGCACAAAAGTCCAACGGAGTCAAAAGTCAATGAAAGAATAAACTAGAAATGGGCAACTTGGAAAGCTGGGGCCAAAGTTCAGACCTTTACAGCAGGTGTGCACCAACTGTGACACACCAGGTGTTGCTGTACTACACCTCCCAGCATTCCTGACCATTGGCCATGCTGGTTGGGGCTGATAGGAGTTGTAGTCCAACAACATCTGGGATGGGCACTGATTTTCCACACCATCATGACTCTCTCACACTTCTGATTCTCAGAGAGAACCTGAGCACATCCAGCTCCACAGGCTTAGCCACACCCCTCCAAAGTTCTACTCAGGAGGGGTAGGGGTCAACAGGGTGCATTCCCCTGCCCTTGTTTGTTATTGGCTATATGTATGGAGGGAGCTCGTGTGATCATCTCTATAGGTTTGCACTTGGTGAGCTTTCATTATGAGACTTTGATTTCATAAGTCCAGAAACTGCAAAAAGATATGATGACAGAATCATAATGCACCAAAAAAAAATCAACGCTGCAATACTTAACCAAGATTTAAAAACAACAACACCACATAGAAACCAAATGCTATTAATCAACTGATTCAAGCAAATATGTCTAAAGTTTTCTAAAAGCCAGCGTGGCATAGTGGAACTAAGTGTTGGGAGTATGACCTGGGAGACCAGGGTTCTTCTACTTCTCACTTGGTTGTGAAGCTCATTGGGTGAACCTGGGACAGTCACTGCCTCTCAGCCTAACCTGCCTCACGGGATTGTTGTGAGGATCAAACAAGGAAAGAGAGAACCATGTATGCCACCTTTAGCTCCTTGGAGGAAAGGTGAGGCATTAAATAAATAAATAAATAAATAAATGTTGATGATGATGATTTGAGTTATTGCGTTTAGGACTGCATGCAAACTTGGAATAGATCCTGTATACAATTTTCCAAACAGTGTGTGTGTGTGACTTCTAAATTTACTGAAACAAGGTTTACAGCACAGTCCTACACATGCTGTTGGACTTCAACTCCCATCAGCCTCAGCCAGCACAGCCAATGGTGAGGGATGATGGGAGCTGTAGTCCAGCAACTACAACTGGAAGAACACAGGTCCCTCACTCCTGGCTAGCTGCATATCATACTAGAGAAAGCTTTCATTTCATAATTTCTTTACAGTGAATCTTACAATTCATCAATTTCACTTTAATAAGCAACGAAATGTACCAGGGAAATTACAATCAACTCTGATGTGTCTTAATTTCCAAGGACATTCATTTATTTGCCAAATTAAAACGAAACCCAACACTAGGTTCTTTGTCTCTTTAAAAGCTAATGAATGATAATTTACAATGGAATCTAATAGGGTTTTTTTAAAAAAAAAGTTTAAAAAGTAATTGAGAAAGCAAAACTATATCCCAACATAGAGAACTATGATCTGAAAGCATAAAGAAACACACACACACAACAATGATTGATAAAGACAGCCAATAGGTCCATAAATTAGAATTAGCACATGAAACTGTTTCTAATTTCAATGGAAGCAATTATTCATTACACATGTCAATGAGATGGAAACCTGCTACAACTTTTCAAATTAGAAAACATAATTGACACTGTTTAAGGAAATGAACCCTGTCTACATACTTTGATCTTCTAATGAGCTCAGGCCATAGAATCATAGAACTGTAGAGCTGGAAGCTGTCCCAGGAGTCAACTAAACATCCATGACTTATGACCATCCATCCTCTGTTTAAAAACCTCAAACAAAGGAGAGCCCACCAGCTTCTGAGGTAGTAGCTTCTGAGGTAGTTCCACTGTTCAACAGCTCTTACTGTCTTCCAAACGTTTAGTCAGAATTCACTTTCTTGTAATTTGAATCCTTTGGTTCAGATTCTAAGGATGTATCCAGACACTCCATGCTTGCAGTGTTGAATGGTCACTTTAAACTGTGAAGGTTCATTATTGTTTCACAAGTTGTGTATGTCTTTAAGGGCCAGAGCAGATAATGAGACCCAGTCTTACAGCTGTGAAACATAGCAGGTGCTACTGAGTTGTATTGATTAAGCTGTGTCAGCAATTGGGTGTAGTATATAAGGAGCAGCACCTAGCTCTCCCATTACCCTGGGGATGGATTGGTGGTTGGGTCTGGTTTGTTGTTGATGTATTTAGTGTATAAGTTTTTGTTTTTGTAATTAAAACCTTGTTTAAGTTATTTTTGAGTCCCTTTTTAATGCATGGTCTCCCCAGCAAGCTCTCTGCAGTGCTACTAAACTGCAAATAGCCAACATGCAGCTCTGCACACTAGAATGCAACTGACAGTACAGGAAGAGTACTAGGAAAAGACAGGGACACTTCCTCTATGGGGCAACCCAGTCACGTGGTTCAATTGTCACTGCAGAAAGCCACATATCTGGGTAGAGCAATTCACCCTGGTCCAACACTGGTCCATGAAAGCCACAGGGACGACCCTAAGATGAAGTGCCCTATGCTTCTCAGCACCCATATTAGAGTGCTCTGAATCTATCCTGACACACAGATGCAAAGGATGGGGTGACCAAAGATTGTATCTAATGCTAGTCCTACTCAGAGTAGACCCACTGGAAACAATGGGCTCAGAGTCTTTAATTTCAGTGGGTCTACTTTGAGCATAACATAGATACAACCCATGATGTTAATCTAGTATCACAGCAACATGATGCCTGAAGATAACATTCTCATAAATGAATATTTCGATTAAGAACAAGAAGAACAACAACAAGCTCAAACTGTACATTATGAGAGTGCTCACTGAAATATTGGGGCAATTCCTTATGGATCTGTTGAAATTAATGATATCCATCTGCTACTATTTGTCTTTTGATTTTTGCATTTTCTCTAGCTCACAAGACTGATCTTATATGACATAGAGCAGAAGGATTCCATCTCAAAATTACAGTCTTCCTATTGCTATGGTTGAACAAGTTCCATGGGGATTGTCATTTTTCCATCTGAAAACAGTAATCATTCCTCCCTTTTTTTTAAAAGAGAGGGGGAGGGTGTTCAGAAAAGCAAATGATGTGGAAAAACAACCTGTCAGCAGAAAAGAGAATAACATTTTAAGATCTTGTGGCACATTCTGAGAAATTCCAGGTGTCAGAGTGAAAGCTGTAATCTGCCTCACCCACATAGAAAGGGGGGAAATACAGGAGTTTCATTTCTCCAACCTGACACCCCTTTTTCAAAAACGGATTCTGCATTTTGTGTAAAAGTTTTTGTTGGCTCGGCTTTATTCTGAAACAAAAGGAAATAATTTGGAATAAATGATAATTTTTATCAGAAGACTAGCAGTGGTCCTGGTGGATTTCAGCCAGCATGATGGATGATAGACACATCAAATCCTACCTATATCCACATTGTCTTTCATTGAAACAACCAATAATGCAAAATGGCTAATAGGTACGTACATGTATGTACATGTGCATAAGAAGTACATAAGAAATGCCCTGCTGGATCAGGCCAAAGGCCCATCTTGTCTAGCATTCTGCTCTCACAGTGGCTAACCGGATGTCTGTAGGAAGTCCACAAGCATGATTTGAATCACTGTAGAGTTGGAAGGGACCCAGAGGAACATCTAAGTCCAGTCTCTTGCAGTGCACTGATCCACCAGGTTTCTTCTTAATGTTGTCATTGACAGCCTGAAACTTAAGGCAGTTATTATCCTTTCCTTTGAAAATTGGCAAGGCGGGCGTTTTCACTTACCAAGACTTTGTCGGGCTTGTTCTGTTACACTTACAGCTTACTCCTCAACCAAGTTATCATAGATCATCACCATATCTAAGACCGGACCTCAAAACTAGCCCAAGTGAGGCAATAGAAGGAGATGCACTTGTCTCTTTGACATTTTGGAGGCAAGGGGGCACATTGTCTGTACATGTTAAGAAAAGGAATTGAATCCGTTCTCTGGGCCAAACCTCCATTTAGGCATCTTGGCAAGACTCGTTCCACTGAGCAGGATCTTCCTTGCTGTGAGTCATACTTTGCGTAAAATCTATGGAAAGAAATAAGCATAAAACACATTTAGACTCTGAGAGTGAACTGATATTGCATAAGTAGCAATGGGCAAATTACCACCCCTATACTCTGGAATTCAGCCAAGTAAACCAAGCAATCCCCCCCCCCCAAAAAAACTTGGGGAATAGGTTGATTTCTTCTGTGGCTAATTCAGAGCATCATTGGGACCACATCAGGGTTCTGAAGGGCATCCCCCATCGTTCTGCCTGGACACTGAGGTCCGGTGCCGAGGGCCTTCTGGCAGTTCCCTCGCTGCGAGCAGCCAAGTTACAGGGAACCAGGCAGAGGGCCTTCTCGGTAGTGGCACCCTCCCTGTGGAACGCCCTCCCACCAGATGTCAAAGAGAACAACAACTACCAGACTTTTAGAAGACATCTGAAGGCAGCCCTGTTTAGGGAAGCTTTTAATATTTAATAGTTTATTGTATTTTAGTGTTCTGTTGGAAGCTGCCCAGAGTGACTGGGGAAACCCAGCCAGATGGGTGGGGTATAAATAATAAATTATTATTATTATTATTATTATTATTATTATTATTATTATTATTATCATCATCATCATCATCATCATCATCATCATCATCATCATCCCAAATTAAGGTCTAAACCTCAACTCTCTTGTCAGTCTCTTTTGTTTTGTCTTCCCATCCCATTTATTTTACCTGGGTCAGTGAGCATAACTCTACAGTTCTACGATTTTACCGTGAAAAGGAAAAAGGAAGGAAACGCGTGTATGGCTCACCCGCACTGTCCCACAATAAATACCCACCTAGAAGCAGCCAAAGTCTAGTTGTCCAATCAATGTTTTTGTGAATTTATCCACTAATGGAGATTTTAAATTCCTTGGGGAAGAAACCACTCCCATTGCTTATGAAATTCTCGGAAGTGCCATTTACATTGATAGCACTGTATAAATAAATTATCAACAACAATCATCTCCTTGAGCTCAAACTGTAAATAGCATTAATTTTCATTATACTAATAAGTCACAAGATTCTCTGTTAAAAACAAGCAAGCCCTTCTATGATTTGTGATTCGCACTTCTCTTCCAGGTGGGAAGTTGACTGACAGCCTCCTCTTAATGACGCTCAAATGGCGCTGTAGTCAAGGACTTAGCATCCGGAGGCCAGCTGCCATTTAGTAAAATGTGAAGCCTAAGGTAATATGAAGTTATGAGCCACATCGCATCTTTCATCCATCACACAAAAGGTCCTAAAGTATATTAATCTCGAGTCTAGTTAATTGGAAAAGGTAGCAGGCGAGAAAACCTTGGCGTGGAAGGGGCTTGTCCTTTAAAGAACATTGGCTTCTGGAAAATCTGGGATGGATTCTCCTACCCTATCATAAAAAAAAAACATTAAAACTATGGGGAGGGAGGTCAAAGAGGCAGGAAATAAGTCTCCTCATTAACTAATTCACTTCCTCATTGAAAAGCATTTTAGGATTTGATCTTTTGATTCCTGAGAGGCTATCCTGGGTGGGGGGGGGGCACAGGATACTGCAGATCTCCCCTGCCATTGGAAGAGAGGGAGATCTGCCAATGGAGGTTCTTCCTTGGCCAGCATTGGAAAGCTCTGCTGCCATGGCCAAGCCACAATCAATATTCAATGGGAGGTACTGGCAGAATGTACTGGGGGAATGGATGGGGGGGGCTCTGTGTTCCATAGTCCTCTTTTCTCTGGACCAACCCATGGAATGAGTGAAAGTGGGGGGGACGTTAAGAAACCCCCACCCCTCACCTTCTGTCCTGGTTGATGTGAAAATGGCAGGGCTTGGGAGATGGTGGTTCCTCTGCCACACTCTTTCCCCTAACCTCCATAGAATTGCTATGCCAAAATATCTCTGTAGTCCAGTGTTTCCCAACCTTGGGCCTCCAGCTGTTTTTGGACTACAACTCCCATCATCCCTAGCTAGCAAGACCAGTGGTCAGGGATGATGGGAATTGTAGTTCAAAAACAGCTGGAGGCCCAAGGTTGGGAAACACTGCGTGTAGTCTATGTGACAGTTTTGTGCTGCAGGTGATTCCTATTGCTGCCACCCCTCAACACACACACACACAATTATGACAAAATTTACAAATGAGAAACTGAGATTAGAAAGAAGCTAGTGGAAGGCATCATAGAATTAGCAGGAAACGGTTGCCTAATGGTCAGGAGCAACAACAACGGAATACTTTCACATGTTCAAAGCACTTCTCATGTGTTATCTGGTGGTAATCCTAGACTAGGAACCGCTTGTGATTAGTTATGGTCTGCCTCTCCAGTCAGGGGCCCTAATGCTTCTGAATACCAATTGCTGTAAACCACAGGAGGGGAGAGTGTTTTAGGATCGTCCTACTCTCATATAGGACACATGCCCGACTGGCATGTTCTTTGCCTTCTGGTTGATTGTTCGGGAGCTTCAAAAGCTTTCTTCAGCCCAAACATCACAGCGACTGATACCAAGAAGCATCAGCACACTTAGGGATCCGTAGAGTATTTGCAGTTTGCATAACAGAACTCAGTAGCATAGCATTTTGGCTAATCTACTTTTATTTACATATAATACACTCAGAGCATTCTGCTTTAGCTCCTTCCTCCTCTTTCTCATCAGACAGCAAAAAGAGAAAGAACAAAGGACAATAGTCCCACTTCACGGAACACAGTAACATAAACATCTTATCTCCATCACTTCCCACACTGTGGAATGAAAACATATACCATCATGTGATAGACAACAATCTCATGACTGCAAACACGGAGCAGGAATCCTAACATCATGCTCTTGTGCTTGGATCCCGCTTGTCGGTTTCCCACAGGCCTCTAGGTGGCCACAGTGAGAACTGGATGCTGTACTAGTGTGGCCATTGGCCTCATCCAGAAGGCTCTTCTTACATTTTTGTGTAATGAGGAGAAAGTTTAGCCACCAGCCCAGGTTCAGATAACACTATAACCCAAACCTTGGCAAGAGGGGAGGGGAAAAAAGAATAGGGAGGATGAAAGTAACAGTGAGCTTTTCTCTTGGGGCCTGTGCGTGCACACCATCCCGATAAGTCATCGTTTGGCTCACTGTGGTGTGCAAACCGGGTGGGAGACTAGAAATGAATGTAGCAGTGGAACAGGGCATGAACAAACAGAAGGGAAAAGAGGCATGCCACCAGGAAAGATTATGGCAGGAGGGGTGTGGCAAATTCGCCCTACCTAGAGATTCTGGAGAGATAACCTGGGACCTTCTGCATGCAAAGGATGAGCTCTGTCCCCGAGCTACGGCTCTTCTCCTGATTTTCATAAATATTGCAGCTATCTAATGGTAGCTTGACGCAGGTGGCACTGTGGGTTAAACCACAGAGCCTAGGACTTGCTGATCGGAAGGTTGGCGGTTCGAATCCCCGCAATGGGGTGAGCTCCTGTTGCTCGGTCCCTGCTCCTGCCAACCTAGCAGTTCGAAAGCATGTCAACATGCAAGTAGATAAATAGGTACCACTCTGGCGGGAAGGTAAACGGCGTTTCCGTGCGCTGCTCTGGTTCGCCAGAAGCAGATTAGTCATGCTGGCCACATGACCCGGAAGCTGTACGCTGGCTCCCTCAGCCAATAAAGCGAGATGAGCGCCGCAACCCCAGAGTTGGTCACGACTGGACCTAATGGTCAGGAGTCCCTTTACCTTTTAATGGTAGCTTAGATGACTGCCATGTTTGTCATGTGCTTCATCTATTTCATAGTAGCCTTAGCAAAAGTGTGAAGCTATAGTTGTCAGCAGAAGAAAAGATCACCCTGGGTTATCTTTCCAGAGCAATTCATGTGGATAAAAATTGCACATTGAAAGGCTGAATACTAAGAGAATGACTGCAGATATGTCTTCTCAGTGGTGCCAAAATTCTTATAACCAACTTACTGACTTCTAGAAATGGAGATGTGTGAAAGAAATGTCAATCAACCCAAGCTATAGTTCTTCATCATAAAAGGGGGGGGGGGGAGAACTCCAGTTATTTATAATGTTTTACTCTCTGTTCCCAGATCTCTGATCACTTGCAAATTGAAGTGCTCTTTAAAACTTAAAGCGCACCATTAATTTTAAATTGCTGTACACGGCAAAGGACCAGAACTTTCTTCATTTCCAAACCAAAGCACTCTTGAAAATGTGGCATGCCAAAATGACTTTAAATCACTCTTCTTTGGTGGTGCAAAATCTCTGCGTAAATTTTTCAATATTGCAGAGAGAAAGCTGAACTATAAAATACAAAGCAGAAGCAAGGCAAGAATCCCTTGCCTCTTGGAGCAACCAAAATCACAAGTCAATAACAAGAAAATTTGCACGAAAAAGCTGTTTTTCAAACTATTATTATTATTATTATTATTATTATTATTATTATTATTATTACTATCATCATAGGTATCAATGTTGTTTCATCATTTGCATTTGCAATGTTGTTTCATCATTTGCATCAGGGAAGTTTTTAATGTGTGACATTTTAGTGTATTTTTGGTCTCTGTGGAAGCCGCCCGGAGTGGCTGGGGAAACCCAGCCAGATGGGCGGGGTACAAATAATAAATTATTATTATTATTATTATTATTATTATTATTATTATTATTATTATTATTTGCATTTTAGTTGCTTTATACAAAAAGAATGTCTCAAAGCGACTTAACAACAAAATAATAGACAAACAAAAAAATCAAATAGAAGTCAAGTTTAAAATGCCACCCAGTATTCAATTCCTAAAACTGCTCATCCGACAATACAATAAGAAGGACAAGTTCTACCCCTGCCCAGCAGAGGCTAACTTAACCACCCAAAGTCTGGATAAATAAAAGTGTCTCAGCCAAGTAGCTACAAACTGATAATGGTGGTACCAGCCGTGTTTCTTTGGGGAGAGCAGGCCACAGACAGGGAACAGAGAATGAATGAGAAGGAGACACAACAGTCTCAGCCACTTTTTACTTCCACTTCTAAAGATGAAGGCATCATCTGTTGCAACCAAAATCCCATTGTTTGGAGGTGCAATAAAAAGAACTGAATTTTATTTTCTTGAATCATTTCGATATTTTAAAACTGGATCCCTTGGTTATTTTGCAGAAACAAAAGAAAAGCAAAACAAAAAAATTCCTTCCAGTAGCACCTCAAAGACCAACTAAGTTAGTTCTTGGTATGAGCTTTCGTGTGCATGCACACTTCTTCAGATGCACACGAAAGCTCATACCAAGAACTAACTTAGTTGGTCTTTAAGGTGCTACTGGAAGGAATTTTTTTGTTTTGACTATGGCAGACCAACACGGCTACCTATCTGTAAAAGAAAAGCAGTATTTTAAACGGGAACCTAAACAGAAAGCTTCGTTGGTACCAAAGCATATTTAAGCAAGAGTAAATAATACTCCTCTCCCGAAAAGTCTGGGAGAGAGTGAAAGTACCGTAGTTGACCAAGAAACAGCTTGAATCCATGACACACCCCTAACCAGGAACATTTATAGATACACCCCCTGAGTGTGTCTAACCACCTCCCTTTCCCTTTCAATTTTGGCAGGGCCTTGTATCCGGCAGTTGAACTGCCTTCAGTCCACTCCCCCCACTTTAGGACTGTAACCTTTAAAAATGTTTCTTGTTTATCCTGGTTTCTGGTCCCTAGTATGCTAGCTCAAACTACCCATACTGGGTAGCATGTTACCTATTTATGTTACTCATAGGCACTAGCAGGTCAACCCATCTGAGAGAATGCAGCTCTTGACACAGAAAGGATTCTTCACTCCTGCTATAGATTTACCTGGGAGTAAAGATGGATGAATCTGTTCGTTATTGTTTTGCTCACTTTCTCATTCTTCCAATCTTAAGTTCACTTCTTTGCAATTTTGCATCAGTTGGCAATTAAAAAAACAAAAGGCCTCGAAAATTTGTTAGCTTTCTAAGGCAAATTTCTCCTAATATGTCCATTTTTATATATAATTTTCCTGATATACATCTTATTGCAAGCATTTCCTCCAATAATATGCATTTTGTATAATATTTTCAGTCATATGTGCATTTTTATGCACATTCCTCTAAAATACGCAGATATGTACATATTATTTAATTGGAGAACTGCACCGAAAAATTCAGAAAAAGTGCAAATTGCATAGGATAGCTGTGTTTCATTTTGAATATTTTTTCAGAAAGTTGGCTCATATCAACACTGAACTGAAGCAAATTTCTCCTTCAACTCCACCTGGGGATGGGACTTACTACTGAGTAGAAATGAATAGAAATGCCCTGTAAATCCTTTCCTGTCACCTGGAAGGAATAGATTAGAACCAGTTATGGAAGAATGATAATTAATGTTGGTTTAAATGAGGACTTTGAAGCTGTGGTCACGTAAACCTTAGATATCCCACCAGGAGGCATAACACCAGGTGCTGGCAAGATGGGACAGGTGTTCCCATCAGCTCTTATCAGCACACACTCCACAGTATTCTCATAGGTAGCTGCTTATGAAGTGCAGGAAAATATGATAAAATCATTTTGTCAAAATATTTAGAACCCAGATTTACAATATAAACATCTGGAATTTTGTGGACATAGCTGGGATTAAAGGTAAAGGGACCCCTGACCATTAGGTCCAGTCGTGCCTGACTCTGGGGTTGCGGCGCTCATCTTGCTTTATTGGCTTAGGGAGCCGGTGTACAGCTTCCGGGTCATGTGGCCAGCATGACCAAGCTGCTTCTGGCGAACCAGAGCAGCGCACGGAAACGCGGTTTACCTTCCCGCTGGAGTGGTACCTATTTATCTACTTGCACTTTGACGTGCTTTCGAACTGCTAGGTGGGCAGGAGCAGGGACCGAGCAACAGGAGCTCACCCCGCCGTGGGGATTCGAACCGCCGACCTTCTGATCGGCAAGTCCTAGGCTCTGTGGTTTAACCCACAGCGCCACCTGCGTCCCCACATAGCCGGGATTAGGCTCTCGTAAACAGCTACCAGGCAAAAAATCACTGAAATGTCTGGGGAAATCTGGATGTATGGCAACCCATGTCGGAAGTGTAGATTCTGGCTAATTTTCAAATAGCATGGTTGTGCTCTTTTTTTTCGATTTTCAAACAACAACAAAAAAACCAACAAAAAAACCACTTAACAACTTTATTGAAATATCCCCCCAACCCCAATCCAACATGACAACAGTTCTTGCGTCAGAGACAGAGTATCCATCTCCCTTGGATACTGAGTTGCTTTTAGAAACATTCGTAGACATTCAGATAAAAATTATTTCCATGCGCATTAGCTGTATGAGTGGTTGATCAATTGCCTAAACAAATGCAATTAACTTCAAAGAAACAGTAATGGAACTTTAAACAGTCCCTGCCTCCTTGAAGGAAGCAGTGGTAAAATCATTCCTCAGGAAACCAGCCCTGGATTCAGAAAATTGAAGTAACTACCGACCAGTTGCTGATCTCCCCTTCTTGTGCAAGGTTCTTGAGCAGGTGGACTTGGACCAGAGTTCTGTAACTGTGAACCTTCAAGGTGTGCAATGGGGATGGGTGAACTCATTCCATCCCATCATAGTTGGTCTAGCTGGCCTCCCAGTTTTGGAGGAAACCTGTGTGGAGTATAGCCACACAGTTTAGATCCATTATTTTTCAACTCGTGGACAACAAGGTGTGGGAGGGGGCAGACTAGTACTCTCATCTCTACTGCCTAAGGATAGGCATCTCTCTCAATGGTTTGATTTCACAAAATCACTGAATCGTAGAATTGGAAGGGAGCCCCAAGGGTCACCCATAAGCATTTCACTGCATATTTTTCTGTTTATACACATTTTTCTATTAAGTTTGACCTGATATACGTAAGTTTTCAAACAATTTTCCCCAATAAAATGCATTGTTATATATGGATATAACCCACTTATATATGGATTTTAATGCACTTTATATGCATCTTTGTACACATTATATGTTTGGAGAACTGCATTCCAAAGTTTAGGAAGTGTGGTTTTGAGGAGGATAGCTGGGTTTCAGTTTGCATAAAAGTGTGAATTGGGTGGGTTCATATTAAAATCCAAACCAAATTTCTCCCACATCCCTAACTCATGTGCACAGAATGACAGAGCAGGCTGAATGTTTTCCACTGTAGCCCATTCACACATGCAGCTGTGAGCTAGGGCATGTTGAGAAGTCAAGGAATGCACATAAATGTGTGGAAAAACCCGACTCAAACAAGGGCAATTCCATGTATGGCCATGTGGGATGCTGCCATTACGCTATCAAAAATCAATGGGAAATGTGTCAATACTTCAAAGCTGTTGTTGAAATAGTTAAAATCTCTAGAATCCTCAAGCGTAGAATATATTAGTCAGAAAAGTTAATAGAACCTATAAATTGCAGCTGTCATATGAATAATTCACTGCTTCTTCCAAACAATAATAATTCAGACAGGTGCCTTTGAGTCACAGCGCCCCATGGGCTATACATCAGGTAAGGTAATTTGTTCTGTCCCATTGTCACCTCCCTTTTGTTTTTCTAAGGGTGGCATGCAAGTGTTGCAGAGATTTCATAAGCTGAATTCATCTCATCCACCCAAACTTACCAAACATGCCGTGGAAACTCATATTTTGAACTCACTGTAAATCATGCAAATCTGCCCTCTTTCTTTTCTTAGTCCCACTTACCTAGGGCTAAGCCCCATTGAGCTCATTGGGCTGTATTCAACTAACCTGTTGTGCTAGTGGAAGCTGGTGAAATAATTCCCCATAGCACAATAAAAATACTCCTACTCCTCTTTCTCCCATGCATGCCCCATACCACCCCAATCTGGAGGATTGGGAGAAAACCTAAGACAGATTTAGTGCTGTGCACGGAGAAGGAGAGGCGGAAAAGGTTCCTTCTCACAAGGAACTTCCTTGCACTGATGGAACCTTAACCTTAGTGCTGTGCTGTAGACCAGATCCAGGCACTGTTGGAGGAAACCTGATTTTCTAGATCCATTTCAGTCGGGGTTTGCTTTGGTCACCCTGTAGGATAACCTCTATCAGGAGAGAGACAGGGGAAATGTGCCCCTGTTAATTCTCCTTGACTTCTCAGTGGCTTTTGATACCAGCTGGTATCCTTCTGGAGCGGCCGTCTGAGTTAGGAGTGGATGGCACCACTTGGTGGTGGTTCTGGTCCTACTTGGTCATTTCCAGAGGGTGATGCTCTTTGGACATGTAGAGCCTTCAATGTGGGCTTCCTCAAGGTTCAGTTTTATCCCCCATGCTGTTTATCATCTACACAAAACTGCTGAGTGGGGTCATCTGCAGTTTTGGAGTATGTTGTCAGCAATATGCTGATGGCACATAGCTCTACTTCTCCTTTACATCTGCAGGTGTGGCAGTGGATGTTGATTTGCCTGAGTAATGGACTGGATGAGAGCCAACAAACTAAAGCTCAATCCCGATAAGACTCAGGCACTGTTAGTGGGTGGTTCTTTAGACCAGATGGATGGGAGGTTGCCTGCTCTTGGTGGGGTTACACTCCCTCTGGGCGGGGAGATTATTGTTTTTTTGTTTGTTATTAGGGATGCATTTTTGTGTTTTTTATTTTGCAAACTGCCCTGTGATCTTCAGGTGAAGGGTGGTATAGAAATTTAATTTTAAAAAATAAAAACATTGAATGCAACCCTTTGAGGCTTACTTCTGAGTGCACATATATGGAACTGCAATGTTAACGTCTGGATTGGGAAACCAGACTTTGTGTTGCTGAGGAACCTCAATATGCTTTCGGCAAGCAGCATGGAGATATTAGAAGCCTCGTGGAGTGAAGGAGAGGTACAATGGGGCAAAACAGAATTAAGAAGCAGCACCAGGAGATGTTGGGGACCGAACCTGGAACCTTTGGCATGCAAGGCAGATGCTGTACCACTGAGCTCTGGCCATTCGCCAAGTGGTCAACCCAAAGCAGGACCTGTGGGCAACAGCACTCTCTTCAATTGTGACTCCCAGCTGCTAGTATTCAGAGCAGTGGAGGCAGAACATGGTCATCATGGCTAGTGTCCCATAGTGCACGGGACAAGGACAAGACCAGGGAATGACTTGTAACAAATCACCGCTTACAGACTACTCCTTTTCCTTTTCCTGCTAATGGACCTGCCAAGAGTTTTATGTTCGAAAGCTCTCTGGCCAAGGGAACCTTTCACAATTGATCAGCACCAGGGATTTGCTGCGCCAGAGTAATCCAATCGCAACCCCAAAGTGCTGCCAAGTGCCCTGTTGCGGGAGATGCTTAGAATGTTTTGCCGAACTGCTCCTGACATTCGCCAACTGCCGTGTTTAAAAAGGTTCCTGCTGCTGCTCCTGTCAGAATGAATCAGCAGCCCTGCAGATTCAGCACCGAGATGGTGACTCCTCAAAGGGCATCAGAAAAGGAGGAGGAGGAGGAGCAACCAGAAACGAAGAACTCCTGCATAGAGCTAAACCAGGGGTCAGTAAACTTTTTCAGCAGAGGGCTGGTCCACTGTCCCTTAGACCTTGTGGGGGGCCAGACTATATTTTGAAGGGAAAAAATGAACGAATTCCTATGCCCCACAAATAACCCAGAGATGCATTTTAAATAAAAGCACACATTCTATTCATGTAAAAACACCAGGCAGGCCCCACAAATAACCCAGAGGTGCATTTTAAATAAAAGGACACATTCTACTCATGTAAAAACACACTGATTCCCGGACTGTCCGCAGGCCGGATTTCGAAGGCGATTGTGCCGGATCCAGCCCCCAGGCCTTAGTTTGCCTACCCATGAGCGAAACCATGGAATTAACTCCCACAAGAGGCAACAACCATTCATGAAGGAGGAGGCCATCAATGGCTACTAGCTAGGATGGCTATGTTTTACCTCTGTTGTCGGAGGAAGCATGCTTTTTGAATATCCGTTGCTGGAAGCCACAGGAGCCACTCCCCTGGGAAGAAAGGTTGCAGCATTTGGGACTTTTTAGTTTAGAGAAAAGGCGAGGAAGAGGTGAAATGACAGAAGTTTGTAAAATTGGGCATGGCATGGGGAAAGCAGATGTAGAAAAGTTTCAGGAGATTCAGGACAGACAAAAGAAAGTACTTCTTCATGCAGCACATAGTGAAACTATGGAACTCCAACAGGATGTTGTGATGGACGCCAACCTAAATGGCTTGAAAAAAGGGTTAGTGAAATTTATGGAGGAGAGGACTATTGAAGGCTACTGGATACTATAGCTGTGCTCTGCCTCCACCAGTGGAGGGAGTAATGCTTCTGAATACCAGTTGCTGGAAACCACAGGAATGGAGAGTGCTCTTGTGCTCAGGTCCTTCTTGTGGGTTTCTCACAGGCATCTGGTTGAGCACCAGAAGCAGATTTAGGGGAGTGTGACCAGCTTGGTCGGACTGGGCGCAGAACCTCGGGGGGCGGGCACCATAACTATGATGTAGAATGGAAGGCGAGAGGCAGAGGGTGCTGAATTTTGGCATCGCGCAGGGTGTTGCTGAAATTTGAGACCTCAAGGTCTTCCACTGGTGGCCACTGTGAGAACAGGATGCTGGACTAGGTGGGCCATTGGCCTCATCCAGCAGGATCCTCTTATGTTCTTTACAGCCCCCCCCCCAGATGCACCCCTATCTACCCTAAAGAGCTGAGGAAGCCACTGAAGCAGATTTTGTGTGAGGTGCAGCGAAGAAGGAGAAGTCTGACTGCTTAAGCAGAAGACTGCTTATGCAGTGTTGGATGCAACCCATTACGCTCACATGGAACAACATCTGAGCCAACCATGTTGACAATGGGACTGCTTCCCATTGACAATTTTCATGATTTGTTGGCTGGAAGAACACAGTGATTCACTCTTAGGAAGTGACATTTGTCAACGAAGACACCTTGGCTTATGTGTTACTTCCTTCCCTCCACGCAGCTGCCTCCCTGAAGTCTTCTCTGCAGAGATTTGTGGAACACAATTAGGTACAGCAGATGAATATGAAGGAATCATGTGATGAACGTGCATAGGTGGACCTCGCATGAGACCTGCACTCTACCAGACAACTTCTCAATTGAGAACACCATTCTTTTTTTCCCTGTGAGGAAAATGTTTGTTATTTAATTTAATTTAATTTAATTTCAAATATTTCTATGCCACCTTCTATCAATGATTTCAGTATGGCTTACAAGAATCAAAACAAACAAAGCAATGGTCAATTGTACAAAACGATCAGCAGATTTATTTTTAAAGAAATATAAAAAAGAAATTGAAATTAAAGAAATTAAAGAAGAAAAGAAATTATACCTGCAATCCAAACACACTTAAAGGTAAAGGTAAAGGGACTCCTGACTTAAGTCCAGTCACGGACGGCTCTGGGGTTGCAGCGCTCATCTTGCTTTACCGGCCACGGGAGCCGACGTTTGTCTCCAGACAATGTGGCCAGCATGACTAAGCTGCTTCTAGCGAACCAGAGCAGTGCACGGAAACACCATTTACCTTCCTGCCGGAGCGGTACCTATTTATCTACTTGCACTTGACGTGCTTTTGAACTGCTAGGTGGGCAGGAGCTGGGACTGAGCAACGGGAGCTCACCCCATCACGGGGATTCGAATCACTGACCTTCCGATCGGCAAGCCCAAGAGACTCAGTGGTTTAGACACACTTATCTAGAAGTAAAGTTCCAGTGAACTTAATGGGGTTTTCCTCTAAGCAGACATGCTCAGGAGACTTAACCTGCAATCCTATGTCCTTTGGAAAGAAACATCAGATCTCCCTCTCTGTTGGAAAAGAGGGAGGGAGGTAGAGAGTGAGAGAGGACCTGGCCTTGGAAAGGGAGATTCAATGTCAGATTCCTTCACCTCCATTATGGAAGATCCCACAACCCAACTGCCAATGGCACTCCAGTGTTGGTAGGATCCAAAAGTGGGGGAGGCTGGGGTGTGAGAGAGAGAACCATAGGAAGGCTTGCATCTAAAGGATCTAGTGCCGTGGTTCCCAAACTTTTTTCCGCCATGCCCCACCTAAGCATCTCTAAAATTCTGATGGCCCCCCCATGACATATAATTCTTATTATTCAAAAAGTGAACTCCTATTCATGTGGACTCCTGCCAACCTAGCAGTTCGAAAGCATGTTAAAGTGCTAGTAGATAAATAGGTACTGCTCCACCGGGAAGGTAAACAGTGTTTCCGTGCGCTGCTCTGGTTCACCAGAAGCGGCTTAGTCATGCTAGCCACATGACCCGGAAGCTGTACGCCGGCTCCCTCTGCCAATAAAGCGAGATGAGCGCCGCAACCCCACAGTCGGCCATGACTGGACCTTCACGTGGAAGAAGCCTAAAAGGCCATTGACTGTTAACAACTCATTCTCGAATTGCCTCCCTTAAAAATCAAATTGCCCCCCTGTGGGGCATGTGCCCCACATTGGGAACCATGAATCTAGTGCCTTTCCAATCCCCCAGCACATGCCCAAGACTTAAAGTGAGAATGCCAAGCAGGCACCACTTGTAGGTCTAGCACTAGTTTCTCTAGCTCGAAAAATAGCAGGACTGCATTCAGAAAGGGTTTGCCAAAAGCAAAGCAAGCACAGAAAATGTCAGCTCTGTATTGAATTGCGTGTCACGTTATCTGCCTGAACAAAACTGGTGGCTCTGGGAAGGAAACAAAAAGGCATTGGGTGCTTGGGTGGTGTGATGGTTCAGTTTTGGTTCCATTTGCAGAACTGGAAAAATCAATCAATGATTAACTAGCTAGCAGGCACAAGCAAGAAGGGGAAGAGTAGGGTCAAGACCCCAGATACATATGACTCAACTTCCATGAGTCAGGATGGGCAGAGATACAGCCCTGGCACCTTTATACTAGTGAGCAACATTGGATGAAATAATTAAACTGGTTTCATCAGAACATCTGATATTATCACACTGGTTCTCTTTGATTCTATGATTCATGTATGATTAGTTTTTGTATTATTCTTGGTCACCCCAAGTAGTTGGACGAGGAGGGATGAAAAATCACAATTAAGCAGCTCCAATCTGGTTTGTATTCTTTATTAATGAGTGACAGTTGTTGAGACACCTTTGCATGAGAGCAAGCTTACCAAAACGAATGCATCACTGATGCATAATGTCAAAATAATGGCTATGGAACAAAACAAAATCACTTGATTGCGCGGGCAGCAATTTACTGAGGGACCCTGTTAAATGCTTAACACACTTGACGATGATTACTGAAAACCTTAGGCTGGTTTTTATTTTATTTAAACAAAAAATGATGATGCAAAAACAATGTTTTCTAATACTTCTCGGTCCATTAAGGAACACCCTTGCAAATTGCCTCTGATTTTTCAGTAATGACAAGCTCAAACATTTAGAAGTTTTATGCATTCAGAAAATCATTCTAAAGATAAATATAAGATATTTAGATAGCCATCTTTTCAAATAACTTTCTTGAAATAAATGGTAGACCTCAACTGAAATTAAATAGTTTAGCAAGTTATTGAGCAATCTGTCTTGGTTTTCAATCAAAAAAATCTCAAGCATATTTCAATGATCTTGATGCAATCAGACACTCAGTTAAATCAATATAACTCTCCAGGGTTGTATCTAAGGCTGGTCATACTCATAACAGACACATTCAAATTAATGGGCATGGTTAACTTTGATGCATTAATCTTAATGGGTCTACTCTGAGTAGAACTTAGTTGGCTACAGTCCTGCCCTATGTCTGTTTCTTGGGAATTATGTTCCACTGAAATCAAGGGAGACTTTAGAGTGGCCAAGTAGTGACTTGTAAGTAGCCAGTGCCTTTGGAGGCCATGGAAGCCACTGCTGGCCTCATAGGTTTTCTGAGCACATTTAATGTATTTGTTTCATTTTAACGGGTTTTTATTGTATAGCAGATGTTTTCCCTGCACATAACTTCAGGACTCCTTTGGCGAGAGGTGATTCATGAATTGGATTCATCTCATCTAATGCATAGCTGTCATGTGTCCCTTATTTGAAGGGACAGTCCCTTATTCCAGGGCCATGTCCCGCTGCTATCCCTTATTGATGGATGTCCCTTAAATGTTGTCCCTTAAATTTCAAAGGAAGCAGCTCCTTTCCCTCCCTCCCTGCCGGCCAGGGAGGAGGGGGGCTCCAACTGTGTTGCTTGGCTGTGTTGCTCACCCAATGAGAAGTCTAAGAATGATGGGGGTGGAGCTAGCATGCCTTGTGTGTGGCTAGTTAATGCGAGCTGAGGGGGGTTTTGAATGCTGGACGCCATTTTGTTGCACGTGCTGCTGCAAACTTTGCAGTGCAGAAGAAGAAGAAGAGTTTGGATTTGATATCCCACCTTTCACTCCCCTTCAGGAGTCTCAAAGCGGCTAACAATCTCCTTTCCCTTCCTCCCCCACAACAAACACTCTGTGAGGTGAGTGGGGCTGAGAGACTTCAAAGAAGTGTGACTGGCCCAAGGTCACCCAGCAGCTGCGTGTGGAGGAGCGGAGACGCGAACCCGGTTCCCCAGATTACGTGACTACCGCTCTTAACCACTACACCACACTGGCTCTCCAGACCGGGAAGCCATCTTAAGCTGAGGCTGCATAGGCCTTGTGGTGCATGTCATTCAGATTCTATTCAGTTGAACCTCTGGTTACAAAGTTGGTTGAACAGTGTTCTCGAAGCTACCCAGCATGAGTTTGACCAGACTGCAGGAGGGCAGGAAGACTGGAGTGCCTGGAACAGGTGCGGCTGCAGGTCCCTTATTTTGGCTGCTGGTCCCTTATTTTCAAATCTGTAAGTTGACAGCTATGATCTAATGCTTGCTCTGGTGTGAACCAGCACCACCATGCACAGGCTGCACGTGCAACTGGGGAATGGGAGGAAGAGGGTGCAGAGACCAAGGCAATGGTAATTTTAAAAAAAGATTTAATTCCATTTTTTCAAGGACTCACAATTATACATGCAAGACCTTCTCACCCCATGCACCTAATAAACTTGCTTTTCATTTTCCCAACCCCAACATCATGGGAGGGGTGTTATTCACAGAAGGTGAAACTGTGAAGCTCCCTTGTTGTTTTTTGCTATTGGATGCTGCGTGTTGCTTAAGTAATCTTGTGACATTTGGTTTTTTGGTATGTTTTTATATTTGCTATTGTTTTGGTGACCTCCTGCCCCTTCCTCTTCCCACACGTTGCAACTAGTAAGCACCCTTTTCGCCTCCCATCCATGACGTACTAAGGGATATTTGTGGTCTCCACATTCACACGAGGCAGCTGAGGACTGGAAAGGAATGTGGCTATTTTAAACAATGACAGAGGTTTGAGTAAAGCAAGAATAGGAGGAGAATGAGGCATTGTGGTTTTCATATGACAAACTAGTTTTAACAAGGGGAAATAGCAGAGGTGGGTACAACACAGAAGTGAGCACCAAAAGACTAACACAACAGGACCTTTCCCTGTACTCAACCTGTGTTTAAAACTGCCACTCCCTCACCCAGTGTTACCCTCTGTTTGCTCTACTGAAATCTCGGTTATTGTTTAAAACGGGTTAGCAATGTTTTTTGAGGCTGGTCCGGTCCACTCCCCAGCAAACCTCTTGGTGGGCTGGAGTGTGCACACCAACACGTGTGCTCAAGCTATTTCCAGCGCACTTCCGGGATGGAGGAGCGCCTGTGCGCATGCACACACACTATTTCCGGCACTCTTCCGACCCGGAAGTCGGTCCCCATGGTGAGAAAAAAAATGGCGCTGCAGAGAAAAAAGCAGGGAATCCCCATGCCGATTCCACGGAACGGCCATGGGCCGGTTCCAGGAAGCTCATAGGTCAGAACCGGCCCATGGGCCCTTAGGTTGCCGACCTCTGGTATAAAATTATCACCTTTGCTCTTTCAATCTCTCTCCATCCCTGCTTTCATCAAACCTCTGCCATCTAATGTTTATTGGATGGATTTTCCCCCTAAAATGATTTTTGAATTCTGAATTTATTGTTATACACGTTTTATACTGTATTTTATGCTGTTTTTTGTTGCATCAATTAAGTGTTTTAAATTTGTTGTTAGCCACCCTGAGCCCAGTTTTCTGAACTGGCTAGGGCAGGGTATAAATAAATTATTATTATTATTATTATTATTATTATTATTATTATTATTATTATTATATAAAAACACAATTTTCCTCCCCTGTTTCTCCACCCCTGCTTTACTCAACCTTCTGCTATTGTTTACAATGCCCACTTTCCCCACTTTCAGTGTGTCTTCCTTCTCTCTCTTCCAATCCTCAGCTACCTCATGTGAGGGAGATAAAAGATGCAGAGCCCTTAAGAATTCCATAGTACTTTACACAAATCTCTGCTCAGTTCCTTCTCCTTCCAACACCCTTCTCTACTCAACCTTCTGGCTGTCACGTAGGACTCCACACATACACCCTGGCTCTCACTTCAGCTCCCAGTTCACCCACAACATCTCACAATGAAGAGGGTTCCTGGAACCTGCTGGCATCACTTGAGTCTGTCACTCTAGGCATGCTTTTATTGGCAGGCACCAAGGTGAATGGAGCTTTCTCAGGCTGCCAACAGACATTCAGTACTCAGCTGCACTCTCTTCTCTACACTCTCAGTTCCCAGCAGGTTTGCTGAGTGTCCCAGGGGTCCCAAGGATGGCAAATAGGACACCCTTTCTATCAGTTTGCATACGATACATTGTTGTTTGTTGTTTAGTCGTTTAGTCGTGTCCGACTCTTTGAGACCCCATGGACCAGAGCACGCCAGGCACTTCTGTCTTCCACTGCCTCCCGCAGTTTGGTCAAACTCATGCTGGTGGCTTCGAGAACACTATCCAACCATCTCGTCCTCTGTCGTCCCCTTCTCCTTGTGCCCTCCATCTTACCCAATATCAGGGTCTTTTCCAGGGAGTCTTCTCTTCTCATGAGGTGGCCAAAGTATTGGAGCCTCAGCTTCACGATCTGTCCTTCCAGTGAGCACTCAGGGCTGATTTCCTTCAGAATGGATAGGTTTGATCTTCTTGCAGTCCATGGGACTCTCAAGAGTCTCCTCCAGCACCAGAATTCAAAAGCATATACGGTACATATGGTGCTGTTAAAAAATAATGGAGCCTGATGCACACTGCTGCATGTACAATTTCAGGAATGCTGTTCTTCTGAAGGAACATGATGGGGAGGGCTGGAAGGGCTGGAGGGGCTGGAGGAGGAAGAGAAAATTGCTGAAAATTGACTGCCCCCCTTTCCCCTAATGGAAACCTTATTGTAGCAAAGAAACTCCACTGGATACAATCCTCAGATTTTAACCACCCCCCATCATTGCTAGGCAATCTGTCAGGTCTTTAAAGATGGCTCTTGCATATTTTTCATATTTGTCTCCAGCTGGGAATAAAAGGCAATGTCCTGAAATCCCCCCCCCCCCCAATCCCACAAAAAGCATCTCTTCAGAAAGCCGCCTGTTGTTTTCCCTCTTTCTTGTGGAATTATCTCAACAACATAATGAGAGCTCAACTTCAAACTCATGAGTATTTGTTTCTTTTATCTGCTTTGTCGATTCATTAGACTATGTCTGTGTCTTATGGCAGAGCATAAACTCTTGCGAGAACCATATGCCACTAGAAGCTCAGAGAGAGTCACTGAAGGGCCGATTTGGCTGTCAAACAACCCAGGTAATTGATAAAGGCCCGTTATGGGATTGCTAATCCGTTATCTGTGGAATCAAGGGTTTGCATAAGCAATGCACTCTTATTTGTAGACTGAGTATTCCCATTTATATTAGTGATTCTGGCCCAAATCCAGTCCCACCTGTTCATATTCTGCATGGCTGGCACTCCAGATGCAGAGGCGGACTTTGGTAATCTCTTGTAACATGGCACCCTATGCGAGGCCAAAATGTGGCACTTCTCAATTAGGGATCTTCTTGATTCTACAACCCTTTGGCTCAGTTCCCTCTGTGGGGGGAACTGCCTGCACCATCCAAAATCCAGTGCTGCCGGATGAGATGAGAATCAGAATGTAGGAAAGATGCCTTATACCAGGCATGGCCAAACTTGGCCCTCCAGCTGTTTTGGGACTACAACTCCCATCATCCCTAGTTAACAGGATCAGTGGTCAGGGATGATGGGAACTGTAGTCCCAAAACAGGTGGGGGGCAAGTTTGGTCATGCCTTTTGTTGTTGTTGTTGTTTAGTCGTTTAGTCGTGTCCGACTTTTCGTGACCCCATGGACCAGAGCACGCCAGGCACCTCTGTCCTCCACTACCTCCCGCAGTTTGGTCAAACTCATGCTGGTAACCTCGAAAACACTATCCAACCATCTCGTCCTCTGTCATCCCCTTCTCCTTGTGCCCTCCATCTTTCCCAACATCAGGGTCTTTTCCAGGGAGTCTTCTCTTCTCATGAGGTGGCCAAAGTACTGGAGCCTCAGCTTCAGGATCTGTCCTTCCAGTGAGCACTCAGGGCTGATTTCCTTAAGAATGGAGAGGTTTGATCTTCTTGCAGTCCATGGGACTCTCAAGAGTCTCCTCCAACACCATAATTCAAAGGCATCAATTCTTCAGCGATCAGCCTTCTTTATGGTCCAGCTCTCACTTCCATACATATTGGGAAAACCACAGCTTTAACTATACGGACCTTTGGCCATGCCTGCCTTACACCAAATCAGGTCATTGGTCAGTAGAGTCTAGAATGGAATCCTGCAGAGCCACTGCCGGTCAGAATGGACACATTCCCAGCCCTACCTGGAGATGCTGGGGATTGAACTTGGGACCTTTGGCATGCAAAGCAGATGCTCTAAGACTGAGCTACAGCCCTTGCCCATGTCAATTAAATGTAAAGGCCTCCAGAGAAGAGTGTTCTTAGGATTATATGTTCATAAGAAGCTATCTCATGCCAAGGCCACATCCACAACATACATTGAAACCACTATTATACCAGTTATGGCTTCCCTCAAAGCGTCCTGGGAACTGCAGTTTGTTAAGGTGCCTTGTTAGGAGATTTCTATATCCCTCACTGCCAGGAGGCAGAGGAACCAACGCCCACGGCAGGTTGCCAGGAACAGATACGACAAGGAAAAGCCCTTAGAGAGCCAGTGTGGTGTAGTGGTTAAGAGCTGTAGACTCGTAATCTGGTGAACCGGGTTCGCGTCTCTGCTCCTCCACATGCAGCTGCTGGGTGAGACCTTGGGCTATTCACCCTTCTCTGAAGTCTCTCAGCCTCACTCACCTCACAGAGTGTTTGTTGTGGGGGAGGAAGGGAAAGGAGAATGTTAGCCGCTTTGAGACTCCTTAGGGTAGTGATAAAGCGGGATATCAAATCCAAACTCTTCTTCTTCTTCTTACAATCTGCTTTTATTCTATATTTACAGAGAGAGGGTTGGGAATGCAGCCTCTTGGAATAATGACATTGTCCTGAGTAAAGCTTCACCCCCACTTCTTTCCTACTTCCTCATTCATCAACAGCACCCCCCCCCCTTTACAGTTGCTGCTTAGGGCCATCTGTCTTTGAGCCCTTTTCCTCTCCTACTTTTAAGTCTAGTGATAACGTGTCAGCCAGCTGCTCCGGCTCTGCCTCCTCCCCCTCTCCCATGATTTCCCAACTTCCCCCCTCATCTTCCTCTGAGCTGTGACCTCCCCCAAACCCCTGTTGTAATTCTGAACTGTCTTCCTCTTCTCTGGAAAGGTCAGGCTGGGCAAGCAGTCTCCACCATTCCTCCTCTGCCCAGTCCCTGACACTCGCAGAGCTTCAGTTCCCAGAGTTCAATGGTGTTGGTTGTTAAAACAACTCTGGGAATTGTAGTCCGGTGAGGAGAACAGAGGTCTCCTAGCAACTCTCGGCACCCTTAACAAGCTACAGTTCCCATAATGCTTTGGGGAAGATTGTTTAGCACTGCTCTAAACGCAAGTCAGGTCATTGGTTCTCCCTAGCTCAGTATTATTGACACCACAGCTGGGGAGCCTCCTGGTGCTGTTGGACTACAACTCCCATCAGCCCCGGACACCATGGTCAATAGTTAGGAAGAATGGGTGCTGTAATCCAGCAAAATCTGGAGGGCCACAAGTTTCCCACCAAAGCAAAATCATTCTGGGAATTGATTTATAATGAGTTGAGAAAGATGTTTAAGAAGAAGAAGAAGAGTTTGGATTTGATATCCCGCTTTATCACTACCCTAAGGAGTCTCAAAGCGGCTAACAATCTCCTTTCCCTTCCTCCCCCACAACAAACACTCTGGTAGGTGAGTGAGGTTGAGAGACTTCAGAGAAGTGTGACTGGCCCAAGGTCACCCAGCAGCTGCATGTGGAGGAGCGGAGACGCGAACCCGGTTCACCAGATTACGAGTCTACCGCTCTTAACCACTACACCACACTGGCTTTAGATACACCTTTCCCAAAAAGCTGGAAGCTTTTTTGCTGGGCTTGATGGGAGAGGAAATTGCAAAGGTAGATCAAAGACTATTTATGTATGCAACAACTGCGGCGAGAACTTTATTAGCCCCAAAGTGGAAATTACAGGAGTTACCAACATTGGAGGAGTAGCAGACGAAGATGATGGATTATGTGGAACTGGCAAAACTGACCTTCAAGAGTCAAAACTAGGAAGCATCAAAATTCCAAAGAGATTGGATTAAATTTATTGACTACATAAATAATAACTGTAGAAGTTTGAAGAGCCTAGCAGGATTGAAAGAAATCTTACGACGTGGATTTGATGAAAGGAGAGGAAACTGTGAGATGTAGATTGAAAAAGAAAGCCTGCGGCCGGGAGGGAGGGAAGTCATTGCTTGGCAGAGCGGTGGAAAAGGAGTTGTGTGGATGAACATTGAAATTTATTGTTTGTTGTTTAAAGAAAAAATTTAATAAAAATGTATTTGGAAAAAAAGAAGATATACACTGAGCAGCCATGGCTCTGTAAGGCTGTAGGTAGAAGTCATTTGCAGCTGTACCTGGAGGTGCCAGGTATAAACCTGAGATCTTTTGTGTGCTAAGCATGTGTTCAGCCAAGGAAGCTGCCGCACAACTCCCATATATCAATGTGCATCTGCATTTGTCTGAGCATCTGTCTCAGCTGTGCACATGGCTCTCTCTTGCTAGGTTTATTTAGTTAGGTACACTAGTACACAAGCTTTAAACCATTGTTCCTAAAATGGTTTACAGCGCCAAATGCAATACCAACAAAATAAAAATAGATCAGCTCAGAAAAGCAGCAGACCTCTTCATATTGGAAGTCTCAGTTAACAGAGACCTTGCTCTCAAAACCTAGGGGAAAAACCGAACTCTTTTTGCCTGCCTCTGAGAGGAGGCAAGCGATGAGGCCAAACAAGCCGCACATAAGTTGCAAGTTATCTGTGCTTTCAAACGAAAGCATGACAGCAAGCAAATTTATTAAATGTTGCACAGCCAAAAGAAGCCTGTTGGTGTTTTTTTTTAAAAAAAATCTCTCTCTCTCTCTCTCCCCTTCAGACACAGCTATGTTGCAAAGCGTTGTGCAATCTATCAATTAAAAGAAAACAAAAATGTATGTCAGGAGGTCGACGGAGGCCAAAGCAGTGAGAATATATGAGACATGGCAGGTCTTTGAGCGATGGTGTCTGTGGTTCTCTAACCATTGATTTTTTGGGCGGGGGCGAGATTGAAAACTCTCTCTAGAGATCAGAGGAGAGAATGGTTGGAAATACGCTAGAATCTGAAAAAGAAAGCATACTTGATAAAGAAGGCAATGTACCACTTTCCGTGAAATCCAGACCTAGACTGCATGGTGCTGCTTTTGATGACAGCCTGGAAACTTCAGCTGGTGCAGAAAGCAGCTACCCAAATGTTGGTTGATGTTCTGTATGAGTTGCACTAGTTGTCAGCATGTTTCTAGAGCCAAATCACAGTGCTGGTTTGATCTTTGAAGCCCTAACTGGTTTGGAACCACATTATTTGAAGGACTGCTTGCACCCATGTGAACCTGCTCAGGTACTGAGATATACCTTGGGAGCTCTGCTTGGAGATCTGCCAGTGAGATCAATTTGAGTGACAAACATGAGAGGCAGGATCTTTTCTTTGATGGCCCCCATGATTCTGAATTGCCTTTGTACTAACTTAAACCCGGATATTACAATTCTTTAAATGTCATCCCGAGGAACAGTTAGTGTAGGGTGGCCTTTTCTTATTGCTCATGCTTTTCAATAACTGAATGGCTTTTATTGCTGTGCGTTGTTTGAGTTTAAACAATCTGTTTGATTAATACTGTAAATCTATCTGGCAAATGTTGTGGTTCCTTATGTTGCTGTGCTATGATACAGAGAAATTTGCTTCAGCGTTTTAATCCAAACCTACCCAATTTGCACTCCCCAAAACAATAGGGCTCAAAACAGTGCATAAAATGCAGCTCTCCTTTGACATTTGCAGCCATGGAATTTTGCTACAAAGTTCTCCAACCCAAAAAATGTGGAAAAAATATGTATGTCGGGGGGGGGGGGAGTATGCATACAAATGTATATGACAGTAAAGTCATACCTCGGAAGTCAAACAGAATCCGTACCTGAAATCCGTTTGACCTCCGAAATGCTTGACTTCCAAAGCGTGGCTTCTGATTGGCTGAAGGAAGCTCCAGCAGCCAATCAGAAGCCATGGAAGCCCTGTCGGATGCTCAGCTTCCAAAAGAATGTTCGAAAACAGGAACACTCACTTCCAGATTTCTATCATTCAGGAGCCAGAACATTCAACTTCCAAGGCGTTCGGGAGCCGAGATATGACTGTAAAACAGAATAAGCAATGCATTGTACTTGGGGGAAATGCTGGTAAATATGTGTATATTAAGAGAAATCTGCATGAAAATGTTGAACTCTTTTAATGCGAGTTGATGTGGAAATATGGCAAACTGCTTCCTTGACTAGCCTGAGCTTCACATGGAGCTCTCCAGGGTGCTACTTGCCTTGCCAGAAATTTTGCATTACTGGAAATTGAACTTTGACTTGCTTTACTTGCCTCACTATAAACTAAGCCTAAAGTAGCAAATGTAGTACCCTCCAGATGCTTAAAGGTAAAGGTAAAGGGACCACTGACCATTAGGTCCAGTCGTGGCTGACTCTGCGGTTGCGGTGCTCATCTCGCTGTATTGGCCGAGGGAGCCGGGCTACAGCTTCCAGGTCATGTGGCCAGCAGGACTAAGCTGCTTCTGGTGAACCAGAGCAGCACACGGAAACGCCGTTTACCTTCCCGCCGGAGCGGTACCTATTTATCTACTTGCACTTTGACATGCTTTTGAACTGCTAGGTTGGCAGGAGCAGGGACCAAGCAACGGGAGCTCACCCCGTCGCGGGGATTCGAAACGCCGACCTTCTGATCAGCAAGTCCTAGGCTCTGTGGTTTAACCCACAGCTCCCATCTTACAGGACCAGTGCTGGAGGGCACAACATTGTCTACCTCTTACCTAAAGTATTGCTCAAAACCACTGTCACTCGCTTGGGGCTAGGATACCATTTGGTTGAGACTGCCAATTGGAAGAGAACAGTTGCCATCATTTTAACAGTAGATCCCATCAGCACAATTGACACAGATCAATTCAAAGTGCACTACGGAGGTCAACTGCATGACTGGGCATATGATAGTTGGGAAGAGCGAGCTATTTTTTCTTTTGCCAAATTGTCAATATTGTCATATTATCTTTTCTTTTCTTTTCTTTTCTTTTCTTTTCTTTGTAATATTTCATTTCCTGATGCAAGTAGTATGATGACTACTTGTTTACTTCATATTACAATGCGGCTTTCCCTTGCCTTGTTGTAGTGTTTATCTTGATTTTTAAAGTGAAGCTTTCTTTAGTAGTTAATTGTGTTTCATAGAATGCAGAAAATTTACGGGATCTGCTTTTGATTTAAAATGCCTTAAGCTATGTTGTAAACCGCTTAGCGGTTTGATGAAATACATAAGCAGTATATAAACTTGCCAATGAAAAAAAACCTTCCAAGCACACCACCTTATTGGCTACAACCTTATTGGTTCCATCAAAAGAAAAAGAAAACAAACATTCTTCTCTATCTTAAAAAAGCCATTTATAGAGGCTGAGATGGCATTTCGGAAGAGTAACCATGAAGGCTGAGATGTCTTTTCCTTGTTACAAGTGATGCCTCATCGAGTGAGAAAGGAAAAGAGAGGGAGGGGGAAACAACCAACTGTGCTTGACCCAGAGAGATATGGTCACATATTTCACAGCACATTTTCATTGGATAAGCAATAGCCGGTAATGACAAATAACTGTCTCCACTCGGGTGGTCAAGCCCCTTGGACGTAATCTGTAATCCTGTGGAGGCTGTAAACACTCCAGCAGAGAGCAATCCCCTGATGGAAATGAAAGATTTCTCTTCCTTACTTTCACTAGCCAGTGAAAATTAATGCATTGGCAAAAGGCAGGCAGACTTTCTAGAAAGCTATTTCGAGGCCACTGTCTTGCTCCTGGAGGATTTGGAACTTGCTTGAAAAAGCAATATGATATTGCGTTTTGTGACACTGCCCGGTGCTGCAGCTATTACCTCCTCTTAAGCACTTCTTCACTGCCACAGCTGATGTTAGGATAAGGTTACTTTGCTTTCCTGCAAAGCCTTTTTTCCTGCTGGCAGTATTCAACTATGTTTTGCCCAGGGAAGACCTGTTGAAATTAAAGGACCTAGCTTAGTCATGTTCATTAATTTCAGCAAATTCTACTCTGAATACCACCCTGTATGTTTCCTTGACGTAGAACCAAGATGAAGTGTAAAATATATATTTTCCCCCCCTCCCTTTGGGAGACAATTCTACTGAACAGCAGAGCACTGGATTCTGCTGGAAAGTAGACCAGCAGAGATTTTAAAACAACACAGTACTACCTGCCACATCTCAAGATGGACTAGCAGCTTGGCGAGCACTATCCTTTAGAAATAATTATGGTATATTTCTAGAGTGCAGGAGTGAAATGCAACAGAACTATTGATTTGTAAGAAGAAAAGAAAATTTGAGGATATTATATATAATGAACTCAAAAAGATCTTCAAACCCTCATTCCAAAAAACAAAACAAAACCCTGAAGCCTTCTTGTTAGGTATTATGTCCAGGGAAATTAAAAATAATAATAATTCAGACCACTTTTTATGTACGCAACCACAGCAGCCAGGATCGTAATGGCAAAGAACTGGAAAGGTGACAGTATCCCCACAAAAACAGACTGGCAAGCAAAAATGATGAGAGTATTTACAGCTTGCAAAAATGACTGGGAGAATAAAAGGAACCTCAAATCAGGAAGTAAACAAAGATTGGATAATATTTAAAGAATACCTTGCGATAAAGCAAATCTCCTGACAGACTTAGATTGAAACTTGAAACATAGAGAAATCATATAGCAAAAATTTTCTAGATAAAGATTGGAAGAGTAAAATAAGAAAGAAATGTGTATAGATTAACAAAATGTAAAAAGCACAATGAGGTGAATTGGAAGTTAAAATGGGAATTATGTTATTGTAAGTTAGTGTCTGTGGGGACGCGGGTGGCGCTGTGGGTAAAAGCCTCAGCGCCTAGGACTTGCCGATCGAAAGGTCGGCGGTTCGAATCCCCGCGGCGGGGTGCGCTCCCATTGTTCAGTCCCAGCGCCTGCCAACCTAGCAGTTCAAAAGCACCCCCGGGTGCAAGTAGATAAATAGGGACCGCTTACTAGCGGGAAGGTAAACGGTGTTCCGTGTGCGGCTCTGGCTTGCCAGAGCAGCGATGTCATGCTGGCCACGTGACCCGGAAGTGTCTCCGGACAGCACTGGCCCCCGGCCTCTTGAGTGAGATGGGCGCACAACCCTAGAGTCTGTCAAGACTGGCCCGTACTTACCTTTACCTTAAGTTAGTGTCTATGGTGTGTCTATGTTGTTGTATGTATTGTATGTACTGTCTAAGTTATATGTAAATGGTTGTATAATAAAGGTTATTTTTTCTTTTTTCTTTCTCTCTCTCTGAGAAGCTGAATGATTCCCTAGCTATGCACTTTGCAACTTTGGAGCATTCCTGGATGCACCCCTGAGCTGGAAACTCAAGTTGTGGCAAGGAGCACTTTTTACCAACACCACCAGGTGGCTTGACCTTTTTGTTGGCATCTATAGAACAGATGTTGCTTCACTGTGTATCAAGTCTATGTTCCAAACAAACAGAGAAAAGTTTTCCATGCGGCTGTCCCATCACTGCTGCACACACTTTCCCCAAATGTTTATGTTTAGTGGCATCCAAACATAAAATTGGTTGCCACTAAAGGTCCATTGGAACCAATGGAACTTTAGTTGCATATCCTGAAGTCCTGTGGATTTCAAGGGCATCAGTCTTTGTTAAAGCAAAAACAAAAAGCTGTTTTAATAGTGTGATTTAAATTGATTGCATTTCTGTGGATCTTTTCCTGGTAGCATTATTAGTAAGGCTCATCATGGCTGCCGGCAGATTAAAGAAACTGTACATGTTTAGTTGTGTAGGTTTTAACCAATAGATTAAAATGGCATTTATTTGCATATGTGTGCAAACATAGCACATTTTGTGATGTGTGTTTTTAAGCTGACGGTGCTCATGTACATAATGTACATATTTCTGCATGTGCATATTTTAGTAAGCATCACCCTCACAAGAGAGGTTTCCCTTGTCACACACACTCACTGGAGGGAATGCCTCTTCTAACATGGACCTTGCCACCTGAAGTTTTAGTAAGCTCTTCCTTAAACAGTGGTACCTCAGGTTTAGTACTTAATTCGTTCCGGAGATTCGTTCTTAACCTGAAACTGTTCTTAACCTGAAGCACCACTTTAGCGAATGGGGCCTCCTGCTGCCACCGCACCACTGAAGCACGATTTCTGTCTCATCCTGAAGCAAAGTTCTTAACCCAAGGTACTATTTCTGGGTTAGCGGAGTCTGTAACCTGAAGCGTCTGTAACCCGAGGTACCACTGTATGATAAATAGTGTGTGTGTGTGTGTGTGTGTGTGTGTGTGCGCGCGCACTAATATATGCACCTTTTTACTCAAACTTTCATTTCAAAGACTGCAATGCTGTAAGCCAATTACATTAACTAATTAATAATTGAATCCTATACTGTATGTGTCTACTCAGAAGTTCAAATTGGGTTCAAATCCCAGAGAAGCATTTATAACAGGGATCAGGAACCCTGGGCCTGCCAGATGTTTCTGAACCTTTCCTATTGGCTGCACTCACTGGACTTGAGGGGGAGGTGTAGCTCTGCAACATCTGGAGGGCAAAAGGTTCCCGATTTCTGCTATGAACACTTAGCAGGGATTTGAACCCAATGCAGCCTACTTGTCAGTAGACACTTATAAAATTGAACTATTAATTAATTAATGTTGTAAACTGACTAATTGGTTAAATGTTGTAAACTGAGTAATTAGGTAAATGCTGTAGCATTGTTACCTTCGTTGTTAATTTAATGGAGCATCAGAATGTGTGCAGTGCTGGTCCTGAGTGTTCCATGCGTTTTGCATATGCTCACCTCCACAGTCCTTATTTCCACACTGCAAGATGGACCCTATTGCAGAGGGGAGAGAGATGATGATGATCAGAGAGTAATTTAGGAAATAAGGAACTCTCTAAGCATTGCACTTACAATAACATACACGGGGAAAGCCTACTGATTTTCCAAAAGGGAAAGCACACAGCAAAAGGCCTATTCTTAGACACCAGTAAGGCTGTGAGAGTACAAAGTGCTGACTCCTCAAGCACTTTATGTAGTCTGGTGACATATTTTTGCAGCTGTAGTAATTCAAAATGAAAGGTTGTTCCTTTCTTCTTCAGCTCTCAGCCAAGCACGGCTTAGTGCACTGTATCCAGCCCCACACCCCACATCCAGTCTCCAGATGTTCTGCAAGCATTTCACAAATCAGCACTGGAACATTCCTTTGCAGTTTCAGCACCTCTGGCATTGCGTGATAAAAAAATTGGAAAGGGTAACAGCTCTTGCAACAAACTAAGAATATTGTGGCCTCATTCTGGAGTCTGGGATAGCATCTCATAGCATCTGCTACAAAGTGCCTAGCACTTGCATAGGTGAGGGGTCCACTTGTCTCTTTATGGTTCCACCCTTGGTGTTAAAGGTAAAGGTAAAGGGACCCCTGACCATTAGGTCCAGTCATGACCGACTCTGGGGTTGCGGCGCTCATCTCGCTTTATTGGCCGAGGGAGCCGGCGTACAGCTTCCGGGTCATGTGGCCAGCATGACTAGCTGCTTCTGGTGAACCAGAGCAGTGCACGGAAACGCCGTTTACCTTCCTGCCGGAGCAGTACCTATTTATCTACTTGCACTTTGACATGCTAGGTTGGCAGAAGCAGGGACTGAACAACGGGAGCTCACCCCGTCGCAGGGATTCGAACCGCCGACCTTCTGATCGACAAGTCCTAAGCTCTGTGGTTTAACCCACAGCGCCACCCGCGTCCCAACCCTTGGTGTTACTTGTCAGCAAAGTAAGCCCATCCAGTTGTTGGAGGATGGAATCATAGCTAAGGAATTTCCATTATAATAAGTGGTTTCCCCAGCTACTCTTCCATGTGCTGACACCCATCTCTGAGCCCTAGCCAATACCAGTGGCAGCATTCCAGTTGGAAAGTGCCTTCTGCTTTGATGGAACAGCAAAGACAACTAGGGCTTCTTTGATAAAGCCCCCTGAGACTAAGGCACACAGGACCAGTCCCAGAAGAGCTTGTCACACTGCACCCTCAGGCCAGAGGAACACTGGCACCACAATTCTGTCTGGTGGAAGCTCTTCTGGGACTGGTCCTGTGTGCCATTGCCTTTCTGATTCAGAGTCCTTGATCTCATTTCTTGGAGAGGCATCTGACTACAGGGAGATCAGCTGTGATTCCTGCATTGCAGAGGATTGAACTAGATGGTCCTTTGAGTCACTTCCAACTCTACGGTTCTGTGACATCTGTTTCCCATGGTGCACTGCCCATTTCATGCCAAACGGTCTTTAGTCTCACAAGCCTAGTGGATGTGAATACTTTTCTCTTTTTAATTTTTTTTTACTAAAGCATATATTTTGAGGACATTTAAACAAATGTTAGAACTCCCCTCTGCTGAATAAATCCGTTTCTGCAGTGATATTAGATGAACTACTGAAGATTGCTTATGACAATGCCAACATCCTTGCTTAGGGGACACTTCCAGTTAAAATCTGGAGGAAGATCCACACTCCAATAAGATATTAATGCATTAAGCAATTAATCAAATGGATTGCACAGGTAATGCTCTCTTGAGGTTTCCATCACCCTCAGCTGCAGCAGCTAATTTTAATTAACTGATGGCGTAAAAGCCTAAAGGTATTTTATTTATTTATTATTCAGAAGCAGGAGTGTGCACGTTAAAATAAAATAAGAAGTAGCTAAGCTAAAGGTTAAATCATTCACATCAGTAATTGTGCGGCCATTTTAATAAAAGGTATATGAAAGCAGCCCCTGATAGCCTTTACTTTCAAGCAAACATGCTAATATGCTCTAAAACAGGTGTGTGAAATCACTGCTCCTCTGGCTGTTGCTGAACTACAACTCCCATCATCCCTGACTATTGCTAGGGCTGATGGGAGCTCATCAACATTCAGTT
Source organism: Podarcis muralis (assembly GCF_964188315.1). Lineage (NCBI taxonomy): Eukaryota > Metazoa > Chordata > Lepidosauria > Squamata > Lacertidae > Podarcis > Podarcis muralis. The sequence goes on from NC_135656.1 coordinate 100,526,170, forward strand.
CATCAACATTCAGAGGACCAAAGGTTCCTCACTCCTGCTCTAATATAACACTAATTTATTTCATTTGTAATGTCAGCAGTGAAGGACTTCACTTCTAAGTTGCCTACACTGCTGTCTCACTCTTCAGTAAGGAATGGAGGAGAAATTTGGTTCAATTCTCTTTTTAATGTAAACCTACCTAATTCAGACTTCTTGAAACAGTATGTGAACCAAAAGGCAGTTATCCTTTGAAATTCAAACTTCTCCCAATTTTTGTGATGTGATTCTCCAACCAAATGTTTATGTTAGGAGAAATGCATACTAAAACGTAGAAGAAATCCCGGAAGGATTTTTTTAAAAAACTGCCAACTGCTGCAGAATTGGGGGAAAGTGATTTTCAGACTGGAAAATGAGAAACTGAGAGAAATAAAAATTGGCAAATTCACCAGCCCTATTCTGAAGCAGTCATATTTCCCTCCAGCAGCAAGTTCAGTAATAGTAGTAGTAGTAATAATAATAATAATAGTAATAGTAATAATAATGATGATAATAATAATAATAATAATAATAATAATAATAATAATAATACCCCACTCATCTAACTGGTTTGCCCCAGCCACTCTGGGTGGCTTCCAGCAACTCAATATTTCAGTTACCGGTATCTACTATCCATGGTGCAAATTCAATCGACAAGGAGCACAGTGCAGCAGAGAAGTGAATTGCTTTGCTGCTGAACTTTCTGCTCCAATATACTGTCTGAGAACGTAGATGTGAATGCACCCAGGATCAAGCTGTAAAAAGCCACATCAAAGTTCTAGAACAGCCTTCCCTAACCTAGTCTCCTCCAGACATTGTTGGGCTACAACTCCCATCATCCCTGAATAGCTGGGGATAAACATCTGGAGGACAGGCAGGCTGTGGCAGGCTATGCTGGGACACTACTCACAACAGATGTGATTACTATCTATGATTCTCATCTTGTTGAGCTTACTTGCATTTTAATAATAATAATAAATAATAATAATAATAATAATAATAATAATAATAATAATAATAATTTATTATTTATACCACGCCCATCTGGCTGGGCTTCCCCAGCCACTCTGGGCGGCTTCCAACAAAATATTAAAATACAATAATTAATCAACTATTAAAAGCTTCCCTAAACAGGGCTGCCTTCAGATGTCTTCTAAAAGTCAGGTAGTTGTTTATTTCCTTGACATCTTATGGGAGGGCATTCCACAGGGTGGGCACTACTACCAAGAATGCCCTCTGCCTGGCTTCCTGTAACTTCGCTTCTCGCAGTGAGGGAACCACCAGAAGCCCCTCAGCGCTGGACCTCAGTGTCGGGGCAGAACGATAAAAGCATAAGACGAGCCTTTTGGATCAATCACCCATCTAATATGGCATTCTGTTTTCACAGTGACCAACCAAATGCCTGTGGAAAGATTGCAAACTGGACATGAGCGCAACCCTGCTCTGCCCACCCGCAATTTCCAGTGACTGGTATGCAGAGGCAATACTGCCCCCACAGTGGAGGCAAAACATAGCAATCTTGGCTAGTAGACATTGATAGCCTTGTCCTCCATGAATTGTCCAATTGCTGGCCATCACTGCCTCCTTTGGGAGTGAGTTTCATATTGTAACTATGTGCTCCACCAAGAAGTATTTGTTCATAAATCTGCCCTGAATCTGCCAGCATTCAGCTTCACTCAACGTCTTTGAGGTCTAGTGTTGCGAGAGAAGAAAAAACCTTTCTCTATCTGCTTGCTCCATACCCTGCATAATTTCATAAGATGATCTCTCAACATCACCCTCCTAGTTTGTGAGCAGAGAAACTGGAGCAGAGGAGTTCACCAAATTTCTCCAGAAGAGAAGAAAATCTCCAGCAGTTTTTTCAGGAATGTGCTCTACATTTTTATAGTCTTTATGACCCCCACCCCACAAAAACAGGAGCGTAGCATGCAGTGCTGCATTTACGTATAAGCTAAACAAGTTATAGTTTAGGCCCCCACTCTCTTGAGGGCCCCAAAAAAATTAAAGGGGAAAAAACTGGATGTACAGTTCAAAAATATAATATAAAAAACAAATAAAATAAAACCTACATATAGCAACATTGTGTATTAATAATTATTTCACTGTTAATATACTTCTTAATTGTATTTCAGTTCAACAATTACTCTGATAAAATACATATTTTGTTACGTGCAAATGGCTTTAGATACCTATTAGGTCCATAAATTACCATATAGCATATATTCAACAGAAAAAACAGCAACAATTTGTTGTTGACAAAGGACAGCTGGACATATAAAGGGCCCCATTACCTTTAGTAGCTTGGGGCCTCATCAAACCTAAATCTGGCCCTGGTAGCATGGGGGGCAGGGAGCTGTAGCCCATGGCACACGATTTTTAGAGGCTGTGAACCAAACACCCCCAAGCAGGGATCTGGGTCCTGTCCTGTCCTGGCTGTTGTTGGGAATTTCTGGGCCCCAGAGCCTCACCTGGCCTTGCCACCGCGTCCTCAGCCCCCTCAGTGAATGGCCACCCAGTTGGCATCATTGGGATTCGCCCACCAAGGGCTGCGTTGACCCGTTGGGCACAGGTGGGAAGGTGGCACAGTGCAGGCCCACTTGGCTCTAGTAGTGAGGGCTGGGCTGGCATACGAGCTCTGTGAACCCTCTGTGCCTCCTATGCACCCGTCCAGCAATGGTGGTGAGGGCTAGGCTGGTGCGCTGGGTTCTGTTCATCCTCTGCACCCCACTCCTGCCCAGCACATGTGCCCCGGGCACCAGCAAATGATGCAACACCACTGCCCACCAAAACTGATGATAACCAAGATCTGTCTTCTTGTTTAGAGATTAGTACATTTCTTCCAGTATTGAATATTCCCCAGTGGACTCTGTGTAGTATCTCGTGTGCGCAGATTGCCAACGAAAGGTCTGATCCTTCTTCCTCAAACGGCTGGCTGAGCAGGAATGACTGATATGTGCTTGACAGCCCGACTTGATAATGTGTGAGAGTGTTCCTCTCCCCTTTCATCTAATTTTTATAACTCTCAGCTGTGGTGACAGGAAGGGGGGGAAAGAACTATGAGACATGCAGTAAGATACTTCCCATCTGAGAAAGTTGATTTTCACTCTCTGCAAATTTTAAATGGCATATGTCTCCTTAGTCCACAGCAAAGCAACAAAATCTCCAGGCAAAGAAAACAGAGACGTGACAGTGGAGGTGTGATGATGCAAGACAGTTGGCACTGTGAGACTGCCTATCCAAGGGACTTCAGATGACTTCCTCATAAGTAGAGTGGCTCAGTAATGAGCCACCTGAAGTTACCTATATAGCCCAAGCTATCTGAAGGATCATGTGCCCCAATACAAACTTTCCCAGGCTCTGAGATCTTTGGGGGGAGGCCCTTTTCTTGGTCACACCACCCTCACAGGAACGCTTGGTGGGGACATGGAAGAGGGCCTTCTCAGTGGTGGCTCCCAGACTTTGGAACTCCCTCCCTAGAGAGGCTAGACTGGCTCTCTCCTTGTTGTCTTTCTTCTGGCAGATGAAGACTAAATTGAGGAATTGATTGTTGTGTGTGTGTGTGTGTGGTTTTTTAAAAAAGGAAGGGGCCTCTAGTAATACAGTGGGGTTTTTTTTCTTTTTATACTTTTTATAGATTTGTTTTTATATGGTTTGAAATCTATTATAGTTTAATTTTTAACTATTAGATTTTAAATGTTTTTCGCTTTCTGCATTTTATCCATTTTTATTTTTATTTTTGTGAGCCATCTTGAGTCCCAGTTATATCCCACAGAAAGGGTGGGATATGAATAAATGAAACAATACATAATACCAGGCAGAGCCAGTCCTCTGCTATTCTTTTTTATAGTGACAAAAGAGTTAACAGCAAAGAATTTTTTTTTTAGACAAGTTAATTCATTAGCACAGGAGACATGAAGTTAAAATCAGAAATGCAGAAGTTTACCAGGTCTTCACCTTTCTTCTCATCCAGGATTGATTGATTGATTGATTGATAGGTTGATTTTGGAAGTGTATTCTGCAACCTGTCATTCACATAATAATTTATACAGGTCCTCCCATATATCATTCCACATTATTTGTTGTTACTGCCATCAGGAGGGGGCACAACAGAAGCGGGACGACAGAAAATAAATAAATTGGAATATTTGTGACATTAAAAGTTACAGGATTTCAGCAAGAAGTTCCAGGACATGCACTTGTTGGAATGAAGCAGTATGTCCACCCCAAAACGTTCGCAGGCAAAATGCTATTGCAAGAGGGATTGCATATACCTGCCCAATACCATTATGAGCCCAATCATGAACACACAATTTTAAAAAGATGCTTGTTAGTGGGAGGCGGGACTTTACATAGCAGTATCTTCAGGTGGTAGTTCTGGAGCAGGGTTTCCCAAACCCTACATACATCCTACTGTTGTTGGACCACAACTCCCATCATCTCTACCTCGAAGGACCAGTGGTCAGGGATGATGGGAACTGTAGTCCAAAAACAGCTGGAGACCCAAGTTTGGGAAATCCTGCTCTGGAGGCAAGCAGGATCTTAGAAGCTGGTTTCTGCCATGGTGGGATACCTGACAGGGTGGAGTCAAAGGAAGCAAGTTCTTGCAACTTTCGACCACCTGACTCCATAGCACTGTCTTTCTTCCCCGTTCTGGTTGGAATTCAAAGTGCTTTATTTTCTCTTCTGGACCCTTTACATTTGACAGAGCAGGAGCCTTTGCTGGCCATGGACTGAGCAACCTAATTCCATCTCATTTCAATTTCAATGGTGCTCACTAACTGGCCAGTTTCTTTCCATTTTACGTGGATTTTTCAAACGAATGCACTAAAGGTCTGCATTTGAACCATATGCCTTTGGTGGGACAGACATTTTATCAAAAGTATGTATTTATTTCAATGTTTTTCATACATTATGTACACATTTTGTTAAAATAGGTCCTTTTTGCACACGAAACCAAGGCCAAAATCCAGATAAGCACATTATCCAATTGGGAGCTGGTGCTCTGATCCACAAGCGAGCCTGGGAGCAATAGGTAGGTCCACTGTGAAACGCAGACTGAACTAATTCCTTTTCCATCCCTGACCTTTGTTGAGAGCCCCCCTTTGCAGCTACTCCTTGTTTAGGCTTCCAGCTGTACCTTCATCTTTGAACGCATTTGTGCAGCAGCTGTACGGGAGACCAGTGTTCCTCAATGGGGCAGAAAAAAGGGAACTTGATCTCTCAGTTGTTCAAGGTATAGCTTTTGTTCTGCTTTTGAGGTGGGGCTGCTGCTGCTGCTGCAAAAACAGGATCTACTCGTTTCGTTTGTCATTCAAAACCCATTTAGAAAGGCATCAAGCATAGGATATGAATAGCAAAAAAAGGGAGGGAGGGAGTTGAAGGATAGTATCTAGATACGAATGTTTTTCACACAATTCCCTAAAGGTCTGCGGTTGTCACTTCATGGCAGAAATGCTAAATGCACTTACACAGCCCAGGACTGATGTCTCCAAATGCAAGCTTGGATATTACATTGATCTCGGAGATATTGCTTTGGCATGACCCTTTGCTTGAAAAACAACTCTTTTCAGTGACGTTGGCACATCACTAAGAGCCAATGGAGTTCTGCATTGCCCTCACTTTAAACTTGCTCTGTTTGGCATCAGTGACACTGTTGTATAACCAAATTAGACAGTGCTGGCACCAGGCTTTGGAACTGGCGTGTGGAAGAGACTGGAGGTTCTAAATCATAGAAATAATAGAATTGTAGAGTCCCATATGAGGAATCAAACCTGGAACCTTGGCCTTATCGGCACCATTCTCAGTTTAACCAAATGGATAGATGAGCTCCCCCAGTTTGGAAAATGATTATCCACTATGAGCCGAGCCAAGTCTCTCCTGAATTGTGGGGCTTTCTCCATGCATGCACTCTCTGCTATTAAACAGACCTCTCTGCTGCCATTTCCCAAAACTGTCCTTGCACAGAAAATGGTTAATGTTCAGGAGGGCTGTTGCTGAGTGCTTTACTAGTTTGAACCATTATCTTGTCTGACTGTGATTAGGAAAGCCATATCTGCTCAATGTCTCCCACTGGACAATTTTGTGGCAAATGAGAGAATCAACAGACTGCTGTTTGCAGTTGTGTCATTGCTAGAAGAGGCAGCAAAGTTTCTTTTTTTGTAAAAGAAATAAGTAGAAATCATCGGTCCCCTTCTTCTAAAATAGGAAAGCTCCTGCCTCACCAAAGATTAATAGAATTCAATCACTTTTGCAGGGGAGAAATAACCCCATGAAAGAGTTGGGTATTCAGCCTGGCACTAATCCTTGCAACATAACTTTAAAAGCCCAGGGGGCACCTCTAGTTTAGGGAGAGTAATATTGCGCAAATAAGCTTTGAATGCAATCACTGATAAGTGGAAGCAAAATGCAGGGAGCTGGTTGCAAATCAGCTGATGCAATTTGGATAGAAAGAAAAGAATCAGTGGAAAGAAATTTGAACTGCAAGGCAAGGAACACAGTTGCTTCACCTTAGTCAACCCTCTTAATCAAGATACGAATGATTAGGGAGAAAACGAGCTACGCAGAAGGAGCTGAAGTTAAGAAAACAAATGAATTACAATAATCGATAGGAAATCCTGCTGATAAAGATAACATTGACACGAGTAAAACTTTAACAACGTAACTATAACATAATTAGGCAGGAGCTGGGTTTTATTAAGTGATCACCATCCCCCCCCCCCACAAATTCCCCATCTATTTATTTCTCCTTTGGTTTTGCAGGATCACATTGGGATCACTGACAATTACAGGTCTGGAGATGTAATGCACCACAAGCTAATCTGTTACATCTATTTTGGCTGTGCCCTGGAATTACTACATTCTGGCACCAAGTGGATTAACCTGGTTCTGTCAACCTACATAAGTTTCTCCTTCAACCACCACCTATTAAGCCACACTTATTGGGTCAGTCCGGTCTTGTGGTTAAAGTGCTGGACTCAGTGGACATTGGTCCATTAGGGCCAATGCATATATCCAGTAAGCTCTCACTTATTGGTCAAATTCACACCACCCTCAACTCTCCAGGAACCTAAAGAACCAAACAGGTTCTGGAAAGTGGGAGTGAGTATGAGGAGATGACAAGCTGAGACATCTCTACATACCTCAGAGCAATGAGGACTTCAACAGGAGCACCATCCACGCCAACCAGAAGCTACACAATGACATTCAAGAGTCCATCAGACTCCATTAATCCAATAATAATAATAATAATAATAATAATAATAATAATACATTTTTAAAATTTATATGCCACCCATCTGACTGGGTTGCCTCAGCCACTCTGAGTGGCTTCCAGCAAAACATAAAAACACAACAAAACATCAAACCTTAAATCTTTGCCATACAGGAATGCCTTCAAATGTCTTCTAAAACAGTGCTTCCCAACCGGTGTTCCGCGGCACACTAGTGTGCCGCCAGACGTTGCCTGGTGTGCCGCGAGATGTTGCCTGGAGGGAGTCGGGCGAGTCGGGCGGCGAGAGGCGGGGCGGCGGGCAGCTCGTAGAGGAAGCGCGATGCCCCGGGAGCAGCCATGGCCCCCGGCCCCGACTGCCACTCTCCGCGCCCTCCGCGCCCCGGGCCAGGCCATAGGAGAGCCGGGCGCCGACGACGGAGGAGGCCGGCCGTGGGAAAGGGGCCACTTCCCCTTTAAAGGCCGCTCCGGGCGGGGGAGGGAAGCGGCCCTCCGCCGCGCCGCTCTGCGCCTGCGCCACAGGCCCCGGGGAAGAGCACTTCGCAGGACTCGCGGGCCAGGCGGAGCCACCTCGAGCGCCACCCAAGCGGGCGTCTCTATAGCGACGGACCCGCCCTTTCCGCTGCCCTCTCACGCTGCTCTGGCTCCGCCTAGCGGCCTGAGGAGGAGCCGTGCAGCCTGTCGCTGCCGCCCCCGCGGAGCCTGAGGCGAAACGCGCAGGGGCCGCCGCCGCGCCGAAGCCTCCCTTCCGGGGTCCCCTCGGGGCCATTGGGCGGGGCTGTCGCCTCCTGGACGCCGCAGCCCCGAGCTCGTGGATGTAAACCGAGAGATGGACTTGCTTGGGAGGAAGTTCCGTTGTACCAGCGGGAGTTATTTCCTAGTAAATATGAAACACTTGGGGATATTAGGTTGAGACTGAGGGGAGCGTGGCTGGTAGCCCGAAACATCCGGAGGGCGCAGGGCTGGCGAAGGCTGGGGGAGCACGAGACTTCGACAGTCTTTTCAGTATGTTACAACATAAAACTGCTGGAGCAAGTTAACATATTTTGTTACCTTGTGCATTAAAAGGACCGTATGTAAGAATATAAGTGGGTTTGCTTCATTCCATAGGATTCACACCTCAGAGTGCAATGGCAGGCAGATCTTAGAGCCAGCTTCTGTCTATGTATCTGAAACCTGTTCTGCCCCCTCCCCCACACTTGGTGCCATTTTCATCTACACATGCAGCAGAGTAAGTTGACCCAGAATAGTACCAATTCAGATGGCAGATGGGAGAATGACAGTGCTGAATGCTTTCCCATGTAGAACAGTCCCTGCAAATAAAAACCTAGCATATTTGGAAGAGGGATGCTAGCCTAACCATTACCTTCTATGCTGTTACTATTTTTTTATTTTTTTTTACATAAGTAAAAAGTGACCTTTCCCCATCTGGCATGGTGGTGTGCCTCGAGATTTTTTTCATGAAACAAGTGTGCCTTTGCCCAAAAAAGGTTGGGAAACACTGCTCTAAAAGTCATATAGTTGTTTATCTCCTTGAAATCTGATAGGAGGGTGTTCCACAGGGAGGGGACCACTATCAAGAAAACCCTCTGCCTGGTTCTCCCTATAACTTCACTTCTTGCAGTGAGGGAACTCCCAGAAGGCTCTCAGAGCTGGACCTCAATGCCTGGGCTGAACAACTATTATCATCCTAATAGGTTTATGCCCCTTTCCGTGTCTAAAACTCAGTATGTTTGCCTACTATAATCTCACTGTAACTTGTACAGTTTTGCATGTAGCAATGTGTTGTTTTTTTCCACAATGGAAAGAAAGCACATAAGTGGCTTGACGGATTTTCCCCCAGCTAAGAAAAGAATAGCTTTTCTTTGGAAGGGCCCCTTGAGAATAGCTCGAGTCAAGGTTGCTGCATTAAAGCAATTGAATAAAAGATACCTTCAACAGCAGGGGAGGGCAATTTGGCTGCCCATGTTGACATTTTTACCACAACGCTTTCAAGCGTATACGTGCAGAAATTCAAATGGTGCCGCCTGTAGTGGCACAGAGATTCAGCAATGGGGGGGGGGCAGCTGCTCCTGAATGGAACAGCTGCCTATCGTGCAGCTGTCAGTGGCACAGATCTCTGTCAAGAAAAACACTGGCAACCACAGTTGCCAACTTTTTCTTCTTTCCCCCCTTTTTGCTGTCTTCTGCAGTTGTGCCTTTGAACGGCAGAACAATCTTCAACCCTTTAGCAGGTTGACAATGCCTGTTTCCATGCTGCAGAAAGCTGCTGATTTCTGCAGATCCAGCTGCTGTCAAGCCAAAGGTACAAGGCCCCCTGTGGATCTTGTTAGCACAAGGTCTGTGTTAACTGTTTCTTGTTAAATTGAAATGTCCCAGCCTGGTGTGATAATTGAGAAAGCAGGAAGCTGCTCATGCATACTGTATTGGAGGAAGTCAGAGCTGCACACTCAGCAGTCAGGGAGTGCTAGTCTACCATTACTAGAACCCAGAGATTTTTAAACATGCCAAAAAGAAATAAAGAAAACCAAGTCAGCCCTTGATCGCCAGGTCCCAAGCTCAGCCCAGCAGCAGCCGGCTGCAGTCCTCCAGCCTTTTTCTGAGCAGGATTGGAGCTGCTTTTCTACAGCTCCTCCTACGTTTGTGTGACAGATGCATGGCAGAGAGAAACTCGGGTGTTACAACTTTCCCTATCACTGAGTCTCCACTCCAGCAAAACCGGCTGCTTTCCCTGGGACACTTAAAGCCACAGAAGCTCAGCTCAGAAAGCGGTGTCACCAATTCGCCACAAATACTTTGTCCCCAAGTGAGTGTTCAAATTCTTAAAAAGTGGCAGGCTAGGATTCACAATGTGGCAGATTTTATTAAGAGAGGACAGAAAGCAAATAAATATAGCGGGTACAGTGTTTCTTATGGTAGGAACTTTTCATCTTTAAACTTTTGAAACAGGAAAACTCAACTCCATGAGCTAACCTAAAACCCCATTCACCCTCCATTGATCCCAGATGCACTGTGCTTTTACAGTGGTACCTCTGGTTACGAACTGAATTCGTTCTGGAGGTCCGTTCTTAACCTAAAACTATTCTTAACATGAGGTACCACCTTAGCTAATGGGGCCTCCCGCTGCCGCCACGCCGCTGCCGCACGATTTCTGTTCTCATCCTGAGGTAAAGTTCTTAACCCGAGGTACTACTTCCGGGTTAGCGGAGTCTGTGACCCGAAGTGTTTGTAACCTGAGGCGTTTGTAACCTGAGGTACCACTGTACTCTCACCTCCTAAATGCTCCCTCCCTAATATTCCACCCATTGCAAGACTCCCTTTTCCTCTTAACATTCTCTCCTACAACTGCTTCTCCCTTCCCTTCCAGACACTTTTCCAGAACATCGTTCACTATAGTAGCTACCCTAAACAGGATCTGTTCCTTCTGGTGCATTGTTACTGCACAACACTCTCCCTGATGGGGGTACAACATGATATTCTTTATTGTTTGGCTGCTGTTTCTCTGAATGATCAAATGCAAGAGAGCAGTGCTGTGGCTTGAGAAGAAAAGATGCACTTCTGTATTGCTGCTAAAAATACAGGAGCCCTGTCCTAGTGCAATACAGTGGACCCTGTAATTACATACTGCTCTGGATGAGTAACTTTCGGGTTACGAACATGGCAAACCCAGAAGTGTATACTTTCGGGTTTTGCAGTGCACGCATCCGCAGAAGCACTCTGTACACTGTGTGTGCGCGCAGAAGCACTCAATCGTGCCACATGTGTGCGCAGAAGCAGCGTCTCTGCCTACAGACTTTTCAGGTTGCGGACGGACCTCTGAACAAATTTAATTTAACACAGTCCACTGTGCTGAGAACATATGGCAATCACTGTATGCTAAAATGGATTCATCTTCTTGTAAATGCTGCAAACAATGCAGCACGGGACATATACAAGATCTGGAAGGCGAGCTATGCTTTGAGAGGTGCAGTTCAGAGCATGCAGTCTGAGCAGAGAGATAAACCCTAGTTTTGTAGCCTCGTTAGTGGGTTGTGAAGCCGTGTGGTGCAAACACACTGGCAAGGCTATCCCTGTGCCAGAAGATCTGCAGTTTTATGAAAGCAGCCTTCTCTACAGTTGTTACAGTTGCAGGAGCTGGATTAAGGAAGTCGTGCTAGGGGTGCTGGGGTTCACTTTTATTAGAGGCCTTATCTCCAGAAAATGGAAGCCTTGCCTAAATGAGAACAAAAAAAGCAACACATACTTTGGCAAAAGAAATGTAAAGAGACAATAAGGGACGCACATGCGCACAGACACAAGAATTTTGAGGAATCCATTGCTAAAAACATAAATACCCTTACCAAGAAAAATCTGAAAATGCCTTATTAGACTGTCTATGGACGTGTTTGGTACCATTGGGTGACAAGGGAGTCAAAGGAGTGTTAAAGGAGGATAAGGAGTTTGCAGAGAAGCTGAATAGATTATTTGCACCTGTCTTCACAGCAGAAGATACAGGACAGATCTCTATGTCTGTGCTAACTTTTTCAGAAAAGGAGTCCGAGACAAATAGTGGGTGACAAGAGATGGAGTCCTTGGCCTAACAGACAAAATAGAAACTGACAAACTGCCGATAGCATCCATCAAACAATTCTCAAGAAACTCAAATGTGAAATTGCTGATCTCCTAAGAAAAATATGTAACATGTCCTGAAGATCAACTTTCAGAGACTGAAAAGTTGACAGTGTAACACCAATATTATTTGTTTTATGGGGAGGGGGAGGATCCTGCAAATTACAGGCCAGTTCTTGGACTTGTGGAAACATTATTACCAAGCTTATAGAAGAACAAACTGCTGAAGAAGCAGAATAGCTTCTACAGGACTAAGTCCTGTCTAATCTTTTAGACTTCTTTGAGCGTGTCATTAAGTATATGGATAGTAAACTGTGATCATTCATCATTTTCTAGTATGACTACATGATGTGAAATATATGTGATAGAGGGGAGGGATAACATGTGTGTCATTGCCAGAAATTACCAACTGCTGGGATCACTTTTTTCCCCTTCATGAAAGTAATCCCCAAAAGGGAAAATATAACATATGAAACGGTCCTTTAAAAATTGGTTATAGGCTGTAATTGGATGGAGAAGCTTAAATTGGTGTGGGCAGGTGTGGTACATTTACTGCTATGAAATCAGCATATTAATAATATTGATATCTAGCATGAACTTTCTGATCACAGCAGAAGATAATCCCCAAACAATAGATGAACACACAATTTCTGGCGAGAGCAGATGGGTTTGGACATTGAGCTGCCCTGCTCGGATTCTGGTGCAATCCACTTTGCTTGAATAAGAAGATCAATGAAGTCATTGTGTGATTTATTGCTTCCCTAGCGAAGCCAACGGAAGTACTATTTTCTTGTGAGTTATCTACAGAGTAACAATTGGGCAGCTTAAATTGTTTGAAACAACTGATCCAAAATGAACAGTATTTAGTCCATTGGGAGAAAATGATCCCTTAAAAAACGAACAAGAAAAGTAATGACAGACTTGCTGTCATTTAGAGCAATTTGCCTCTCATTATGTTCATCTCGCCCTCCCATTATGTGTTAAAAATGAATTCCTTTATTGATGCAGAATTCAGCGAATCTTATTGAGATGTGGTAGCAAGAGAATCTCCACTACCATCACATTTTATTTTTAATTTCTGCCACTAAGGACAATTCTGTATCTAAAACAGGGGCTTTGTCTCAACAAAGACTATTTGAGAGACGGGCATCGTAAGTACTCTAGCTGCATATAGAGACTTGGAAGAGCTCCAGCACCAGCCTTTTAAAGCCAATATCAAACTCTGGATTCTTCTTGTTCCTTAGCTCCTGCTGCTACAAGATATCCTGGATACAGATGCCAAGTCTCAGAAAACTCTGCAACACAGCACTTTCTGTTTTGGTCAATTAAAAGGAATCAAAGTAGATGCCAACTACTTAAAGGATGCCACAAGAGAGGATTAATTTTCTGGGTCTTTCATCTTTGATAAGACATACTCATTTAAATTAACATGTCTAAAAAGAGAGAGAGAGCGCTTCTTCTACCTCCATACCCCATAGGACAAATGAGGGCAGGCACGGCACCCAATTTACCACATCAAGACTCTGTAACTGGGGGGCTGGATTTGGACAAGGCACTGCTTCTCAGCCCCCAGAACCATTTGGTTCATTCTCTAGCCTGATGTTATGCAAATAACCAGGGTAGCCATGTGTCTTACTGTCCAGTCCTCTCTTTGAAGTGCAGCTGAGTCCAGTTTAAGGAGGAAGAACGTGAACAAGGGAGAGCAGGAGGGGCCTTGGAGTTGCCCAGCTGAAGCTGACACCTGAACCTCACACCTGAGTGGGAAGACAGCCATCGGACCAGCCTTCCCCATTGTGGTGAGATATAACATTTTAAAATTAAATTATAACAATCATTTCTAAATTTTCATCTATTGACATGTGCAAATATTATGCAGATGGGTGTGGTCCCCCCTCTCTTTGGCAAATGCATAAGCAGTCACCCTAATTAAAACCATCTCTCATTTATTTATCTGAGGCCCTCCAATGTGCTTTTTTTTTAGGGATGCGGGTGGCACTGTGGGTTAAACCACAGAGCCTAGGACTTGCCGATCAGAAGGTCGGCAGTTCGAATCCCCGGGACGGGGTGAGCTCCCGTTGTTCGGTCCCTGCTCCTGCCAACCTAGCAGTTCGAAAGCACATCAAAGTGCAAGTAGATATATAGGTACCACTCCGGCGGGAAGGTAAACAGCATTTTTGTGCGCTGCTCTGGTTCACCAGAAGTGGCTTAGTTATGCTGGCCACATGACCCGGAAGCTGTATGCCGGCTCCCTCAGCCAGTAAAGCGAGATGAGCGCCACAACCCCAGAGTCGGTCACGACTGGACCTAATGGTCAGGGGTCCCTTTACCTTTAATGTGCTTTTGGCATGAAGGAGGACTGCCTGCTGAGGGCCTGAAGGCCCTTGCCTCTTTCCACCTGGCTTGGGGCGGGGCCTGACAGGCTTCACAAGGACTGCTGCTGCTTTTAAATTGTTTTTAATTTTTATCTGTGTTGTTTTAAATCTGACTATCTTGGCTGTGAGCCCTGGAAGACCTGCCCCCTGCCTTACTGGCCCTTTCCCATCTGGCCTGGGAGAGTGAAGTGCGGACTGACTCCAGCTACAAAAGCTGAAGCTGTTGAACAGATTATTGGGCTGCAGTATTGTATACCGAGGGTTGAGAGAGCTGTTGCTGTTATTGGTACTATTGTTGTATCTTTAGTTACAGATCTTACGATTTACGTGGAAATTGTTCCCATTTGGTTGTGTATTTTTCATGTGTTCTATTTATTGTTTATGACTTCTGTCATGTTTGTAATGATGTAAATCTTGTCACGTTGTAAGCCTCCTTGAGCATAGTTTCAACTATGGAAAGGCGGCATACAAATAAAATTATGATGATGAATTACCAGGACAATATTTGTAGCTTCTCTGATATGTTCACTCACCTTTCCCCCAAACGCTTTCACATACTATTGCAAGCCATGTGACTTCAACGCGGCTTACGCCTTACTAAATGTGTCCTTTTTCAAGTGGAAACTTTTCCAACTTGGGATTCATGTTTAAAAGACCAACACTCTGTTAGCTAACATTTGTTTAAGTGTTTTTATCTTTACCTCATAAAGCTTTTATGTAGGCCTTGTAATATGATCATCATGAACTGAAATCTCATAAATACTTCAACTTGAGACCTAGTTTCCCATACAGGTCATCTCCCCCATATGGCTGAGGCTTCTTTGGTACATTTTCACCTTATGTTCCCCACCCCCTATGCCCCTGTATCTTCTGGGCCTGCTGTACTGGACTAAAATCTCTGCTTAGGTTGGGCCTGGGAGGAATTTGGATCCACTCAGCTGCTCCCAACATATCCCTTTTTGACTCTACTGATATTGGAGCCCTGATGTTGGTTGGGTGAGGGCACTGGATGTTTCTACAGTGTGGGGAGGGGCAACCCAACATCAAGCCCCATATTGGGCAACAGATTCCTGCATCGCAGGGGGTTGGACTAGATGATGCCCATGTTCCCTTCAAACTCATCAGTTCTATGATTCTGTGAAAACTTCCGCTCTCTGATGTCAGAGCTCGGATGTCATCGAGGGAAATCCTATATATTCTGTGAACCCCTGGAATGACTTCTCAGAGGCCATAGGTGAGATCAATCAGATTTTGGTTTTGTGTTTTTTTTTAAAATTTTTTATTAAGTTTCTTTTCTTACATTCAGAAGTATACAGAATAAAGAAAAAAGAAAAAGAATAAAAAGAAGAAGAAATATATAAAAATCCAACTTTCCATAGTATTTTCAAAAATCCAACTGGACTTCCCCACATCCTCCAGACCCTGCGTTCTTTGTAATAAAAACGTCAGCAATTTGTTACCTTGTTTCATAACTTACTGTATCTTTCAGTTATCATGTTTCTAAATTTACAATGTTGTATCCCAATTCTTGTACATTTAAAATAAACATAATAAAGTTATTTCATGTTTTCACCTCTTCTTTCTTATAACTTAGTTTTCAATTCACCTAATCGAGTTGCAGAAGCAAAGGTTTCCTAATCGTGCACATTCTTAGGATTCATACAACTTATAATGTTTTTGCAAATAGTCCTTAAATTTTTTCCAGTCCTCTTCCGTTGTCTCCTCTCCCAAATCTCGGATTCTGCCAATCAGATTTTGAAATGGGAACTGATTTACGCAAAGCGGCTTCTTCTGCAAAACTTATTTCCCTTCTGGGATTTGGATTTCAGGGGGGTTGCAGGAAGCAGAGTAGCCAAAGAACTGGAGCTACGCAAAGAGTCACAACAACAACAAAAGCTGCTTGATCCATAGAGGGGGAAGGAAATTGAAAACCAAAAATTTCCAGTCCATAGAGCAATTGATTCCTGAACATAGCATTAATGCATAATATGCTTCCACCCCACCTCAGACTGTATTAGCTTGGCTATTTCCGTGAAAATAGCAAGCATGCCGCACATTTTAATAGTATGTTTCACACTAAACAGGGAATAAAAAGCATTAAATATTTATTCCCTTCCTAGCATTCTGCTCAAGTGTCCTACTTACTGAAACGCGGTGTTAATATAACCTTAATCTTTCCAGCAGGCATATCATAGATTTACTCACGGCTCAATTTGAGCCACAGTTCAGTGGGCTTGAAGACCACCCCTGGGCCCGCCATTTCCCCATTGTGGCCAGAGATAAGACTGCAAAGCAATGACAGCCTATAGCCGGGGAAGTACGAACTAACCAGGTTACATGTCCTCATGAAAACTGGCCAGCATTTTTAGTGTGAAAATTCACCTAATATACACATTTTTGTATGCAATTTTGTCCACTGGTGCATATTTCCCCTAATATTTATCTCTTCCCAAATTTTTGTAATATTATTTTCACTAATGCATGCATTTTCGTACCTGTTACTTGGCTGGAGAGTTGCAATGCCAAATTTGGAGGAGTGCATATTTTGAAGGACGGCTCTTTTCTGTTTGTGTATTGTTTCTGAAACTGTAAATTTAGGTAGGTTCACCTTTAAATGTGAACAGAATAGAATTTCTCCTCCATCGCTAGTTACATGTAAAAGCTGCAGCAGGAATGCTGCCAGACACAGAGGTTTATAGGATTAAGCAGCAACCCTGTGCACTTAGACTACATACACACCACATATTTAAAGCACATTTAAAGTGTACGCTCCACCCGCAAGAATCCTGGGAACTGTAGTTCACCCCTTGCAGAGTTACAATTCCCAGTACCCTTAAACCACAAATGTATGTTGTGTACACAGCCTTAGCTGAGAGCAAGCCTTTTGGAAATCAATCATGTATATTGCTTTAATACACTTCAGTTCAGTTTATTGTTCTACCCAAAGGTCATGGCAAACTTGTATTATGCAGTAGTATTATTAAAATAACACAAAATATACATCCTCAATATAAAAATCTGCAAAGACGTTGCCAAGTTCCTGGGCCTCCCTTGTGCATCTCTGAGAGCTCCAATTCTAATATTACTTTGTTGTTTTTAAAATCCAATCTGCCAACATCCATGATGTAAGAGAGAGAGGTAACCAGGAATACCGACAAACTCAAATCCACCTTCTTTTCAGATTAAACCTCCAAATCACTACAATAATTTATGGCAATTTTGTCTAATTCCTTTTTCCTGATTCCCCCCCCCCCCGCCAATGCATAGAGGGCCACTCTGTGTGTTACCAAGCTATTATTGTCACTTGCAGAGCCAGTGTGGTGTAGTGGTTAAGAGCGGTAGTCACGTAATCTGGGGAACCGGGTTCGCGTCTCTGCTCCTCCACATGCAGCTGCTGGGTGACCTTGGGCCAGTCACACTTCTTTGAAGTCTCTCAGCTCCACTCACCTCACAGAGTGTTTGTTGTGGGGGAGGAAGGGAAAGGAGATTGTTAGCCGCTTTGAGACTCCTGAAGGGGAGTGAAAGGCGGGATATCAAATCCAAACTCTACTTGAAAGAAACCGAACCATTTTTGTCAGGTAGAGTGTCTGCTTGCTTGCATGAATGAAGGTTACAGAAAGTACTTTAATGCACGTATGGCTGGGTTATACATGTGTAAACAATATATACAGTGGTACCTCTGGTTCCATACTTAATTCGTTCCGGAGGTCTGTTCTTAACCTGAAACTGTTCTTAACCTGAAGCACCACTTTAGCTAACGGGGCCTCCCGCTACTGCTGCACCACCGCCGCGCGATTTCTGTTCTCATCCTGAAGCAAAGTTCTTAACCCGAGGTATTATTTCTGGGTTAGCGAAGTCTGTAACCTGAAGCACATGTAACCTGAAGCGTATGTAACCCGAGGTACCACTTTATATATTATTGCATTTTGATCACACCATTCCTCCAGGATGATCAGGGCCACAAATATCCTACTAATAGCCCTCTGAGGTAGGTTAGACTAAAAGATGACGACTGGCCCAAGGTCACCCTATGAATTTCATTTGAACCTGGTTCTCCCCAGAGCAAGCCCAATGCTTTGGGGTCAGCGTTGTCAAACCTCCAGCCTACAGATTAATATTGGCCCATCGGTCCTCCCCATTTGGCCTACAAGGCCATATTGGCTAAGCCATGCTCACCTGCCCTGCACATGAAAATAATAAATACAGCACCAGGAGCAGAGCAGGTAAAGATACAGATGGGCTGGATGGGAATCTGCCGGCACTGCTGATCAATACCCAATGCATCACACTTGCTCTTGTTATAGCTATGATTCCTGCATTGCAGGGGGTTGTTGTACGAGATGCCCCTTTGGGTCCCTTCCAACTCTGTAATTCTACAGTTCTATGAAAAGCCATTCTATATCATGTCACATACTCTCCAACATTTATCTGATGAAAATAGGGACATCCTATTCCATAATGATGATGATGATGATGATGATACCCCACACATCTTACTGGGTTGCCCCAGCCACTCTGGCAGCTTCCAACATATATACAGTGGTACCTCGGGTTGCATACGCTTCAGGTTACATACGCTTCAGGTTACACACTCCACTAACCCAGAAATAGTGCTTCAGGTTAAGAACTTTGCTTCAGGATAAGAACAGAAATCGGGCTCTGGTTATAGTGCTTCAGGTTAAGAACAGTTTCAGGTTAAGAACGGACCTCCAGAACGAATTAAGTACTTAACCTGAGGTACCACTGTACCAGGCTTCCTCAAACTCGGCCCTCCAGATGTTTTTTGGCCTACAACTCCCATGATCCCTCGCTAGCAGGACCAGTGGTCAGGGATGATGGGAATTGTAGTCTCAAAACATCTGGAGGGCCGAGTTTGAGGAAGCCTGATGTATACAAACATAATAAAACATTAAACATTAAAAAACTTCCCTGTACAGGGCTGCCTTCAGAGGTCTTCTAGAGGTTATATAGATACTTATCTCCTTGGCTCAGGGGTCACATAACACCATACCCTCCAACATTTCTCCGATGAAAATAGGGACATCCTAAGGAAAAATGGGACATTCCGGGATCAAATCAGAAACTGGGAGGGCTTCTGTAAATCTGGGACTGGCCCTGGAAAATAGGGAAACTTGTCATGGTTGTGCTATATGCTCCTAAAGCCAGAATAACCTCTTCCCCCAAAGTATGCACTAGGATTAATCCTGAGAAAGTATGGGAGAGCAATGGCTGCAATTATGACCCAGTCCTTTCTCCTACATAAGCAACTTCCATTCTTTTGCGACGGAGGGAGGCAGTGAGCTTGTTCACTCACACCCCAATGTCTTCAAAGGGTTATGAAGGTGAAAATGGCACAGTGTGGGAATTCAGTTCGCTCGCTCGGCCGCCGTCATTTTCTAAGCCTTGGTGAAATTGTTTGCTATTTATTGTAGCAGTGGGAGTACAGTGCATTCAACGAAGCAATTGCTCGACAAGCCCATAATTACCGCCAAATTGATTACCAACCACGACAGCTCAGGGCCTCCTGCGTGAGGGGTGAAGCTACCAAACAAAACGAGACGAAGAAAGGTCTTGATTGGAATTACCTAAGATTAAGGAGCTGCGAGCCAAAGGCGGCTTTTCGAAACGCTGTCCAAGGGCTTTCATCAAATGGCAGAAGTTTCCAGGGAAAGTTTTCACGAGGTCCTGCTGGAGGTGCAGCAGCTGGGAAATCTGAGCTCAGATAAGTTTGAGAGGCAGTGCGGTGCAGTGGTTAGAGTGTGTCGGACAAGGACCTGGGAGACTTGGCCAGGCTCAAGGCAGCTCACAACACATACACACACAAAATTACGTAAGTTACAAAATGCAACAAAATTTGAATAATCAGTAAGTTAAGGGATGCATCCCTGCACAGATCTCAGAGTTTTGCATTGCTGGAATGTCTACCACCAAATAATAAGAGGGGGAGGAGGGGGAGGAGGAAGAGGAAGAAGAAGAAGAAGAGGAGGAGGAGGAGGAGGAGGAGGAGGAGGAGCTACAATTCATCCCATATCTACCAGCCATGCAAAGGCAGTGGCAGTGGCACTTCTTGGCAGTGGCAGTCTCCCTGTGGAACGCCTTCCCATCAGATGCCAAGAAAACAACTGTTTGACATTTAGAAGACATCTGAAGGCAGCCCTGTATGGGGAAGGTTTTTATGTTTGATGTTTCATTATGGTTTTATATGTGCTGGAAGCAGCCCAGAGTGACTGGGGAAACACAGCCATATGGGCGGGGTGGCATTATTATTATTATTGTTGTTGTTGTTGTTGTTGTTGTTGCCTGTGAACCCACCTATCACTAGGATCCAGTCCCTTCAAGGTTCCCCATGAGTGGATGCAAGTCTTGGACTGAAAATATCCCCCAACCCTGATTTAGGTGGATCTTTGTATATATGGCTCTGCTTTATCAATCACAGAAAAGCAGGATGGTGTACATTAATGCTTAAAATCGTCATAATCAGCATAAGTTTGTGTGTGTGTCTTTTTTCTGCAGTAAAACAATGCTCAAAGGGGCTCCCAACAGCATATGGAATATAATGGCACAACATTTCAAGAAAATTAATTAACAATTGCAAAATACCATTTAAATAACTAGACATACTAACATTAGGAGTCTAAACAAACCTCTCGTGATAATAAATATTGATGCAATGCCTTAAAATAAAATACAATATTTCCCAATAGGAGCAAAAACAGGGCATCTTATCCAAAGCTAAATGTTGAGCCCAGCAACAAAATAGGCCTGCAAATAAACCTATAAATAAAATTGCTGCCTCTTGAATATAGTCTAATCTGTTCCTCTGAGAGTTCACTTCCAGACAGCTAATCCTACCCCAGCCCCACATCTGAATCAGATGTGCCAGATGTGTTGGACTGTTATAGCAAAAACAAGCAACAGAATTTTGGGCACCTTAAAGATTTCCAGTCTTTAGTCTATAGCCAATGTTGTATCCTCCAGATACTGTCAAGCTCCAACTCCTGTTACGGCCAGTGGCCAAGGATGGTGGGGATTGGAATAGACCAGGGGTCTGCAACCCGTGGCTCCGGAGCCGCATGTGGCTCTTTTACACCTTTGCCGCGGCTCCGGGGCGGATACTAGTGAGGGGAGGAGGCGCATTGTGAGCTCCGACACTCCCCACTGTGGCAGGCGCTGTACTGGCTGTGACGTCACATGGGGCAGTGCGTGCGTTAGTCACTCACCGTCCCGACATCACCTTCCCGCCCGCCCGCCCGCTACATTGTAAGGGGCATGTACGCTGGTCACTGCATTGAAAGGGGGCATGTACGCTGGTCACTGTTTTGAAGGGGAGTGAAGAACACACACACACACACAAAAAGGTAACTTGTTAATTTAACGTTTATTTCTATGAGGAGAAGTAATTCTGAGGGGTCAAACAAAGAAATAATAAAAAAGTGACAAAAAAGTTATTTTATAATGACGAGTTTTGTGGCTCCCAGTTGTTGTTTTTTCTTCGGAAACGGGTCCAAGTGGCTCTTTTTGTCTTAAAGGTTGCAGACCCCTGGAGTAGACCAACATCAAGAAGGTCCCACATTGGCTATGATAAATTTCTGAGGTGGCTTCCGTAGACCTGTAATCTCCATATTTCCAGTGGTTCCACATGGATGCCCTAATCCTCAGAGCTGCAACTGTTTTATCCATAGCAAACAGAGTCTCCAGTCCAACCTCATTCAGTCATTCAGTGAAGGCAGCACCTAAGGACTGCTATAACACAAAAGCATTGCAATAATTATTTACCGGCTTCCTCCAAAGATGGCAATCTGTAAGGCGTTTGCCCGTCAGTGTGCTTGGCGTTGCTTCTTCCAATAAGTGGTCCCAGTTTCCCAGTTCCTGCTTGCTTGCTCACAAGTGCCTTAGGCCTACAGCCAACAACCTGAAAGAAATTAAAAGGCCAATTAATAGTTTCACTGAAATTTTCGGAAATGACAAGGGGGAATAACCTGGAATAAACATAATGACAGATTCCGTTAGTGTTCTAGGAAATCATTTAGCTGATCAATTATCTTGGGAACTGTCCACATTATACTTTACCCTGGTAGCAAAGTGGTGCTGGGGCAGGATTATTCTTGTATGAAATGCAACATCAGGGATCATTCAGCTAGTAGCTTAAGCTTTAGGGGCAGAATTCCTGCATTGCAGGGGGTTTTAGTAGATGACCTTTGGGCTCCCTTCCAACTCTACAAAAACAGAAGAGTTCTGGCTCTGTTCCCACCTACTATTGACTCTTGCTGTAAGGGGCAAGTGCTCCTTATAGGTTATCCCCAAAGGAATGCAGCCCTAAATGGGGGGGGGGTGTTGCCTGGCCCTGAAATAGGCATTGTAAGGTGTTCATCTAGTTCCATTTTTAACAAAATGACCACCTTCACTTATTATCACATCAGTACTTACAAACCACAGTAGCAAACACAAGGGGAGAAAACCCCCTTTTTGTGACTGAGTTCCATATCTTGCTGAAAACAAGGGGAAATCAGCTGATATGGAAAAGTCGGATTGCCCATCGATGGGGACATGATGGACCAAAGCTCAAAATCTTAAGAGCCACCTCTCAAGCACTTTAGGCACCAGAATGTCACTGGACCCTCTACAGAAAACATCCACAATTTGCTGAATATGTGGCCTCTTTTCAGGGTTCTTTTCAATTATTTGAGAAGTCCACTAGCCTCTAGAGTTTAACTCCAGCGGTTGAGAGATCTGATAGCCTTTCCTGTTCATTACCCCTTGAAAGAGTAACTTTGCCAACACCACTGTTGTCTTTCCCCCACGGCGTCTCAGGCAGAAAACAGGATGGAAGCCATTTTACATATTCCTTAAGCTTCAGCACTGCTTCTCAACAACGCTCTCAAAGTTTGGGATATTGCTGAAGTAGCTTTGGTTCATGAATAAAGCATAGGTCACAGAAGCCTCTCAAGCTTATTTACTTATTTATAAAATGTTTCTTTAATCGTTCTATGTAATACTCCAGGTAGTAGACAAATAATAATAGCACTGATGGAGCAGACAGGTAGAGAATCTGGCTCCTCAGCAGCTTAACCAGGGAGAGTCCAGACACTTGGCTCCAGGAGATCACCATCACTATTATAGGGGCAAACTCAGATGATCACTCCTCTATTTGGTTCAGTGACTTAACACAGGTGTATAAAGGGAAGTTTGTTTGTTTGTTTGTTTGTTTGTTCATTTTAAGGTTTCAATGCAGTTTTTTTAGGACCATCATCTCCCCAAAACAATGCATAAAATTCATCCATTGCATAGAGAGGTACTTAACTACTGTGTCCCATCAGTGTGAGAATTCCCATTTGCGCAATGGGACTTCCCCCTTCCTTGCACCAGGAGAGGAATCTGGTAATATGGAGACCTGAGTGAGGGCAAAATTTGGTGACCACCCCCTAAATATTTCTTATTTTCACAGTAACTCCTTTTGGAACAGTTGCTTTTTTATGGATCTGCTCAGCAGGATCATCATCATCATCATCATTATCATATCACTATCATTCTTTTGCACCCCCTTGGCTTAACCCTAAGGACATAGTTAACTTTGCTTAGTGTCAAAAGTCATTGGGAACATAAGAAGCTGCCTTGTACTGAGTCATACCAATGACCCATCGAGTTCAGTGTTGTCTATACTGACTAGTAGCAGCTCCCTGGTGTCTCTGGCAAGGTTCCCTTCCTAGCCAGGGATGGAACCTGGGGCCTTCTTAATACAAAGCAGATGCTCTCCTACCAAGCTATAACCTTTTCATTGCTAGCTTTACCTATATCATTTATCAGTTATGATAATAGAATCATAGAGTTGTAATGACGGAGTTGTAATCATAGAGTTGTAAGAGACCCCGAAGGCTATCTAGTCCAACACTTTGCAATAAAGGAATCTCAACTAAAGCATCCATGAACGATGGTCATCCAACCTCTGTGTTAAAACCTCCAAGCACTGGCGGAAGAACGGGAGTGCGGATGGAGCGGCCACTATTCCAGTAGGGTGCCATCGCGGCAGCCCCCCCAGACACACGCCACACACACCACCACACCCCCGCATGCCGGGCGCCACACCCCCAGAACACATGCCACGCCCCTTGGGTGGTTCGCCACACCCCTGTGGGCAGCATGCCACACCCCCAGGATACATGTCACACCCCCGGGGTGCGTGTCACACCCCTGGGGGGCGCCAGTCACACCCCCACCTGCTCTCCGCCCCCGGTAGCAGAGTATGCAGCTTTGCCACTGTCTCCAAGGAAGGAGAATCCACAACCTCTGTGGGAGTCCACTTCACTGTCAAACACCTCTTACTGTCAGAACGTCCTTCCAGATGTTTAGTCAGAATCTCATTTCTTGTAACTTGAAGCCATTGCTTTGAGTCCAACCCACTGGAGCAGAAGAAAGCAAGCTTGCTCCATCTTCCATGTGACTGTCCTTAAGACGTTTGGAGATAGCTATCATATCTCCCCTCAGTCTCCTTTTTTCTAGGCTAAATCTACCCAGATTCTTCAACTGTTTCTCATAAGGCTTGGTTTCCAGACTTGGTTGCCCCACATGTTCCAGCTTGTCAATGTCCTTCTTAAATTGTGGTGCCCAGAATTGGACACAGTATTCCAGGTGTGGTCTGACCAAGGCAGAATCGAGTGGTATAATAATAATAATAATCATCATCATCATCATCATCCACTCTGGGCAGCTTCCAACAAAATATTGAAATATAGTGGTACCTCGGATTACATACACTTCAGGTTACATACACTTCAGGTTACAGACTCCATTAACCCAGAAATAGTACTGTACCTTGGGTTAAGAACTTTGCTTCAGGTGCGGCGGCAGCAGGAGGCCCCATTAGCTAAAGTGGTGCGTCAGGTTAAGAACAGTTTCAGGTTAAGAACGGACCTCCAGAATGAATTAAGTACTTAACCCGAGGTACCACTGTACAATAGTCCTTCAGATATTAAAAGCTTCCGTAAACAGGACTGTTTATTATTATCTCCCTTGATCTGGACACTATATTTCTCTTGATGTAGCCTAGAATAATCGTATGTAAACCACTTAGAGTCTGATCAAGCCATATTTAAATATCATTGGACAATAATAAATAATATTAACTATAGAGACTGGCCACATGGCTGCGTAAGTCTCGTCCACTTCAAAGATGATTGTGCAGGAGATGCTTCCAGGAAATGTTGCCTGTTCGAATCAATAGACTGACATGGTGCCAAAGCCTTATATTTTAAAAAATACTCTCACAACCACTATCACATTACAGTGGTTCCTCGGGTTAAGTACTTAATTCATTCTGGAGGTCCGTTCTTAACCTGAAACTGTTCTTAACCTGAAGCACCACTTTAGCTAATGGGGCCTCCTGCTGCTGCCGCACTGCTGGAGCCTGATTTCTGTTCTCATCCTGAAGCAAAGTTCTTAACCTGAAGCACTATTTCTGGGTTAGCGGAGTCTGTAACCTGAAGCGTATGTAACCTGAGGTACTACTGTATCTTGTTGCAGGTTCTCAGACTGGACTGCAGCCATTTCCCAACTACCTACATGTCTGAAGCTACCCAACTGATCAGCTTGCCATTGACTTGGAACGGCTAAAGCGCTTCTCCCAAATTTAGAGGGGATCAACCTTGCTGGTGGAACAGAGATGCGTGGAGACAGCTTTAGGACATCCTGCTGTTTGCATTTGGCATGCTCAGCTATCTTTAAAATAAATTACAACTACCACAGCCTGATGTGCTATTTTAGGATATGCCAGTGAAGCAAATGAGAATCAAAAACACAAAAAAACAAAAATATCCAACCCAACACGATTACAAGTTTCTTACTGTAAATTAGTATCATCACTGACAGTCCGTGAAAGGCACGACTTCGCAGTGCCACCAACTGGACTTTATTCACACATAAAACAAAGCAATGCCTGGGCTGAAGCCTGCCCACTCTACACCTGGTTATTAATTTCCGTCACTGGTTTGCTTTTTGGCTGCACAGCTGCTCCTTGGTAAATCCCCCTGTACTATGTAATCAGAATGTGCCATGAAATGACAGGGGGGTGGAATCCAGGGCTACTGTTGCATGCACAGAATGGCTTTTGATCAGGCAACATCAGAACATAGGAATGTTGCCTTCTATTGAATCAGACCATTGGTCCATCTAGTCCAGTACTGTCTACAGTGATGGGCAGTGGATCTCCAGAGATCCAAGCAGAGGTCTCTCCCACCTGCACCTGGAGATGCTGGGGATCAAACCTGGGACCATCTGCATGAACCTACCCATAATGCAAGGGAATGAGAAGTGGTTTTCTACCATTCTCAGCTCCAGCTCCGAAGGCCTTCTGGTGGTTCCCTCACTGCAGGAAGTGAGGTTACAGGGAACCAGGCAGAGAGCCTTCTCAGTAGTGGTGCCCGCCCTGTGGAACACACTCTCCTCAGATGTCAAGGAAATAAAGAACTATTCAACATTTAGAAGACGTCTGAAGACAGCCCTATATAGGGAAGTTTTTAATGTTTGGTGTTTTTAATATTTTATGGGGCAACCCGGTCAGATGGAAGGAATATAAATAATAAATTTATTATTGTTATTAAATTATTATTTGGACTGTCTTCTGCACTGTTCTGGAGGGTCCCCTGTACTCTGGAACAGATTTCCAGAGGGGCACAGTGGGAAAATCCCTTTTCTTAAGTTAGCAGATATCTATACTGAGGTCCAGCGCCAAGGGCCTTCTGGCGGTTCCCTCACTGCAAGAAGCCAAGTTACAAGGAACCAGGCAGAGGGCCTTCTCGGTAGTGGCACCTGCCCTGTGGAATGCCCTCCCACCAGATGTCAAAGAGAACAACAACTACTAGACTTTTAGAAAACATCTGAAGGCAGCCCTATTTAGGGAAGCTTTTAATGTTTGCTGCATTACTTAATATTAATATTTTGTTGGAAGCCGCCCAGAGTGGCTGGGGAAACCCAGCCAGATGGGCGGGGAATAAATAATAAACTATTATTATTACACCTGAACATCAACCTACCACAGGGCAGGGTATAAATAAATAAATAAATAAATAAATAAATAAATAAATAAATAATTCCCCATCTCTTAACTGTCACCATTCCATCAGGCTCCCTTAATGGGAGAAATGGGAGACAGGATCCATCAACTCTGCCAAATGACCAACTCCATCAAGCACCTCCTGCCCCTGAGCTGTTTCTATGCCAGCTTGCCATTATATGAACTACTGATCAGAACTGGTACCTGAGTACCTTTTTCCTCTTCCCTCCACATCTCTTTTCCCTTGTGTGTTGTGTTTATAGATTGTAAACCTGCAGGCATGAACTATAATGATTTAATCAACTGCGTGCAAGTGATTCTGGGAGCCTTTCATCTGAAGGGTGGGGGTACAAATGTACTATTGACCAATGTGCCTTTGTTCAATGCACTCTCTCCTCCAAAGGAAACTAAAATTGTAGCACAGTGGGCAGAAGTAGGCAGCACTTGACAGTACTGAACTCTTAGCGCCAACACTAATTTTCCCAAGAACTATCTGCAGCAGCCAGCCAGGAAAGCTGTACAATGGAAAGGAATGGATCCTTGCTATGGAGCTGCAACTCAGGAAGATGGGAGGAAGCCATGAAACCAAGGAGTTCCTGGGATGGGCATTATAGCAAGTGGCTCATGGGGTGCTCACATTAGTTGATGGGTAGTTGTTATTCTCACAGAAGAGGGCTTGATGGAATTATACAAACCTAGACAGCATCCTAAAAAGCAGAGACATCACCTTGCTGACAAAGTCCGTATAGTTAAAGCTATGGTTTTCCCAGTAGTGATGTATGGAAGTGAGAGCTGGACCATAAAGAAGGCTGATCGCCGAAGAATTGATGCTTTTGACTTATGGTGCTGGAGGAGACTCCCATGGACTGCAAGAAGATCAAACCTATCCATTCTGAAGGAAATCAGCTCTGAGTGTTCACTGGAAGGACAGATCATGAAGCTGAGGCTCCATTACTTTGGCCACCTCATGAGAAGAAAAGACTCCCTGGAAAAGACCCTGATGTTGGGAAAGATGGAGGGCACAAGGAGAAGGGGACGACAGAGGACAAGATGGTTGGAAAGTGTTCTCGAAGCTACCAGCATGAGTTTGACCAAACTGCAAGAGGCAGTTGAAGACAGGAATGTCTGGCATGCTCTGGTCCATGGGGTCATGAAGAGTCGGACACGACTACAACAACAACAACATGCCCTGATGTCTATGGTAGTTCTAGTTGTCTTGCTCTGCCTGGAAGCACTTTTCCCTCACTCCAAATCCAGATCCAGGAGCAGAACAAGCAACCATTTCCAAGCCAGAAGGAAAAGGCAGCTCCTGCCACATAATTCTTCCTCCCAGGAGGAACTGACTGAATTTTTCACAGAAGAGGGTCTGCCCTCCTGTCCAACTGCTGTCAGTGGCAGTTTTATGAGGCAAAAAGAGGTCTGGCTCTTTGAACCTCTTCTCATTAGACCAGTTTTCCATCTGTAATGGACTCAGAGTATGCATAAAGAAAGCGGCTGAGGATTAGCAATGCATCCATCAGTAAGTGTTTGAAATATGACACATTGCACCAGAAAATACTCTTCCATTAAGTGCCATGTGACACAGGGGAGGAGGATGAAGGGAGCAGGATACTCATGTGTGCGTGCACGTGCACGACACGATTGTATATTTACCTTGGTGTATGCTTCTCTCTAATGACTCACCACCATTTTTGTTAAAACACAAAATGTTTTACAAAGGAGATAATTGCTTCTGTACTTAAGAAAATGTTTTGTTTGGGTCCCTTTAAATAGGATTACAAAAAGGAGGGAGGGAGAGACTCCCTGTAGCACAAATGTGGAACTCCCCAAGAGGATAAGTCTGCAACTCTCAGAAATGGATCCTTCCAGTATTAATTTTCTTCCTTCTTCTTCTTCTTCTTCTTCTTCTTCTTCTTCTTCTTCTTCTTCTTCTTCTTCTTCTTCTTCTTCTTCTCCTCCTCCTCCTCCTCCTCCTCCTCCTCCTCCTCCTCCTTTTCCCTCCTCTCCTCCTCAGGTTGTTCAGATTTTGAGTGTCATTATTAGCCTTGAATATTTTTTTCCCAACGAAACTTGACTCCATGTAGCCTCATCAAAAACTATTAGTGTGGCTCCACCTCCCTGAGAGAATCCTGGGAACTGTAGTTTGATGAGATGCTGTAAATTCTCCCTATTGCCTTGCAGATGAACACAGTTCCCACAGTTCCTTGGAAAAGAAAGAACTTTCTGTTTACATCGGTAGTATATGTATGCCCCTCGGGGTGTCTTTGCATAACTATTTGAGCTAGGCTTTCATTGGTTGTGCCAGTCACATGTTATTGGCAGACAAACGCTAAACTGCAGTTGGCACTCAGTTGCATCTGCTGCAGCTGTGATCAGTTGCCAACAGTATGCCTTGCCAGCATTCACATTTCAGGTTTCAGGTTGTGGAAGGGCAATGAATGAAAAACTGCAGCCTCTATTGGTTCAATGAGCTTGCATTAGCAGGGTCTTACACTGTCTCTATAAATAATGGCTTCTCCAGGCTTGTATATGTTTTTTCTTTTTAAGCCCCCTTTATTACTGTTATTACAGATAAAGGCTAATACTAGGTAGATGTAATGCTTTCTTCTTATAATTTGATTTATAATTTTCATTATTACCATTTCCAAAATCACATTCACATTCAAATGTACATTTCCACCCTTAATATCTTTCTTTTAATTAAAACATTCAACGACTTCCCTTCTTCTCCTTCCCTGGTTCCTTTAATTTCCCCACCATTCCTGCATATTCATATATATCCATTTAGATCACTTTCTCCCCTTATTCTTCCTTTATTATATATTATACTGTTGGATTTACCTTAATGCTGCTAGTGTTTTCATTTGTTTACAATTATATTCCAGATACTCCACAAAGTTTTTCCACTCGGGTAGATGTAATGCATTCAATGGGACGTCCTTAAACTATGCCTACATTAAACCCTTAATGTAAACAACTGTATTATTCACCTTCTAACAAATGTGAAATGCCAGAAGAAGCTAGAAAGTTAAAGGCCAAGATGCCCTTTTCAAGTCCAGATGCTGAGAACTTCACCAGGATCAAAGCCACCATAAAGGGTTTAGCATTTGACCCATTCTTTTGTTGATAGGGACGCGGGTGGCGCTGTGGGTTAAACCACAGAGCCTAGGAATTGCCAATCAGAAGGTCGGCGGTTCAAATCCCTGCGACGGGGTGCGCTCCCATTACTCGGTCCCTGCTCCTGCCAACCTAGCAGTTCGAAAGCACATCAAAGTGCAAGTAGATAAATAGGTACCGCTCCGGTGGGAAGGTAAACGGCGTTTCCGTTCGCTGCTCTGGTTCGCCAGAAGTGGCTTAGTCATGCTGGCCACATGACCCAGAAGCTGTACGCTGGCTCCCTCGGTCAATAAAGCGAGATGAGCGCCGCAACCCCAGAGTCGGTCACGACTGGACCTAATGGTCAGGGGTCCCTTTCCCTTTCCCTTTACTTTGTTGTTGATGGCATCTGTCTCGAGAGACAATCTCATGAACTTCTGGGGGTGAAGTCAAACCACTGTGTCAACAGCACCAAAGTGACCTTCCTTGGAGGCAACCTTGGGCATTGCTTAGGGAGTTCCTGGGCTGCCCAAATGGTAAGACCTGCCCCCTGTTGGCCTCGCTGATGTGGTCCAAAGGAAAGCAGAGCAATGTGTTTGGCCCCAGCTTAGCTACAGGAGTTGCCAGAAGGAAGTGTACAAGG
Source organism: Podarcis muralis (assembly GCF_964188315.1). Lineage (NCBI taxonomy): Eukaryota > Metazoa > Chordata > Lepidosauria > Squamata > Lacertidae > Podarcis > Podarcis muralis. The sequence continues at coordinate 100,557,177 of NC_135656.1, forward strand.
TGTCATCCAACCATCTTAGGGACTCCACTTTGGATTTGTGTAGGATTTACACCTCAGCCTTTTCTTCTCCTGAAGATACCTCACAAGGCAGTGGAGGTTTAGAGTTTTCCTTCTCTTAGATGGACTACCTTAGAGAGGCCCCATCTGCCCCTGACTTCCCTCTACAGCACATGCAGAAACTGCCTTCTTGACTGTTGGACTGATTGGTCTCGTCCACTTTATCTGCCAGAGCCTGTCTTCTTTATACCAGCAATATTATTATTTTTTAAACTCCCCATACGTTTCTTCTACCTAAACCTACACTGCTTTATTCTCAAAACTCCAAGCTACTGTGGGCAGGCAAATTCATCAGAATGTCAGCTCTCCAACTAAAGTCTCCTATTTGTGTAGTTCAGAAATGCATGGGAAAAAATAAGTTCCTTGCTGCTCAGTGGGTCTTTTTGATTGAAAACAACAATGAATAGTGTTTTGCTTCTTTTTAAAAGACCAGTCTCTTAATTTTAAGTGATGGATGGACAGGCATACCAGCACAGAGTAGCAGTTTGAAAACAGTGCTATGTTTCTGTCTTCAGATTAAAACAAGATCCCTACCTTGTCAGAACAATTGCACACGATGTTACAAAATTGTCAACATTTTTCATGAACTGCTTGTTTAAAAGATAGCAGGGAACAGCTCTGGTGCTGGGCTGCCTGATATCAGTTCCCTGTTCTGTTTGTGCTACAAGTGCTGAGAAATTGAGTAAATGTACAGAGAACAGGGTGTCCTCTAACCAAGTCATTAGCAACCACCCCTCCTTTTCCTACCTTGAAAATTTGAAGCTCCCCAAAATGTAGCTCTTGTTTTTTTCAGGTTTTCCTAATGTGACCAAGACCAAGAGGTGGTCTAGGTGTCAATGACCCAGTGCCCTCAACTACATCTCCTTGGTGAATTTCCACTTCCTAGCTATAGGGTGAGGTCAATTTTATTGTATACAGTGGTACCTCAGGTTAAGTACTTAATTCATTCTGGAGGTCCGTTCTTAACCTGAAACTGTTCTTAACCTGAAGCACCACTTTAGCTAATGGGGCCTCCTGCTGCCGCCGTGCCACCAGAGCCCGATTTCTGTTCTTATCCTGAAGCAAAGTTCTTAATCTGAGGTATTATTTCTAGGTTAGTGGAGTCTGTAGCCTGAAGCGTATGTAACCTGAAGTGTATGTAACCCGAGGTACCACTGTAGAGCCAAAGGCCTTTACAATAGACAACAGAGATTAGAAGGAAAACTTTCCTCTCAAATCATACAACATAACCTGTAGCAGTTTACAACATAAAAAAAAAGAAATTTACAACATTTGAGAGGCTTCACAATAGGCAGCTCCAACAGTGAACACTGGAAGCTGTCATTACTACTACTACTACCACTACTACTACTACTACTACTGCGACTACTACTATTCTTTATTTATACTTTTCAAGTTTATACATTTCACTAATTTTATACATTTCAATAATTTTACAATAATTTTGACACTTCAAAACTTGACTTCCTTCTCCTTTTTTCTGCAGTTCCTTAAATTTATTTTTAATATCTTCTGCATATCCAAATGAACTTAATTCGCTCATTTATTCATCTTCTTTGAATATATACTCTTATGAAACTGCAGGTTATTACAATAATCCTTCCGATGTTTTTATCTGTTTACAAATTATCTGTAAATACTCAATAAACCATTTCCATTCTTTTATTTTTTTAAAAAATGTTGTCTTGATTTTGAAGCTGTCTTATATTCTTCTGTCTAGCTCACTCTGAGCTACACTTACAGGGTTTCAGAGGGGACTCTTTCCCACTCTACCTGAAGATGGAACCTGGAACCATCTATATGCAGAGTGTGTGCTCTAAAATTGAACAATGATTCCTTCCCAAACCGGAGACTGCGGACATTATTGCAGCAGTGTGCGAAAGACCCATACTGACTCAGCTCTTGTGCTGCAAAGGTAGTGTGAGTGAAGGTCTATGTTTGCACAAGTATTGACTAGTACCATTTTATCCCATGTTGCCCCACCCTTGTTTCAACATCAACAGGCGCGCCAACTGTAATGTCAGGTCATCAGTGGAGCACTGGAGAGAGATCAAAGTCATCATCACAGATGATCACAGATCTCCCTTCAGGATAATTTCTAATGCCATATCCTCAATTATAATGAAAGTGAACATTTCCCAAGTTTCTACAGAACTTGTGGGGACGCGGGTGGCGCTGTGGGTAAAAACCTCAGCGCCTAGGGCTTGCCGATCGAAAGGTCTG